>NC_063337.1:20739074-20791487 GCF_021869965.1 Rhincodon typus
ATTCACTAGTGTAATGATGGTGAATTCACTAGTGTAATGATGGTGAACTATGACAGATTCATAGTCCACCACAAATTCCAGGCCACAAATTCTGATAAACTACAGAACACTAACAGTTAAAACAGAAACAGCAAAAATGAACAGATTCACATCCACACCTGAGGGCACAGTGGCACACAGGAATACCCAGGATGTGTGCGATGCCATTCGATCAGCCTGATTGACAGCATTTGTCTTCTGGTTAATTGGATGGGGATAAGGGGTAATAGACTCTGGAGGCTAGGTAGATCCACACTGATGAGCACAGGCCTGAGCAATTGGAGGTTGAAGAGAAGGAAAGCGATGACAGGAGGCAGCTCTGCCATATTCAGTAGGTAAAAACTGAAACGGCATTTACCTCCTGGATCCAACAGAGCTCAAACTGTCAGGATTTCCCAGAATCAGTAAGGTGTAGTTTTGGTAGAGGAACAGCAGTGCTTTTACTGAATGGCAGAGCAGACTCTAAAAGCTCTCTCTCCTATTTCTTATTAATATTCAAAATCTGGCATGTTTCTCTCATCAGGGTTTGCATTGATAAGATTGATAAAACCACACTAACCTTTTTTCTCTGTGATCAGCCGCACCAGAACTCCGATGGTGTCTTCATTGGTTTCATCAGATCTGAAAGAATCTCCATTCATAGCTGCTGTAAAAGAGAAGAAATGAAATGAGGAGAATTTCTGCAGAATCAAACAGTGGCTGACCTTTCCATTGTTGAGCCTCTTTTTTGACTGACTGACTTTCTAGGGGTGATTCTCTGATCTGGGAAATGGTTGGAACAGGCTGGGATTCCCTAATGCAATATCTTTGGAGTGTGGCTGCGTACCAGAACCTCAAATCTGTGTATCGCTCCTACCCTTTTGTCTTCTCTCCAATCCATGCCAAATACTCCCACCAACTTTCCCTGTGGCTGAAAAGCTGAAGAGAGCAGCGCTACTCTTTATACTCTTTTAGACCATTTACAACACAGTTTCACTTCAAATCTGATCCTCAACAATTTTCATTGCTTGTGTCTTTGGGCCTGTGTTCAGATTGAGCCTGACAATAGTGATTGCAGTTTTAAAAACAATACATTATTGACTGTACAGCATTTTGATGTGTATTGAGGGCATAAAAGATGCTATGTAAATGTAAACCCTTTCTTCACATGAATGAATTTTAAAAATAAACATTGCTAAAACAGGTACAAGTTTGAAGCTTCTGTCTGCATTCACCAGGACTGGAATGTAAGTAACTTAACTTTAAAGGGAACACCGACTTCAATGTTTTGTTCCTTGTGTTTCAGTCCTGATAAGTGCAAAATGAAAAGCTCCAACTTTGTGCTTCTTTTAGCAGTGTTTAAGTTCTGTATTACCAAACAATTATTTCAATACCACGAAACCATTCTTATGAACAATAGCTACAAGAGCAGGTCAGAGACGAGGTGCAGTGAGTAACTCACCTCCTGACTCCCCAAAGCCTGTCCACCATCTACAAGGCACAAGTCAGGAGTGTGATGGAATATTCCCCATTTGTCTGGATGAGTGCAGCCCCAACAACACCCTGGCAGCTCAAGGCCATCCAAGCCAAAGCAGCCTGCCTGATCAGCAACCCATCCACCACCTACAACATTCACTCTCTCCCAGCAGTGTGTACCATTAACAAGACACTCTGCAACAGCTCACCAGGGTTCCCTCAACTGGATCTTCCAAATTTACAAACATGGTCATCCGGAAGGACAAGGGCAGCAAATGCAAGGGAACACCACCACCTGCAAGTTCCCCTCCAAGCCACACACCATCCTGACATGAAACTCTATCATTGTTCCTCTGCTGTCACTAACAGAAATGTGGAAGTGCTCACATTAAATGGACTGCAGTAGTTCAAGAAGGCACTTCACCACCCTCTCAAGAGCAATTAGGGATCAGGAATAAATGAGGGTCAGCCAGTGATGTCTACATCCCCTGAATGAATACAGCATATCATAACAATAAACTCCAAAATGCCTTGACATCTTGCTTCTCTGAAACAAGGATAGCTTTGAATTACACCAAAACCTGGGTCAAACCTAAAGCAAGACATTTAGAGTCATAGAGTTATACAGCATAGAAACAGACCCTTTGGTCCAACTCATCTGCACTGACCAGACATCCCAAACTGACCTAGTCCCATTTGCCAGCATTTGACCCACATCCCTCCAAACCCTTCTTATTCATATACTCATCCAGATGCCTTTTAAATGTTGTAATCATACCTGCCTCCATTAGTTCCTCTGGCAGCTCGTTCCATACACATGAAAAAGTTATCCCTCAGGTCCTTTTTAAATCTTTCCCCTCTCGCCTTAAACCTATACCCTCTAGTTTTGGACTCCCCTAACCTAGGAAAAATACCTTGGCCATTCACCTATCCATGCCCCTCATGATTTTTATACAACTCTATAAGTCACCCCTCAGCCTTCGATGCTCTTGAGAAATAAGCCCTAGCCCATTCAGCCTCTCCCTATAACTCAAACCTTCCAGTCCTGGCAACATACTTGTACATCTTTTCTGCTCCGTCTCAAGTTTAACAATATCTTTCCTATAGAAAGCCAATCAGAATTTTACGCAATATTCTAAAAGTGGCCTCACCAATGTACAGCTGCAACATGACATCCCAACTCCTATACTCAATGTTCTGAGTAATGAAGGCAAGTGTGCCAAATGCCTTCTTCACCAGCCTTTCTACCTGTGACTCCACATTCAAGGAACAGTGCACCTGCACCCAAGGTCTCTTTGTTCAGCAATACTCCACAGGGCCCTACCACTAACTGTATAAGTCCTGTCTTGGTTTACCTTAATGCAACTCAACACCTCAAAATTATCTAAATTAAACTCCATCTGCCACTCCTTGTCCCATTTGCTCATCTGATCAAGATCCCAATGTACTCTGAGGTAACCTTCTTCACTGTTGGCTACATCACCAATTTTGGTGTCATCTGCAAACTTACTAACCACATCTCCTATATTGACATCCAAATCATTTATAATAAATGATGAAAAGCAGTGGACCCAGTATTGATGCTTGTGGCACCCCCCAGTCATAGGCCTTCAGTCCGAAAAGCAATCCTCTACCACCACTCTCTGTCTCTTACCTTCAAGCCAATTTTGTATCCAATTGGCTAGCTCCCCTTGTATCTCATGTGATTAAACTTATTAACCAGTCTACCATATGGAACCTTGTTGAATGCCTTACTGCAATCTATATAGGTCACGTCAAACGCTCTACCTTCAATCTTCTATGTCATTTCTTCAAAAACTCAATTAAGTTAGTGAGGCATGATTTCCCACACACAAAGCCATGCTGACTATCCCTAATTCATCCTTGCCTTTCCAAATACATATAAATCCTGCCCTTCAGAATCCCATCCAAAAACATAACCACCACTGATGTAAAGCTCACCAGTCTATAGTTCCCTGGCTTTTCCTTACAGCCTTTCTTAAACAATGGCACAACATTAGTCAACCTCCAGTCTTCCCGCACCTCGCACGTAGATGTCGATAATACAAATATCTCAGTACGGGGTCAAGCAATCACTTCCCTACCTTTCCAAAAAATTCTGGGAAACACCTGATCACGTCCCGGGGATTTATCTACCTTTATGAGTTTTAAGACCTCCAGCACCTCCTCTTCTGTAATATGAATGCTTTTCAAGATATCAGTATTTATTTCCCCAAGTTCTCTAGGTTCCATGTTCTTCTTCACAGTAAATACTGACACAAATATTCAGTTAATATCTCACCCATCTCCTGTGGTTCCACACATAGACAGCTATGTTGATCTTTAAGGAGCCCTATTGTCTCCATAGTTACTCTTTTGCCCTTAAGGTACTTAGAATCTTTTTGGATCCTCCTTAACTCTATTTGCCAAGGCTATCTCATGTCCCCTTTCTGCCCTCCTGATTTCTCTTTTAAGTATACTCCTACAGCCCTTCTACTCCTATAGGGATTCACTCAATCCCAACTGTCAATATCTGACATATGCCTCCTTTTTCTTGACCAGGGCCTCAATTTCTCTAGTCATCCAGCATTCCCTATACCTGCCAGCCTTGCCCTTCGCCCTAATTGGAACATACTGTCTCCGAACTCTCATCTCATTCTTAAAAGCCGCCCACTTACCAACCATCCCTTTACCTGTGAATAGCCTCCCCCAATCAACTATTGAAAGTTCCTGTGTAATACCATCAAAACTGACCTTATTCCAATTTAGAACTTTAACTTTTTGATCAGTTCTATCCTTTTCCGTAACTATTTTAAAACTAATAGAATTATGATCACTTGCCCCGAAGTGCTCCCCCACTGACACCTTAGTTACTTGCCCTGCCTTATTTCCCAAGAGTATGTCAAGTATTGCTCCTTCTCTTGTAGGCACATCCACATATTGAATAAAGAAAGTTTTCTTGTACACATTTAATAAATTCCTCCCAATCCAAGCCCTTAATCCTGTGACAGTCCCAGTCTAACATTTCCCAACTGTTACATAAGAAAAAGAAAATATTCCTTCTCATTTAATTCCTTATAATACTGGCAAGTCCATACTCTTTGTTTACAATGTTTCTACGTTGTAATCCATTATAGTTGGATTCTGCAACTTTACATTTTCATAATCAGAAGACCTTAGGTCAATGTATTTGGCAAAGACATCACTCAGTATCTTGTTTCCCATTACACTTAGAATACAAATGTACAATACCCTGGAGTTTCAAAAGTCTATTTCCTGCACTGTGACCCTGTACAAGAGTGAGTAATCATCTATCCCCCCCATTAGATTTTCCATTACCCAAGAATAACTTGAGTTTATGCAAATACCGTATGAGAAGTTGACAGGAATCATACTGAGTTTCACTTCTCACAAACACATTACAAAGTGATGATCAGCTACATTACAGCATCGATAATTTAAAGGAGCTGATAAATAGTTGTATTCGCTTGAGTGAATTGTTGTACCTCCTGTCTTAAATTTAGAGATACCTGGTAGGTTCAGTTCAATATTACCAGCAGCCCAAGTAGCCGCGGCTCACGTGTGAAACTGGGCAGCAGCTGGATTTTCATGGCATTAGATTTTACAGCAAAACACAAACCAGTCAGATTGCTACTACAAGCAGAAATGAAAGGTAGATAAATTTTCCCTTTCTAGCTTTGGGCTGCTGAGCTGACTTCTACAACTTCATCACCATGCTAGCCAATATCATCCAGTTCTTTGCAAGTATATACAGCTCAAAGCTCTTGTGGAGCAGGGATACTGTCCCTACCTCTGAGCCAGAAGGTCTAAGTTCAAGTCCCACCTGCCCCAGATGTGTCACAATGTGTATGAACAGATTGATTAGAACTATCTATACTATAGCTACAGATTGAACCGTGGAATCTTCACTCATACTTGTCCATCACTTTACTAAGTTTCACAAGTAGGCTCAAACCTTCTTTCTGGTATGTAGTAGTTACACATTTTCTATTGCTTAATCTATGTTTATCATGTTATAAATCTTGGATTCCAGCATGAGTGATTGTAAAAAAATTGTTTTTTGTTCTAATGAAGTTACAGCTCTGAAACTCAATTTAAAACAAATATTTAGTTTCTAGTAATCCATCAACACTGGCTCCTCCAGTGTTCTCCCTCCCTCCAATTTTCTCATCTTTACTCCCTTGAGGATGGTGGTGGTTTATAGGTTCCATAGATTTTTCCACAGCTCTCTCTATCCAACCAGGCAAAAGTGATCATTCTTCCCACGTGAATGCATTGTCCTTTGTCACCAGGAGCACTGTGGCTTGGCATTAATCTATTTATACCGTTGAGGAGAAATTAGGGATTGCCTAACCTCTTGTCTTCTCAATGCCAGCGATGAGTCTAATTTTACTGCTACAATCACCATCCAGAACAAGATCTCTACAGACTAGGGACTGAGATTTGTCAATTGTACACTGGATGGTGCTTTTACAGATGCAACTAGTCGTGAAGTTTTCATCGATTTAAGCGCTGAAAAGATTCTTGAAGGAAATCTGTAGTCAGGCGAGGAAAGAGACAATTTTTTAATAAACTCTTCACGACCCTATGCATTAAAGTTTACTTCACGAAAATTGTATTTTTTTTTCCTTTATTCTTTCGAGGGATGTGGGCATTGCTGGCAAGGCCAGGATTTGTTGTTAATTTCTAAATGAACTGAGTGAATTAACAATGTTCTTTCACAGGGCAGTTAAAGGTCAGCCACATTGCCATAGATCTGGAGTCGCGTGTGGGCTAGAGTAAGGATGGCAGATTTCCTTCCCTTAAAGGACTGCGATGAACCAAATGGGTTTTTTACAGTAATTGATGATATTTTAATGGTCACTATTATGTAAATTTTAATTACAGATTATTTTTATTGATCAGATTTGAATGCATGCCCTCAAAACATTAGTCTGGCATCTGGATTGCTTGTCTTGTGCCATTACAAGTATATTACAATGTCCACAAAGCTCTTCATCACCTCATTAATTCATGAAAACTTAACAATGAAATTTAACAAAAAAAATCAAATAACATTTCTTTTAATCTTAATTTGAACATGTTTCAGTTCACAAATGTGTAAATCTGTATTGGTCAAATCAGTGTTTTTCAGAGATAATCTTTGAAGAAACAAGTCACAAATTTCCAGACCTTTACCAGCTTCCTCTTTACACAAATTTTCCCTGAAGACCCATTAGGATGCTTTCCCTAAACAATCCTGTGATGCATTAAACTGTGTCACAGCTGTTTTATATTCGGCATCCTGTACACACTGGCTGCTTACTCTTAGCAAGCACAGAAACAGTGAGTAATCGCTGACAATCAGTCACAAGCAACTATCAAAGATAAATATATAATTTGGTTTCTATTAGGAATGCAATAGTTTCCACATTGTATCACTGCTAAAGCTGGACACAGGATTTATTAAAAAAAAATACTGAGCTGGTCATAGGTAATTCTCGGAAGAACTGGGTAGTTTAATGAGTTTACATTTTGCTTTAATGTAGTGCCACCTGCTTTAAGACTGCCTGAGTCTATGCCTAAAAAATACTCAACAGGGATGAGCAGGAGAGACATCTAAGCCCCAATTTGCACCATTAAAATATTGGAAGTGAAACTTGAGATTTCTAACAAACGTAGGAACATGTTGTATCAAAAGGGGAAACAGGTCCAATACCAAACACTTGAATGCAGCTTCTGACAAAATTCCTGCTAACTTCTACAATTGCTCATATAATATTTACAAAGACTAATGTTAGGGGCAGATGTTAGCTTGGAAGCCTATAATGCAGATTTGTTGCAGTTCATATAAGTATTATTGAACAAAAAGTAGACATATACAATATATACTGTATATATGATGTATGTATAAAAGCGTATTTAAGTGAGCAACGGCTTCATTCCTCAGGGTACTGCCGTGACCAGAGTCAATGCAACGTGTCTGGTTTAAAGATAAACAGATTGGCACTTAACTGCTGGCACCAGTTGGATGATTTCTACATGACAGTGTGTCTGCCAGTCAACTTGACAATCTATCAGCAGACTTTTCTCATGCAGTATAAATATGTTGAAAACCCTTTACATAGGCAATGTAAAAGAGAGAGGTGGTGGCCTAGTGGTAGTGGACTGTTAATCCAGTGATCTGGGTAATATTCTGGGGACCTGAGTTCAAATCCCACTGTGGCAGAATGTGGAATTTGAATTCAATTTTTAAAAAAGTCTGGAATTAGGAATCTAATGTTGACCATGAAACCATTGTCAGGAAAAACCCACTGGTTCACAAATGTTCTTTTGGGAAGGAAACTGCCGTCCTTACCTGGACTGGCCTACATGTGACTCCAGACTCCAGGCCCACAGCAATGTAGATGACTCTTAACTGCCTTATGGGCATTTAGAGATGGGCAATAAATGCTGGCCTAGCCAACGATGCCCTCATCCTGTGAATGAATACAAAAAGTCTTGCAAATTGTCCTGAAAAGTGAAAAATTATAACGTTCAGGAAATGTGCCCTTTTCAGCCATACTCATGAAATAACACTCTGAAATTTACAATTTTGTCAACTGACTTTTCTTTTTGATCAGAGGTGATTTTGTCATTCTCAGATCATTCCCTAAACAGCAGTAGACTGGACACTGTTGTGATATACAAGGCCAAGAAATAATAGATTATGTTGCAATCAAGTGAACAATTTTAGCTTGGCAAAGGGGACAACAGCATAGCACTCTTACTGGACTAGTCATCGGGACACTATGTCCACCCAGGAGCTGGGAAAATTCCTACCAAATAGACTTTGGTTTCATATTAGCAAACTGCAGATAACTTGGCTCAATTGCTTTCAGCAAATTCATAAAGTGGCTATAATCTCAACACCATGAGCACTATGTAAAAAAAACTTAAGTAAATTGACTGAAAATGTTTCAACTTTGAAGAAAAAAAATCAAAATAAATCATCAATTTTGTTTTACACAATCGTGTCATGACCACAGAGCACACCAGATACACTGGGAAAGAAGAATTATTTTAAAAAGAACTCTGGCTTCAATTTTCCTTTCCCCTCCACAGGCACTTCTTTTGTCAGGAGGCTTTCTTCTTCTCAAATAGAAAAGTCATTGAGCATGAAAAGATTCCATTTGTGACCAGACCAGGAAAAGGGTCAGCACATGCTCAATAAGAGTAATAAGAGAAATGGGTCAATGGGCTGAAAAATAGCAGATGGAGTTCAATTTGGATAAATGCGAGGTACTGCATTTTGGTTCAACAAACAGGGGCATCACTTATACAATAAATGATAAGGCCATGGATAGTGTTGTAGAACAGAGGGACTCAGAGGTTCAGGTACATAATTCTTTGAAGTCTGCGTCACATATAGATAGGGTGATTAAAAAGCTGTTTAGCATGCTTGCCTTCATTGTTCAGTCTTTTGAGTATAGGAGTTGGGAAGTCATGTTGAGGTTGTACAGGACATTGGTGAGGTCTGTTTTGGAGTACTATGTCCAGATCAGGTCACTCTGTTATGGGAAGGATATTATTAAGCTAGAGAGAGGGTCAGAAGAGATTTACCAGAATGTTTCCGGCTTTGGAAGGTTTGAGTTATAAAAAAAGGCTGGATAGGCTAGAACATTTTTTTCTCTGGAGCGTTGCAGGTCGAGAGGTTTATAATATCATGAGGGTATAGGTAGGATTAATGGTAGGTGTCTTCTCCCCAAGATGGAGAATTTCAACAATGGGGGCATACTTTTAAGGTGAAAACAGAGTGATTTAAAAAAAGACATGAGGCACAAATTTATTTATGCAGAGGGTGGTTCACATATGGAATGAATTTCCACAGGAAGTGATGGATGCAGGCACAGTTACAGTGTTTAAAGGACATTTACATAAGTACATGAATAGGAAAGCTTTGGAGAGATATGGGCCAGAACAGGCAGATGGGACTAGTTTAGTTTGGGATTATGTTCAGCATGGACTGGTTGAATCAAAGGGTCTGTGTCCGTGCTGTTTGACTCTATGATTCTATTAAAGGGTGGGATTTGGAGGTGAACCATCTACCATGTGAACACGTTGCAGTGATGTGGCATGCGTACTCAAAACTGATGACTCATAGCAAAAATTGTGTAGATTTACAAAGCAGCCTCTGGCAGCTGATGTCAATACTTATCTGCCTTCCACTAAATTTATGGTTAGCAAGCAGGAACTAAAACTAAACAAACATCCAACATAATACTCAACATTTTAATAATCATAAGAGAGAATAGACAGTTGGACTTGATTAAGGATTTGATTTAATTATCAGCATCCAGACCAGCTTTGATTCAGCAAATAATTGTGCGCTAGGAGTCTACCATTTCTCCATTCCATTCAACTTTCAATTCAACAAGTCTTTAGCTGACCAGAGCTGTAGGATCAAACACTTTGAATGCTAGCAATGATCCAATTACTCCTGCTATCTATTATGCAGAGAGACAGCAGATTAACTTAATCAGAGACCGTGTGCTACAAAAATTGGACATGCAGCTACTGGAACATATTGCAGCAGAGTTTTTCCATGGGGCAGAGGCTTGTTCCTCTGATCATTTCATAGAGAGTTTACTGAAGGAAGACCTACAGTAAGCACAGCTGCCAACTGTTTATTTTTTCACGAATGTTTTGGTTTGTGCGGCATCCCAAATGTTCAGCTACTGATTGCAAACATCCCACCAGTGAATCTAGGTGTTGCTTCTGCGTGTGTGGGGTTTCAGGGAGGTTACAGATAGAGAGGGTTCTTGTGCAGGATGGACTAAATGAGCAAAAAAAAAGGAATTTTCCCAGGCTTGGCACAGGAGAGTTGGCGGATATCCTTCACTTCAAAAGAACAGTACAGAAACTGCAGCTGCACAGTTGGTCCAACGGTAGGTTGGCAGGAATAACACAGAGTGACAATTAGAGTGCAGGCAAGGTGCATGGAGAATAGTGATAATTCCACTGAACCCAGAAAATCAGCCCAATCATTGAATCCCTACAGTGTGGAGACAGGCTATTTGGCTGGATCCACCCCATCCCTGTAACACTGTACTTCCCATGACTAACAGCCCTAACAGGGAATTTAACATGGCCAATCCATCTAACCTGCACATCTTTGGACTGTAGGGGGAAACAGAGGCACCTGGAGGAAACCCATGCAGACACAGGGAAAACACGCAAACTCCACACAGACAGTCACCCAAGGGGAGAAATCGAACCCAGGTCCTGGGCACTGTGAGGCAGCAGTGCTAACCACTGAACCACCATGCCTCCTTGAAATATGAGGCATGTTTTGGAGACACAAGGTCTAACTCCACCATTAGATTTAAAGTCAATTTATTAATAAATCTAGAATAGAATGCTAGGCAGATATTACAACGGGGCCTTTAGCTTTTATCCAGCTGGTTTTACCAATGTTTAGAGAAATGCATTTGAACATATTATTCTGGCTGGTTTGCCATAGTCATGTGACATCTACATCTGATTTACATGCATTTCGTTTGTGGTAGCTGTGATGAAGGAAATAATATTATTGTTAGTATTTGCAAACTTAGGTTGTAATGTGGACAGAACCATGTATAGATTGAAGCTTGATTTGTGTTCCTATATTGTTCTGTGTGGGTTAAGGGGAGCTGGTTTTAGTTTCATTTGAGTTCTGAGAGTGGTAATAGATTATCTGGAAATTTGTTCATTGCAATCAAATGAGACTTCTAAAAACTCTCAGGGTGAATAGTTTAATGCTTTAGAAACCAACAGTAGAAGACAGTGATAAAAAAAACTTGGGTTGTTATCCAGTAACAAGGTGTCCATGGCATAAGGAAACAAAAACAATATTCATTTTAGAAAGAAAGACAGAATCATCCAGAAGGTTAGTGAATGTGCTAGATTTCTTCCAGAGAGAAGCAGGTCATTCAGAGAGAAAAAGGTCTAAAACATCAACAGTATAGTTTAGCTGTTTCCAGGCAGAGCAGAAGAAAAGACATTCTGATTGGCTTAAAAGTTAGTAAGAGTAAAGCTCTAAGATCAAAAGCTTTAAAAGGATCAGACTGGAATACTTCCTATAAGGCTGTTGAATGCAGGAATTCGAAGGAGTAAATAAGCTGTGTTAACAGTTTCATTGTAGGCCACATGAAGAGCCATCAACTAAAGGAAGCATCGAGTTAATACAGATGTTTGCCAAAAGAGACCAAGTACAGCCCTGCCTAGTGAACAAAGAACTTTAAAGTGAAGATGGAATGACCCTTTACCAAAGTTCGAGCATGTGTAAGATTGTTATTAAGACCAAAAGGGTTGAATCTTTACTTCTAATATTTGTATTGTAATAAGACAATTTCAAATAGTTTTCTTTCTACTTTTGTGCATAATAAACTTTGTGCTTTTGTTAAAAGTGCATTGGGAGCCTCTTACAATCCTGTTCAATGACTGACCATCGTGGCAAACAAGTTGCAAAACTAAAAACTCTGATCTATTAAGGGATCAGTGGACATACACACCAAGGTCCCTCTGACTCTTGGTGCTTCCCAGGGTCCTACTCTTTATCATGTATTCCCTTGCCTTGTTTGTCCTGCCCAAGTGCATCACCTCACATTTATCCAGATCGAACTCCATTTGCTACTGAACACCCCATCTGACCAGCCCTCTTCTAGTTTAAAGCTATTCTCCTCCCTATTTACCACTCCACCAATTTTTGGATCATCTGCAAACTTACTAATTATGGATGCTATTTGGCAGATACGGATGGTTTGTGCATGCAATTTGGCATTTCCACTGCTCAAATAGAGTAACAACTCTGATAGCACAAGATAGTCTGCAAACTTCTTAGAATGGAAGCCATCACAGATCCCAATCATAATCTGGTGCAACCATCAGAGCGAAATCAACAGATGAATCTGAACAAGAAAAGGATTGAATTGAAGATGCCAGAAGTCAAGCACAGAGGTCATGTACTGACAGCAGAAGGGTTTCACCAAGATCCAGATAAGGCGAGACCTGTTGCAAAGACATAGTGACTGACAAACATGAAAGCAGCACAATGATTTTTTGGCTATGTGAACTACTTAGCAAAGCTGTTGCCTAATTTGTCACATTGTGAGCCTCTACTCAAGTCAAATGGAAAGGCTGAGGCAACAGTGAAAATTGCTGAAAGGGATCACTAAAGAAATTGAGCAAATCCAGCAAGAAGTTGTACAATGCAGTGGAGAAATAGCCCCTATTGAGGGCATGGAAGTAGTCTAGACCAAAGATTAATTAATTAACATTCAAACTATTCTTGTAATTATGAAAATAATACTGAAGCCAGAAGTAGTAACAGGTGAGAGTGACAAAAACAAGGGGAACTAACAGCCAAATTTTTCTTTGATAAAACTGCAAAATTATTTCCAGAGCTAAGCACTTGAGAGCCAGAGTGCAAACATTCAACACTTTCAACAAGTGTCAGCACAAGTGGCTACCTGAGACTTGTGTACAGCAGTTGTGACCTCGATCATATGCAGTAGATGTGAATGACCATATATATGATCATTATTGCAGACGTATATACAAGTTAAGAAGCAGTTCCTTCACTACAGCCAGCTGTTCAAAAGATGTGATCTCATTATCAGCATGAAGCACAAACATCCATCAGTCCCACAGGTCCATGCTTCCCTAATATTGAAAATGGATCAGCAACAATGCTTACCACCACAACAGCACTTGCCATGAAAATGATACCCGCTGGCAAAAGAACATCACCCGAGGTACCAGACAAACAGCTACACCTCCCATTAGAAGATCTACACGAGTTGAAGATTATGCCTGCAATGCATGTGCAGAGGCTAGCACAGGTAGGACTAGCTAAAATTAACACACAATTCTGTTAATGAATGATCATATTCTTTGATGACCATGGATATTGGGGTAACTTGGAATATTGGGTAACTCGTGGCTACAAAGGGTATAGCATACAAATTTGTTTTTTTTTTGATGAAATGAAATTGTTTGAAGAAACTTATTTGCACATAGTATACTGGATGGCTTACTATAATCATGTGACTTCTACCTCTGCTGCAAGTGCTTTCACTTTAGTTTGTGGGGGTATTAAACACATTATATGAAACAGCCAAGGAGCCTGACTATATCCAGCATCCTGATCCCTTTCTGGAACAGTTTTCTCATAATGATAGCCACCATAAAGTTGAGCTTAAGGAAGGGCTGTGAATGAATCATAGCATTGCCATTCTGATGACAACAACTTTATCTCACAGTTGGCTTACTGGGTCCACCCAGGTGTGAGACATTGTAGATGCATAAATCATTCTTAAATACTTCCTCATTATAGCTCAATTGCATTTCCCTAAAGATATTTTTAAGCTGGAGAGCATTTAGAAGAGATTTACCAGAATATTGCCAGGAGTGGAGGATGTGAGTTATAAAGGAAGGCTGAACAGGTTGGGGCTTTTTCACTGGAGCGTAGGAGGTTGAAACCTTATAAAGGTTTGTAAAATCACAACGCTTATAGATAAGGTGAATAGCAGATGTATTTTCCCTAGGGTGGGGGATTTCAAGAGTATTTTTAAGGTGAGAGGAGAAAGATTTAAAAAATACATGAGGGGCAATTTTTTTTACTTAGAGACTGGTTCATGTGTGAAATGAACTTCCAGAGGAAGTGGTGGATGCGGCTACAGTTACAACGTTTAAAAGACATTTAGCTAAGTACATGAATAAGAAATGTTTGGAGGGATATGGGCCAAGGGCAGGCAGGTGGGACTAGCTTAGTTTGCGATTATGGTCGGCATGGACTGGTTGGGCCGAAGGGTCTGTTTCCGTGCTGTATGACTCTATAAATATTTGGTACTGGAAATGAATATTGTGAGTCCAAGCAGCTTCACCTTGAGCTCAAACCCCAATTCTAGTCTTTCCTCCTCCTCTCCTTTTGATGCAGTTTCTTACTGATAATTTTTCCACTGACAAATAGTCTCTTTAACAACTGGATTTTAATTTGACAGAACTCTCTCCTTGTCCTTCTCTCAACCATAAAATTAAATGGAAGTTGCCAGCTCATGGAAAGCCATTGGACTCTGTGGTGATTTTTTTTTGCTGAAGCAGACTCCACTGCCCTGTTCCTTCATCGTCATCCTTTTACGTTACCCTGCCTAAGCATCAATTTTCCTTTAGGATGCATGTTCCCTTCCTGGAACACTCCCTGTGTCAAAAGCATTTAAATAGCTGCCTCTATAATCAAATCTCTATTGTTTCTCTCTTTCTTAAAAAAAAGTTGCTTGCTTCCCTTAGTTTTCAGTTCTGATGAAAAGTATTATCACACCTTCTCACCATACAGATGCTAACAGATGGATCAAGCAGTTCCAACATCCTATGTTTGCATTTTGTTAATGATTTGAAGCAGAGAAGTGGTATATTTATAGTTACTGCTCACCAACGTTTTGTGCTATTTTTAAGCACTTTGCTTAAATTTCTGTCCATATCATTTTAAAGCAGGCAGTAACCCATTTACATTAAGTAGGTTATGATAGCATCAAAATAGTGCAGCGTTACAAGTTATGTAAATGCAAACCAGTGTACCAATATTCATACACAGGTGGCTCACTTTTCTGGATCCCCAGCGTCAGTGGGAGGTCTTTCCAACAATTCTCCCTCTCCTTGTGCAACCCCGCAGCTAACTATTTCCTAGCCTATCCAACATGCTATCCTATTCCAAGCCCAAAGGCAAAGCCTCCTAGCCCAGTCTTGGCAAGATTTGAGACTTATTTGGCAGTCTGAGTCTATCAAAAGCTGGTACAATTACAACATTTAAAAGGCATCTGGATGGGTATATTAAAAGGAAGGGTTTAGAGGGATGTGGGCCAAATGCTGGCCAATGGGACTAGATTTATCTGGGATATCTGGTCAGCATGGATGAGTTGGACCAAAGGGTCTGTTTCCATCCTGTACAGCTCTATGACTCTATGACTCTGTCACTGAAAGCCTCCTCCTTGGCCTAGCTGCAGTACCACAGGTTGCCACCACTATCAGTGGTGCTATAACTGCTGGTCCTACAGAGCTGCTGGTCTCCAATATGATCAGCAGTTCTCAGAGTTGGGACCTCATCCTGAAGACAGCCAGACATCTCTCGCGTCACGATAATTAAACATCAGTCGGCTGAAAAATTAAAGCAGGGCATGCCAGCTAAGTGGAGGCAGGCTTGCCCTTGACATTAATGATAGGGTGCAGGCAGCCTGCCTGCAATGTAAAATCCAACCCAATGTTTTACCAAACAACGTCATCAACAAACTTGCATTTATATAGAGCACCTCTCGTGGTAACAAAACTTGCAAGGAATTGACTGCAGTAAAATGTGCTTTGCTCTGGATGAAAATATTGAAGAAGAAAAATAGAACATGTATCACAGGAATGAAAACAGGAATACCACCCATTCTTAAGAGAGATACCATGATCCGGAAAGTGATTTGTGCCAACCTGCAGGTAAGAACACGGTGTGGAGATGTACCCCTGCAATGGAACTGATAAGCCCAGTGTTAGACAATGGGCTTTGCTTATAGGTAAGCTGCATGTAGACTTGAATGTAACTGTTGACGGGAATATTAATTTAGCAAAACGAAGCACCAAACAAGTATTACTACTATAGCTTTTGCAAGTAAGGAGGCCTGAACATTTCTTTTGCGACCTGGTGCGGAATGCACATGAACACAGCACCTGTCATATCGGATGCTTTAACACTCATTTGAAATGTGGAAATTATATGCAACATCTGCAACTTCCGACACACATGAATCTGCCACAGTCAATGCAAACAAAAGAAACGTCTTACAGACAAAAGGCATATTCAAGATATTTTCCCTTTTTACCAAGTTTCGCAGTGGAGCTCTCCTCATCAGCTTCGTTCTCTGAGGTGCAGCGATATCCCTTCTTCTTCAAGAAGTTGCAGACAAGAATTCCGAGCAATCCTACAATGCAGAAGACCGGCACCAATGCTAGCACAGCATATTCAGTGTGCTTCTCCTTCTGTGTTTCCTTTTTGCTGGCATTAGAAGACTTTGAGACATTCACTTGATGTGCAGCCCGGATGTTCCTTGCCACACGCAAAAGTTGAGAATGCACATCTAACAGAAACAAACATATTTTTTGGTGGATTTTATCTTACAGTACACATTGAGGTAATAGGTTTATGCATTTAAATTTGTTAGATCATCTTACACATGATAAATCTTTTCATTTAATCACCCAGCATTGCTATGATGTAAATTATAGGACATGTTGATGATGTATGTTTATCATGTATTTGCGGTGTCTGGTTTGAATGATTTAGTTTCACCCAACATTTTTCCTTGGACCTTTCAAGCAACCTAACCATTTTCCCATGGAATTCATTGGCACTGCGACTACTGAATTCCTCCACTATCAACATCCTAGGGGTTTGCCATTGACCAAGATATAAATACAGCAGCTACAAGAGCAGGTCAGAGGCTAGGAATTCTGCAGTGAGTAACTCATCTCCTGACTCCCCAGAGCCTGTCCACCATCTAAAGTCAGGCGTGGAATAGAATACTCCCCACTTTCCTGGCTGGGTGCAGCTCCAACAACACTCAAGAAGCTCGACACCATCCAGGACAAAGCCGCATACTTGACTTAGCACCACATCCACCCCCTTCACCACTGACACTTAGTACACACTGCTGCTACTACTATCTGCAATATTCACCAAGACTCCTTAGACAGTACTTTCCAAACCCACAACCACTTCCATTTGGAAGAATACGTTCAACAGGTACATACACAGGTACATATACACTTTCTTCAGATTCCTCTTCACCATCCTGATCTGGAGCTATATCAGTGTTCTTGTACTGTTAGGGGGTCAAAAATACCAGTAATGCCCACGAAATAATTTTTAAAAAAATTACTCTTGAAACATTAGTACATGCATCAAAATTGAATCAATTTTTCCCCACGTGGTTAGATCGCCACATAGACAAGGAGATTCACTGAATCGCCAAAGCTAGAAGAATTAAGCAATCACTTTACAGATTAATAAGGAACCTAATAATGTAGTACAGACAAATGAAGACCTGCTTTATATCCTTATATGCTTTTTAACCATTATTGACATTATAAAGAATGTTCTCCAAGCTTGAAGTTGTATGTTTTGTGCAGTTTGTATCACAGTATTGAAGACTGCAGCCATGGTATGAAACATGTCAAAAGGGAGTTTTCAGAACAGTGATTAGTTAGTATTTTTGGATACTGCACTTGGCATGAGTCTCCTAAAAGTTTGTCTTTCATTGAGAATTAGGCAGCACAAGTGAAGTTACCAAAGAAAAAGATTAGTTACCTAATGGTTTGAAGGAGATAACATTATAAATTCTATAGGAAATGATTTAGTAATTGGGCTCAAAATAAATATTTGTTTTCATTTTATACTGCTAGTTTCCACAGTCAATATGCTTCCAGAACCAACACAGCCGACAGACCCAGCACAAACCCCATCACCAGCATTTCCATCACCAATAGCGAGCCTGTGCCTAAGGTGGTCCCAGATCAGCTACTGAGCTGAAGCCCAGCACAGGGACCCGGGTTCAATTCCACCCTCGGGCGACTATCTGTGTGGAGTTTCCACATTCTCCCAGTGTCTCTGTGGGTTTCCTCCGGATGTTCTGGTTTCTTTCCACAGTCTAAAGATATGCAGATTAGGTGGACTGGCCATGTTAAATTGCCCATAGTGTTTAGGTATGTGCTGGCTAGGTGGGTTAGCCGTGGGAAATGCAAGGATAGGGTAGCGGGATGGGTCTGGGTGGGATGCTCTTCAGAGGCTTGGTCAGTGTGCATCCATTGGGCCGAATGGCCTATTTCCACACTGTAGGGGATCTATGGTATGGTTTTATGGACAATACCATAGTGCTGGTGGAGACATGGCATAACAGCTTTATGGCCCCATTTGCTCTTCACTCCACAGTAGGAGGGAACTTTGAGCTCCCCAGCCATAAGTGCAAGATCTCAAAAATACTGCAGATGTTGTAATTAAAAAAGAGAAATCTCTGAAAACATCACCTGACTCGCAATACATTCAGAAATCAAAAAGCAGGATTAATGATTCAGGTCTGATGACTGTTAGAGGGGGTCAGGCGTTGAACAATAAGCTGGATTCAAACTCACTGACATGATGGAATTTGAACTCAGAATTGAATTCTGAATTACTAGCTCACATGACACAGCTATTACACTACCATACTTGCCTATTTGAGACCTTTCCATATGACTCAGCAGCACGATTAATGAATCTATTACACAGGGTCACAGCATCTTCCAAATTCACATCCATCAAGAAGAACAAGGGCAGCTAGCATATAGGAACACCATCACCTGCAAGATCCCCACCAAGTCACTTACCATTCTGACTTGGAACAATATTGCCATTCCTTCATCGTCACTGGGCCAAATTCCTGGATATCCTTCTCTAAAGGTGATGGAGGTGAATTTGTATCTATGATCATATAGTCTGCAGTGGTTTGGGAAGGGAGCTCACCAACAGCTTTTCAAGCTCAGCTAGGGAAGGGCAATGAGAGTTGGCCTAGCCAGCGATGCCCACAACACACAAACAAATAAGGAAAAAGTACACATGTCCACCCAATCAATTGCACTCAAAGAAGTGAAGCCATTCAGAACCAATGTACCAGTTTCCCTTTACTCCAGTGGCAGTGATCGTATCCCCCAGTTTCTTTTTACTCTAATAGGAGTGATCATAACCCCCAATACTGCTCACGCTAGAATCAAGAATCAGAGAATCCCTACAGTGTGGAAACAGGCCCTTCAGCCCAACAAGTCCACACTGACCCTCAGAGCATCCCACCCAGACCCATCCCCCTAATTTACACATCTCTGAACACTACGGGCAATTTAGCATGACCAATCCACCTAGCCTGCACATTGTTGAACTGTGGGAGGAAACTGGAGCACCCGGAGGAAACCCACGCAGACACAGGGAGAATGTGCAAACTCCATGCAGACAGTTGCCCGAGGGTGGAATTGAACCCAGGTACCTGACCCTGTGACAACCTTCATTACCCGCCAAAATAAATCTTTTTTGCATTGGACTAACCTTATCTCCTCATAATGAACAGAATTCAAAGCAATATTTGTTTCTCTTTGTATCTCCACATCACATCATTGGAGTAGTGCAAAGCAACAATACAGGTCACTTTTGTTACACAAGTAAACAAGAAATCATTCAAAAGTACTCAAGTCTACAAGTGCATTAATCAAATAAACTGAGCCTTGAAAGGGTATCACATTCATCTAATGAGGCTCATTAAAATTTGTATTGCTTCACAACAACCTGGGTTGCCTTAAACTGCTTTGTCACAAAATGAGTTTAACACTTAACATCCATTTAACAAAATAAAGCATTAGTGCATTTGAAGCAATTTGTTCTTTTCTGCTTGTTTTACTCCTTCACATGGAGTGATACATATCTCTTAATGTAAAAGTAAAAATCTTTTTCCCCATTTAACGATAGGGTTTGGATAACAGTTGAACAAACTTAAGTTCAAAAGGTAATGATTCTTAGAGATTCAGAAATCTGCTAAATCTGCTGACCCTAACAATTGTTTCAATAAAAGAAAACCTGGCAGGCAGATAAGCATTTGGAATAAAAACCGAAAGAACTGTGGATGCTGTAAATCATGAACAAAAACAGAAGTTGCTGGAAAAGCTCAGCAGGTCTGGCAGCATCTGTGAAGAAAAAGTCAGAGTTAACATTTCAGGCCCAGTGACCTTTCCTCAGAACGGGAAGGGTCACCAGACCCGAAACATTAACTCTGATTTTTTCTTCACAGATGCTGCCAGACCTGCTGAGCTTTGCCAGCAACTTCTGTTTTTGCAAGCATTCAGAATATCTAGAACGTGCTCATAGAATCTGACACGTTCCTTTGATTGTATGGTTACACTGGAAGAGAGGAAGGAATTGAAGGTCTTTTGTTGTGTGTGGTCAGATCAGGACACCATGTCCATCAACGCTTGGATCATTAGATCCTTGTCAGTGTAGTTGTGCCAAGTCAGTAAATAGAAATATTAAGTAGCAGCTGCTGGGTTGCTCCACAGAGAGGTTTTTCAAGTTATTTTGGGGTCATTCCTGTAGGCTGTGATCACAAACAACCCAATACTTTGTAAGTGCTAATTACTATAGGAGGATAAAGATGAAAGGCCAAACATCCCTTCTGAAAGCTCCACAAGTTTATCAAGTGAATATGTGCTGTGTGGACTCAAATATCATATACTTGGGTAGGCTGATCTCAGCTCAGACAAAATCATGACTAATTAAGGTCAGATACTTGTGTGAGGTACAGTCAGGAGTTAGGGCTCAAGGAACATCACCCCAGTGAGGTGTTAACATCTTTAGAATGGGAAGGAAATGTGCTAGAATTGGCAAATGATGAAAGATGTCTAAATCGTCTATGGGTTCCAGAATTTTCATGTAGCAACTAAATTTTATTTTACGTGGTTGAATTACTCTTATCCTTTACATTGAGTTCCTCTACAATGCAGGTCGAGGCAGCAAATCATGAGAAAGCATATAAGGAAAATTAGCAAAGATCCACCAGCTTCTCCATTAGGCAAAATGACAAGGAAACTAAAATGGAATTTTACAATGAGGTTTCAAGATATCTTTTATAACTTTATAGCTTGTCCAAATGTACATATTTTGAGGGTGAAACTGCTGATGAAACGTCCAATAGAACAATATAAGCAAATGCTGGAAATCTGAAATAGAGAATGCTGAAGAAACTCAGTAGGTTTGGCAGCATCTTTAAAGAGAGAAATAGAGTTAACTTTTTGAGCTTGGTATAAAGATACAGGTGGCTCAGTCGTTAGCACTGCAGCCTCACAGCGCCAGGGTCCTGGGTTCAATTCCACCCTCAGGTAACTGTCTGTGTGGAGTTTGCACATTCTCCCCATGTCTGCGTGGGTTTCCTCCCAAAGTCCAAAGATGTGCAGGCTAGGTGGATTGTCCATAGTGTTCAGGAATGAATGGATTATAGGGGTTTGGGTGCTCTGAGGGTTGGTGTGAACTTGTTGGGCCGAAGGGCCTGTTCCCACACTATAGGGATTCTATGACTATTACTATTTCTATGCCATACTAGACCTGAAACATTAACTCTGTTTCTCTCTCTGCAGATGCTGCCAGGCCTACTGAGTTTCTCCAGCACTCTCTGTATTTCTTCTAAAGGAAATAACACAGTGACAAATTTCTCTCAGAAGACATTCCAAGCAAAATTCCAGCACATCAGTCTACCACCAGCATAAGCAATATTCAGTCGTGACATGTTGTATTCTACATATGCTTTCCCATAGACTGAATAATTTCATATTCTCAGTTTATATTTATCATTATAACATTTAACCACTGTCTTCCACAGATACTCAGCTAGTTTTGTTTTAGAAGGCCTTATTAATATAGCATTCATTTATGAACAATTTTATGTGTACTATCAGGTTCTGTGAATAAATTCTTCTGATAATGAATAGTGCAATATTCCGACCATCTTCTTTAATGCTTGGCAGACCATGCAGCTGCTATTGTCATCTCTGTACTGATCCTGGGCATTAACTCAAATATCAAGACCCTGGTGGCACCAGGATCCTTATCTTGTACTTTCACAGTAATCCCATATCAGCTTAAAAATAGTTAGCAGGAATCCTGCCAACATCATATTGATAGAAAGCAACAACACCACAGACCTCCATACTCACTGATCTGAACAAACAGAGGTTAGTGAAGTAACAAAGAGATTGCTCAAATACCAGAGATTTGATGATATGTTCAGGACATCAATTATACTTTCTTGTAGTTCTAAGTCTCTAATAAAGGTTTTTTATTAAGAATTGAAATATCAAATGAAAGGCCACAGCTTGACATAAAGGACGTCATTAAAGCTTGCAACGGTAGCAGAATAGACAAAGCAAGGCAGGAAGCAGTGCTTTGGCAGAGGTGATTTTACTGTACAATCAGAAACAAAAACAGAAATTGGTGGAGAAACTCAGCAGGTCTCACAACTTTGGTGGAGAGAGAAAAACAGAGATAACATTTCAGGTTCAATGATGGTTCTTCAGAATTCCTCTCAGCAATTTCTGATTTTGTTTCAGATTTCCAGCATCCGCAGTTTTTTTCGGTCTTTATTTACTATACCATCAGTTGTCCTCCAACCACTTATGACTAACCTGCACATTCCACAGTTCCTCTCGGAGCAGAAGAACATGGCAGACATGTCCTCACATCAGAAAGTCCTACAACTACAGTGTAATACCTGTAAATCAAAGCAAAATCACATTGTCAATGCAACTGTAACACATAATACAAATCATGCACGCCCTGAGCATTCAGCTGGCTAATAAATTGTTTACATTCTATTACAACAACTTACAGTTATATGGGGAATTTAAGATCATAAAATCATGCCCTAATGTGCCCCATAAAAACAGATAGCCAGTTGGATACAAAATTGGCTTGATGGTAGAAGACAAAGGGTGGTGGAAGTGGATTGTTATTTGGACTGGAGGTCTTTGACCTGTCGTGTGCTGCAGGGATTAGTTCTGGGTCCACTGTTGTTTGTCATTTATATCAACAATTTGGAAGAGAAGAAGTGCAGTTAATAAGTTTACGGTTAACACTGATGAAGAAGGTTATCTAAGAATACAAAGAGATCTTGATCAAATAGGCCAATAGGCCAAGAAGTCGCAGTGGGAGTTTAATTTGGATAAATGCAAGATGTTGCATTTTGGTAAAGCAAAACAGGGCAAGGCAGTTAATGGTAGGGGCCTGGAGAGTGTTGTTGAACAGCAGGACCTAGAGGTTAGCTTTCATTTTAAATTCCAGATTTTTAAAATTGAATCCAAATTCCACCAGCTGCCAAGGTGGAATTCAAACCCACATCCTAAGAACATTAGCCTGGAGCTTTGGATTACAGGTCCAGTGATGTTTGCACTTTGCCACAAACCCCACCTCTCTGCTTATTGGAATATGTGGGCCAAAGCATCTATTTACACATATAAACAAGGTTCCTATTGTAGTTACAACAACAGAACAGGCAACACCAAGGAAATGTCCAGTGCGTACCTTTGGAATCAGCTACAGTGAAAATCCTTGCCAGAAATTAAAATTTATTTTAAAAGTAAATTTGGAATCAACTTTTTTAGTCTTAAGAATGATAAACATTTGTAAGGGTATGCTCAGCCATTTAAGGGAGACAAAAAGTGGTGATAAAAATGCAGTTGAATTGAGAGATAAGGGTTGGTTAACTATAGGGATGAGTTTCAAAGTCTTTCTTCTTCCTTGATTTTGGTTCTATATTTGTCTGGGATTATGCGTGCAATACAGAAAACACACAGCAAAATGACAGTTATCCCCAGAAAATACTTGAGATAAGAAAAGGGGACACATAGTCAGCTCTAAGAATAGGCTGTAAAGGAGAGCTACGTCATTGGGTAATTAGAAATTTTATTCCACGAGTTTACTTTTCTTTTCCTCCTGCCCTTGCATTGAGATTCATTTTTCTTAGACCTCATAACAGAAAGCGAGAGAAATTTTCCCATCATTCCCCAAGGCTTGATTCAATCTCAGATTCCCACACTTCGAGAACAGGTCCCACCCTAATCTTAAACAGCTGCACTAAGAAGTAGCTACTGGCTCCATATTTTTGAAGTATTTTAACGTACAGCAAAAATGCTCAAACATTAATAGCATTCAAGCATTGTCTACCATGTTTTGAGCTCAAAGTACTTCAAATTTTATTAAATTAATACCTTAGCTCCCCATGGGATGTTAATGAACTCATTCTAAACTATGCTGCTTTACAAAGACACTGATTTATTCAATGGAAGGGGGAGGGCATCATCGCCTGTATAACACCACTGACATCTTAACATCTCTCCCGTTTAAGTAATCTAACTGCTGTCTGAATATTAAAAATCTTCAATGGATTTCTTATTATAATGGATAATATTTTGTGTAAATTGCTCAAGTCAGTCTACAGCAGTGTTATAGGTCAAATTGAATGCTTTCCTTTTTTAAATAAAAATCTTTTCAAAGCTCCACCTGCTGGAAAGCATGTTACAATTGATAGAAAATTAGGGGCTAAGCAAGTTCACTTTTCTGTTTTATGGCGGTGTCAGACATCTGGCAGAGTACATTGCCAGTAGCGAATTGGGGAAAATTCTCATTATAAACCTGGAGTGAGCACCATATCATGCAGCAAGCCCAGCAGTTTTAACCGGACTTACACAGGCTCCTGTCAGACAAAGTGAGGTGTGGACAGGGCTTCTCCTTTGAGGACCTGAGGCAACCCCCACTATGTCATTCCATGCCCATCCTTTCTTACCCCCAGTCTAAACCCTCAAGCCTCTTCAACCTCTCGCTGAAACAAAACTCCTGAGAGCCTTGGACTTCAACATGCTCCCAGTATGGGAATGAGCATTTTTGGGGCAGCACAGTGGCTCAGTAGTTTGCCTCACAGCACCAGGGACCTGGGTTCAATTCCAGCCTTGGATGACTGTCTGTGTGGGTTTTTGCCAGGTGCTCTGGTTTGCTCCCACAGTCCAAAGATGTGCAGGTTAGGTGGTCTGGCCATGCTAAACTGCCCTGAAGTGTCCAGGCTAGGTAGATTAGCCGTGGTAAATACCGAGTGAGGAGTGTGGGTCTGGGTGGGATACTCTTCAGAGGGTTGCTGCAGCACTTGATGGGCTGAATGGCCTCTTTCCGCACTGTAGGGATGTTATGATACTGTGATGATGGGGTAGCTTATAGTTTCACCCATGGCCATCATTGTCTATCTGGTATTACCCATACTACAAAGCTATTGGCCAATCTTAATTTCCAGCTACTCTCTAAACTCTCCCGCGAAAGGGGAGGCAGGTTTTGCCTAGAGGAAATTAATGCTGGTCCCAGGATTAAATTGCTGTTAGGCAACCGTTTAAGGAGGGTGGATTTGCTGCAGAGATCATGGCACCCCATAATATTTTGCCCACAAGTTCATCACGTCCTTAAATTCCTATACTATCATTCTGCAATGTGTACTTTAAGCCTCCTGTTTGTATCTACTGTATAGGGTGAATTTTCAGTAAATCTCAGTCCACTAAGCATTAGTTCATCAGACACCAGTGTAGCTTTCATTAAGCAAACAGCAATGAGTTCAAAGTTAGGGGAAAGAGTGTCAATTTTTAGTGCAACAACTTACTCGAACAAAGATATTCAAAAATCTTTCCAAACACATGTTGTGCCAGAAGGTCTGGGAAGAGATAATTGGTAGTTTTTGTCCAATGTTATCAGAAATGTAGACAAGAAAGCTCAACTGAATCATCATATGAGACATAATTAAGAATTTACTCACCATAGTGTTCTCAAAGAGATGACAAAAGTAAGGAAATGAGTCATTGAGTTAAATAAGACTACGAATGGAGAGTAATCATTTTAAACAATGAGAGACAAGACTATCGGCACTGTTTCCTTGGTGTCTAGTAGATTATAAGTGCATAATGTTGACAGACCGAGCATGCTGTTTCAGACAATGAGAAAAAAAAACAAACCTCAAATTGATTAACAAGCTAATTTGAAAAATTAAAGGGCTGACAGAAATTTTATAGAGAGGGAGGAGAAGGAGCTCACTGGATGAATAGAATGTTCTGAACAAGACTGTTACATGTTGGGAACGTCTCTTTAATTCCAAGTAAATGTTAAAAATGAAGGGATACATATGGTTTGCTTTGAATTCTGCCCTGGCTGGCTTGGCTACAATATGGAATCCATGGGTGGGGCAACTCAAATTGATTTAATGGGAAGAAAGTGCATGGTATTCACGCCTGTAGATAATGGCATGAAGAGGGCCCTTGTTCTGACATGGTAGTGTCCCTACACTGTGCTAGGAGGCCTGGGTTCAAGTCCCAGCTGTTCCAGAGATATGTAATAACATGTCTGAGCAAGCTGACGTTTCTAAAAAAAAAGAATGATAACAATAACAAAGGCTACAATATTTGTTTAGTCTTCAAGTCTTGTAATGAGGTGTTGGGAACGTTTGGTTTATAAATTGTTATGTTTAAATCAATTTTAGTTCCAAGTTAGAAGGGAGTTGGGAGTCTAGAAGGTGGAGTTGCTAATCTGGTTACAAGGCCCATCAATTTCACATTGCCATTGAGAAGGGCTTTGAGAGAGAGAAAACAAATTTGGGGATGCATGTCTCCTAACGCACCTTGAATTTCTAAGTTAAAATGTGTCTGATCTATGCACATTTCAAAATAGTGGCATACAGGTGTTGGTTACTTTTGTAAAGGGCTTTAAAAAATAATTAGGACAGACAATCCTTTCAGAAGAATGAACTAATCTAGTATGAGTCAAAGAGCAAGGCACCTCTGGAGCCTTAATGGAAGATTGTTAGTCTGTGTTGTGTTTACCACTGTCAGTGTAATCATTGAGGGCCATCAGCTTGTTTTTGCTTCAAGATAATCAATGGTCAATTGTAGTTTAGAGAAACACAGAGATATGATGTTGTTGAGCAGTTTTGGAAGAGACCTGGCTGGGTTCAGGAGCAAAATATAGCCTTTTTCGTAGAAAGAAGTAAACAACAGATCGAAGAATAAGTTACTTGAGTGAAAAGCTACTATGTGCAACTTCCGGATCAGGAGGGTTCAATTAGAAATTGACAGATTGTCAAAAGACTGAGAAAACCCTATAAGCTTTCAGTTTTAGGAGTATTCATGTGAGAAGATTTCACAGTTCACAGAAAAGAATTGGGAAGAATATTTGAGTCATAAACCTTACTTTTATACTGTAAAACAGAGTCTGTAGCCTTGTGTGCTTACTTTGAAGTGGATTACGACTCTGTAAAAAATTTAAAGTAACCTATCAAGCCAGATTTAATTCTGGGATCTGACTTGTCCAGTAGTTATCCAAAACTTCACAGACACAAGATATTCTGCAGCCATCTGAAAGGCAGAGAACAGGAAATAGAGGCAGTTTGCCCTGCACCTGAAGCAGAGAAAATGCTGGATTTATTCTTCACCACACAGAAAATGGGTGGAACCCATGCTCAGATTGAATAGAATGAGTTTGTGAGAATTTAAAACGTTGCTGGAGGATTCACCTAACTTAGAGTAGAATGAAGAAACTGCCAGTATAACCCTCACAGTGGATAAGAAGCTAGCCACCTGAGAGAGGGAAAAGGGGAGCAGGTCATCAAGAGCAAAGAATTGCTTTAGCTTAGTTCTGGGAGAGTGAAGTGAGAGACAGTAGAAAGCATAACCGTTATAGGGTAGCATTTATAGTGCTCACTTAAATCCTAGGTGAGAAAAAATAGAATTGGCCAAGGCTTATGTCACTATTTTGTTATTGAATGACCATTGGAAAGTGAATGAATATTTCATATGGACAAGATGTGGATTCTGAAACTCAATACCAAGTGATCACATTTTACAGGTGTTACCAAATAAGAAGAGTCATCTGATTTGAACAAAACATGGTAAGAGACATACAACATGTGATGCAGGCAAATCTAATTTGCAACATGTGGAAAGGAAAACAAGTAATGAAAGATGAAACAGAGAGATATGGAGATTAGCGAATTTGTAGTAAATATGTTGTCAATGCAGAGCTGCAATACAAACCAATAAAATGTCCAATCGCTTTGCAAAAGAAAAAGGATGAGAGTCAGAGGAGGTAATGATCAAACATTACAGCACTCTGATCAGACCACAATTTGAATATGGCATCCAGTCAATAATAGATATTCAAACACTAGAATCACAATGTTAAAGGGCTACAAGGGTGATCACCAGTGCTAGAGGTTAGAGTTATGAAAAGAGACCAGAGATACTAGAGCACTTAAAGCCTTGTCAGAAGTAACTGGGGGTGATGGGTCTGTGTGTACTCTTATAGGAACTAAACTAACGTAATAGAAGCAACTAAAATATAATTCTCTGTTAAATTAAATTGAAATGGAACTAGAGGACATGATTTCGAATTAGCAAAAAGTAATTCTCAAATTAACAGCAGGAAATTCTTATTTACAGAAAGACAATGACAAATATGTGGACTATCCTTTCAGATAAAGCAGTGTCAACAAAAATCCTGGAACTATTTTATAAACAACTGGAGGCTGCAATAGGGTGGTACTAAAATCACAAAGGAGGAATTACTTAATTCAAATGGCCTTCCTCATGCTTAATCAACTTATGATTTTGTAATATGTCATTCACTGCACGCAAATAATAACTGCATGCAATGTAGGCAAACTCAATAATCTGAAAAACACTGCTACTATATCACTTCACATTTGAGAGTTGGCTTTGCAATCAACCAGACTCATGGGACATAAATTCACTTCTGCATTTTTGGCATAGGCAGCTTATATAAAAGGACAGCCTCCCTGTCTTCCTCTGGAGCACAGATCTACTTACACACCATCACTTAAGGAAGTGGAAATACCTACACTCCAGTAAAAGTAACTTTTCTGCATTTGGACTTTAAAGTACCCTGTTTGGGCAGGAGTAGAGAGAATTTCAGTTTTTGCTGCATGCTTTATGTGACTTTGCAGCATTTGATGCTCACGCTGGATGACCAGAAAGGAAATATTATAAAGCCAACATCCCTCACACAATAGAACAAACTTTAGATACCAAATTGAAGTAAAATAGCTTTCACTTCCATGGTAAAGGGAGAATGTGTACTTCAATCCTGCTTCTTCCACAGGTCATCCTCGCAAAAGTCTGCAGTTACCCAAAATGCGCAAAGTGCTGGTTATAGTTACCTCGAGGTAGTTGGGATCTGAGCATTACAGGCAAAGGCAACATTTATTGCTCATTCCCGATTGTCTTTGAGAAAGCAGTGTTGACCTAACTTCCTGAACACAACTGAATGCCTTATTCAGCCATTTCAAATTCAGTTCAGGATCAGTTCATGTTGATGGGTCTCTGGAGTTGCATAGTCCAGACTGAGTAAGGATGGCAGATTTCCTAAAGGACATTAGTTAAACCAGTATTCGTTCACAACAATCTAATAGTCTTACAGTTACCATGACTGATACCTGCTTTTTATTGCAGAGGTAATCAGTGAGCTGAATTTAAATTGCTCGGCTGTTATGTTGGGATTTAAGCACATACCTCAGGATTACTAGTGCAGTAACATAATGACTGTGCTACTGTACCCACCCTCACTGACGCCTTCACCAACGGTCAACATGTGCCCAGGACTCTGAATACAAAATCATGATGGCTCATATATATTGTGTACACAATGTCGTAACATAACTGCATCATATAATATGAATAGGGTACTTTTGAAGACATTCCTAATATTTATTTAATAAAATTTTAGACGTAATTGACGGGTACAGATTAGGGTATCAATGACGACTAATGATCTCACTTCAATCAGTAACTGAATTTACAGAGCTTACTTCCTGTGAATCTGATTCAGAGATTTAAAATTCAACGCAGCTTAGAGAAACCTAGTTCTTATTTTAATATTATCTTAGTATAAGATTAATATGCCATGTAATTTATTTATTTGTGGACTGGAAGACTTGGAAAGATTTTTGATCTCTTCTGCGTTCAGTAATGTTTTCCTTATCGTTGAAAAGCACTTTTAATCTGATCTATAAAGTGACAGTGCAGAAACCATACCATGCCAGTGTCGGATTCTTTTGTTTTCCCTTTCTGAAATGTGCCAATACGTTTAAATGGTAAGGAATTACTGTTGTAATCTTTAAACCATTATATTTTGATATCTGTGTACAGCTAATGGCCAGTGCAGCAGTCTTTGGATTACAAACTACAGAGGCTGAGGCTAATTATAATTCATTGATAGAGGCTATCTAGCTGTTGGCGTTTTAATTGAATATCTACATGCTGAACCTAATTTTATTGCATGTTGTTTGTGAAATAGTCAAGACAAAGCTATTAGGGCAGTGACATCTGAAGGTAACAATTGACCTTTAACCATAGTTCACTTTGCTAGCTCACAATTAGATCCATGGTTTGGTTTTCGATATTTTAGCCAATGGTACATTACTATTGGAGGGTTTCACTCTGTGAAGTTGCAAAAATATTGCTCGACTCTCATCATTTGCAGTACACACATAGAATACCAGAAAATGTTGAAAGCCCGTCTCATTTGTCTATATCTTTTTCAGATTCAGTGGGAATTTCGAGCTCATTTGAAAGTTAGCACATCTCAATAATTTGTTCACAGATTAAATAATCCTCGAAATTCAACTGGTAACATTGGAATTGATGTGACATCAAATAAACACACACAATCCCCAATAATGAACATAACATTTGATCCCATTTTAAACATACTAGTGTGCACTGTAGATGCAGGTGAAACTATCCCAGTTATTATAAATATTGCTTTACTTGATCTTAAGTAGCACAGTTCAACTGTTAACTATCTAGGCATTGTTAAGATTGCAGGACTACACAAGGCGGTTATGTTTAAAAAGCCTCCTTTAATTTCAGATGAAATAGAATGTTCTGGACGGGATGCAGGGCAGGGTAAGTGGGGGGAGATGAAGGTTGGGGGAATCGCTGATAATCTTTCTTCAGAGTCAAGCTCATGTGATGTGGCTGTCATTGGAAAAGAAATTGGAAAGTGAAACTGACTGAAAATCAAGTTAGAATCACCATGCCTGGACAACAAAATAGGAACAGCTGCTTTTTGCAGATGGACAAATAGAGGGAGAGAGAAAGAGACAGACAAGCAGACAGACAAACACACAGAAGGACACATAGACAGGAACACACACACACACACACACACTGATAGAACTTTGTCAAGGTTCCACAGTGGCCATTGCTGTCACAGAGTTCGTGACCACAAAATGACCCCGAACCACATCTCCCCACAGCAACGTGTTTGACTCTGAACTGTCCTCTGAGCAATTAGGGATGGGCAATAAATGCTGCCTAGCCAGTGATGCCCTCATCCCGTTAATGAATAAAAAAAAGGCTTGCCCTATAATGGTCAAGAAGGAGAAAGGTTCGGTAATTACCCTGGCAAACAGTGCCCACACAAAGCATCTGTGGTCGCTGTCCCCAGACGGACATAACTCCTGTTCAAATTGGCACAGTCGGTGTGAGGCTTGCAGGACCCAGAGCCATAGGTCTTTGAAAAGGTGGATGGCAAGCAGCTTCTACAGCTCATTTTGATGCCTTTTCCGTAGCCACATTCCTAAAGAACAGAGATTATATTTATTACAATAAAAAGTAATTATCCTTCCCAAACAAGCAGCTGTCTTTGCGTACAATTACGTCAGTAAGAAAAAGGTACGATAATGGTGAACACAAAATACAGGGTCAATTAAAGTTTTACTGTATTTTCAGTAATCACTATCAACATCTTGCGGTTACCGTTGGCCAGAAACTGAAATGGACTAGCCATATAAATACCGTGGTTTCAAGAACAGGTCAGAGACTAGGAATCCTGTAGTGAGTAACTTATCTCCTGACTCCCTGTAGCCTGTCTGACATCTACAAGGCACAAGTCAGGAGTGTGACAGAATATTCTTCACTTTCCTGGATGGGTGCAGCTAAATGCAATCAGCCCATTTACCACTCAACATTCACTCTCTCCACCACCAACACTCAGTAGCAGCAATGTGTAACATTTACAAGATACATTGCAGCAACTCACCAAGGCTCCTTCAACAGCACCTTCCAAATACATGACTACTACCATCTGGAAAGGACAAAGGCAGTGGACACATAGGAACACCATCAACTGCAAGTTTCCCTTCAAGTCACTTACTATCCTGACTTGAAAATATATTACCTTTCCTTCAGAATCACTGGGTAATAATCCTAGAACTCCCTCTCTAACAGCACTGTGCATGCATCTGAAATAACATAGAATGCAGTGCTTCAAGAAGGTAGCTCCTTGTCAAGTGATCGAAGTCCACTGACCAATGGCAGACACATTGGTGAAAATAGATGACCCTCAGGAAGCTGCTCCTCTGCCCTTGGAGAGAAAAGTCCCCTTCTTCTACCCTGCCCTCAACAATCCCACCCCATTCACCTGTCCTTGGGCTGTAGTGATGATCCCTCCTGTTGACCCTAGACCAGCAGAGTCCATCATTCCTGGAAGCGTTAAAAAAAAATTGAAAAACCCATCCCACACCAATCTGCTGGGGAATTGCCACGGTGGAGCTAGGAATGCTGAGTGGGCAGCCAACAGCCTCCCAGATATAGATTTAATCCAGACAGGCTCCTTCAACTGGCTATAGTGGGATTGCCAGCAGCTTTCCAGCTGGTGGACAGGGCATCCACTACAGCCATTAAGTTCCACCCACACAGGCAAATAAGGACCCCGCCAGCTTTGGGTGGCTCTCTATGTTGCCTGCTGAGGTATATGGATCGGGTACTGACAATTTGTGGGTAGATAACTAACCTGTTGCATTTTACCCACCAAGACTGATTTCTGTTGCACTGAGACTAAAATTGATATCGTTAATTCCAAAAGTTTTTATTGTCTACTATTACTGCCATTATAAAGACATACACTATAGAAAGCAAAAAGAAGTTGTATTCATTTAGCAGTTGATGGCCAACCAAGGGTTTTTGATGGACAGCAGACAATTCTGTCAAACTGAACTATAATGGAGACCAGATAACCTGCTTTTGGTGATGTTGACTGAGACAGAGAAACCGCCTGGGATATCTTCCTGGAACAACTTCAAAATAGAGGCATGGATCCATTTTCAGAGAAGAGACAGCCTCAGTGAAACATGCCATTTGAAAGGAAAGCCCTCCTTAGATGGACTTGAATGTAAAACCTTCTAACGTCAAGGCAAGAGTGCGAACAACAGAGTCATGGCTGATATGGTTTAAATAAAGCATATGTAATTCAAAGTCTACGCATTATTTTAAGCTTCACAGGCACGGAAGAAGGATTGCATTAATTTTACCTGTTCAGGCTCATGTCCTGGAGGACAGCAAAGGCAGGGGACACATTGACCACTGTCTTCAAATTCCTGCTTGCCACACTGGAGCATCATTGCACTTTTCCAGCTTAGCAGCTATGTAAGTACAGGCACAATATTAGTGACACAATAATTGAACCTCCTTATTCCTAGCAGCAGCTACAGAAGTGCTCAGCAAGTAAGCTATGGAGTTACACCGTCACCTTCTGCCAAGCAGCTGACTTATTGTTTCATTAACCTTTGACATGCAGAAATATGAATTTCCCCTCTCTCCTCTCATTTTCCCAATATGGAGACAGAATGAGGCTTAGCTTTTCTAACTACTACCTGTTCAACCACTGGGAACCCAATTATGTTAAATGGGATCTCTCCAGTTGTTAAAACAGTGCCAATTGGAAAATCTAAGCTGGAGAGGCAGTCATTGATGTGTTGCATCAAACATAAATGGAATTTATTTCCAGTTTTGTGAATATACCTCTTTTTTAAAGTTGTTTTTATAAGAATCATTGAAAGTTCATTGTGGGCATTAGAAGGTATATTTAACAAGGCTTTCTAGAAATTGCATGACTGTTGCTAACTATTTATTTTATTGTGGATATGAATTGTGATTGCCTTGGAGAGGTTATTATTTTATGTGGTTGAGCAAGTTGGAGGGAATCCTGCTGAGAACAAGCTGCCCAGCTGATCTCTCCCTTTCTTGAAAAGAAAACCCTCTATATTAGTTCAGGATGAAATCTAATTCTTCCTTTGCAAAAGTGATTGAGAGAACACTTCAAGATTGCATTTCTGGAGTAACCTGTATTTCCTAGACCCAGAGAGAACACTGCACAATTAACAACTTAACCATGTTGCCAGGACATCGGAGCAACAGACTCTGGAATGTTCCATGCTTTGTCTTTTTGCATTCAAGCATAACCAATTGGCCAAAGTATGTTTCCTTTTCAGAAAACCCCCCAATCTTTGCAGAGAAATCTACTTTTTACTACTTTTTCTGGAGAGTGAGAGAGCGAGGAGGGAAAGAGAGCATGAGAGAGAGACAGCGAGAAAGAGGATGAGGGAGAGACTGTTTTGGAGACGTTTAGGAAGATAAATATTTATACTGCTGTATTACTGACTGAATATGTTAATCAGGTATTGCATGTTAATTAAGTTTCATTTTGGTACTAAAGCAATGATTGTGTTTATTAATAAATCTAGTTGATAGATATTGATATCTAAACTGATATAGATAAGGTATTTAATTGGTCATCTTGATAACTTGAAAAAATATACTGATGTTATGCTGTGACCCATGGAATAGTGGGTCTGGAGCAAAAGCAGACTCCTCCAGCCTCGGTTGTAACATGAACAAATAATGACTGTGACCAAAGACTAACATTTGACTAGTTATTGTGATGCAGCATTTGCAAGTATGGAAGCAACTGTTGAGCCACACACTAAGGTAAAGTAGGTTACGTGAGCAGTTTTATGCAAATATTAATTATGAAGCACAATAAAGTTTGAAGATATCCAACATATTATCAGGATAGATCAAGAATATAAATGATAATTTGTCCTTTTTTGCTTGGAAGAAAGTAGGCAAAGGAAGAATGGGCAGAAACTCCCATGTCAAACTAAAAATTCTGGACCATATCTGATTCAAATTGGATATCAAATAGTGGACAAACCATCTGTAACCAGGCTGTCCAGTAAATAAACTATTGAATAGCTTGAATCCACTTTCATTCAATTTTCACCAGAAATGTTGGAGTACACACTCTTTTAGGAAAAAAACTAAGTTTACCAGCCATTCATTCACATATTACAAATGGAATAGAAATTGGGCATGTTCGATTTTTAGGCAAATGCTCAATCTTGTCTGTGCTTATGATATTCATAGCATTCATATAATTCCTTCCAGCTGGGCTTAGGTCCAGGAACATAACCTTTGTAAAACTCCACTTCTATCAATGACAACTGTTGTTGCTGCCACTTCATTGGAATAAAGCAACCACAACAGAATTGAAGAGGATTGCAATAGACATCTGTGTTATTACTCCACTCCTGCTATACCTGGTGTTATCCCATCCTTTGAATATTGCCTCACAACGGAAGAATTTAATGCAATAAACAATTCAATGCATTGGTTACTCACTTAATAAACACAGATTCCTCAACAGGGTTTCAACAAATGACTGGCTGCCCAAATAATTTGAGTACAACAATGCTACTTAAACTATGTTTCTGACCTATTAGTACCATGAAGTCCACTAAAGGAGTGATCTATTTTCTAAATTAGAACTTTCTTTTCATTATTGCTAAAGCTCAGTTGGCTGGACGGCTGGTTTGCAGTGCAGAGTAACACCAGCAGCATGGGTTCAACTCCTGCATCATCTGAGGTTACTATGAAGATCTCTTCTTTTGCCTGTGGCATGGTGTAAGGTATCAGAAGCACTATACATCACATCCAATTATAACTGGCCTAACTAAACAATTTTCTGAAATTCACTGGCTCATGGTTATAATGGCTTTTCTGAAGTCTGAAACTAGGAATTGAGGCCCTTTTATTTTAAGCACTCCTGTGTTTTTGAAGCAAAACTAATAGTGTTAAAAAGTATATAAAAATAATTATGGGAAGATGACATTGTTTTGGAATTGTAGAGATAGACTTTTTGCATATACAGGACACTAGAATGCAAAGCAAAAATTAAAATTTCATCCTGGATCTCCTTCCCATCAATTTTGGTCCGGGTAATAGTCAACAATCCAATTTCCACTGGCTCTGAATCCAAGCTGTTCCTCTAGTGTACTTTCGGCAAGAATCCTAGACAAATAGCTGTTTGCCCATCCAAAACTATTGTTAGCTGTATCCTAACTTGCATCAAGTTCCATTCTCTCTATGCTCACTGACCTCCACTGTCTCCTGGTCCAGCAATGCCCAAAATTTACAACTCTTCTCCAGATGCTCAAATCCCTCTATTGTCTCTCCCATAATTCCAGAACCTCCTTCAACACTACAGAGCCCGAAAATATTCCCTGAGAACACAATATTTCTCTAATGCCGACCTCTTGCGCACTCAAAAGCTCCTTTATGCTGCCATTAGTAGCAGTTACGACAGGTCTCTGATGTTCTTATTCAATCTACCTCTTGCTCTTCTGGTGCCATCTGAAGCCTACTTGTTTGATTAAACTTTTGGCCATTGTTAATCAAAATCTCTGCTCTTTGCCTCGGTGTCCCCTTTTTGTCCAAATGCCATTAGTTGTTTCACTACATCCAAGATATAATGTAAATTCAAGTTGGTAGCGGTGATACCAGAGTTCAGAATTCATTCAAGTTCATTATAGATCTGGCATGCAACCCAAGCCAAATTTAGCCTAGGCGACAAGGGGATTCATTCTAGTGTCCTGTATATGCAAAAAGTCTATCTCTACAATTCCAAAACAATGTCATCTTCCCATAATTGTGTCTCACAATGCACTACACATTTTCTTCCATTGGAAGTATAACCAAAATAGAGATGTTTTTAAACCATTTTCCTCTAAATATGGAAGTACTTCATATACTCGGGAAGTTAAGATACACGAAGCTTTTCTTCCCAACATTTATTTTATGTTTTACACTCCAAATCTCCGAACTATACATCCAACTTTTCACCACACTAAAATAAAATCAAATGTTTTCGGCATTATCAGTATCTGAGCTGAGGATGTATCAGAATGTTAACTCTAATGACTTGATTCACCTTCAACCAAAGGCTGAACATGCGTAGTTGCCCAACCAGTGCGTCTAATAGAAATGGTCAATGCTGAAACATTTGTCTGTCAAAGTTACTTACAGTGACATAAATAAATAATACACAAGAAGGGAGGCTCCTCTTCATCTTCAATGTGCATTGACCCTAATAAGAAAAAGCAAGGCTCAATGAAAGATTAATAATAAACAATTAACATCCATTTAAGCATCATTTGTACTCAGGAAATAATCAGAGCAGACAGCATGAGACCAAGGGTGGAGGAATCCACGTAAACTTTCACACGTCATTTCACCTACAACACCTCATGTGGATTCAAGCCTGGCTCGTGGGTTGAAAATCCCTCGTTGCTGGCTGCAAACCTATCATGTGAAACGCTTAACAGAACAGTGGCAAACAACCATTCGCAGCTGTTGTTCTTAAGCACTGCGGCCCAAAAGTGTAATCGAGACTTTTTAACCAATTTAGATGTATATCTAAATTAGTGAGAACATTGATTGAAACTTCATATGAAGTCATTTTCTTATAATGCACACCTGCCATAGAACTTCACCCAGAGCTCAAAACATGAAAATAATCTCTAGAATATCTGTCAGTAAATTCAGCATAATCCTTCAAACATGTTCAGCTCTTTGTGGGAATGTAAGAACACTAGGTCTTCCAAATCTCACATTCAGTCCAGGCATGTGGTCCAACAGGATGAGACGTAGAGGGAATGACTTGTGAAAAAGAAAACAGAAATACTAAATGGCCTAAAAGTTTGAAGAATTTTAATATGATAGGAAAAAAACAAATGCAAGAATTGGTGGACGGAGGAAACAACAGGAATTTTTGTTTCCCTCCTGTCTTCCTGTTTGGATAATCTTTCTCCTCTCCAACAGCTCTATGGTCTTGATTACACATTTGAAATAAGATTCAACGTTGTCCATCAGGTGAGTCTTCAGCTGGAGAAAGTGTGGGTCAGGCACCCGACCTGAAACATCAACCTTCCTGCTCCTCTGATGCTGCCTGGCTTGCTGTGTTCCTCCAGCTCCACACTGTGTTATACCTAATACCTCAGCATGGGCTACCACTTCCAGAAGGAAGGGGAAATATCAGAGGATTTTTTTTCTTTAAAACATCATGCACCACAGCAAGTGGTTGATTTTATAGAATCCCCACAGAGTGGAAACAGGCCATTTGGCCAACAAGTCCACACAAGCATTCTGAAGACCACTCCCTAACCCTATTTTTCCCATTGCTAACACGCCTAACCTACATATCCATGAACACTACGGACAATTTAGCGCAGCTATCCACCAATCCACCTAACTTGCACATCTTTGGACTCTGGGAGGAAACCAGAGCACCCGGAGAAAACCCACTCCAAACATGGGGAGAACGTGCAAACTCCACACAGACAGTCAGTCGAAACTGAAATCAATCCTGGATCCTTGGCACTGTGAGGCAGCAATGCTAACCACTGAGCCACCATGCCACTTGGTCGTGAACCATTCAGAACAATGCCCAACGTTTCTTTGAATCATTTCTCATGTTTAACATTTAGCTCCTCATTTTAACATAATTGAAATAAAGTACCTCTAGCAATGTAGTACTTCCTCTGTACGGCACTGAAATGCCAATTTTGACATTGAAATTTTAACACAAAAGAAAATTGTGCTGACTAGCCACATAATAAGGTTGAGTGTGTCTATTGTCCATAATTTCCTATGAAAGTAATGCCAGACTAATGATGCTTGCCATTACTTATGTGCAAAAGTACAATATCCTCAGACAAGGCATATGCTTGATTAAACATGGAACTCCAATAGTTGCTGTTGCAAAGCTAATGGCTAAGCAGCACATTTTTGTCTGGCTCACCAATGAAATGTGGTAAGCAGCATGATGTTGCTGCATTTGCATGGCAGATACCTTTTGAATGGTGAGTTGGCCACAGGATCACAACCTTCTGGGCATCCAGATTTCTAAAACAAGAACACCTGCAAAAGGAGATAGAAAGATGGTGTACATTGACCCTGACAAACAGGAGACAGGCTCTGACAGCAATGACACCTGGAGGATAATTGTTTGGATGGGCATTGGTAGAGGCGAGCAGAAATGAAAAGCTGAACTGGCCACAAAGACGACCCAGGGAAAACAGAATCAGCTCCTTCTCACCTCAGTCTTCCTCAGCAGCAAATGTGGCAGAGATTGCCATCTCGGAGTGGGGGACTCCTGAGATACACTCGGGTATGGTCCACACAAAGGCAACCACCATGGTGTAAATCACCATCTTACGAGATAGAAATGTGTCACAGTGGCAAATAGGAATGAACCTTAGAGCTAGACACTTGTGACACAAGGAGCCTGTTTTGATACCACGTAACGCTTTAATTCATGCATATTTTAAAATTGAAGGAATGTGATTTATTTATCCTTTTTGATCCCTTTCGCTCCCTTAACCCAATCTTTCTTCCCCTCTTTTTCATTACTGGATGTGGCATTGAATTTAGTCACTCAAATTTATATGTTTCTTCTCAATCCTTGCCCCATTCACTTCACGATGATAGATTAAGGAGACACAGTAGTTTGCTGTTCACTCCTAGTTGAAGAGTTTCTCTTGCAGCAACATTATCCACTGGCATATCCAGCAACATATAGCTCAAAGTCAATATTAAAAATGCCATGCCACGTCCAGCTAATGACTGAAAATGTTACATTCACTCCTGCAACAATTTGTAGCCCCTTATGACATGAGGAGAAAAAGGGAAGATCACAATATAAGGTTTCAATTTAAATAAGTCAAACTTTCCACTGGATGAAAAATAAATTTAATAGAGTAAACTTGGTTGAACTGTTAATGAGTTAATCTACAAACAGTGCAAAGCATTCAAAGGATTTGTAAGATCCAATACTGGTTGGGTCCCTACTCTTAAAATGAAAGCCACCACTTTTGTTAAGCAAATCATGGTCAACAAATGAGGCAAGCTAAGGGAAGAGGCTTACAAAGATACAAAGAAATCCAACAGCCTGGGAAGCCACATAAGATACCAAGCAGTAAGAGGTACCAAAAGAGAATGAAAAACAAAACTATTTGCAAGTGTAATCAAAACTGACAAGTTTTATATTTATTGCAGATGTAAGACTCTCTGAATTCAGGGTTCATAACTTATATTGCAAATGTCACAACATTATTTTAAAAAGTCAAGGAGAGAGAAACCAGATAACTGCAGAAAAATCCAATAACCAATAGTTGCGATGAAGTTACTGAAATCTGTTATCAGGTACAGAGTGAGGGTTGTTACAATATTAACTTTTTGTTGCTGAAACAAAGAAGGAAATCGGGACAAACTGGATAAGCTAATGTCCTGTTTTTAAGCTGTGGCATTCTATCGTCAAATGATTCTTTCAGTTACAATAAAAAACAAATCTAATTTAACAGTAAAATGTAAATAACATGTCCCCTTGATTGTAACTTTTGCTGACAGTACAAATAGGTTGAAAGATAGTTCCCAAACTGTCATATCACTGCATTGGTTCCATGCTGATCACTGGTTTGTTTTGTCTAATACAGCATCAGTTACAGTTCTGAGGAACGGTGTCAGAACTGATTGTGAAGAAGGGTCACTGGACTTGAAATGTTAACTGTTCCCCTCCGCAGATGCTGTCAGGCCTGCTGAGTTACTCCTGCAATTTTGTTCTTGTATAACTTTAATCCAATTTGGTTCATCATTGTGTGTCTCAGGATGCCTTGTACAACAAATGACATTACAACACTCTAGTACTGAGTTATAAAATAATTTAGATGGTAACTATGATATTTTTTCCTTTATGCAAAACCTCTACAGTTAGCCTGATTTACAAGATCTGCTTTGAATATAACTACACCTCATTCACAAAGGGAAAGCTGAACAACGAGCTAGAAGAGCCAATGCTTTAATTCTTACATGGAATATCAGCACCACTAATAAGTCCTGTAATTTGTTGCCCTCCCGAATTTGTCTTTGAACTGAGTTATATCCTTGGCCACTTCAGGGGTCTGTTAGGAGTCAGCCACACTGCTGTGGATCTGGAGACAAGTGTAAGCCAGACCACGTAAGGGTGGTCCCTGTAGGATATTAGTGAACCTTGATTTTATACAATGAACTACAGTTTCTTTCAAGTCACCATTACTGAAACCAGGTTTAGATTCGAGATTTATCAACATACCCTCAAAAGCCTCGATTACTGCAGGGGTAGGAAATGCTGGCCTAGCCAGTGAAACCCACATCCCTTCAATGATTTAAAAAAAGGATTAGAGTAGTAGTAATATTGTACCACATTCCCAAGAATGCACTAAGCACCCCAAGCAGAGATGCTGTGGGAAGCAACATTCTATTTTTTCCACATGACGAAAGATTTAAGGGTGAAATGTGGTGTATTGAGATATTTCCTTCTTTGAGATACTGATGCAAAAGCATATTTGAAAACTGGTGCTTTGTTTTGGTCTGATCAGTCTAGATTGCAGGGCAATATAAAGTAATTTGCAAAATTATGCAAAACAAAGAGAACAATTTCCAAGTGTTGAGTGATCAAGAACAAGGGACCATAAATGTAAGAGATTTTGACCAGAGGACAAGAGAAACAGACATATATGGACAGTTGTACAACTGTGGAATACACTACCACTGTTAGTGAATGAGTTAAAAAAAACTATTAGTATGTATGACATAAATCGCTGAGAGAAAAGGGATTGAATGGATATGAAAACAGGGTGGTTAAACATGATCAGGACTATTTATTCATGGAAGGTAAATGTTGACATGCCCTAGTTGGACCAAAGGCCAGGTTCAATACTAAAATCTCTATTTTTGTGCCAAGTAATTGTGTTACTTCTTTTATTACATAATGATAAATGATTTATTTTTGAACTGGACAGTATTAAAAATTCTTTTCTCTTCTAGGTCGTCAGCAGATAGTAAATAACATCTGCAGGACCAAAGTGTTTATTTTGCCAATAGATAAGATAAGGCGAAACCATATACTAAACAGATGCTATTGTGTCATCATCAGCATTTCCAAGCACTTGTACCTACACTCACTGAAACGGGATTGAACCTGGAAATAATGCACTTTTCTGCTTCATTATTTCAGTTAGCACAAAGTATTACATATTTAGGTCCCCAGGGTATGTAACAATTTCATTTAATTGTTTATTCTTGTTTCTAGGTATGCTTAATGCTTAAATTAATAATTTAGTCTGACTTAGAATCTGCCCTGATTTAAAGACAAGATTACAGTGGATTTATGTGCTATTTCTGATGCATTCCTCAAAAGATCATTATGCCACATGCTAAGGTCAAGCTTCACTTCTTTGGAAATATAGACTGCTCTGTGAAATCTAAGTTTGATCAATGATGGGAGAGCCAAGGACATCAGTGCAATAGATAAGGCAGAATCATTTGCAGCCATCTTGAAATACTGAGTGGATAAACCATCTTGGCCTTCTCCAGAGGTTCCCCATTGAACAGATGCCAGTCTTCAGTTAATTTGATTCACTCCTCATGACATCACAAAATGGTCAGATGCACTGGATACTGCAAAGGTCATGGGCCCTGACAACATTCTGACAACAGTACTGAAGGCTTGTGCTCAGGTAGCTGCTATAACTGTAGGCAAGCTGTTCCAGTACAGTTACAATAAGGGAATTTAGCAGACAATGGGGAAGATTGCCCAGATATGTCCTGTACACAAAAAGCAGGAGAAATCCAACTCCACCAATTACCACCCCATCGGTCTACTCTTGATCCTCAGTAAGGTGATGTAAGGAGTCATCGACAGTGCCTTCAATCAGCATTTTCTTTGTTGTAACCTGCTCACTAATGTTCAGTTTGAGTTTTGCCTGGGCCACTGAGCTCATGACCTCATTACAACCTTGGTTCAAATATGGACAAAAGAGATGAAGTCCAGAGGTGAGGTGTGAGTGAATGCCCTTGCTATCAAGGCTTAAGTTAACCAACTGTGGCATCAAGGAGCTCTAGCAAAACTGGAGACAATGGAAAATCAGAACAAAACTCTTCACGGGTCAAAGTCGTATCCAGCACAAAAGAAGACGATTACAGTTGCTGTAGATAACTTATCTCAACTTCAAGACATCTCTGCAGGAATTCCTCAGGGTAGTGTCGTAAGCTCAGCCGGCTTTAACTGCTTCATCAATGACCTTCCCTCTATCATAAAGTCAGAGGTGGGACTGTTTGCTGATGATTGCATAATGTTCAGCCACATTCACAACTACTGGCATACTGAAACCATTCAGATTGAAAAGTACCAAGGCCTGAAAAACATCCAGGTAAGTAACATTTGTACCACACAAGTGCCCATCTGCATCTCCAACAAGACATTATAGTCATAGCTCCTTGATGTTCAATGGCATGACCATTAATTACTCCTCCACTATCAACATCCTAGGCATTACCATTGATCAAAAACTGAACTAGACTAGCCACATAAACACTGTGGCTACCTGATCAGGTCAGAGTACAGGAATCCAGCAGCAAGTAACTCACCTCCTGACTTCCAAAGCCTGTCCACCATCTACAACACACAAGTCAGGAGAGTACTGGAATACTCCTCACTTGGATCAGTGCAGCTCCAACAACTTTTGAAAAGCTGGATAACATCCACACAAAAAAGCAGGCAGCCCACTTGACTGGCACCACAACTACAAACAGTCACTCCCTCTATCATCAACACTCAGTAGCAGCAGTGTGGACATCTACAACATGCACTGCAGATATTCACTGAAGATCCTTAGGCAACATCTACCAAACCTATGACCACTATGAACTAGAAGGACAAGGGCAGCAGAAATATGGGAACAGCACTACCTGCAAGTTCCCCTCCAAGCCCCTCAACACTCTGACTTCAAAATATATCATTGTTTCTTCAGTGTCATTGGGTCACAATTTTGAAACCCTCTCCCTAATGGCATTGTGGGTCTACCTACAGAAAATGGGCTGCAGCAGTTCAAGAAGGCAGCTCACTACCATTTTCTCATGGGCAACTAGAGATTGGCAATAAATGCTGGTGACACCCAATTTGCATAAATGAATAAAAAAGACCTGTGATTGATAGATTTTGCTAGACCATAGCATTAAATGATATGGAACCACGCCAAATCGATGCAGTTGGGATACATATTTATTTCAAAATATACTTTAATCATAAATAAATCTCTATATAGTCGCAAATGCAGTTTGGTTCAGGGATCCAGTTGAAATACAAATCAGCAACAATCTGACTGAATGGTCAACATAGTTCAAATTCTACGTTAAGTCCAGTAGCCATTTTAACCCTTCATATTTGATTGCACCTTAGTTTTGAGAAGCTCAGCAGATGCAGAGAATTCTTCCCTGGGTATGTTCAGGGGTGTAGACAATGGAAAGAGGAGATTCATCACACACAACATCCTGTTTTATATCTTGACTTTCAGAAGACATTTCTCAAAAGTTTTTCCGATGTTCATATTGGATTGGCTCTCTGAAGCTATTAGAGAATGTTGAAGAGTTTGAGAGATCCAGTAGGCAACAAGCTGTCACGTAAAGAATAAGTTAATTACTCGGGGACAAAAAACAGAAGTTGCTGGAAAAGCTCAGCAGGCAGCATCTGTGAAGAAAAAAATCAGGTTTAACGTTTCGGGTCCGGTGACCCTTCCTCAGAACTCTTGTGTGTATTAATTACTCGGGGAATTTACACTAGGCGCGGAATGGTTAGTGAACACCAGTAACTACTGTCACAACACTGTAAAACTACTGTGGGACAAATTATTTCTGTTCATTTAACCACGTGTTGCTGTTAGCCAATGCACAGACTAAAACATGAACTGATGCAGTGTTTAATCTTCTTACATTGAGTACAACCAGCCGGTTGTATTTGATTTCCTTTCTCAAAGGAAATAAGCTAAAATGCAGTCGAGTGTTCTCCGTTAATCACTGTCCCCTTCCTTTCTGGTAAAAGGGGGAGTACGGCACAACTGATTTTCGTTCTTCTAACCCAGTTCAAATTTATCAACGTCCGACAAAGCTTGTGACCGCAAGCGTCTGTTTCAGTCTGATATTAATCATTCTGTGGTCAATAAGGGAAGTGTCGTACTCTAATACTACAGAGAGTTGCTAACGATGCATTTTCTTTGTCACCAAAAGAGACCCACATCGGGCGAATCCTACCACCACTCCCGGGGAATCTCGATCCTGGACACCGGGACAAAATTCTAACAGCGCTGCGACTTTGGCTGCATTCCCAGTAATCTGCTGTCCTGGAAGTTACCTCAACCTAGAATCGTCAAACTTCCTGTGCTTCCGAGAACTAACCCACCGCCGTGTCATTCAGCGCGTGTAGCCCATTTAAACAAATCCCCGTGACATTTGACACGGCCACGATAATTTGATCCCCTCCCCAGTTAAATTAGCGGCTAAAAAGACCCCAAAAGGGTAAAAACAGCGCCGTTTACAGTCATCATTTTTATCTCTCGGTATGTCCAAGTGTTTTCCAGTCAGTAGGGGTTACGTACGAGCTATTTCCTTAGCTCTGTTTTATGTTTAAAACGTAGACAGCTGAAATAAAAATCAAGAACTGCCTTTAGGTGGAGAGGTAACCTTTCATAACGACAGTGCTGATGACAGGGCTGAAATTAAATTCTTTCCCTCTACTGTCAGACCAGCATTTCCTGCACTTAAAATCAGATTACACGCTTGCAACAAAAGTCTAACCATTGAACCTCCCGAGCATCCCAAAGGAAACATTTCTATTTTGAGAAAGTGTACCTTTGTGCTGGATTTCATGTTTTAGGGGAACAGGTTTCTGGTTGATGTTTCGGAATTTTGTTAACAGACTCAATCTTCTACATGTAGATACCAGCGCACAGGCAAATTCAAATTATCTTCCATTTACATCACAGATTAAATCGTGACAATCCGGTTTTAAATCGAGGGTCGAAAACAGGTCACAACCGGAACTAACTCCCCCAGCCCCTCCGGAATGGAAAAAATAGTAACAACTGAACCTTGAAAAAAATGCATACTTGGGCCGATCTTTCCCAAACAGGATGCCGTCTAAGGTAGTTTCCAAACTGTCCGATCGGGGACTGTGGAATGGGATAAGAGAGTCCCGAACATACCACTTGCCCCATGTCCAGACTTACCAGTGGGGGAAGTAGGGGGAGCAAATCAATGAAGGCTTGGATGGCATGGACCCTGCTCCATACAATCGCCCCTCCAGCCGCTACTCAATTCACGATCTACAATGAAACGATACCCCCATCTCGTCAAATAGACTTCAAATTCTGTACCTGGTGTGTGTCATTCTCGCTCATTCATTCACCCACTCATATTACATTGTGACCGTGACAACAAAAGAACAACTCACTTGTCGACTTTGACGTGCACGTGTTGCGAGTTGCTGTGCCCCCAGCTGCCCTATCTTCACACTCTGCCCTGTCTCCTGGCTCTGGCGCTGCTGCCAGTCTCGAACTCGCTTTGTAACCACCCGCGTTCCGGGTAAGCGGCTGACGTCACCCGACAGATACGCCCCTCCCTGGGACTTCGCCCCCGCCCACTCACGTCATCGCGCAGAGCCCCGCCCCTAATCTGACAAGAAAGTGCCCCGACTCAAGAGCTCAAAACTTAGCATTAACCCGTTCAGAGAAGTTATTATACTCCTCTGCAACAGGCGGGGTTTGAACCCCGGGGTCTCCTGGCTCAGAGGTAGGAACAATACCACTATGCCATAAGAGTCTCAGAGCCCAAGCCCCCGGCTCTTGGCAGCAGTGTCGATGAGGTGACTCAGTGTGTGATCGGTGGGGATTTACTGGATTCTTCCCGCCCCTTTCTCTGACCTGCTTTGACCCGTGTGCCTTGAGGCTGCTGGAAATTCTGTTGGAAACTTCAGTCATCGACAGCTACTGCGCAGAAAAACACCCTTCAGTCCATCAAGTCTGCACCAGTCAAAAATAAGTGCCTGACTATCCTAATCTAATTTTCCGGCTCTTGGCCCCATAACCTTGTGTGCCTTGACATTGTAAGTGCATAGCTAAATACTTCACAAATGTCATGAAGCTTTCTGCCTCTTCCACCCTTACAGGCAGTGAGTTCCAGATTCTCACCACAATGTGAGTGAAAAAAAAAACCCACACATTCCCTCTAAACTTCTTGCCCCTTAATTTAGATCTATACCCCCGTCATTGGTCCCTCCAAAAAGGGACCACATTGTCTATCCTATCTGGGTCCCTCGTATTCTTACATATCTCAATCATGCCCCCACTCAGTCTCCTCTGCTCCAAGGAAACCAACTCCAGTCTATCAAATCTTTCTCCATAACCAACACTCCAGCCCCGTCAACAACTTTGTAAATCTCTTCTGCACCCTCTCCAGTGCAATCACATTCTTCCTATAATGTGGATTTCAGAAAGGCACACAATACTCTAGCAATGGCGAAACGAATATTTTACACAGTTCCAGCACAATCTTCCTGCTCTTAAATTCTTTGCTTTGGTTAATAAAGGCAAGTATCCGATTTTCATACTTAACCACTTTATCTACCTGTCCTGTTACCTTCAGGGCCCAGTGGACATGCACACCAAAGTCTCTCTGATCCTCTGTGCTTCTCAGGGTCCTACCATTCGTCATGTATTCCCTTACCTTCCCTTATCACCTCACATTTATCCAGATTGAATTCCATTTGTCATTTCACTGACCAGCCCACCTGACCATAGAGTCGTAGAGTTGTACAGCATGGAACAGACCCTTTGATCCAACTCATCCACGCTGACCAGATATCCAAAATGAATCTAGTCCCATTTTCCAGAATTTAGCCCATACCCCTCTAAACCCTTCCTATTCATATACCCATACCATGCCTTTTAAATGTTGTACCAGTTTCCACCACTTCCTCTGGCAGCTCATTCCATACATACACCACCCTCTGAAAAAGCTGCCCCTTGGGTCCCTTTTAAATATTCCCCCTCTGACCCTAAACCTATGCCCTCTAGTTTTGGACTCCTCCACCCTGGTGAAAAGACTTTGTCTATTTACCCTATCCATGCCCCTCACGATTTTATAAACCTCTGTAAGGTCACCCCTCAGCCTCCGATGCTCCAGTATGTCTATATTCTTCTGGAATCTAAGGCATCGTCCTCATTATTTACCACCCCACCAATTTTCATATCATCCGCAAGCCTACTGATAACTCTCCTACATTCAAGTGTAAATTGTTTATATATACCACAACAGCGAGTTGTTATTCTATTCCTCTGGAACAGGTAGGACTTGAACCCTGGTCTCCTGGCTCATTGATCCCTGTGGAACCCCACTGGACACATTCTTCCAGCCACAAAAAGTCACAGTGTGACCATTTTCCTCTGCTTCCTGCCATTCAGCCAATTCTGGATACAATTTGCCAAATTTCCTTGGATCCCATAGACTCTTACACTTAATATCAATTTCCCATGCAGGACCTTATCGAAAGCTTTGTTGAAGTCCAAGTAAACTACATAAAAATCATTACCCTCACCTACACACCTGGTCACCTCTTAGAATCAAGTTGGTCAGACATGACCATCCCTTAACAAAGCCATGCTGACTGTTCTTGATTAATCCCTGCCATTCCACGTGCAAATTAATTCTGTTCCTCAGAATTGCATCCAATAGTTTCCCCATCGCTGAGGTTTGACTGACCTGTAGTTTCCTGGTTTATCCTTTGGTCCCTTCTTGAGTAACAATACAACATTGGAGTGCTCCAGTCCTCTGGCACCTCTCCCGTGGCCAGAGAGGGATGAAAATTAATGCCGGTGCCCCAGCTATTTCCTCCCTTGCCTCACTCAACAACCTGGGATACATTTCATCCACTTCTGGAGATTTATCTAGTATCTATGCTAATTTCTTCAATTAGATCACAGACCTCCCTGATTTCTGTGCCCATCTCATTGCTCTCACTAATGAACATTGACCGAATGTATTCGTTCAGAACCCTACCAACGTCCTCAGGCTACATGCACAAGTTTCAGAGACAACAAGGTGCAGGGCTGGATGAACACAGCAGGCCAAGCAGCATCATAGGAGCAGAAAGGCTGACGTTTCGGGCCTAGACCCTTCATCAGAAAATCTGTTTATGGTCTCTACTCTTTTCCCAGTTATCTGTTAATTTAACAAACAGAAAGAGTTGTATTGATGTAGTTCTTCAGCGAGGAGGTCTTTGGATGCAGTGGGTAGCTCCTCTGGCTTCTGGGATTGGAATGAATCATGAATCAATTGGCAAGGAGGGTGTGTTCCTAATGCAGCTAAACCTATTGTGAACTTGAGAATCCTTTCTACATAATCTAATTGCAGACAGTAAGGGTGTAACTATTTACTGGCCATGCCAGATAATAGAAATAAATCACAGCTTCTGGCATCGCTCTGGGCTGCAGCATGCATGTAAAAGTGTGTGTTTTTGCTGCAACTTGAACTCCTTGCAGGGCTCAAAAGCAGCAATGTTGTAATGACTAGATCATTTGTTTTTGTGATGCTGATTTTGGGATAAGTATTGACCAGTACACTGGAGGAGATTCTACTTCTTTCTTTTGAAATGCTGCTATGAGGTCTTCAGTGTTTCTCTGTGAGGCCAAACAGGGCCTCAATTTAATGTTGAAAATCGGCACCTCTGACAGCACAGTACTGTCTCAGTACTGCACTATGTTATGGACCAGACCAAACCCCTTCACAAATATTAAGAAGACAGTCTAGACCCTTACCTTTTTCTGATTTTAAAGGCAAATGCCAGGTGTTGCATTCCGGATACAATTCAATTAGTCAAACTCCCCATCTTGAAGCAAAGCACACTTTATTCATACACGATAGTTAAAATACAACAAAATAAAGAAGAAATTGGAATAACTTATTTCAATGGGAAAACTTAACAGGATAATAGATTATTTAACTACTCAACAGTAACTGTTCCAATATAGTAACATTCCATAAACATACCGCCTGGCAAAGGCACATTCAGTAAAATAGAAGGGTCTAGGCCCGAAACGTCAGCTTTCCTGCTCCTCTGATGCTGCTTGGCCTGCTGTGTTCATCCAGCCCTACACTTTGTTATCTCAGATTCTCCAGCATTTGCAGTTCCTACTATTTCAGTAAAATAGATTGTCTCACATGCAATTCTCCAGTCAAGGAGGAGAAATCATCAAGAAAACATCAAGAAAAATCTCTGAGAGAGTAGCAGAGAGAGATGTACTGCAGCTTCCAAACCCAGTTTCAAGATACCAGCAACTGTTGCTGAAAATCTAAAAGTATGAAAATCCTGGTTCTGTGGGAGCTTGACCACACCCATTCAGGCTCCTTCTATTCTGCAAATTTAAAATAAACAAGGCCTCACAAACTGATTACTTTATTGGATTCAAATAGACAGCTCCACCACATCTCTTCAAAAAAAAAGGACAAAATAACACCTCTTACATCCATAGTATCGTTGGAACTGGCATACCAGCCCTTAAGTTCTGAAAAGCTGAATGTCTTCATGAATAGTCCTCTGTTTTTAAAAATCTGAATTATGGGGTCTTGTTTTCAAAATTCTCAGGCAGTTCAACCAGAAAACAAAACTAATGATAACAAATGGCAATCCTAATGTTTAATCCCAAAAGCCTGTGAAGAAAAGTAAGAGGACAAACCTTCTAAAATTGTTGTGCTAGACAGTGCTTCCCATGTCACAGTAAGCCAATAAAGTACTTCTTGAACTGTAATCACTATTGCAATGTAGTAAATGCAGCACCAATTTCATACAGCAACCAGCAATGTGATAATGAACAAATAATTTGATTTTTATGTTGATTGCAGTATTAATATTGATAAGTTTTTGGAAATTATTCCCCACCTTTCTTCAAAATAGTACCTTGGATTTTTTTCTAACTCATTAAGTAAGCAGATGTGACCTTGGTTTAATACATCATCCAAAAGATGGTACCTGTGACAGTGCAGCATTCCCTCAATATTCTGCTGGCGTTTCAGCCTTCATTTTGTGCTTAATCTCTGGAGTGGCACTAAAATACGGTATCTTGTGTCTCGGAGGCAAGAACACTATTAACTGAGCCACAGCTCTCACGATGTGCAGCTAAGGGATAGGACTGAAATTGGGCAAAATGACATTAGGAGTGACAGGAGGGCGATGATAAGGATCTTCAAGTCTATTCCAGGGGCAGGGATTCTGGAGAATGTAGAAGATGACATGGGTGATATAATAGGTTGTGGCATTTTCAATGAGTTACACTGATTGTGGATCCAATGAGAAGAGCACTGGAGAAACTAAGCATATAATTAATAAAAGCTGCATAAGGTTCCCAGCAGGAGAACTGAGGTGGTCAGATTAAAGGTAGTTTTGGTGACAGATCAAACATGGCAAAGAGGCATGGCTTGAGATTCAGTGCATAAGAAAGTTCCATACATTTGGACTTAGCCCGAGGTGACAAATGGGGATGTTGATGGAATTGAGGCTACTGAAGATAAAGAAAATATTTTCAGTGCTTTTTCTATATTGGCTAGAGAAGTTATTGGCATTGCTGAAAAAAGGACATGCTGTTGAAACTTTTCAACCTGTGGTCACCAAGACATATACAAGAAAGTCAAAATTTAACAGGGAGTAACTATATATACTGTATAAGAAAATGGTGCTGATTGTTGGTAAGTCAACCCTGATTGTTTGAGGCATTGCAGAGACTCATTGTCATCTACCCTGGCCAAATTCATTTCTCCTGCAGAGGACAGGTCCCTGCATTTGATTACATGTGAGTTTTAGCAAGTGTAAGCATTGCAAGTCCAACTGATCACCTAACAATTTGGTGATATCAACCTTTTCAACGCCTTTTGAAATTTGGTGTTTTGGATCTTCCTGATGAGCATTAAACAAAAGCTTTGACAGCACCGCTACTGCCGCCGCCTACCCCGCTCCTCCTACCTCCGACGCCGGTCCGCCCATCACCGACGCGGACGCAACTCCACCCACCGCCGGCGCAACTCCGCCCACCGCCGACACCGGCACAACTCCGCCCGCCGCCGACGACGCTCCGCCCACAGCCGACGCCGCTCCGCCCACAGCCGACGCCGACGCAGCTCCGCCCACAGCCGACGCCGACGTAGCTCCGCCCACCACCTCCACAGCCAGCAGCTCCAGAGGAGACAGCAGCACCCAGCCCTGCCGAGTCTTCACCATCCCCC
>NC_063337.1:20791587-20792661 GCF_021869965.1 Rhincodon typus
CAGAGGAGACAGCAGCACCCAGCCCTGCCGAGTCTTCACCATCCCCCCAGACCTACCCCTTACTGAGGACGAACGGTCAGTCCTCAGTAAAGGGCTCACCTTTGTCCCCCTCCACCCACAGATCAACGAATACCGCTCACGCTTGGACATAGAGCAGTTTTTCCGCCGCCTCCGCCTCCACGCTTACTTCTTTAACCGTGAACCTAACCCTCCCTCTACTGACCCCTTCTCCCGCTTCCAACACACCCCCTCCTCCTGGACACCACCCCAAGGCCTCCTACCCTCCCTCGACCTCTTCATCTCCAACTGCCGTCGAGACATCAATCGCCTCAACCTCTCCACCCCTCTCACCCACTCCAACCTCTCCCCCGCAGAACGTGCAGCCCTCCGCTCCCTCCGCTCCAATCCCAACCTCACCATAAAACCCGCGGACAAGGGAGGTGCAGTTGTAGTATGGCGCACTGACCTCTACATCGCCGAGGCCGGACGCCAACTCTCCGACACCTCCTCCTACCGCCCCCTTGATCATGACCCCACCCCTGAGCACCAAACCATCATCTCGCAAACCATCCACAACCTCATCACCTCAGGTGACCTCCCACCCACGGCCTCCAACCTCATCGTTCCCCAACCTCGCACTGCCCGCTTCTATCTCCTTCCCAAAATCCACAAACCTGAATGCCCTGGTCGACCCATTGTCTCCGCCTGCTCCTGCCCCACCGAACTGATCTCCAACTATCTCGACTCCATTTTCTCCCCCTTGGTCCAGGAACTCCCTACCTATGTCCGTGACACCACCCACGCCCTCCACCTCCTCCAGAACTTCCAATTCCCCGGTCCCCAACACCTCATCTTTACCATGGACGTCCAGTCCCTCTACACCTGCATTCCCCATGCAGATGGCCTTAAGGCCCTCCGCTTCTTCCTGTCCCGCAGGCCCGACCAGTCCCCCTCCACTGATACCCTCATCCGCTTAGCCGAACTCGTCCTCACACTCAACAACTTCTCTTTCAATTCCTCCCACTTCCTACAGACAAAGGGGGTAGCCATGGGTACCCGCATGGGCCCAAGCTA
>NC_063337.1:20797661-20853327 GCF_021869965.1 Rhincodon typus
CACCTTGTTGTCTCGGATTCTCCAGCATCTGCAGTTCCTACTATCTCTGCTTTGACAGCTAGTTTCTCTTTTAAACAATACCAATGTTCTGTATGACTAAGTGACTAATTATTGACATGTTAAGGTCTTAACACCCAACTAGCAGAGAGTGAGGGACTGCTTTGGATCGTTGAACGTGGTGAAGAAATAGAGCTGTGATGTGAATTTAGCTGCGGACGTGGAGTGAGAATACAGCTTGAGGCGTTTAAGCCATTTTTGGACAGAGAGACTTGCTGCTCACGAGCTGTAATGAACTGTCCAGTACAGCGTGTAAAAGTGATCAATAGTTATCCAGGTTATTGTAGGTAGAATAAGATTGGACATATAAAAGGAACTTAATTGTTGCCGTTTTTAAGGAGACAAAGAGGATTGGAAAGGAATTTGATATTGGCAAAGGGTTATGTAGGAGGTAAGAGTGGAAGGAAAGTTTGGAGAAAGTCCTGCCAGTGATAATGACCTCAAAGATCTTGATGACCATTTCGAGAGTATTGTTCTATGTGTGTATGGAAGTTAATGTGTATGGAAGTAAAGTTAAAAGAGACAAAGAAAGCAAGGGATGAAATGATCAATTTATTGAGCAGTCTAATGAATGATTTTATCATCACATGTATTTTTGAAAATACAGTGAAAGTGTTTTGTTGCTACAGTCCGGTGCCATTTCAGATTTCAAAAATTGATAGAAAGAAATTACTTAAATAGAGTTTCATCTTCTGCTCAATTGACAGAAAACTATAAAGGCAGAAAAATAAGAATTAATGTTCAACTTTACAGTCCTTCTTGTCAAGCGTGGCTCTGGGATTTGTTAAGGTTTGTGGGATTTCTGAAGGGTTATCCAGGCTGCAGGCCACAAAGAGAACCTGTTCTGGGACCAGCTGATGCCCCAGGAGACCCCAGCTCCACTGCCACTGCCTTGCCACCATTTGCTAGGAGTCCCTGCTCCGGGCCTACAGCAACCATGAGCCACTGCTGCAGCTGCTGCCTTCACCATGAATCCCACACCATACTCCCCTACAATGACACCTCCTCTGCTGCTGACAAGAAGATGAAGAAAAAGAGAAAAAGAAAGAAAATGAAAAGGAAAGAGAAAGAATAATGTGGCTGACCTAGAGTGGATGGGCTTGGGAGCTCAAATGCTACCTACCTTGCTGGCGCCTGCATTTTGTAATAATTGTTCCCATCCTGGAATTGCCCCTTTGATACATCATTTGTTTTTGTCTGCCTATGTACTTGTGAAGCACTTTGGGAGTTTTTTGTCCAATGATAAACGTGCTTTGTAAATGCAATTTATTGTTGAGATGAGAGGGAGTCAAGTCAACTTTCCAACAAGAGTTCTGGTCTTTCCAAATTTCAGTTAATAAAGAGCTAATGGGCTGGTTAACTTTTTATTGACATTGAAAATGTTGTTAGTGTCACCTGTGTGATTCCAGTTTTAACTCTGAATGGACTTTCAGGCTGATCGGTGAAAAAATGAGTTCAAAAGTCATTTGCTGCTCAAGAACTCAGGCCAGGATTATTTAACTGTTTAAATTTCACTGATGAGGCCAACAGGAAATAATGGTAAACTGCTTGTATTGGAAACGGTTTGCGCAGCTCTCTTTCCTTGGGCGTCTCACAATTTCAAACTTTTCTGGAGCTAGTCCTCTTCTGTGGAAATAAAACATTCAGTGAGAGGTAAAGTAAGCTGCTGACTCTCTCCCACCCTATTCACGTCAATGTCAAGACAGCCTGCAAAGTTCACAGTTCCAACACTGATTTCTTCATAGTAAGAGCAAAGATAAAAATGAAAAGTATTGGATAAACTCAGCTCTCTGCAGTAAGGAATTCCACAGATTCACTACCTTCTGAGAGAAGAAATTCCTCCTCACCTCTGTATTATATCGGCGAACCCTTATTCTGAGATTATACCCTCTTCTAAACTCTTGCACAAGGCAAACAAATGCCTCTTAGCATCTATCCTGTCAAGTCCCCTAAAAATCTTATATGTGGTGGCACAGTAGCTCAGTGGTTAGCACTTAGCACAGTGCCAGGGACCTGAGTTCGATCCCACCCTCAGGCAACTGTCTGTGAGGAGACATTCTCCCCGTGTCTGCAGGTGCTCCTGCAGGTGCTCCGGTTTCCTCTCACAGTCTAAAGATATGCAGGTTAGGTGGATTGGCCATGCTAACTTGCCCATTGTATCCAGGGATGTGCAGGCTAGGGAGATTAGCCATAGGAACTGCAGTGTTATGGGGATAGGCTAGGGGGATGGGTCTGGGTGGGATATGCTTTAAAAGGTCGGTGTTGACGTGATGGGCCAAATGGTCTGCTCCCAGACTGGAGGGATTCTATGATTATATTCTATGTGTCAATGAGATCATCTCTCATTCTTCTAAATCCAATAAATATAGACCCAATCTCCTCAACCTCTCCTCATAAGTCAAACCCTCCACACCTGGGATCAGCCAAGTGAACCCTATTTAGACTGACTCCAATGTCAGTATATCTTTCCCTAGGTAAAGGGACCACAAATATTCAGAGTATGCCTTCCATTGGAATCTCTTCCATTTTCATAAGTTTTCCTATGTATTCTCATTGAGGTCATCTGCTGGATCTGAGATGATTAATGCTTGAAAAGAAATGTATTTAGTTGCAAAATCTATAATAGCAGCTTATTAAAAAAGAAAGAATTCTAGGTAAGCATGGAAATTCAAGCTTCTTTCAATTATTAGTTCTGCCTTGTTGGCAGTGTTATAATTGCCTTCTGTCAGCGCAGCCTTCTGGTGAAATGATCCTTCTGTGTACAATGCCAAAATAGCACAGAATGAACATATTCATTTCTATAGCAGTTTGTTTTCAAATCAAGGTGCTCCACACCCAGCAAAGGTAAGCTGGCCCCATTTGCCTTGTTGCATCCCATAATGTATTGACAGAAGTGTAAAGAAAAATGAACAGTTGGAAACCATAACCATGACAAAGTCAGAACAATGGAGATATTCCCTATGTTCCTTACGTTTCTGACCTCTCACATTACTTGTTAGTCTTTTATTCCAGAAATTCGTCCAATTTTCAGAAAAAAATATTCTGAAACACCAAGATTGAGCTGTATGTCATTCCCTGTAGAATGAAGCAAGAGGACTATGTCATCTCTTGTTTTCCAATATTAATTTGTCTACACCCAATGAATACTTGATGTTGCTAATCAGGATTTAATGATTGAAGAACAATAAGGGGCAGGAATTATAGAATCATAGAATCACACCACAGACCTTACAACATTCCCCTATTCTTTCCCCATAAAAATGCAATAACTAAGCAGGTTAGTCAAGTTGGCAGTGAAGAAATCAATATTTGCATTATGACGTGATCCCTTCTGCAGAAACTTCAAGGTGAAGATCCTACAATGCAGAAACACCTGATTCAAGAGAACCCCAAAGCAGTAAGAGCAATGGACACATTTATTTTATTTTGACCAGTGTATGCCTAATTTATCATAGGAACTGAAGAGAGCAGGGTTTAATACCATTCAAAATGGCAGCAGACACATTATATTGAACGGAGGTAATACTTCTGCTGTTAACTTTGGACATGAATCTGGTTCTTAGAATTGAGGTGGGCCAAGTAAATCCAAGTGTCAGTGAGGGAAAATTTAGGAGACAATAATCATTGTATCATAAGGTTCAGGATGTTCAGAGTAAGAAAAGTCAGTTAGAAGAGGGCTGACTTCAATGGGAAAAGAATGGGACTGGGTCAGATCAACTGGAGCCAAAGGTTAGCAGGAGAAACAGTTGGGCCACTTTCAAAGAGGAGATGATTCAGTTGCAGGCAAGGTATATTCCCTCAAATGGTAAAGATGGGACTGGCAAATCCAGAGCTCCCTGGATGACAAAGGAGTTAGAAATTAAGATAAAGAAGAAAAGTGTTTTTATGACGGGTGTCAGGTAGAAAGTACGATTGAGAACCAAGAGAATATTTGTGGTTCAGAGAGGAGGTGAGAAAACGCAATGGAGAAGCAAAGAGGGATTATGAGAAAAGACTAACATAAAGGGAATCCCAAAGTTCCTCTAGAATTTCATAAAAGAGTGGGAAAAAGAGGTATAGGGCCAATTCAGGACCAAAAAGTGGATTTATGCGTGGAGATATGAGGAATGGCTGAGATATTAAATGAATACTCTGCATCTGCCTTTACCAACAGGTAGATGCTACTCGGGACGAGACTCTTTCATTAAAAGGGTTTGAAATTAATAAGGAGAAAGCCACTGTTGGTCCCTGAAGTTGACAAGACACCGGGACTGGATGAGATGCATCCAAGAATATTGAAGGACGCTAGAGTGAAAGTTGCACGGACACTGGTCATAATCTCTCAGTTTTCCCTAGACTTGGGGAAGGTGCCAGAAAACTGTAGAATTGCAGATATCATTCCCGTGTTCAAAAACAGGTTGATGGATAAGTCCAGCAGTTACAAACTAGTCAATTTAACTTTAATAGTGAAGAAGCCTCCAGATGCAATTATTGGAGATATAATTAGTCAGCATATGGAAAAAAACAGAGTTAACTAGGAAGAATCAGCATGGAGTTTTAAAAGGGATATTTTGTTTAACTGACTTGCTGGAGTTTTTTGAAGCGTTAAGAGAAAGGGTCAATGAGTGTAATATTGTTAGTGTAGTGTACATGGACTTCCAACAGGCATTCACTGCAGTGCCACACAACAGACTTGTGTGAAAAGTTATTTTGGGACCTGGATCATGGTGTGCAAGGTACAGTTTCAAAATTTGCATATGATGTTTGCTGAAAGCATTGTACTCAGTGAGGAGGACAGTGTACAATTTCGATAGTACATTGATAAGTTGGTGAAGTGGGCAGATGGGGGCAAATTAAATTCAATGTGGAGAACTGTGGAGTGATGTAGTTTGGTTGGAAGCACATGGACCAGATAGTATAAAATAAGGGGTACAGTTCTAAAGCGGGTGCAGGAGCAGTGGGACCTAGGTATATGTGTGCACAGCCTACTCAAAGTAGCAGAACAGGTGGAGACAGCAGTTAATAAAGTGTGGTAGAGTAAACTTCAGAACTTTAATAACTTTTCATAGATTGAAAGAAGCAGCAATAACTCTGTCTGGAATAAACTATTAAGGAGAGGGAAAACTTATACAGGAATTAAAAGCAATTAGCCATGTCTGGGAGAAGAAAGAGTTGAAGCTACACAAACAAAACTGTTTTAACAACTTCTTGCTAAATGGCTGCCATATCCCATAAGGAATGAGAAACTTGAGTTATGAGGATGGATTATGGAAATTTGGACTGTTCTCCTTGGAGAGAAGAAAGCTTAGAGGAGATCTGATAAAAACTTTTCAAAATCATGCGTGAAATAGAGGAATAAACTGTTCCCACTTGATAAAGGCTCAAGAATGAGACGGCACAAATTTAAAATGATTTGCAAAAGAAGCAAACATGAGGTGAGAGAAAACTTCTGCACGCAATGAGTGGTTTGGGTCTGGAATGTACTGTCTGAAAGTATGATGGAGACATATTGAATCAGGACTTTTAGAGGGCATTAGATGGTTATTAAATAGAAGCATTCTGCAATCATATGGTGAAAAGGCTGGAAAATGGCACCAAGTCATGATGCTCATTTGGAAAACAAGTGAAGATACAATGGGCCAAATGGCCTCCTTCTATGCTGTAACACTGCTTTGACTTTGTTCTATCCTTCTTTACAACGATCCAGGCAGAAAAGCCACCAGTGTGATATGGGACACAATTTTGTTTTCCCCAGTGTCAAGCATTCCAAGGTGCTGCTCCTTTGTCAATGCCAAATAAGGTTTCCCCGTAGAAGGGGAAGTTTTCCTCCGATCAGTACCTGGTGCAAAATTGCAAGTTTATGTGTAAGAAATTGTGTTTGACAGCACATTACTAATGTAATGTTCATTTGGAAAGTTTAATGCCAAGGTGACTCCGTTGGCAACTCCACCAAATGTTCAATTTCATTTAAGTATCATCAACAATACTGCCACAGGTGTTGGGGAGCTAGGGCTTTCCTGGGGCTGTAACATCTACAGCTGCTTAAAGTGCCAGGCAACATCCCAAATGACTGTTTTCTTCACTGAAGGTGTGAAAATTCAGGCATCATGAAATGTCTTTCGATTCTCCCCATACCCAGTAATGTCCCTGGGGTGTAGCTATTTACTTTTTCTTTATTGCTTACCATTGCTAGCAACAAGAGGCAGTTATTGTGAATAAGCATAATCTACATCCAGCTTTGCTGAGATGATAATGATAGGACATAATACCAATATTACAGCCTTGTTTAAATAATTAGACTACTTTACTAATGTGTGTCTGCTCTGTGTGTAATTATTGGGAGTCTCAGATTAGAACTTTTAGGGACATTTGCATATTCCCTTTGGACAGATCTTACGTCTTCCTCCCATCATAACCTTTAATACCATCTCATTCCAGACTAACCACTGGAAGTCTTAGATTGGATGCAGGGAAGGTTAACTAGTATGGCACCAGTAATTAAATATTTCAGCCATGTGGAGATAACCAGAGAATAGCCTGTTGTTATCCATTCATGAGATGTAAGCTTCACTGACTGGGCAAGCATTTGTTGCCCATCTCTATCTGCCTCTGACTTGCTCTTGTAGCCACAGTATTTATATGGCTAATCCAGTTCAGTTTCCTATCAATAGTAACCCCAGGATGTCGAATAGGTGATGTTCTACTTAGACCAGAGAAAATTAATTATATTCAAAAATCGTTAAGGATTTTGATCAAATACATTTGAGGAGAAATTGTTTGCGATGATTAAAGGGTATATAATCAGAGGTCAAGGATTTGAGTTATTTTTCTTTTATTTGTTCATGATATGATAGTGTAGCAGAAATGACTAGCATTTATTGGCCAGCCAATTAGCTGGTGGCGAGTATCTGCTTGAACTGCTGGATTCCACATGGTGTAGATATAGCCACAGTGCTGGTAAAGAAGGAGTTCCAGGATTTTGATCCAGTGACAGTGGAGGAACAGTGAGATATTTCCAAGTGAGGATGGCATATTATTAGAGGAGAAGTTGTAGGTGGTGATGTTCCCATGTGTTGATTGTTCTTGTTTTTATAGGTGTAGAGGTTGAACGTCTGGAAGGTACATTTTTAAGAAGCTTTGGCAAGTTGCTGATGAGTATCTTGTAGATGGTTCACACAGCTGCCTATGGACTGGTATTGGAGGCTCTACCTTGAATGGTGCCGGAGCTGCACTCATCCAGGCAAGTGGAGAATATTCCATTACACTCCTGACTTGTGGCTAGCAGATCGTGGCAGGTTTTGATGTGTCACAAGGTGAGTTACTCATTGTAGCGTCCCCAAGCTCTGACCTACTATTGTGGTCACAATATTTATATGGCTGGTCTAGTTAAGTTTCTGATCAATGATAACCCCCAAAATGTTGATGGTGCAGGATTTAATGATGGAAATGCCTTTGCATGTCAAGGGTACATCTTTAGTTTCTCCCTTGTTGGAGATGGTCTTTGCAGATGTTATTTGCCACTAATGAGCCCGACTGAGAAAGATGGATGCTCCAAGAAAGATGCACTATCCTGGACTAACTAAGGAAGTTAACAAAGGTGTCAAATTGAAGGAAAAGATGGATAATGCTGTAATGCTGAGAATACTGGGAAAAATTTAGAAAACAGCAAAGACTGATTAATAATGTAAAAAAGGAGAAATTAGAAAATAGGAGTTAACTAACAATAAATATGAAACACGTCATAAATGTTTCTACAAGTATATGAATACAGAATGATCAGATAAATTAAGCATTAGCCCCTTTCGAGGATGGGGCTAGGGAATTATTAATGAAGAAAACGAAATGGCAGAGATTTTGAGCAAGTATTTTGTATCTATCTTTACAGTAGAAGGCACAGAAAATTAAGAGGTAAAAGGGAGGAAGGAATTTGAAACAGTCATTGTCACGAGAGAGAAAGTACTGGGAAAATTAATGGGTCCAAAGTCTGACATATCTCCTGGGCCTGATGGCCTACATCTTAGCATCTTAACTTTCTGCGGTGCTACTGCATGCATTGGTAGTAATCTTCCAAAACTCCTTAGATTCTGCAAAGGTCCCAGCCATTGGAAAATTGTAAAAGGAGGGAGGCAGAGAGCAGGAAATCACACACTAATTAGTCTAATACCTGTCATCAAGGAAATGCTAGACTCCATCATTAAGAAAGTAATAGCAGGACATATAGAAAATCATAATACAATCAGGCAGAGTCAACACATTTTTGTAACAGGGCAAAAATGTTTGACAAATTTATTAGTGTTCTTTGAGGATGTAGCAAGCAGGTCAGCTATCTGGGCACTGGGAGATGTAATGTATTTAGATTTTCAAGAGGTACTTGATAAGGTGTCACATAAAAGGTTACTGTACAAGCACTTGTGGTGTATAGTAACAGAGGCAGGTCATAGAACCCCTACAGTGTGGAAAGAGGCTATTCAGCCCATCAAGTCTGCCCCAAAGAGCATCCCACCCTATCTCCATGGCCCTGCATTTAAGATGGACAATCGACCTGACCTGCTTATGTTTGGCCTGCGGGAGGAAACCAGAATGCCAGGCAGAAACCCACACAGATACAAGAGAGAATGTACAAACTTCACACAGACAAGCACCTAAGGCTGGAATTGAACCCAGATGCTGGTGTTGTGAGGTAGTATTGCTAACCACTGAGCCACCATGCCATTGCAGGTTACTGCAGCTAATAATTGGAAACAGAGAATTCATATAAATGCATCATTTTCAGGTTTGAAAATTATCTTGTGAAGTGCTGTCGAAGTCAGTGCTGTGGCCTCAACTATTTACGATCTGTGTCAATGATTTGCATGAAAGGAAAGGCAGTGCTATGTTTAAATTTACTGGTGATACAGATATAATTAGGAAAGAAAGTTGTCAGGAGACAAAGAATCTGTAAAGGGATATATCTAGGTTAGATGAATGAGCAAAAAAATGGCAGATAGAGTAAAATGTGAGGCTGCCTTTTGGCAAAAAGAATAAAATACATAATATTATTTAAGTGATGAGAGACTAAAGAATGCTACAGTACAGAGATCTGTCACAAAGGGTTAGCATGCACCTAATAATTAAGAAGCCAAATCAAAAGTTGGTCTTTATTGCAGGGTGTATAAAAGTAAGGAGGTCTTGCTACATTAACCGCATCCTGACGAATTGAAGATTATTGCCTCCTTACTTATGAAGGAATTTTGGAAGCAGTTTGGAGAAGGTTCACTAGATTAATCTTGGATGAAGGAGTTGTTTATGAGGAAAGTTTGAGCGGATTGCTTCTCTGCTCCATTTAGAAGAATGAGAGTTGGTCTTCTTGAAACATATAACATTTTGAGGTGAGTTGATAGGGTCAGTGTTGGAAAGATATTTCCTTCCTGGGGAAAACTAGAACTAGAGACATAGTTTAATAATACTGGGAGTTCCCAGTTTACAAATGTCCAACTTACGAACAATTGTACTTTAGAACACAATCCCATACAGGGGTCTAATATTAAAGATCCGACATATGAGCATTTCCTGTTCTTACAAATGGCTATTTTACATGATCCTACATTGTGGTCCAACTTGTGCACAAATTGATTTGCAAATGGACTCAACAACGGAGCCCATTCGCTACCTGGGGACTGCCTGTAGGGGTTTAAGACTGAGATGTGGAGGAATTTCTTTGCTCAGGTTGTTGTTAATCTTTGGAATTCCGTTCCACAATGTACAGTGTCATTGAATATATTCAAGGCTAAATTAGACAGAATTTTGATCGACAAGGGGTTCAACGGTTATGGGGTCAGGCAGGAAAGTGAAATTAAGGCCACAAACATCAATCATGGGCTTAGGACATTACCCTGAGGAGCACCCTGCAGTGATGTTTTGGGACCTAGACATTTTGGTGTTCATAACCACAACTATTGGCACCCCTTCCACTATCTTAAACACTTACTTCTTTCACCACTGATATATAGTAGCAGCAGTGTGCACCATCTATAAAATGCACTGAAGGAACTTGCCAAGCCAACTTCAACACCACCTTCCAAATCTATAACACGAACGAGAAGGATAAGGGGATATGATACATGAAATACCACCTGCTGCAAGATCCCTCCAAGCCACTCACCATCCTGAAATTGTCATCATTCCTTCACTGTTGCTGGGTCAAAATCCTGGAGTTCCCTCCCATCAGCATTGTGGGTGATACTACACCACTTTTCTGTAACACTTCAAGATGATGACTCACTGTCCTTCTTGAGAGCAGTCAGGGCTGGACAATAAATGCTGGCCTAACCAGCGATGCTCATGAGCATGAAGTAATAATTTTTATTTAAAAAGTCTTCTTTTGTTTTAGATGTGACTCTAACTGGTGAACAGCTTTTCCTCAGTTCCTAGTGAACTCAATTTTGCTAGGTCTCTTGCTGCCTTAATATCTTAGTATTTTGATTTTGGGTTATCCACTGGTGAGGTCATATGCTAAGAATATTGTTTGCAAACTCTATAGCCACATCTTACAAACAAGACAAACCAACGAGTAAGACTTACAGCCACAAATAGCATTCAGTTTACTAAGCTGACAGTGCTGAAAAGTGAAGACTCACAGGTATGTGTGGTGCATGGCTCATAGTCTGCAACCCTCAGCCAACTTCTCAGTTCTTGAGTAGAACCTGATGTCGTTATTTGGTTGTGTAAGCAGTTGCTTCAGATTTTTCTGCTTTTTCATTTTTCCTCACATTAGCCTCACCCATACTTTCATCCCCACCCTGTTGATTACCTCAATGCTTTCTCATGCCCATCACAATGATCGCAGAGCTCACACTTACATGATCCTATCTCTGATCCCAAATATGTGCAGTCTTCTAAACCTAATCTTTTGAATATTATCTATTGACCTACATACCTGTTATAGCCAATGTCTCATCTTCCAGAGGTACAATGAGAAACTACACATCTCTCATTGCTTCACTGAAATGATTTTCTTATATTATTCTGCAGTTTTAATCTGTTTTCTGTTTTTGAAAAACCTGTTTGTTGTATAATTTAATCCGTTAATCCCACACTCTGACATTAGTCAGCATATCTGACTTTTGACAGACCCTGTTGTTCTCTTTCCCTAACCACGTTGTTCAGTCTTATTAGAGGGTTGCTTTGCAATAATGCTGATGAAGGAACTAAATCCAAAACATTAACTCACCCATTTTTTTACTGCAATTCCTGACAGTAGTCATGTTCTATTTTTATTCCAAAGCTTTTTTTGGGGGGATGTGGTAAATTACAGCATGAGAAACCAGAATGTTTGGAAACCAAGATACAATTGATATCTGTGAAAAGAGAAAGATTCTGAGGGCCATTTCAGAGTCAGTTGTTGATGACATGAAAACATGATAGTTAATTAAAATTTTTGAACCATATTATCTGTCTTGTGATAAATTGGTTGTAAAAAATGCCACGAATGAGCAATAATTGAGGCTTCATCTCACTACTATCTTTATTGTGCAATATTGTTTATCCTTGAATATTATTAATAACCAAACTTAGAGCAAGAAATAGATAGACTATACTTGGGTCTGTGTGTGTATATGTGTGTGATTGGAAAAAATGGTATTAAAGGTAAGGAATTAGCGTATCTTTTAGCTGCTGCTGCTTAGCAAAGATAACATCACTTCCTTCCCCCAACTATTAGTCTTCCTTCTCCAGGTGCTAGTATATGGTTATATAGTTGAGGGAAGGTTTCTTTGTTTGCCATCAGAACCAGCAATCCCAATAACTTTTAGCATTTAAGGGCTGTGCGAGGCAGTGACTATGGTACCACAAATCAATGCTATGACCAGCATTGGCTCACCAATTGGCATGTGCAGACCCTCACATTAGCCATGTAAGCATGCAGCTTAGAGGGAACATCGATCAGAACATATAGAAACATCATAGAAAATCCTCATAACTGCAACACGCACTGATGCGGTAGAGTGGTTGGGGTTTGCTAGGTGGTGGAGGCACAATGGGAGGGGTTCTGATTAATGGAGAACTGCTATAACTCAGACTTTGAACAAAGCAAGTTAGGGGACTCAGAAAGCAGGAGTGTCAGCTTCTGCAACTGTCCAATAAGGTCAAGGTTCTCTCAGCTGATTTGGATAAGAGTGGGGGTTGCAGGGTGAATGTCCAAACTGACCATGGCTCCGTGGTTCAGAAGGCCATTCAAGTAGGTGGGAATAACAACGAATGCAGTGTTAAGAGGTGATACTATATTGAGGGGAATTGACACCATTCTGTGCAGCAAAGAATGAATCCAAAAGGCTGTGATGCCTGTCTGGTTCCAAGGTTCAGGACGTCTGTCCAGAGCTGAAAAGGAACTTGCAGTGACAAGGGAAGCATCTGGTGGTCCAGGTAGATACCAAAAACAGAGACAAAACTTTGAAAGAGGTTCTGCATAGAGAGTCTGGGGAGCTGGACACTCAATTGAAAAGGAGAACTTCCAAGGTTATAAGCTCTGAACTGTTACCTGAGCGGCATGCGAGTAGGATTAAGGTACATAAAATTATATAGATGACTATGTGTTTCAAAGGCAGGTATGGAAGAAATAGGCTCCAGTACATAGGCCACTGACACCAATATTGGAGAAAGTGTGATCTATACCTTTGGGATGATATATATTGGAACCATGCTGGGACTGGTGTTCTTCTGAACCACATAACTGGGAAGTAAAGAGGTTTTTAAACCAAACAATGAAAATAAGGAGTCAAATATGGAAAGATGTAGTATATCAAGTGTAGACACAAGGTAAGACAGGAAAATAATAATAAGGGAAATGAAGATCAGAGACTTGCAGGATAGGGACAGAGAGAGAGAGAGAAAAACTGGGAATGCATCAACAATCAAGACTAGATGTTACAAAAATAACAGAAAGACAAAATTAAAAGTTCTGTATCTGAATTCAAACAGCATTCATAACAAAGTAAACAAATCAATTGTGTACATTGAAGTAAGTAAATACATTCTGATAGCCAGTGCAGAGACATAACTTCAGGGTGACAAGGATTGGATCCTGAATATAAGAATCAAGATACAGTGAGGCTAGGTAAAAGTGGAGGGGTAGCACTGTCAATCAGGGATGGCATTTATGTGATATTTAGAGGTGGCCTCAGTTCAGGAGGATAGGGTGTCAAATCAATTTGGATGAAGATGAGGAACAGGAGAGGAAAGAAGTCACTAGTGAGCATGGTCTACAGTCTCCTAAGTAACCACAATGTGGGACAAGGAATAGAAGAAGAAATATTGAATGCTTCTAATAAAGGGATGGTAATTAATCATGAGTTTAATCTACATATAAACTTGAAAAATCAGATTGGCTGTAGTAACCTGGATGAGGAGTTCATAGAATGTTTTTGAGATTGTTTCTTCATGCAGCACATTCTGGAACCAACCAGAGAGCTGGTTTTACTAGGTTTGGCATTGTGTAATATGGCAGGATTAGCTAATGACCAAAGAATTAAGACACTCCTAGGTATCAGTGACCACAACTTGATTGAGTTTTATATCCAGTTTGAAAGGGAGAAGATTTGGTCCCAGTCTGGTATTTAAACCACAATAAAGGCATTATGTCAGAATGAAATTCAGAGAGCTGAAATGAACTGACATATAGGCTAAGGGATAGATCAATAGAAATACAGTGGGAGATACTTAAGGGATATCTCAGAATGCTTACAATAAGTATATTCATACTTTAACGAAACACACAAAAGGGAGGCATCACAACCTGTAGTTAATTAAAGAAGTTAAGGAAAACATCAAACTTACGAAAAAAGTATAGAACTGAACAAAGCTGAATTGTATGTCAGATAACTGATCAGAATATAAAGAATGACATGATGACTAAAAGTTCAATCAGGAGGAAGAAATTAGAATTTGAGAGGAAGCTAGCTAGCGTTATAAAAACAGATAGCAAAGGTTTCAATAGGTATTTGCATGCTTGCTTCAGCAGTGCATATACTAAAATTGGAACAATACCGTGAAGATTAGAGAGGTCCCCAGGCAAGGAAGACGCACAAAGTTGTGAAGCATTGACAAAAAGAAAAAAGAGCAAGTAAAGTAGGTATTAGTCCTCTAGAGAATGAAAATGGAGAGTTACTAGTAGATAACAAAGAAATGGCAGATAAAATGATTAAATATTTTCGTAGAATCCCTACAGTGTGGAAACAGGCTCTTTAGCCCAACAAGTCTACCCTGACACTCAGGGCATCCCACCCAGACCCATCCCTAAACACCATGGGCAATTTAGCATGGCCAATCCACCTAGCACACACATCATTAGATCTCCTTGGACCATAGGAGCACCTGGAGAAAACCCACACAAACATTGGGAGAATGTGCAAACTCCACACAGACAGTCACCTGAGGGTGGAATCAAACCCAGGTCCCTAGTACTGTGAAGCAGTAGTGCTAACCACTGAGCCACCGTGCCACCCTTGCTTCTGTCTTTTCCATGAACGATATAAAACTCATTCCAGTAATACCTATAAATTAGGAGGTGAAAGGGAGAGAGGAACTTGATGTAATTACAATCAGGAGGGAAGTGGTACTAAACAAATTGATGGAGTGTCAGGCTGAAAAATCTCTGGGTTTTATTGGAATTTATTCTAGAACCTTAAAAGAAGTTACTAATGAGATAGTTGATGCATTTGTGTTAATTTTCCAAAATTCCCTATTTTCAGAAAAGCTTGCATCAAACTGGAAAGTAGCAAAGTATAACCACTCTAATTAAGAAAGTGAGGCAAGGCAGAAAACAGGAAACTGGTGAACAGAGAGTTTGATTGTCTATCATTGGGTAAGTGTAGGAGTCAATCGTTAAAAATATTATAGATGCATATACACAAAAAAACCTCAATTGGGAGGAGTCAATTTTATTTTATCAAAGGGAATTCATGATTAACCAACTGACTGGAGTTCTTTGAAGGAATGACATGCATTATGGCTAAAGGGCAGCCTGTATCTGTACTGTACCTGGATTTCCAGAACACATTTGATAAAGTGAGACATTATCGGTTATTGCAAAATATTAAAGCTCATGGTGTTGAAGACAACATATTACCATTGATTGAAGTTTGGCTGGCTGTCAAAAAACACTTCATGCATGAACGGATTTTTGTCTGATTGGTGGGATGCAACGATAGAGTCCTGCAGGACCCTGTGCTGTGGGCCTCAATATTTTACAGTTTACAAATGACCTAGATGAGGGGAGAAAAATTGAAAAACCAACATTACTTAAATCGATAATGTCAGAAGAACTCCAAGGTACAGCGGGATTTGCTAACTAAAGTTAGTATGTCGGCACACATAATCAAGAAATCTAATGATTTAATGATAGCTTTTATCATTTATTATGAAAGGAATTGAACATAAAAACAAGGATAATTAAACAAAACAAAGAACTGCGGATGCTGGAGATCTGAAACAAAGACAGAAATTGCTGGAGAAACTCAGTAGGCTTGGCAGCATCTGTGGGAAGAAAGCAGAGTTAACGTTTTGAGTCCTGTGACTGTTCTGATGACGTTTCACTGGTCACTGTCAGGCCTTCATTTTGATCTTTTGCCCAGAAGTACCTGAAGTGGATAAGAGACAGAAGAAGCTTCCAAATGTTCACAGTCTCCGCTCTCAACAACCTTTCACACTTTGTGTCTGACAATAGCAGATTGAAGGCATCCTCACTGGCTTTCTGTGAGAGTTTTATCTCCCCATTGGCACAGTCACAGTCATGGACCTCTGCTGCCAGCTCTGTGGCCTCCTCTTCGGGATGAGGTTGTGAATATCTGGCATCTCTGCTCCTTTCTGTGAGCACTTGTTTTCTGCCGAGAGAGAAAGAGAACAGTTGAGTGCTGGGTATGTAGAATAGAATATCCTTTATTGTCATGTGTACTCAAACACAGAAGAACAGGAGTACAGTGAAAAGTTTTACAATGTCTCCTCTTACGGCGACATCTTAGGTACAAGTACCTAGGTACAAAATAGAGGAAAAGAAAAGAAAAGTAGTTGCATTGCTTTACAGTGCTTCATACTTTTAGTTAGAAATATGACATAGTTAAAAGGATGAACATTACAGTCAGATAAACAAATTATAAATAAACATTATAGTGCAGTAGCACAGTGCAGGGGCTTCAACGGGCTAACTACCGTGCCAGACCCCAGTCCAAAATCTGCTCCAAGCTTCCAGTCCGCTCCATACCAGCTCTCAGCTTCTCCAAGTTAAGTTTTCTCCAGGACTCATTGCCAGTGCCAGCCTCTGCCCAACACTGCTTCCCCGTGCCAGTCTCCGCCCGACACTGCTTCCCCGTGCCAGTCTCCGCCCGAGACTGCTTCCCCGTGCCAGCCTCCGCCCGACACTGCTTCCCCGTGCCAGCCTCCGCCCGAGACTGCTTCCCCATGCCAGCCTCCGCCCGAGACTGCTTCCCCGTGCCAGCCTCTGCCCGAGACTGCTTCCCTGTGCCAGCCTCCACTCTGGAACTGCATCCTTGTGCCAGCCTCTGCTCTAGGATTCACCTCTGGGGCTCACCAGCAACTCCAATACCCTCCAGGTGAGTCCAAGTCATTAGTTGGAAAGAAAACTTAGAAAGGAGCAAATAAAAGACAGTAAAAAGAAAATGAACGGGCAGAGCAGAGGAGCTCCAGCTGGATTGTTCTACCCTACTGCCAGCTTGTTGGTATATGAGCATTTCGTGGTCATGCCTAGCCATGTCAGGTCCTGAGGCCTCCCCAGTAAGTGATTAAGACTTGCACAATCTAGCAAATGGTAGGATATTGATAGCTACGCATTCACATACATGTTCCATGTGATGTTGAGGCTTGCATGCGACTGTTCAAGCTGACATGTCTCTGCACTGGCATAGTTAGACTATGATGACCCAATGATTGTCAGATGCAGAGAGTAACACCCACCTTTTTGGAATGCAGGAGGTTGATAATCGTCTTCCTGAACTTGATTCAGGCTGTCTTGTGCTGCTCACAGGTGCCAACCTGTGTTGATGGGCTGTCCTGATCATATGGGAGGACTCCTGCTGCCATCTCTGGGAAGGGGATCTTCTGCCTTTCCTCAATGGCCTGTCACAGGACTTCTAGCAAAGCTTCACTGATCTATGGGGCCAGTTTCCTCTTGCTGTGAGATGTCTCTGGTGGTGGACAGGGGGACACCAACAAAGACTGTGTAATCCTTCTTGCTTAGAATAGGAGAATACCAGTCTGGGTACCTTTAAATATGGCACCTGGAATTCCATTCTGGAAGGCATCGGCGAGGGCAAAACCTTTGGCCCATCCCGGCCCATAAGATTCACAATTCTACTCATGCAAAAATTTGAATGTATGTATACTGAGCAGAAGGCCACTTGGTTATATGAGAAATATCAACAGAAAGAGACTGGAATGGTTTAGCTGAATGATTATAATCAGGGTAGAATCTTATCAAATAGCTAATTAACGGGCAGCATCTCCTGGGAAGTAATTTGAACTCATAATGGAACCATGAGGATTAATCACCTACTTTCACCATGCTTCAAAGTATGAATCTGTAGATCGCCCCAGAAACTCATCTGGGTGCTACAACAATCAGTTCATATAAATTCTGTGGCTTTAACATTTAATCAGTGAAAATCAAGCAATTCTTACAAGAGAACAACTGGTTTCACAAATAGAAATCCTGCCTCGAACACTTGAAGATTGAAATAAACATTGTATGTATATTTGGCCAACTAGAATTAGATTGATAAAAATAAAATACTGTGGATTCTGGAAATCTGAGACAATCACTGAGAATGCTGGAGAAACTCAGCAAGTCTGGCGGCATCTGTGGAGAGGGAAGACAGAGTTAATGTTTCAAGTCCGATATGACTTCTTCAGAATTAATCTGGGATGCATATTTGCAACAAGTTGAAACATCATGACAGAGGAGCAGGTAAAATGTTTTCTTGTACAGAGCTGAGACTTATGGGAGAGAAGTTTCTGATTTGCCCTTAAATCAAAGCAAGATAACAAGATCAGAAAAAAAAACAATAGGAGGGAATGTGTTCACTCATGAAATGTACTCTTTTCATAGACTGTTTGCAAGAGTCTCAAGCACAACTTGTTTTCAATATGTTCAAAAAGCCTATGTGATCCATATAGGCATCAATAATACAAACCAGAAGAAGTAATAATTTAGGAGCAAACTGAAGCGACATTCACGACTCACTGCAATAAACACTCAGCAGAACCAGATCCTACTTCCTGTAATAGGGGAGATCGGAACAGGCAACGGATGGAGAGGATTTTAACACTTTTGACATCTTTGACATGACCTTATCTATCTTTGAAGGAACCCAATATTCATTGCTCATCCAGAATATATTTCCATCCAATATGTAAAATTCTTCTGTCCGATCCAATCCCTAGGGCAGAGTAATGCTGGTATAAAAATTCATTAGCAATGCCTAAACAAATTTATCAGCAATGTTGCATGAAACAGGCCATTTTTTCACTCAAGCATTTAATTCAAACGCTGTAGCAGTGAAGTGCTGTGGACCTGCACAAATATCAGGCCGTGATAAATGTCAAGATCTCCTCAGTGCTGAACCAAGACAATGAGAAAAAAACAAAACACCAGAAACAACCTTCATCATCAAAAAACCTTCCCACGTAACAAGCACAGCCCAAGATAGAAAGTACCACAGAAATACATGGTTTCAAAAGTCGACAATGCTGTATTCATCAAAACCATCAGCTTGGGGCTTGGGGCTGTCAGTGTCAACACTGAATCCAGGTTTCTAGCATCAAAACCATCAGAATTAATTAACAAAGTTCTGCAAGCAGTGACATATAATCAAAATTGAATTTGAACAATGCCAAAGTATTAATTGATCCAAATGAAATCTGGAGTTCTGACAGCGTTGTGACACTGCAATATTCAGGCTTAATTTGATTAGTATACCTCACAAAATATGCTGAATTTGACAATTTCAATGTCTTATTCAAATATAAAACTCCTTTGCACCTGTTTGGCTTTGCAGTGGATATGAAATAATGTTCATGCTTCTTCATGTTTTGTTTTGTATATGTCTTTTGTACAATAGCCAGCACAGCCAGTCCCACAAAACTCAGCGGATTCAGAGCGGTGATACTCTCATCATCCTTAGTTCATAACCTAAAGAGAAAAGTATAGAAAGAGTTGCATTTGTATGGAATCTTTCATCCATCCCTGGCTGCTCTAAGTGGCTTTTAGCCAATAAATGACTTTTAACATGCAGTGACGGTTGCAATAGATGAAGCAAATGTTAATCTGATCCCAACCTTGTTGATGGAGCACAAAACTAGACACTAATACTTTTCTTGATAATAGGTTTACCAAGTATACAGCGTTGCTCACGTCTGCTTCCTACTTACCACCTCCAATTGCCCTTGCAGTCTCTCGGATTAAGTGCCCTACATTGTACATTTCCTAATCAATCTAGTCAGAGATGTTATTGTACACCTCTGAAGTAGGTGAGACTTGAACACAAATTGTGCTAATCCAGAGGTGAAGACACAATGACTGCACCACAAGAGCCCCCAAAGATATTTTCTAATCAATCTGTTGAGAGATATTAGTATACCTTTGGAGCAAGTGGAATTTGAACACAGCCTTTTGGTCCAGAATAATGGACATTACCACTGCACCATGTTCTGTTTTTATTCCAGACGCGAAGGTTTTGAGGATGAGATCTGCATGATTGCGGCTGCAGTTGGACTGAAAGTACTTTGAACCCAAGTAGATGTTTTAATCAACCTGTCCAGACATGTTAAAGGTACATCTCATGGAGCAAGTGGGTCTTGAACCTGGACCTCCTGGCCCAGAGGGATGGACAGTACACCTGTACACAGAAGTTCTTAAGACACCTTGAATAATTCAGTTAAACAATGCCTTTCCCCAGTGAATTTTAACAATATAATTAACGTGGCAGTCAGTTTGCATACACTAAGTTCCTGCAACTATCAGTAAGGATCCTTATCAGCTACTTGAGAGTGTGAACAACTTTAATAGGTCTTGTCGAATAAAGGACACTTCCATGCTCCACCTTACTATCACACTGGAGTGTCAGTTCAGGTCTCTGGATTGGGATTTCAATCTATAGACTTCTCACGTAGAAATGAGAGTGCTGGCACTGAGCCATATTAAGTGGAGAATGTCAGTGTCTGATTCAACTAGGACTCTAGGAAGCTCAGAGGAACAGAGGGATCTTATGATGGTTGTCCACAAATCTCTGAAGGTAGTTAATAGGCTAGTTAAGAGGCACATGGGACACGTGCCCTTATCAGTCTTCACATACATTATAAGAGCAGGGAGGTTATGTTGGACCTGTACGGAACTTTGATTAGACCACAGCTGGAGCACTGTGTACAGTTCTGCTCACCACACTATAGGAAAGATGTGGCTGCACTGGAGTGGGTGCAGAGGCAATTCACCAGGTGTTGCCTGGGATGGAGCAGTTTAGCTATGAGAAGGGGCTAGATAAGCTTAGATTGTTTCCTTTGGAGCAGAGAAGGTTGAGGGAAGACCTGATTGAGGTATATAAGATTCTGGGGGGCATAGACAGAGTGGATAAAAAGAAGCTGTTCCCCATGGCTGAAGGATCAATAAAAAGGGGTCATAATTTTAAGGTGAAAGACAGGGAGTCTAGAGGGGATTTGAAGAAAATCTTTTTGACCCAATGAGGTGTTGGGCTCTGTAATGCACTGCCTGGAGGGTAGTTAAGGCAGGAAACCTCTTGACTTTTAGAAAGTACTTGGATTAGCACTTGAAACGCCATAACATTCAAAGCTGTGGATCCAGCACTACAAAATGCTTCCAGTGTTGATTTAGTGTAGTTTTGGCAGTATAGACTCAATGGGCTGAAGGGCATTTTCTGAACTGTATGATTCTACAAACTATAGATTTGTTTCTATTATCACTGAAAATTATTCATCATTTCAATACTCCCTGATACTACATAACACTTAGATAGAATACATTGATTTCCTTTCCATTGATTTCAATCTACCAATTATCGCTCATTTATTGAAGCTGAAAATTTGCAGGACTGTGTTTTGTGACTCATGACATTTTGCACTAACCAGGAAATATTGTGTTTTCTGCTTCTGTTACACCAAATGCTACAGCATGGAAAGCAACTGGTCCTCAATGAATAATGTAGGATTTAAGGTTAAACTGATGAACCGGAACTGCCACTAATTATCTTGCAAGTGGGGAGGCAGAACAATTGTCGTATCTTTCCCTAGGATATATAAAGGATGAGTTAAAATCCACCTGGGGTAGACTATGTGTCAGTTGTGGAAGTAATGGCCCTTTCTCATTTCTTTTTGATATTATTCTTTGCATTATAGTACTCAAGATCAATTTTGAGTTCAGATTTGGAGCACATACAGGATTAGAATTAGAATTATGTTTTATGGACAGGTATGTTACTGAGAGGAGGTCAAGCTCCCTGGGTAGTCCATAATGGGTAAAGAAAGCAATGAAGGGTCTAGGACCGAAACGTCAGCCTTTCTGCTCCTATGATGCTGCTTGGCCTGCTGTGTTCATCCAGCTCTGCACCTTGTCGTCTCTCCTACACAACCTTTTTTGCTTCGACATTCCATAATGGAATTGGCCCCAGAAATCTGGTAGACACATTCATTGTGGTTAGCAAATACTGGTTCCCATTTTTGGTTTTAGGAAGGGGACCTACACAATCAATTATAACCCGCGTGAAAGGTTCTTCAAATGTGTAATTGGCAGCAAAGGCGCTGGTTTTATTACTGCCTGTGGCTTTCCTACCATTTGACATGTATGACAGGTACGGCAAAATTCAACCACATCTTTATGTAATCCAGGCCAATAGAAATGCTTCCTTATCTTAACCTGAATCTTCCTCACTCCTAGATGACCTCCTACAGGTAATTCATGAGCTACCCAAAATACTTCCTGTCTGTATGTTACCGGCAACACAATCTGGTGAACTTCCACCCATTTTTCCTCTGCACTAACCTACCAAGGTCTCTTTAGGATTCTGTCCTTAAGATAATAACGTTCTGATTCCTTTTCAGAGTAGGCTTTATGATGTAAATCCTTTATTGTCTCATCCTTTTGTTGTAACTCCATTAGTCTTTCAGAAGTAAATATCTCTGCCTGTTCCTCTACCTGTTTAGGCTCTTCCTTTACCATTTCATCAAACAGGGTGTCAACTAACTGGACCTCAACTCCTTCATCTTTCTCTTTGGTTTTCCCCTCTAGCTTTAACCTATGACTGTGGGATCTTGTCACCACACAGCCTGGAAAGATTCTACGGTTTTTTTTAAACTCCTCAGTTCCCTGGTATTCCTTTGGCTCCTCCACTACAAGAGGCATCACTCCCACCCTTGATTCCGCTAGTTCATTTCCAAGAACAAACTGTATTCCTGGAACAGACGCTTGTTCAATCACTTCCACTGTCACTTCTCCAGTCTTGATTGGACTTTCTAGTCTTATCTTACACAAGGGAATGTTAAATCTCTATCCATTTATTCCACAGATTATCACTCTCCCGGGTAACTTTTCAGAAGGAATGCAAATACTTTCATCTCTTACTATTAGAGACTGACCAGCTCCCGCGTCTCTCAATATTTTAACTTCTTTATCTTCTCCCCCTGTTCTTCCTGAGCAAACCTTGCCCACAGGTGAAGTCTTTGAAGAATTTGGGCACTATCTTACTATCCAGCCAGTGACTAGGCTGTGAACTCTCATAAAGCTTCTCAACTTCTCTTGGGATTGCCTTCACCATGCCAACTAATCCCACAGATTTAGCCTCTTTTACCACATCCTTTTCCCCAGCATCTCTTTTAAACCACCAGCACTGTGACTTTATGTGGTCCCCCTCCATTACAGTGGAAACACAGGAAGCCTTTTACCTGTTTTCCACCCTCTTGGGATTCTTTTTCACCTGTGGTAAGCTGTCCCTCATGTAATCTACTTTTTGTTTTTCATTGAAGGATGTCCCTTTTTTCCCAATTTCTATCCCTCACAGAAAGAAATTGCTGTTGGAAGCTAGATTTCGATTTATGCACTAGTGCGTATTCATCCGCCATCTGTGCAATTCTTCTTAATTTGGTAACTTTCTGCTCCTCAACATGAGTTCTCATCATCTCTCAAAGTGAGTTTTTGAACTCCTCCAGCAGAATAATCTCCCTAAGATCTTCATGTCTTTTCTATTTTTACTGCTCTCACCCATCTATTGAATTTGCTATGTTTAATTCTTTCAAACTCGACATAAGTCTTCCTTATATTCATGAACCGTTGTCTATATGCTTCTGGTACCAATTCATAGACACTCAAAATAGCTTGTTTTACTTCTTCATATTCTCTTGACGCCTCATCTGACAGCACTGCAAACACCTCACCAGCCCTGCCTACCAACTTCGTCGAATTAACATACCCACATATCCTCTGGCCAGTTCACCTGTTTAGCCAATTTGTCAAAGGAAATGAAGAAGGCTTCTCCATCTTTTTCATCAAATTGTGGTAATCTTTTGGCATATTTATATATATCCCTATGAGGTCTCCAACTACGATGGGTCTGCTCATCATCACTCCTCCTCACTAAGCCTATCTTCTACCTTCACTTCCATCATTTTAAGTCAGCTATCCTGTTTAATTTGCATCTTCTGAAGTTCAAACTCTCTCCTCTTTCTCCTTTTCATCTCTCTTTTTCCCTTTCTTCTCTCTTTTTCTTTTAGTCTTTCCTCTCTGCTGGCAACCATAATGAAAACAATTCCCATTCCTGTTCAAGCTGCTTCAACTGCAATTGAATTTTAACCATTTCCAAAGATTCTGATGGCCTTTCTGGCAAATTTAAATGTTGAACTATTGCTGTAATTACCTCTTCTTTTCTAACAGACAAAGACAACTCCAACTCCAGCTTGTCTGCCAATTCCAGCAGCTTTTCCTTGCTCATCTTTCATAAAAACCCCAAAGTCACTTTCTCCACCCCCAGAAAACTTCCAGTGATTGAATGAGCCATGACCTCACTTTTGATTTAGCCAACCACGAGTAACTGAAATTAAATAGATTTTCCACTCCTCACCTACGTTTTATTTAAAGATTGAGGACACTAATCCCCAAGTCTGTTTAAATCTGCTGGGACCTTTCGTACACCAAATCTGTCCAAACTGTCCAAATCCATTCAGATCCCCTATAAGAGCTGGCCAGATCCCATACACGAACTGGCCAGATCCTGAACTCATCCCCCAATCTGTTATGGAGAGGAGGTTGAACCTCTCTGATAATTAAAACTGAAACACCCAGAGAATCTCGCTTCACCTCATAATCTGTTAAAGGAAATGTGAAAAGTGGTATAACCTGCCTCTAACCTCCAAATCTGCTGTAAAGGAAAGGTGAAATAAAACAAACTCCTGACAGTCACTCTACAGTCAACAAGTAACAATTTATTTATCTAACTCTAACAGTGATCAAATTAACAGAACTACTAACAAACAGAACAACTCCTCCCAACTAATAACTATTCCAGAATAAAACAAAATTCTAATGGTATACTGTTCCAATAAATACAAGTCCCACTTATATAAACCAAAGTAATAAGAAAAAATAAAATAAAATTTAGTCTCTCAAAACTACAGTCAGGATGCACCTTCTGGAATATTCTGTGCCTTCAGTCAGGAAATCTTGCTTCATCAAATCCTTGTGTCAGGAATATTAGCTAAGAGTGCTGTGGTGCCTTTTAGATGGTGCTTAATCAGAGACCTTAAATATTTCTGTGAGAGCCAGCATTTTATTCTTCCAATGGCAGTTCACTCTCACACTGATTTTCAAAAACCCTCTTCTTATATACACTTGCTGACCTCTCAATTTTCTTATAATAGAATTGATCCTAGGTTGTCAACATCATCAGATTTAAATTCAGTTGGTTTTCAGTCTTTAAGTGCCTGGTTTAAATTAATTGGCTGATCTTCACGCTGGTTGCCTTAACATCAAAACAAACCTGGGTTGCCAATCACACAGCCAATTGATACATATATTTCAATTTCAGAAATGTCCAGCATCTGCAGCTGCTTGCAGACATTTTTTTTAAACCTCCAATTAGAAAAGCACATCACTTCTTAAAGGGACCACACACTCTTCCCCCACTTATCATTTTTACAAACAAATTCTAACATCCTGCCTTCCAATTCACAAGTACTCTACCCAGCTTTGCAACAAATATACTGGAGAAACCGAGATACAGGAGTACAGTGAAAAGTTTATAATGTAATCATTCACAGAGCCATCTTAGGTACAAAACCATAGGTACAAAGTAGAAAAATAAAGAAATGTGAAAAGTTCAACATTACAGTTCTTTTCAGTATAAAGTAATAAATAAAGAAATAAAGTTGAAATTTCAAAATTACCGTCCTTCTTTAGTAATGGACCTGTAGTCACTCCACGCTGGGCTTTCCCCGTGAGGGCTTGATCCCTGTCCCGCACTGGGCCGATCCCTCGCGCCCCATACCTCTGTGTTCATGTTACGCTGCCGATCGCTAGAATCCCGTTCTGGTACGGCTCCAGGCTCCCCTCCCCCCGGGTCCATGATCCAGACCCCAAAGAAGCCGCGATGTCACTGACCGCCAGAGTTCTGCCCGGGCACACCAGCTGCCTCATGGTGTGCTACCAAAGTCCCCGCTTTAGGACCCCAGTCACAGCTGGCGCTGCCACTGTGTCTACAACCGCGCTCCCTCCAGAAGGTTAATAGAGAAAAAAAACTAATAAAAAAGAAAAAACCGACAAATGAGAAAGGAAAAGCAGTCCAAGCAGACAAGTTCTGGCTTGGGAGCCCTAGTCTGTTGCATTATTAACTGAACAGCTTCAAAATACTGCAGGAAATGTCTATAGACTGGATCCCTTGAATATTTAACTGCAGTAGCAGTCAGGAACAGAAAGGTTTCATGGAGCTGAGAAAACAGCTCCTCAGTTTGAAATCATAATGTCAGTTTGGTATTTTGACAATAAAAAACTTCTTCCCAGTGCAGTCCCCTTGCTCAGCAGCTCATCCAGCACATGAACATCTGTTTCCTCCACCACGGGTGCATCAAGTCTGTCATGTACACTATCTGCAAGATGCACTACAAAAACTTGCCAATGCTTCATTGATAGCACCTTCCAAAACCAGTCACTTCCCGTGCTTTGAAAAGGAAGAGCACCATGCACATGGGAACTCCAATACCTCCAAGTTCCTTTTTGAGTCAAGCACCATCCAAAATAAATAATACTTCAAATAAAGATGGATTTGTGAAAATAAACTTGGCTTTCTTCAGGTTCAGAAAAAGCCTTCATCATTGTTGAGTCAACTGAGAGCATTGTGGAAGTACATACACTGCTGAGATTACAGCAGTTAAAGAAGGTGACTTACCATCACTTCTCAAGGGCAACTGGGGATGAGCAATGGCGTTGCCTATTTTTAAAAAAATTAATAAGGATAATAATTGAACTGCTGCCAATTTCTAATATCACACTTGAAGCAATAGCTTGAGATTTTTGCTAAATAACTTGACTTTCTTGGTGTGTGGAGTACAGTGATGTTGCTTGTCAGTGCATCATTTGCCAATGCAGTGAGAGCTGTCTACTCTACTTTCGGATTATCTTAGAGTGATTTTTTTTCAACACTTTCTTTCCTCTCCTGTATACAGGTGAGTAAAATGTATTGAAGCCTCCCCATAGCATAAGTGGACAAATTTAAACAACATACATTAGTAATTTCAATAGAGATTCTCTTGATTTTTCACCAAAACATGTGCTGGAGAACAACCATTTAGGTCATTTCGCCAAAACTCCTACTAATCTACAGCTGAGAAGGAGATTGGAGATGAACCATCAACATTCTACCTTGCAGAATTTTTCAGCACATTCAGGGCAACTCAACTTTTTCTTTTCCCATATATTCCTTATGCATTATTTTTATCTCTTAGGTGGGTAGCACAGTGACTCAGTGCTTAGCACTGCTGCCGTACAGTGCCAGGGATCCAGGTTCAATTCCAGCCTTGGAAGACTGTCTATGTGGAGTTTGCACATTCTCCCTGTGTCTGCGGGGATTTCCTCTCACAGTCCAAAGATGTGCAGGATAGGTGGATTGGCCATGCTAAATTGCCCATAGTGTCTAGGGATGTGTAAGTTAGGTGGATTAGCCAGGGCAATGCAAGAATAAGGTAGGGTAGTAAGTCTGAATGGGATGCTCTTCAGAGGGTTAGTGTGGACTTATCGGGTCAAATGGCCTGTTTACACACTGTAGGGATTCTATGGAGGTGTTGAACATGTCAGATTTTGTAAGATGATAACATTTTGGATTGTCTCCTTAATTAACTGTGAAATAAAATATAGAAACAAAGAACAGGTGTAGAATATTCAGCACACACCCCTTCCCCCTGACCCCGGTCTGTTCTGCCAATCTAGGTTAGGGATGTTCTATATGTAATAGATATGGAAGGATGTTCACCCATCTCCTGCACTCTGTCCTCACCCCTTCTCTTCCCTCCCACAACAATGATAGGGTTCCACTCCACCCGATTCTCACTTTCCGCCCACCAGCATCCAAAGGATCATAAGCTGCCATTTCTGCCACCATCAGTGGGAAGCCACCACCAGGCACATATTCCCCACTCCTCACTTGTCAGCATTCGGCAGGGAATATTCCTGCCAGGACACCCTGGTCCATTCCTTCTGCACTCTGAACACTTCCCTACACTCCCACGATACCTTCCCATGCAATTGCAGAAGGTGCAACACTTGCCCTTTTATCTCCTCACTATCCAAGGTCCCAGACACACTTTCCAGGTGCAGCAGTGATTTACCTGGACTTCACTCAATCTAGTCTACTGTATTCACTGCTCACAATGTGCTGTCCTCTACGTTTGGGGGATGAAGCATAGATTGGGCAACCGATTTGCAGAACACCTCCATTCTGTCCACAAAAAAATTCCTGAATTTCCTGCTGTCTGCCACGTCAACAACACCACCTTGTTTTCTGGCCAATATTTCTATCTCAGGCTTCTGCAGTGCTCCAGTGCAGGCTGGAAGAACAACGTCTCATTTTCCACTTCCAGGGACCCTGCAGCCTTCAGGATTCAGTATCGAATTTAATAATTTTACAGCATGAACACCTCCTTCCATGTCTGTTACTCATCCCCACAACACCCTCACAACCCCAATCCTATCATGACATGGTTTGCTCTCAACACATCCAGCTCCTTTTCAACTACTCATAGCCCCCATTATCACTTGTCCAGATTCTCCAATGCCCTGGCTTATTTCAACAGTCCCTTTGTCTGTCTACCTTGTTTTCTGTCTTGCTGGGTTCCGTCCCCATCTATCCACACACTTGCCTTAGGCGATAAATGCTTGTCCAAACCAGTGACATTCACTTCCCATGAATGAAATTTTTTAAAAAATTTTTTCCGCCAAGTTTTGTACCATTGGTAAACTTGGGAATATTATAATTTGTACCCACTTCTAAATCATTGATATAAACTGTTAACAACTGGGTCCCAATCACTGACCTTTGCAGCACCTCACTGGTGAAAGCATGCCTTTCCAAGAAGTCAAGCATATACATTAAGAACAGAAGGAGACTATTTGGCCCTATTAGCATGCTCCACCATTCAATAACAAGATTAATTTGAATTTTACTTCAACTCAACATTCTACCTACCTCCATAACTTTAAACCATTTGCTTACCAAGAACTTCTCTTACCTCTCCTTAAATGTATTCAAAGGTTCTGGCTCCATTGCATTTTGAGGAAGAGAGTTCCAAAAATTTACAAGCTCAGAGAGAAAGATTTACCATTATGTCTATTTTAAATAGACAGTCCTTACTTTTAAAGAATAACCCATAGTTTTAGATTCTGCCACCAGAGGAAACATTCTTTTTACATATACCCTATGAAGAACCTCTGACTCTTGTGTGTTTCATCAAGTTATCCTTGCTCTTCTAAACTTCAGAACTCAGTTTGACAGCTCTCTGTTCCATTTTGCTCATTTTGTCATCTCCATACCAATGACAGCTCAACCAATCAATATGCTCTACTCCCGCTGCATAAATTGATGTCCCTTTTCACAAATCTCTTTCTTTCCTTGTCCTTTTGAGTGCACGATGAAAAGCTTCAACATTTTGCCTCCTTTCAGCAATGTTTAAATTCTGTACGACCAAACAATTACTTTTTCGCTACTTCTTAAAAAATTTCACATGTTTTCTTGACTTTTGAATCTTTACTTTTACAGTGAGACTTTTTTTATGAGTTTCTCTATGAAAACAAATGCAAGGGAGTGGAACTTATGTTCTTTTTTGGCTAAGTCCAAGTAGTGTCAAGTGTTTTGGAGGGACTTCTGCAATAAGGCCTAACGGATTTCCTGAAATTTGTCCCATCGTGACAGACAGGGGGAAATTGGTGTCCCACAGTGCAGGCAGGGACCTGAAGGCCCTGTTGGACAGGATGGTGTAGATGCCCTTTAACTCAAGGAGCAACAATGGAGGCCAGAAGGCCAAAGAGAACGAGGTCTTACAAAGGCAGAAGGCTACATTTGCGTGGCCAACAGAGAATAACAAACTGCAGGTCCTCTGCAAGCTATGAGGTGGAAGGCAGGAGGGGGATGGTGTCTTATCGAAGAGATGCATTTTGTGACACCTTAAGGACTTGATAGGACTTTATAAAATAAGGCCAGAGAATAAATCACTGCGGTGGACCTGACTGCTGCTAGTTGGTTTGGGAATTTTCTGAAAACTGAGGGGAGCACTTTCCAAAGGTCACTCAATGTTGCAACTTGAAGTGTTGGATGAAGTGAACCTGCTGGATGCTGAGAGTGACTAGTCTGTTTCCTGTAATGATTGTAATCCTATGGAGATTGTGCTGCAATGAATATATATGCAGTGTGGAGTTACAGGTTTATTAAGACATTGATAAGGGTTATCATTTCTGCAATTTAGCATGTTAATTGCCTGCAAAGTAATGTTAGGTTAATGTTGCTTTTAGCTTTTTAGTTACAGCAAAAGTCTTAAAAACTTGAAATCTTTTAGTGTAGTTCCTTTAACTCAGTCACTGGGAATTCAAATTTCATTTTAAACCTTTTCGGTCTCCACGGGGATTGGAAACAAGGTAAGAATGTTTGAAGTTATTATATGCATGATGATAGGAGACAGTAAAGACTGCAGATGCTGGAAGCTAGAGTCAATAAATGTGAAGCTGGAAAAGCAGAGCAGGTCAGACAGTATCCGAAGAGTAGAGGAGTCAACGTTTTGGGCCTGCTGTGTTTTTCCAGCTCCACATTTATTGACATATGCATAATGATATTTCACTTCGTTGATAACAGCTAGTATGGTGTGCCATATAGAATTCTGGCATTTACTTTTGTCAATAGATAGCTGGGAGCCTGGCATCTTTCCATCATCAGCAGGCAGAGACTCCACCACTTCTTCCTTTGTAGCTGATCACTGTGAGCTGGCTGAAGGGCTACCGTCTTTGCTCTGGCTTTCCATAGTGATCATTGCAAGGACAGATAGTGTTTGTTGAGGGTGGCTACCAGGAAGTGGTGCAGCATTGCATAAGGATGAGGATTATTACCGGTGCTGGATGGATAGATGAGGCTGCAAGAAAGTTCATGGACAGAGAAGAATGGGTGCACCAGCAAAGTAAGTTGCTGGGAGGACAGTTGTGCTGGAATAGGTTGGAAAAGACACTATGAAGAGTTAGGTTGTTATTCACATCGTGATGTGGGTGAATGTGCCATTGTTCTTACCTCTCTTGCACAGCTTAGTTTCCCACATTGGCTCCAGTGCTAACTATTGTGTACCATACAACCAGATCTTTTTGCGTTTTCCAGCTGGCTGCTTCCTCCTATTTTTGCTAGGAAACAATATATTCTTCCTGGACCTTATACTCCAGCATCCCATGTGTCTGTGAAGCAGAGGCACAACCTTTGACTGTCTGCATTGACTTTTACCTCTCTCTTTCTCAACTCGAGGTGCTTCAACTTACGTGTTTGGCATGTCCCCTTAAAATACTGGAGTTGAAACTGAACATGTGGGTCATCATTATGTCTACTGATGCCAATTGGAACAAAGTGACTGCATTAAAAAGCAATGGATAGACACATTTCTGATACTTTCAGGTTTCCCACATGGGTCCTCCATTGGGCCCTCCACGCCAATCCCTAACTCTTATTCCTAGCATGTATGTACATTAATATCTGCCCCATTGACTTTAGTGAAAAAATAATTAGATTGGACATAGCAATGGCGAAACAGAGATAGGCCATTCCAAATTTGAGGCTGTTTTGTCTTTCAATTAATCCTGTATAGAGAGCAAGGTAACAGTAAATACGTGCATTTTTCATTCCAAAATTGACATGTCTTTTGCAGGTCAGAATTGAGATGTAAAATAATTATATGTTTGTGATTAGACAGGGTGCATGCCTGATAACAGTACCACTCACGGGTTTTCTATTAGACTAAACAGCAAAGCATAAAAGACATATTCTTCTCATGTCAGCTTGCGCTTGTAATTTTGCAGCACTAACATATTAATTACAAGATGTCTCCTCCCCGTAAAGCTTACTCATTCTAACATGGTGTTAGAATACATACAGCTTCAACAACAAGATAGATTGAAATAGTTGCAAGGTCTTGCAAAAATTCCTCCAAAAGCAAATTGTTAATGTCTTAAGTACAGGAATGTGCAAAATTGCAGTGGTCATAGAGTCTGTCATTCTGCCTTAGTGATGATGTTTTGAAATTTTTCATGAGTCAAAACCATTTAAAAACAAAATTAAGAGAAAAGTGTTGTATTTGGTAGCTGTCATAGTGAATTATTTTATTCAGCTGAAGGAATTTTTATTTTGTGGGATATGAAAAATGGGTTAGACACTAAACTTTCATTTCTGAGGCCTGTGTTCAAATGAAGCCTAGATTGATGGAAGCCTTCAATAGCAGTTGTAATGAATCAATATGAAATGAGTTTGAGCAATCTCACTCTATTTCGTAGTATGGGCCTACAGTTTAAAAAGGAAACTACATTTATCAATTCCACTCAGTCATCACAGAGTGGTTCTGTGGAAAATGTGAAACATCACACAGGCGTTGGATAGGGGCATTCTTTTGAGATTAGGACTCAGTTGTCTCATTGAGGAAGAGCAGGGAGCATTTCATTGTGTTTCTAATCATGTTACACTTTTAATGAAAAGTGTTCCATTCTCTATCACTTTACTCTGCTTTGGTTTATAATAATGAAACAACCAGAAATGAATAACTCCTAGTTGCAACGATCAGTTAATCCGATATACGCAAGATTATTTTTGTACCATTTCGTTATCCTTTTATGGGATGTGGGTATTCCTAGCAAGGCCACTATATATTGACCATCAATATTTGCCTCTGCTGCTCTGCCTTTGGCTTGCTAGGTCATTTCATAGCGCAGTTAAGAGTTACCTACATGGCGGTGGATCTGGGGTCACATGTCGGCTAGACCATGCATAAATGGCAGATTTCCCTCTTTAAAGAGGACTAGTGATCACGATGGGTTTTTACAACAATCCATGATAGTTTCTTGGCACCATACGGAAACTATATTCCGGATTTATTAATTAAATTCAAATCTCACCAACTGACATGATGGAATTTAAACATGTGCCTCCAGACAATTAGCCTGGCTCTCTGGATTATCAGTCCAATGATATTACCATTACACCACCATCTCCCCATCTTTTATATTTTCTCTTAGCAGGCAGTAGTCATACATCAATGTGACACTCACCTCATGGATTTGAAACTTTCCCTTCAGTACCCTCATAGCTTGGCTATTAACTGCAGTGGTTGCTGTATGCATGTCATTAGACTAAGTTGCTGAAGTTGCATTGGGTTGCTGAAGTTGGCATTCAATTGGAGCCAGCCAAGAAAGCAACAAATGTGCTTTACTGCCCAGCAGTCAGACACGTGTATGTTTATCCTCTGTTGAATGGCTAGGCAAGACTGTTCATAATGAAGACATCATGCAATCTGAAAGCAAGTCAGGCATTCATGCAGATAGTTCAGAGCTACAGGTCACAAATCTGACTTACTGTATCCCTGAACGAAGGCTTTTATCCTCTTTGACTGGACTGAGGTCCACTGACAACCTTGTCAGTCTTCAGGTTCTTTACTCAGAGAGTAGTGGGGGAGGGAATGCATTGCCAGAGAGGGTAGTGGAGTCGGCCTCATTAGGGGCATTTAAGCGGCTATTAGATAGGCACATGGATGATAGGTAGAGGTGGAGGTTAGATAGATCTTAGGTTTAGGGTAAAAGTTCGGCACAACGTCGTGGGCCGAAGGGCCTGTACTGTGCTGCACTGTTGTATGTTCTATATTCTATGTTCTATGTTCTTCCTAACTTTGTGTCTGCTCTAAATGGCACAACAAGACAGTAATCATCTGAACCAAGTGTCTCTGGCTGAGTACAAAAAAGCAAGGCAATGCTATGAGGATGTAGGTAGGCTCAGAGTGATTGGGTGCCAAGACAGTGAGTAAAAACCCCAGAGATGCAGCCTGATTCAGTCTATGAGTTGTGTGCGTGCCCCTGAGTTCATTGGATCCTTGCTGCAGCATTATGGTGAGAGGTGCCGGTGCAGCCCAATGTGCAGCATGGAACTGCAGGAGCATCCTGCAAATGGATCAAACATATGCCATTAGGTTTCACAGAAGCTAGCTCCTTTCAGATTCCAATGTTTATGGATGTTGGGTGTTTCAATGTTGAGTTCTCCTGTTGGCTAGTTTGTCTGACAAGTTTGGTTAGATCACAACTCGTGGCAAGTTAGGCTGTTAACGAGGTGCTTAACAGGTAATAATTAACGTCAACTGGGAACTCGCCACTACCTAGTGAGAATCTCACCACACCACTTGAGAAAAACAGACAAGATGCAACAAGGTGACCTCAATGTCGAGATGGCCCTCTCTAAACATCTCTCCTGATTCTCCCACACAACATGCCTTTGCGCAAGTCACTCAGAATCTCATGATATTCCACTCCCAGTCTCTAAAAGTGATACAGAAAATCATGATTTCAATGTTGTTGGATGTATTTTCCATTACTGTCCTGAATTACCAGTTTTTAAAGACAATTCATTTGTGAAAATTATTTTATTTTATGTATAAAATCTCAAGTAATTTAGTTGCAAATATCTGGTGGGAATGGAAATGATGCTGGTATAACATTCCTTCAACTTGACCTGATGTCACCTGAGAAAAGATGTTTAATGAACACATAATAATATTTAGCTGAAACCCCCTAATTTGAACAAATCTATTAGCACTATTTTATTGGGTGTTTACACTGGGTAAATGAGTGATTCAAGGAGGTATCGTATTACTGCTTGCAAATCTGAGTTCTACGCAAATTGATGCGACCTTGATGTAATTTAGATGAACAATTAAGTCAAGTTGACGAAAATGTTGGAGAGGAGCTAGCTGGCTCCTAATATTTCTTTCGGCTTTACAAGAATAATGTGGGCTGCAGTCGGCCTATGATTGCCCTCTGCACCATGCTATGGTTGGTCCCTATCTTCCAGTTCTACTTAACTGTTGGCTAAGTCAGCCTCTGAACTTCCCAATATTGCAGCTTGCAACTCACCAGCAGCATAGCAATAGCCATGGTCTCTTATCAGCAGGTAAGACTTACACTACATGGCCATTCCTAACATTTAAACACATCTTTGCCTGACTATAACTTCCAAAGCCATTAAAGACCACAATAGTCTTTAACTACTTGAGGGGTGATTTGATCCAGGAGCTTGACTAATAGCAGGATATATTTCTACAATATCTACTGTCACATATAATAATGTGTATATATGGAGCTGATTAAGGTGTTTGTTGACAGGGTAGATATGCAGAAATCATCTCCTCTGTGGCAGGCAAGTAAAAGGAGGCATAATCTTTAAATTAGAGGTAGGCCATTCAAGAGAAAAATCAGTTGGAGGTTTTTAGCACAAAACACAGCAGAAATGTAATTTGCTTCCCTTTACAGGTGGCATGATGGCTCAGTGGTTAGCACTGCTGCCTCACAGCACCAGCAACCTGGGTTTGATTCCACCCTCGAGCGACTGTCTGTGACGAGTCTGCACATTCTCCTTGTGTCTGCGTGGATTTCCTCCGGGTGCTCCGGTTTCCTGCCACAGTCCAAAGTTGTGCAGGTTAGGTGGATTGGCCATGCTAAATTGCCCATAGTGTTCAGGGATGTATAGATTAGGTGGATTATAGGTGAATGGGTCTGGGTGGGATGCACTGAGGGTCGGTGTGGACTTGTTGGGCTGGAGGGCCTGTTTCCACACCGTAGGGATTCTATGATCTATAAAAGGCAATGGATACTGGGACAACTGGATTTTTAAGACTGAGATAGACCTTTGTGAAGTAAAGGTATTCGAGGGTATGGAGCAAGTGGATTTGAGGTGCAGATCAGCCACGATCTTACTGAGTGGTGAAGTAGACCTAAGGGGCAAAATGACACATTATTGTAATGTGCCCATGAAGTAATTTCTAAATATCACAGAACACTTGAAAAAAATTTGAAACGTAAAAGAGAGAGAAGGTAGTATAAATGTGCAGATAATTACCTTGAACTTCTGCCAAATTATATAATTTTTAAATACATATGTATAACTTTGAGTCCCATAATTCCTCAGACAAAATACATTTCAGACAAAAATTAGCCATCAGACACATTTTGCGGACAAAAACCAAAATCCGCAAGAGCCTCTATCAGTCTGAACCCTGTAGAAAATTTGCCCTGTAATCTCTGTCTACACCGTGGCTAAATCTGTTAATTATACTTTTTAAAAGGGTTAATTCCATTTCAGCTGCAGGGAGTGTTAGTCTTGGGATATGTGCTGCTTTCGTAAAATAAGCAGTTAGAAGCTGCAGAGAATGCACAAAGCTGAAGTTCAGTCCTAGTTCAACGAGGCAGAAGGATCTGAATCTGAATGTGTTGGGGATGTGTTCAGACTGTAGCCATTTTCAGGAGAAACATTGGCTGCTTTTCTTCATTTGTCTTTATTCCTTCCTCCTCTCCTGCAAGGGACTAACTCTGGTATCATCACACTGCTCTAAGTGGTTCTCGAATACCTCACTAGAATAAGCTTTCTTTCTGTGCAGTATGCTGAGGAGAGCGATCAGGGCTCAAAACAATTTAAATCATGCAAAGAAATATTTATTCTTATCAGAAAATAAAGTGAAACTTTCAACATTTTAAAGGTTGGTAAATCTAATCCAGAGAAAATTTGTTCACAGTAATAACTATTTGAAAAATAAGACTTTGAAGGCAACACTTTCAAGTATTCGAAAATAAGGAATAAATAAGGAATTCTGGCAGAATTAGCTCACATATAGGAGAACAGATATGACAGTAAACTTTTTCCATGGTGCATTTGATGGTGGTGGAAGTTACAAAATTTGTGCTAAAATGTTGTGTCCTGTGTCTGAAGTGTAGTTCCTTCTGAGCATGTCCAAGTAAGGGCAGACTCCTTAACCAAGTACTGTACAATGGTTTATAAACTAACCAGATTAGTTTCATAGGAAATAAGAGAGGTATATGGAAGTGAATAGGTCAGGAATCCACATCTGAAATGATATATCTTCCCCGTTTTTCATAGGATTTATTTCTTCACACTTTTCCACGTTAATTTCATTTAATGACAATCTGCCCAATCTATTAGCCTGTCTATGTTCTCCTGAGGTCACATGTAATCCTCTCCACTGTTTATGTTGTCTTCAAAGTTTTTTTTGTCCTGCACCTTACACAAGTTCAAATCATATATATTTATGTGTGTGTGCCTGTGCATCTGTGTGTGTGCGCCTATGTGCCTATGTTTGAGTATACCTGTATGAGTGTGTGCTTTTGTCTGTGTGCATGTATGCCTGTGTGCGTCTGTGTCTGTGTGCCTGTCTCTCATGTGTGCTTGTATGTGTCTGTGTGAATGTGTGTACATATGTATTTGAGACTGTGTCTGTGTGTATGCATCTGTGTCAGTGTGCGTGCGTGGACTACCTGTGTCATTGTCCACGTGTTTGCAAAGTTCTCCTGTTTCTGTGTGCATGTCTGTGTCTATGTGTGTGTGCACTCATATCTGTTTGTATGTGTGCCTGTTTGTCTATCTGTGTGTATTTGTATGCAAGTGTCTGTTTGTCTGCATTTGAATAGCAATCAGACCAATACATGCTTTGACATCTACAGGGCTCTATACATCACAAGTTGCTGAGTCTCAGCCTCAGATACTGATCTGGTGGCATCAGTAGCTGGTTTGCTCAGTGAGTTGAGGAGTACAGGCAGATCAGAGGGTGTGTGTGTCCAGGAAGTCCAGGTGAGGGTCATATTCTTGTGGACCAAGAAAAGATATAAAATATAAAGTAATTGTGTGTTATTAGTTTTTTTTACAGAGGAGACTTGAGAAAAGCATCTCTTGGAAGCTCAGTTGGCAGGTTGCACAAACCTCACTAATGAATATAATCAGTGACAGTGTCCAGGAAATAAATATTGACAAGGATTCCTCTCCTGCTCTTCTTCAAATATTGCAGGGGACCCTTTTCCCCCAAAAGTTGGATCCTTTGTTTTCTGTCTCATCTGAAGAAAAGTACCTCCAACAGTGCAGAACTCCCTCATTGTTCCAGTGAAGCAAGAGGCAAGATTATGTGCTCCAGTCTATTGTTTGGGGCTTGAACTCACTATCTGGCTCAGAAACAAGGCTGCCTCCACCAAGCTCCCTGTGTGGCATCTTGTAAAACACCCATGGAGTGTGTTACTTTGGAATTCTAATACATTCTCCCTACCAAAAGCCCCACATGTGTACAGTTTAGTTATGACAGCAGAGATCTACCCAAAAGAGCTCCTTTACCTTTTTTGCAGAGAAAAAGCAAGACCACATGTCTGACAACAAGTAACTCAGCATGTGTTGCAAATCAAATTAGGAACTTTGCAATCTGAAATTGTCAGTCTGTTTGCAATCATATGTGACTGGTGATAAACTTCTGATCACATCTCATGCTGTCACAAAAATGGCTATTTCCACCAATGTAACATCGCCTGACTTTATCGCTGTCTCATCTTATCTGATGCTGCAACTGTCAGTCATGTCTTTATTACCTCTAATCATCTCTCCCATCTTCAACCCTCCAACCTTTGTGGGTCACGTTTAACTCACAATGTGTCCCGTCCCTTTATGGTCTGCACGGATGTTGACTCGCAATCAAGAGACATCTTGGTTTTAAATTTCTCATCCTTATTTTCAAAGCCTTCCATAGTCTCACCTCTCTCTATCTCTGTAATCTCCTCAGGCCCCACAACTCTCCAATGTATCTGTTCTTCTCTAATTCTGAAATCTTGCGTATCCCTAATTTGAATTGCACCAGTTTTGGTGGCTGTGCTGTCAATTAACTAGACAGTTCTATAATTCGCATTCCCCCCACCCCCCATGCCCTGAGATTTTCCACCTCCCAATGTTGCTTTAATCCTTTAAAATGTTCCTTAAATCCTACCTCTTTGTGCCAATCTTTGCTTGGCTTTGACCTAATATTATCTCATGTGGCTTAGTGTCATACTTTGTTTATAAAGCTTATGCTAGATGGGCTATATAAATATAAGCTGTTGTTGTTGAACCTACAGGTCTGTGTAATGTACAGCTGTTCATGTTGTACCCACTACTCCATTGTACAGTGGACCTGCAATATGTCTACAATGATCAACCCTGTAGTCAGTTGTGCTACAAACACAGAGAATGCTGAAGAAACTCAGTAGCTCTGGCAGCCTCTGTGGAGAAAGGAACAGAGTGAACATTCAAGTCCATTCTGACTCTACTTCAGAATAGTTCTGAAGGTCGATTACCAGATGCTGCCAGACCTGTTGAGTTTCTCCAGCATTCTCTGTGTTTGTTTCAGATTTCCAACATCTGCAGTATTTTGCTGTTATTTTGGTTACCCTATATGCTTGTGCATGAGTACTAGCAGCTTAAATTTGACTTGCTACATTGGAAGTACATCTTTATGTGTAAATGTAGTTTACCTGTAATTATTTCATGCCAGTTTTCCTTCTATTTTAACAGTTAATTATATTTTACTATAATAATCTGTTTACTGAGAACTCAGCTTGTCAGTTACTCAACATACACATTACCATCTGTCATATATCGGGAAGAAATTGATCCCAAAAGGGAGATTTCTCAGGATTTACATTTTTTTTGTTACTGCATTCCTTCCTTTTATTCCCTTCCCCACATTCCTTCATTTCCCTTCATACTCTTCCCTCAATTTCTAGATTTGAGGATCCTGTTATCTGACTGAAACTAATGCTGATGCACTGTGACACAATAATAATGGGCCTGTCCAGACATTGCCGTGTTTGCAGAGTCTTGCCTATTTCCTTTCACATTTTATTCCAAGAATCATTGCTTTTAGAGATCCTGTCTGCACATAACCTTGCAGCATGTTATCATCAGGATCGTGTACTTAGTCCAAGAATTTCAGGTAGATTCTTAAACCTATTGAAATTTCATTTCAGATTCAATCCAACATGAGATAAATCAGTATTTCGGCCCCAGTTATAGTCATACAGCACAAAAACAGATCCTTTGGTCCAACTCGTCCGTACCGACCAAGTTTCCCAGACTGAACTAGTCCCATTTGCCTGTGTTTTGCCCATATCCTTCTAAACCTTTCTATCCAAATGTCTTTTAAATATTGTAACCGTACCTGCATCTACCACTTTCTTTGGCAGTTCATTCCACATCCAAACCACCCTCTGTTTGAAAAAGTTGCCGAAAGGATCCCTTTTAAACTTTTCTCTTCTCACCTTAAAAATATGCCCTCTAGTTTTGAACTCCCCTACCGTAGGGAAAAGACCTTTGCAATTCACCTTATCTATGGCCCTCATGATTTTATAAACCTCTATAAGGTCACCCCTCAATCTTTTACACTCCGAATACGCATCTGTTGGAAGAGTCACTATTTAAACTTTCCAAAGAAAACTATTGACAGGTTTGCAGTGGATTCAGCTTTCACAACTTATATTTATATAGCACCTTCAACTTTGTAAAACATTTCAAGGCTCTTCCCAGGAATCTTATCAGGCAAAATTTGGCAGCTAGCCACATGAGGATCAATTCAGGCAGATTAAGATTCTAAGGTGCATCTTAAACAAGGGAAAAGGTAAAGGATTAGATGTGAAAGACATGCCAGAGAAATCAATAGTGGGTTGATACAAGTTGGGGATGTTCAAGAGTTCAGAATTAAAGGAGCACAGAAATCATGGACAGTTGTAGGACTGAAGGTGATTGCAGAGATAGGCATGAGTCCATGCTGGGTTCTCTTTGTAATACACTGGAATGTCAACCTAGATTTTTGTGTTCAAGTCTCTAGAAATTCAGGACAATGTTTTCTCTGACTAGTTTTTCGGGTTCAGTGAACGATTTGTTTATATGTGCAGCCCCTTTATGAATGTTTTTGCATGGGCACCCATATGAAGCAATTTAGTGGGAGCTTTCAGATAGCACCAAGCCACGTAGCTGCACAGTTTAGAGGAACCATTGTCCACGATTTTCTAATTAATATGAGAGAACACTAACCACTGAGCTACATCTGGCACAGGTGTGTGCAGTCCCACCCAAAGGACAACAATAGAGAAGCATTGGAGGACAATGATGTAGTCAGATGTCTGTCTGGGCAGGCAGTCTGTCAAGATTCTAACATTTAAGCATAACGTGTGCCAGAGCTGAATATATTTGATCCTACCTAGGAACAAGGACAGGGGTTGTTGCAAGTTTTTTATTAGATCACTCAGAGCAGTTCAAGTGTTAGCGAATAGCAATCAAAAGTCTTTCAGATTGTTAGTGAAAGAGTTTCTGCGAAGGTGACTCCATATTGATAAAGTCATCGAATCATACAGCAAAGAAAACAGGCATTTCGGTCCACCATGTCTATGCCAACCAACAAACACCGAACTACGCTAATCCAATTTATCTGCATTTGGCCCATAGCCGACTATGCCCTGGCATTTTAAGTGCGCATCTCTTTTTAAGATGCTTCTTAAATGTTGTGAGAGTAGCTGCTTCCACTGCACTCCCAGGCAACCCCTTCCATATTTCTACCATCCTCTGGGTGAAAAAAAGTTCTTTCTCAGTTCTCCTGTAAACCACTTATTCCTCACCTTAAGCTTGTGCCCTCTAGTCTTAGACACATCTGCTGTGGGGAAAAGATTCTCACAATCTACTCTGTCTATGCCTCTCATCAGTTTTGTATATGTCTATCAGATCCCCTCCACCTCAGCCTCCTCTGCTCCAAGGTAAACAAACTCAGTCCATCCAGTCATCCTCATAACTGAGACTTCCAATCCCAGGCAACATCCTTTTGAGTCTCCTCTGCACCCTCTCCAGTGGAATCACGTCCTACCTATAGAGTGGCAAATGTTTTACAAAGTTGTAACAAGACTCCTTGCTGCTGTATTCTATGCCCCAGCTAGTGAAGGCAAGATCCTGCATGCTTTCTTCACCCCCTGTCTACCTGTGCTGATACCTTTAGGGATCTGTGGACTTGTGTGTCGAGGTCCCTTTTGTTCCAAAGTACTCCATAGGAACCTGCCATTCATCAGGGCCTGGGGATGCAGATGAGAAATATTCATTTAAGACCTCACCATGTCCTCTGGTTCCACACAGATTGTTCCTTTGGTCTCTAGTAGGTCCCACTCTTTCCCTGGTAATCCTTGCACATTTTTTTTAAAAACCTGGGAGTTTTCCTTGATCCCATCTACCAAAGATATTTTGTGGCTTCTCTTTGCTCTCTTAATTTTCATTTCAAGCAACCTCCTACCCTCTCTATAATCTTGAAGGGCCTCCACTCTTTTTTAATGCATTGTACCTGACACATGCCTCCTTCTTTTTCTTTATCAAACACTTGATATCCCTTGACAGCCAGGGTTCCCTGGATTTGCTGCCCTTGCCCTTCACTCTTAGAGGAACACGTGGGCCCTGATTTCTCACCGTACTATTTTTAAAACACTCCCGCTTTCCAAATATAGTCTTACCTGCAAGTAGCTGCTCCCAGTAATGTGCTACTGTGACCCTATTGTACGCTGTTAAAGCAAAAGATGGCCCTTGGCGAGTACTAGAGAAGCAAGAGAGAGCTGAAATTGATCCAGTGGTTTGATGCTGGAGCCCAGTACTGCAAAGACCATTGGGATACAATTTTTGGGAAAATGAATTGAGTAGCTGCTAGGTGAACATTGACCATGTGGTTGAGGATCTGGAGATTGTGCTTGTGTTTAGATGGTGGAGAACAGCTTGACTAAAACAATGGGATTAGATCTAAGAGTTATGTCAGAGTAGCTGGAAAAAGGTGACTAAGGACCTCAACGTTGGTTGTTAAGAAATTCATGCAATCAGTCTTGAACACACCTACTCTTTGATGTGTTTTGTAGGGTATTCAACTATAGTTTGCCTGTTAACTCACTGTTGCCTTATGTTAATTCTGAGTGTTAGAATATAAGTTGCATGTTTTAGAGATAGTTTTACTTTTCTAACTTCATTTACTACCATTAATTTTATAGTTTATACCATTGAACCGAATGGCTTTATCCCCTTAGTAAGCATCTAGATTTTCAAACTTAGTCCACATTAAACCAAAAAGATTACTGACCCCCATTCAGACAGTAACATAAATTTGGTGGTGTCATTAAGGATCATAACAATAGTTTCATTGAAAGTAAAGCACAGACCATCAAAAACATCCAGAATTAATTTACCTAAGAAAGTAAATGCTCAAATTGTTATGATCTAGAGGGAGCTCATTAACATTTAAAAGCAAATTGAACTCCCAGTCTTAACTGGAAGAATTATGTCACAGGTTTTCTATTTTGAATAGAAACTGTTACAGAGGTTAAACAAAACATGTCCTACTAACAACACTTGAGGTAAATTGTCTTTTTTTGGCTAATTGAGAGTCATGTTGGTTTTTTTGGATTTTTTTTAACCACGAGGCCTAGGGAAATTTCTTGCTAGCTCTTATATGGATAAGTGTGAGGTTATTCACTTTGGAAGCAAAAACAAGAAGGCAGATTACTACTTGAATGGCTGTAAATTGGCAGAGGGGAGTGCTCAGTGGGACCTGGGTATCCTTGTGCACCAGTTGCTGAAGGTAAACGTTCAGGTGCAGCAGACGGTAAAGAAGGCAAATGGTATGTTGGCCTTTGTTGCAAGACATTTTGAGTACAGGAGCAGGGATATGTTGTTGTTGTTGTACAGGGCATTTGTGAGGCCATACTTAGAATATTGTGTGCAGTTTTGGTCTCTTTTTCTGAGGAAGGATGCTCTTGCTTTCGAGGGAGTGCAGTGAATGTTTACCAGGCCGATTCTGGGGATGGTGGGTCTGATGTATGAGGAGAGATTGACTATCTTGGGATTGTTATAGCTAGAGTTCAGATGAATGAGGGGAAGGATATAAAATTATAACCCCACTTTTAAAATTCTAACAGGATGGGACAGAGTAGATGCAGGAAGGATATTCCCAATGGTGACTGTGCCCAGAACCAGGGGCCACAGTATGAGGTTTTGGGGTGGACGATTTAGAACGGAGATGAGGAGATAGCTCTTCACCCAAAGAGTGATGAGCCTGTGGAATTCATTACCATAGGAAGTTGTTGATGCCAAAACAGTTAATGTATTCAAGAAGCAACTAGATACAGCACTTGGGGTGAACGAGATCAAAGGTTATCGGGAGAAATCAGGGTTAGGCAGTTGAGTTGGATGATCAGGCATAATCATGAAGAATGGTGGAGTAGGCTCGAAGGGCCGAATGGCCTCCTTCTGGTCCTATTTTCTACGTTCCTATGTTTACTAAGCTCACTTCATTAATGAACTGACACAGTTTTATTGCAGGTATCATATCCGATTCTAGCCCCATCCATCCAAGACAACTCGCCTCTCATTGGATATCTGCTAAAAGATCAACATGCCTTGTGCCCCTGCCATCTTTAAAAGGCTGCCATGCATCTGCATGAGCACTGCTATTTCAAAGCTGCTCTGCTTGTTGACGACAGCAGAGTGTGGTCAAGGACTCTACCAAACTGATCTGAGGTTATCACCATTGTCAGTGCCAATTCCACATTCTGGCAGAATGCCCAGCAATACCACAAGGTGGTCAATGACCTTCCCCAATCCACCAGGGTAAGTGCCACATTCTTCCCTCATCTATCTCACGCTCACTTTATTCTCCTACTGCACCCACCACGGCTTATGCTCAGCCACTTGTTCTATCGCATGTGACATCTTGCCTCATTTGCTCTTGTTCCTCTCAACGTCCCACACCTCAAACCCTGCATGGGCTCTCTCTGCTGCCTACTTACCCACCTGGGTCACTTCAGTACCTTTACCCCACCTGCACTAACAACTATGTCACATACTCTCTGCCTCTCTCTCTCCCCCTCACATGCAAGCATGCGTGCGCGTATACACACATACACAGACACACACGCAGACACACACACACACAAATCTATGGGGTGAATTTGCATTTGCAGATTTGTAATTGTCGATACATTCTTTATTGTTAAAAAAGCGCACAATTTGTAGACAGTCAATGTGGCAGTTTATAAATTCCTACTTTGGAAATAAAACCAGTCTGACTTCAAGTTGATACACAGACAGATTCTAAATAAGACCTCATACCTAAAATGCATTGTCTGATCCAGGATGTCACCTCTGGTATACTGAGGGAACTGATTAAAATCTTTAGTTACCTCGGGGCAGTGACTTGAAAGAAATTCTGGAATTTGCATATTAATCCTTTCTAATTGATTAAAGATTTAACGGCCATCTTAGGTTTGTTCAACACATTCATATCTATGACCCTTTGATCTTTTGCTTATGAATTCTTCGTCTGATGCCACCTCTCTCACTGACAGCTGAAGAAGGAGTGAGACTCTGAAAGCTTGTGTCTTCAAATAAACCTGTTGGACTATAACCTGGTGTTGTGTGATTTTTAACCTTGCCCACCCCAGCCCAACACCAGCACCTCCACATCGTTGAAAATTGAAGATAACAAATGCCAAAAATCCAATATGCTACTTAGATTTTGTCAAGATCAATGATCGTCTCGTGTTATTGGGTTACTTCATGTATTTTCCTTTATATATCAATATGTTTTCACATTGAATCACTAAGTAATTGAAGATACCACTGCATGCAATCAGTGTTGTTCCTGACACAGTTCTTCAGAAGAGTTTGGACTGGTTCCTAAAAGAGAGCATTGCACAATTTCAAAATGGCAGCCAGAACTAGGAAGTGAGTAGTTTTGTACTCTGTGAAGACTTCTTTGTTTATTTTAAGTATTGTGAAAGGAATTTGACTGACAAAAGATGTAAGCAGAGGAACACTAGATAAGTGGGATTTCTCTGAGAAAAGGAGTTACACAACTTAGGGCACAGTAAGGCAGGTGGAGTTTCCATAAAACCACCTCTGGTTACAGTGCATGAGCAGTTTGGCAGGTTATGTAATAAAGTGGGAAATGCAGCCAGCAAAGGGTTTTAATGAATCAGGTAGATCTTGGGTGGTTTTCCACCTTCAGAAATCAGCTTTAGGAATTTTGGTTTATTAGTCATGCGTGGAATGTGGGTATCGCTGGCTGCTCTTGCATTCATTGTTTATCTGTAATTGTCCTGGAGAAGATGGTGGTGAGCTGCTTGCTTGACCCACTGCAATCCTTGGCTTGTACACTCACCCACAGTGCTGTTAAGAAGGGAGATCTAGGATCCTAGCCTAAAGACAGTAAATAACGTTGGCAATACCATTGCAAGTTAGCACAGTCTGTGGCTAGGATGGGCACTTACAGTTGGTGGCATTCTTGTACATCTGTTGTGCCCCTATCCTTTAGATGACTGAGGTCCCAGGTTTGGGAGGTGCTGCCAAAGGAGCCTTGGTGCATTACGGTAGCCCATCTTGTATTTGGTACGTGTTACTGCCCCTGTGCATTGGTAGTAGAATGAACTTTGAAGGTGGTGAATATTCTGGATTGTGTCGAACTTTGTGAATGTTTTTGGAGCTGCACCCATCCAGGCACATGGGTAGTGAACAATCCTAGATTCTACCTGATAGACACTGAGGAGTCTGGAGGTGAGTTACTCATTGCAGGACTCCTAGCCTCCAACCTGCTCTTGTAGCCACAGCACTTAAATGGCAAGTCCGGTTCAGTCTCTGGTCAATGGTAACCCCCTTGGCAATGTTCCCTGTGCAGCAGCTGAGATTGTCCACACACACTCCATCATCCTCTGCTAATAAGGCATCCACTCTGGATTTGATACACTGTGCACAGAACTCAAAAATCTACACAGGAATAATTAAAATTAAAAGGAACATTGCTCCAGGATGTTGATAGTGAGGGATTCTGTGATGTAATGATATTGAATCTTATTGGTCGACGGTTAGATTCTTTCTTGTTGTTCAATAGTACCATATTTAAATACTTATCCATTTCTCATTTAGTCAGAGGCAGGACAGGGGACTAACAGGAATTGTGTGATCAAGATGCATTGTCAGTTTGAAGCAGCAGAGTCTTTCCTGAAGGATGCAATGGTTACGATCACTCTATGTATCTGCTTCCAAAACATGAAATATGAAAAAATCAAGGGTTTGCTTATATCAGGAAGAATATGTCCAAATTCAGCATTACCGATCGCATCAAAGTGATACATGGAGATGTTGATCTTTAAGCTGCTATGCTCCAACTCCCTGAAATTCTACTCCAAAATTGCTGAGAGAAAGGCACCAAGATACCCGTCTCTCCCAATGCCAGGGATGTGTGAACTTAAAGCAGGATATGCTTGGAAATCCTGGGGAAGTGACGTCATATGAATGGTGTACTGAAATCTCAGCTGTGCCTTGGTAAACTTCCAGATGGCAAGTGGTCTTATCACAAAGGAGTCACAGTTAGTCATTCATTCATAAGGATAAGGAACAACAGAAATGCTATCAAGCAGTTTCCTGAACTTAGACATTACACAGAAGCTATGAGTGTTCCTGTGAGTGCTGGGGATTAGAGGGGAGAATGGTAAGGAAAGGAAATGACGTAAAATATACTTTTTAAAAATTTACTGATTCCAGAAAATCAAGGACAACAGTGGAAAAGAACAAAGTAGAATAAAAACTCATATTAAAGAAGGAATTGAAGGCCACAGATTCTTATTGACAGGACCAAGACGGACAATGTAGGCCTCAGTCTTTTCTTCCACAGAACACAAGCTATTTATTTAAAAATTAGCTATTAGTAGCACTCCAGCACTTACAGTGAACTAACTGATGGTTCTCATAATTGGTGGAGTCTGCCCAGGATAGTGGATTTTGGTTATTTACCTTTTTAAATTGAATTTGGTGCAAACATATACCTAGAATCTGGTGTTGCTTCAAGCATGACTCCAATCATCACTGCAATCACCAGAATCAAGTCATTTATTCCAGATGGGTTTGGATCAAGGAGGCCTTTTGGATAATTTGTTTACATCATTTCAAAATAGCAACTAGATACCACTCCAGTTCCTGATCGCATCTCACTCACTGTCAATACTGTACTCAGGAAGTTATCATCTTTAAATGAGACCAACCTCCTGTCTCCTTGTTCAGGTGGTTATCAAAGATCCTACTGCACTATTAAAAACAAAACAAGATTATTTTCCAATTAACATCTATCCTTCAAACAACACCACTAAAACAAACGATCTGGTCATTTACATCATTGCTTCTCTGGAGACTATGCTTTAAGCAAACAGATTCCTCCTGTGATTAAAGATTATGATTCATATATATTATCATTCAGAGTTTGGATTTTGAACTACTGGCATGTAGGTTTTGGCCTGTGCGTATGACGGGATTAAATAAATAACATGTTAATTTTTTCTGTAGCCAAGATTTTAAGCCAGTATGTGCCAGACAGTCGCTGCCTGGGGCCCTCCTGGAGTGATAATATGAGTTTGTTTACATTGTGAGATTTCCCTATAACATGATTTTCTGTGGGTATTTTCTATAGCGCAATTTTTTGTAGCCCAATGTTGCACAAGAACGCAACTATCGTGTTATAGGAGAACTACCTGTGCTGTAAAGTGATGGTGTTGGGGTGGATGGGATATTATTTTTCCATGAGTTATGAAATGTTTCAAAATGTGATATATGTAAATAGCTTCACTTGTCCCATGTTATGTTCCTTTCTTTTGTGTAATAAATGTCTATTTTACTGTTAAAACTAAATCCTCAAGATTGCATGATTATGTTTCAGTGAAAGATAATCACTTTAAATTTTTTAAAAATCTGTCAAACCAGATGTCATTCTGGGATCTGATTTGTCCAATAATAACATCAGCTGGGATCATAACACTCTGTTTATATATAAAAAGCAATGACTACACTTCAAAATGAATTAACTGACTGAAGCTTTTTGAAATGTGTAAATTGCTGCTTCAAAATCATGCTCTTGCTAACGTTCTGCTTCTCCAGAGTTGAGAACAGGAGACCTGACTTTTTTTTGCAACTCCAGTAAGGGGAGCAGAGCCCAATTTTAGGTGCTGCAAATGAGATCAAGTAACTCCCTCACCAGATCAGGTATCAAACATAAGGGACTTTCCTGATCAATATTAAATGATGCAATTCAGTTGTTTTTATTGGATGATGCTGGCAAGATCATTATTTTCTTTTATTCATTCTTTCATGGGATGAGGGTGTTGATGGCTAGGCCAGCATTTATTGCCTATTAATGCCTGGAGGGCAGTTAAGCATCAAGCACATTGCTGTGGGTCTAGAGTCACATGGTCACATAGTCTGGAGTCACATAGTTTCACGGTCACCATCGCTGACACTAGCTTTCAATTCCAGATTTTACGAATCAGATTTAAATTTTGTCACACCGCACAGTTTTGAACTATTGTAGTCAACTGCATACTATCACAAGGACGTAGAGGCATTGGCAGGTGAACAAAAAAGATTTATAAAGATAATATGGAGAGATTATAACTATCCAAAAAGATGATAAACTGTGTCACTTTTATCCATAACACGAGAAGGATGAAAGATTTAAGAATATGAAATGTTTTGATAAGGCAAACGTAATATAATTTAATGTGCAAATGATGTTGTTGTAACTGATGATGTGACTCCAACATCAGTAAATGAGATAGTGACAAGACTTCAGATTAGAATGCACCTGCAAACAGAGAGGCCTTAGACACTAAGCTGCAGAGCTTTATGTACTAACCTGCAATGTACAGATATAAATAAGTGTTATCATACATCTTGAGTGGAAAAGCCTTACTCAAGAATAAGGAGGCAATAGCCTCAGGGTTAGTATATGTGTAGACACCCCAGTAGCTGTATTAGCCTAAAGACCATGAGACCATAAGATATAGGAGTAGAATACAGCCATTGGCCCACATCTGCTGCACTGCTCGACCATTGCTGATATGTTTCTCAACCCCATCCTTCTGCCTTCTCCCTTCTCCCCATAACCTTTGATCCCCTTAATAATCAAGAACCGATCTCTGTTTTAAATACACTCAATGACTTGGCCTTCATAAACACCTGCAGGAATGAATTTCACAGATTCACTTCCTTCTAACTGAAGAAATTCTCCTCATGCTGGTTCTAAAGGGTCATCCCTTCACCTTGAGGCTGTTCCCTTGAGTCCTAGTCTCTCTTACTAGTGGAAACATCTCCTACATGTCCACTCAATCCAGGCCGCTCAGTATTCTATAAGTTTCAATGAGATCCCCCCACTTCATCCTTCTAAAGTCCATCGAGTACAGTCCCAGAGTCTTCAATTCCTCCTCATATGACAAGTCCTTCATCCCCGAGATCATGCTTGTAAACCTCCTCTGGACCCCCTCTGAGGCCAGCACATCCTTCCCAAAACTGCTCATAATATTCTAGATGCAATCTGACCAGAGCCTTATACGACATCAACAGTACATCTCTGCTGTTATATTCCAGCCCTCTCAAAATGAATGCTAACTTTGTGTTTGCCTTCCTAACTGCCTACTAAACCTGCATGTCAACCTTTAGAGAATTCTAATGTAGGAATCCTAAGTTCCTTTGTGCTTCAGGATAGAAAATAGCCTATGCCTCTATTCTTCTCACCCAAGTCCATAACCTCACACTTTCCCACATTGTATTCCATCTCCCACTTCTTTGCTCACTCTCATAGCCTAACCAAGTCCTTTTGCAACCTCTTCACTTCCTCAACACTACCTATCCCTCTACCTATCTTTGGGTCATCTGCAAACTTAGTAACAATGCTCTCAGTTCCTTCACCCAGATTGTTAATGTACACCGTGAATAGTTATGATCCCAACCCAAACCCCTGAGGTATGGTCCAACTGCTCCGGGTGATTTATCCGCCTTCAGACCTTTCAGTTTCCCAAGCAACTTCTCCTTCATAATGGCCACTAAACTTACCTCTCCCCCTGACACTTTTGAAGATCTGGTATGCTTCTGGTGTCTTCCACTGTGCAGATTGATGCAAAGTACCTATTCAGTTCCTCTGCCAATTCTTTGTTCCCCATTACTAATTCTCCAGCCTTATTCCAGGGGTCCAATATCCACTCTTTCATCTCTCTTGCCTTTTATATATCTGAAAAATCTCTTGCCATTTCTTTCATATTACTATCTAGCTTAGCTCATATTCCAAATTCTCCCCCTTACTGCTTTTTTAGTTATCCTCTGGTGGTTTTTTTAAGTTTTCCCCATCCTCTGGCTTCCCACTAGTTTTCGCCATATTATATGATTTTTTTTTTGCCGTTCTGCTGTCTTTGACTTCAATTGTCAGCCATGGTTGCCTCCTCTTCCCCTTAGTACGCTTCTCATTCATTGGGGTGAATTTCTGCTCTCCCTCTTGAATTACCCCCAGAAACACTTGGCATTGCTGCTGTACCATCTGCCCTCTGCCTATCTGCCTGTCCTTTCAACAGGATGCATATCTATGGATAGTTAGTTCCCAGCCCAGCCCAGATTCCCTTTCAGCTACTGTATCTGCCAACTTTAATCTGCGCAACAAGCTCATTTATCTGGTTTCGTACACTGGGTGCATTTAAGTACAAAATCGTGAGTCCTGTAATTGACTGCCGCCTTCTCATAGTCCCCTTATTTGCTGTGCCTGAAGTTAGATTCCTGAGATCCTTCTCTACTCTTTGTCCTATTACTTGTTTTGGAAACTTTAATAACCTCTCCTGAGCCATCTCCTTCTTTAACTAATTTAAAATCCTAATGACCACCCTATTTAGCATTTCCACTAGGATCCTGGTGCCAGATCGGCTCAGGTGGAGTGCACAACCATTTTCCTATGTGCCAGGTATGATTCCAACCAAAGAAGTGTTTTCCTTTGGTTCCCATTGATTCCAGTTTTGCTAGGGATCCTTGATGCCACCCTCAATCAGCCTGATGTCAAGGACTGTCTCATAGAATTATACAGCACAGAAACAGACCCTTCGGTCCAACCAGTCCATGCTGAACATAATCCCAAACAAAGCTGGTCCCTCCTGTCTGCTCCTTACCTATATCCCTCCAAACCTTTCCTAATCATATTTCCATCCAAATATCTTTTAAATGCTGTAATTGTACCCGCATCCACTACTTCATCAGGAAGTTCATTTCACACACAAACCACCTTCTGTGTGAAAAAATTGTCTCATGTCTTTTTTTAAATCTCTCTACTCTCATCCTAAAAATGTGCCCTCGAGCCTTGAAATTCCCCATCTCAGGGAAAAAGACAACTACCATTAACTCCATCTATACCTCTCATTATTTTATAAACTTCTATCAGGCTACCTCTCAACCTTCTATGCTTCAGTGAAAAAAGTCCCAGCCTATCTAGCCTTTCCTTATAACACAAAATTTCCATACCTGGCAAAGTCCTGGTAAATCTCTTCTGAACCTTCTCCAGCTGGATAATAGCCTTACTATAACTGGGCAACCAGAACTGAACACAGTCTGCTAGAAGAGGTCTCACCAATATTCTGTACAACCTCAACATAACGTCCCAATTCCTATACTCAAAGGACTGAAGAATAAGGCAAACATGGCAAATGCCTTTTTAACCATCCTGCCTGTGTGTGACGCAAGCTTTAAAGAATTATGTACTTGCTCCCCTCCGTCCCTCTGTTGTACAATACTTCCCAAGGCCCTACCATTAATTGTATAAGCCCAGCCTTGTTTTGTTACCTCACCTTTGGAATTCAGCTGTTTTATCCATGTATGAGCCAAGACCGTAATCGGGTCAGGAGCTGATTGGTCTTGGTAGATATCATTTGTTTGGAGGCAGTTCAGAGAAGCTTCACCAGGATGATCCCTGGGATAGAGGGATTGTCTCATGAGAAGAAGCTCACCAGGTTGGGAATCTACTCAGTGAAGTTTAGAAGAATGAGACGCAATCTCAATGAAACATACAGGATTCTTAAGGGACTTGACAGGTTAAATGCTGAGAGGATGTTTCCCCTCCTGGGAGAGTCTAGGACCAGAGGGTATAGTCTCAGAATAAGAGGGTGCCAATTTAAGTCTGAGATGAAGAGGAATTTCTTGTGTCAGAGAATTGTGAGTCTTTGGAACTCCTTGCCACAGCTCTCTTGTGTCCTTGTGTATATTTAAGACTGTGATAGATAGATGCTTCATCAGTAGGAGAATCACGGGTTACGGGGAAAGGCTGGAAAGTGGATGTGATGAATATTGGAGCAGTCATGAGGGGCAGAATGGCCTAGTCCTGTAGCTATTTATTATGGTTTTATGGAACCCAAACTAGGTGTCACTGAGCAGGTTATTGCTGAGCAGGTGCTGTTTGATATCACTGTTGATGACACCTTCCATCACTTTACTGATGATCGAGAGTAGACTGATGGGTTGGATATAGAGAGAGAGTGAGATTGCATGTGTAAGAGACAGTGAGAATACACATTTGGGATAGAGAGAGGGAAGCTGTGTGTGAGAGAGAGAGGCTGTGCGTGCAAAAGAGAGAAAGTGAGAATGCACGTGAGAGCAAGACAGTGTGATATTGCATGTGCGGCACAGAACGGGAGAGTGAAATTTTTGTATACAGGACATACCTGGGCAATTTTCCACATTGTCAGTTAGATGCCAGTGTTGTAACTACTGGAACAGCTTGTCTAGGTGTGCAGCAGGGGTTTTGGTGCTTAAGTGTTCAGTACTATTGCCGGAATGTTGTCAGGTCCTATAGCCTTTGCAATATCCAGAGCCGTCAACTATTTCTTGATATCACGTGGAGAGAGCTGAATTGGCTGAAGACGTATCTGTAATGCTGGGGACCAGTGGAGGAGGCTGAGCTGGATCATCTGCCCAGCACTTGAGGCTGAAGATTGTTGCAAATGCTTCAGCCTTATCTTTTGCCCTGATCTGCTGGGCTCTTCCATCAATGAGGATGGGGATATTTTTGAGCTCCTCCTCCAGTGAGTTGTTAATTTTCCACCACCATTCATGACTGGATGTGACAGGGCTGCAGAAATTAGATCTGATCTAATGACTGTGCATTTGCTTAGCTCTTACTATCACTTATTGTATGCTTTAGATTTTGTCTTTATAGTATCGTTAACTTCCTTGTTTAGCCATGGATATTTTTACCCGTTACAATTTTTCTTCCTTTCTGGAATATATTTTATTTTGGAGCAATTGAGTATCTCCTTAAATATCGGCTATTGCTCATCAACTGTCCTACCTTTTAGCTTTCCTGCCCAGTCGACTTGAGCCAAATCTGTCCATATGCCTATGTAATTACCTTTGTTTATGTCCAGTTTCTCACCCTCCACCTGAATTTGAAATTCTAGTATGCTATGATCACTCTTCCCTTGATGATGCTTTGATATGAGATCATTAATTAATTCCACCTCAGTACACAATACCAAATCCAGAATAGCCTGCTCCCTGGTTAGTCCACAGCATCTTGTTCCAAGAAACAATCTCTAATACATTCAATGAACTCTCCCTCAGAGCTATCCTGACCAATTTGATTCATCCAATCTATAAGCATATTCAAATCAACCATGATTATTGCCATTAGGAACAAAAACAAAGTTGCTGGAAAAGCTCAGCAGGTCTGGCAGCATCTGTGAAGGAAAAAACAGAGTTAACGTTTCGGGTCCGGTGACCCTTCCTCAGAACTGATTATTGCTATACCTCTCTGTCAGCTTAAGTATTTCCTGGTTTATACTGTGTTCCACTCAAGGGCTACTGTTTGGAGACTTTTAGATTACTCCCACCAGGGACTTCTATTGCATGTCATTTGTTATTTCTACCCAGACTGATTCTATATCTTGATCTCTAGTCCTGATATCATTTCTCACCACAGCAATGATCTCATCCTTTACTTACAAAGCTACACCATTTCCTTTTCGTTTCTGCCTATCCGTCAAAAACACTGAGCCCCCTTGGATACACAATTCCTAGACCTGATCTCCCTGCATCTACGTTTCATTAATCACAATCAAAACATACCCATTTGTCTCTATTTGCGCCATTAACTCATTAATTTTATTCTGAATGCTTTGTGTATTCAGCTACAAAGCCTTTAAGATTACCTATTATTAAATTTCTCTACTCTTTTTTGATTTCTTGGTGCAATATGACATCCATTAATTTTGCCAACAATTAACCTCACCACTTAATCCTGCCTTGGAGTCATTGAGATCGATAGCACAGAAAAATACTCTTCAGCCCTTCGAGTCTATGCCTGTCAAATGCAACCACCTAACTATTTGAATCCCATTTTCCGGCACTTCATCCATAGCCCTCTATGTATTGAATACAAGCATCGAATACAACATGGTGACAAGAGACAGGATCTGAAGTAGGTCAGAGTCCATACTGAAAGGAGAAGACCCTGAAGGCAGGGCAGAATATTGGAAGAATTTCAAGGTACAGATAAAAAAAATCAGAAAGATTGTGAAGGCAGGCCACAATCTCAGAAGACTTTGAATAAAAAGCCAGAAAACGAGAAGACTCCAAGGTCTTTGATCACAGGATAACAAAGTCAAACAAAGGGAAAATATTCCTGGAAGACCTTTGAAACCAAGTCACAAACTGGTAACTGTGTGGAGAGAAACTAGAAGTGTTTAACTATGCAAGTGAGACTATGAGCCTAAATCAAAGAATAAAGCAAACTGTAGAGCAGTTATTGCCACTTACAGCGAATCCAAAACTAGGGGTTATAAAATGAATAATTACAGGCCACCAATAAATTCAATAGTGAATTCAGGAGCCATCTCTTTTTCTATTGAGTGATCAGAACGTGAAATTCAGCACAGCCAGAAGTGCTGAAGGCAATCCATACAGATGGATTTAAGGGAAATGTAGATAAATATATGACAGGGCTGGGAATAGTATAGGGTTAGGTGAAGTCAGATGGAAGAGGCATGGAGTGGAGCATAACAGCAAAATAGACCGGTTGGGCTGAAAGACCTATTTCTGTGATAGTAGGAAATGCAGATGCTGGAGAATCTGAGATAACAAGGTATAGAGCTGGATGAACACAGCAGGCCAAGCAGCATCAGAGGAGCAGGAAGGCTGACGTTTCGGGCCTAGACCCTTCTTCAGAAATT
>NC_063337.1:20853727-20869100 GCF_021869965.1 Rhincodon typus
TTTCGGGCCTAGACCCTTCTTCAGAAATGCTGAAATTTCTGAAGAAGGGTCTAGGCCCGAAACATCAGCCTTCCTGCTCCTCTGATGCTGCTTGGCCTGCTGTGTTCATCCAGCTCTACACCTTGTTATCTCAGACCTATTTCTGTGTGGCTGATGAAACAAAATGTACAATAAGATCAGTAAATGATCTACTGTTGCCCTCAAGTGGTGATATTGAGGAGCACACAGTTCTGTCAAGCTGGAAAAGGAAAATTCATCATTCATTCCTCTAGATTTTGCCAGGCAGTTTTTATAATATTCATTTAACAGCATCGGTTGAGTAAACTGGCAGTCAGGATCACAGTGAGGTGGCTACTTTCATGACAGTAAGTAAGATTGGTATTGTTTCTGCTAATATTTGGAGGAAAAGAAACATCTGAGATATGTAAGTGTTTGGGTTGAAATTCTTCCACTGGTTTCGTGTTGGCACTTACATATGTGTTTCGTTTTTTGGTTTATGTATATTCTCAATCCAACGTAACACATGTTCATTGATGAAGGAAGTCAATCAAAGAAATGATTGCTTCCCTCTGAATCTCACTTTAGATCAGTCAGCCTTCAATTGCTTTGTTTCACAGAAGCAGTCTGCTTACTACTTCAGCAGTCTTTTCCTTTATCTCACTGAATGATCATAGTTCATGCAGAATGCAGTCACTCACCTGAAATATCTGCATTCAAGTTGCAGAGTAGACATCAACTTGTATCTTCTGATATAACAAGGTGTAGAGCTGGATGAACACAGCAGGCCAAGCAGCATCAGAGGAGCAGGAAAGCTGACATTTCGGGTCTGGACCCTTCTTCAGAAAATCTTGTATCTTCAGAAAAACTTGTATCTTCTGTTCCCTTTGTTTAACTTCATTTGTCCTTCCTTTCTTTAGCTCTGTTTTTAACATTCAATGAAATAAAGTGTTCATGGCTCTTTTCAGACCAGATGCAAAACATTATCAGGATTATTTTGGATTCACACCGCTCAGAAGGAAGTAATTTGGTTGAGCCAGCCTGTTTTGGATATTTCAAAGAGATAACTACCTATTGGCAGTTTTCTTGTTGGTGGAGTGTGATGGAATTGGCTCCTTAAATCTTCTGCCAATTGCCTTGCTAAGAAATGCTGCTGTCTAGAGCAAGAGCAAAGTGCTGTAGGTCAGAATGAGATGACTACAATGTCCACTTTGCTTTTTGGAACGATGCCCCGGTTACTGTGTTTTGATAGCAATGAAGATCACAAAATATATGTTATATTAATTTGAGTATTCTCATCTCCAAAAATGAGCCAATCTTCCAGAGCAATGCTTGACTATTTTTCTATGCATAACGACGTCCTGTCTCTTTAAACAGATTTCAGTGCAATAATTGACTGGGGGTAGGCAAAATAATTCACCCCTGATGTACTTCCTGATTGCATAAGGTGAGATCAGGCTATGATTGTGGATTTAAAATCTGACTAATGTTTCAAGGCTTCACATGCCACGTGATCTGGATCCCCACCTCACTTTGTGTTAAAGCTGTTTCTTTTAAGATATGGGTGAGACGATGGTGTTGCGATAATGTCATTAAACAGAGACCCAGAGGCCCAGGCTAGTAGCCTGGGGGCAAACCGGAAAAGCTGGTGGAATCTAAATTCAAGTAATAGAAGGTAGAATGGAAAGGTACTTGATATAATGGTAAACCATGAACCTATCAATTGTCACAAAAACCTATCTGGTTTCTTTAGAAAAGGATATTTCTGTCCTTAGCCTGGTCGGGCTTATGCCTCTGAGTTTAACCACTGAGCAACGTGGTTGTCTCTGAAATGGACTGGTAAGCTACTTGGTTCATGGGCAATTTGGGGATGGGCAACAAATACTGGCCTTGCCAGTGATGCCCAAAAAGAAAACTTTAATTACCACAAAAATACATGACTTTATTAACAAAATATTACAGGTAATGTAGAAACCAGAGGGTGATTTAGTAAACCATATCATGAGAATGGAACAAAGACAAAACTAAAACCAAGTGTTACCTACTCTTTCAGTTTCAGGACAGAGCGTGGTTTTAGATGTTTCAAACTCCAATAGCCAAAGTCTCAGCTTGCATCATATATTGGCAACATTTGTGGAATTAACATGACAATAAGGAAATCAATGAAAATGTTGACATTAGTTAAACTTTACTGGTGTCCATAAGTAGATCATACACTCATATTAGTAAAAACAATTTCATTACAATGATCTCGCCTGTCTTCCCAAGTTCTTTTCAAAATGCCTATACTGTTAAGTCTCTGTGGCATTTCAGAATCAGGAACAGTGGAAACAAGGAATTGGGACAACTGAACTGGCATGTTAGCCAGTGTTTTCAGCACTTGAGAATGAAGTGGCCAGCAGATAACACCCACGTAAAGGCATGTGGCTGTTACATTCCACATTTGTTTTTAATTGCTTTTAGACGTAGAATCCCTACAGTGTGGGGACAGGCCCCTCGGCCCAACAAGTCCACACCGACTCTTGCAGCATCCCACCCAGACCCATCCCCCTATAACCCACCTAAGCTACACATCCCTGAACACTACGGGCAATTTAGCATGGCCAATCCACCCAGCTGGCACATCTTTGGAATGTGGGAGGAAACCAGAGCAATCCCATGCAGACACGGGGAGAATGTACAAACTCCACACAGACAGTCGCCCGAGGGTGGAATCGAACCCAGGCTCCTGATGCTGTAAGGCAGCACTGCTAACCACTGAGCCACTGTGCGCTGTTGATTAAAATCAAATCCTCACTTCATTATTTCAATTCTGAACCAACTCTAATTTAAAAAAAATCCTTCCAAGATCAGCATCTATTGACTGTCCTTAATTGTCTTTGGGAAGGAGTTGGTGGCTGCCTTCTTGAATCACTGCAGTCCATCAATAGTACGGTGCCACCTACAATGTGGTTTGGGAGTTCCGGGATTATGACCCAGTCACACTGAGGAATGGCAATATAGCTCTACATCAACATATGGGTTACAGCAGAACTTGCAAGTAGTTCGGCTGTCTTGCACTTGCTGTCCTTGTACTACGTAGTAGGGGCCACAGATTTGAAAGGCATTGTCAAAGGAGCCTTGGTGAGTTGCTGCAGTGTATGTTGTATTTGGTACACATTGCTGTCACTCTATGTCAGTGGGGGAGTGACTGAATGTTTGTGGGTGTGGTGCCAATCAAGTTGGCTACTTTGCCCAGGATAGTATCAGCTTCTTGAGTGTAATTTGAGATACACTGATCTAGGCAAGTGGGGAGTATCCCATCATAGTTCTGGCTTATGATTTGTCAATGGTGGATTGGCTTTGAAGAGTCCAGACTTTTGTTACTCGTAGCATTCTAGCCTCAGACCTACATTTGTAACCACAGTATTTATATGGAAAACAGTTTGCACAAATACGGGCCAATTTGTTTAGCTCTTGCATTAAAATTGCACTGATATAGCACCTTTCATGATCTCACAATGGCTCAAAGGGCTTAACAGCGCATGAAGTACTTTTGAAATATAGTCACTGTTATAATGCAGGAAACATAACAGATACAGCAGTGTGTGATGTCCAAAGAATCATGTTTTAATGAATAGACTTCCTCTTCAGATGAGGTGTGGAGAAAATTGATGCAAAAAAACAATGACAAAGAAAAGGAAAATATACCAAAAATATGCCGAAAGTACTGGGTTTTTAAACTGTGTTTTTCTCGATTCTTGATCGAAATTTCACCGTGGGAATATTATTGATGGATCTGTGAGGATAGACTGCAATGCAGACTGCACCACTCTCCCAATGGCAAGCCAACATAATAACTGGCAGGAATCTTAAAGGCACCATTGTCAGATTGAGTTTCATGCAAATTATTTTCAGTTTCATGTCAAAAACAGGCATACATAGCTTCTGAGATAGCAAGAACTGCAGATGCTGGAGTCAGACAACAGTGTGGAGTTGGAGGAACACAGCAGGCCAGGCAGCATCAGAGGAGCAGGAAAGTTGATGTTTCCAGTTGGGACCTTTTCATTTCTGAAGAAGGGTCCCGACTCAAAACGTCAACTTTCCCGCTCCTCTGATTCTGCCTGGCCTGCTGTGTTTCTCCAACTCCACACTCTTATAGCTTCTAAGTAACTTGGTGATACATTTTTTTAGCCCTGGTTCTACAACCCAAAAGATATTGAAGTATTTCACCCTGAAATTGCCTCCTTTTAAACAATTTTTTTGAAAATAAAATCAATAGAGATAAAAGATGCTTACACACAATGTAAGTAGCTGGCACCAGTGAACTTTAATTACAAAGATCGCACAGTGACAAAACAAAACAGCAATACGTGATAAACATGACACACTCACTTGGCTTTTAATGGTTCAGAATAAAAGCTTTCCAAGTACTGTAGTAGTTATAATTTAAATGCCCTGGCACAATAGTTGCACCAGTGATACTTAAACAAGTATATAAAAATATGCCATTAAATTCATATCAACAATTAAAGACAGAACAGTATGTACATAAGAGGAAATATATACCATTATTTACAATACACAAAGGTGGCTTCTCCCATTGCCAAGCAATTTTGAACATAAAGAAACAAACTGTTGTTTTCTCTCTGCATATAACTTTCTGTTTATTATTGTACTGTTAGCTCTTGAACTCAGTCCATGACAAGTGACTTTTCAATAAAATTACTTTCAGTGCAGGCTGATCATTACAAAGCAATCCCCCAATTGTAAAACTGACACAACATTAAAGATACCACTATCTTTTCTAATTGGCCTATAGTTTGAGAAAATACTAAAATCTTGCTTTTAAACGAACATTGAAGATAGACTGATTGTACTCTGAAGATATTAAAAAAGGGAACTTCTTGCACAGAAGACTGATGCCTCAGCAATACGTACTTACGTTGCATGTACCATGAATTATATTTCGCAGGTCTTTTAGACATAAAGGGAGACTCACTGTCACACCGTAAAATATCTTGCAAGCCACATGTCTGTAGCAATGGAAATCTTATGACATCAACCTGTAATCAATAAAGGTAACTATGACGAATGATGAAACACATTGACAATGTTTATGCTGTAACAGGTACATCATCCAGAGCAATGGCTGATGGAGAATCTTGCAAAACAGGTAATTCTTGGCTAAGCCTGAGTCCAAACAGTTTCAGCCTGTTTTAAAACAAGGAAATCCAAGGGAATCATTTTCTCCAGCTATTCTTTGACTTCACTACAACCTCCTCATTTTCAGATAATGGTGATCTTGTAGCAATATTCATGGAGATGTGTAACACTTAGTAAGATGAAATTTTTAACATGTTTTGCGTGCAAAAGAATATTTAATTAATGCCACTGAAAATGAACACAATGAGCACGCAACTAAAATTTGAAGATATTCACAAAGCGCACAGTGTACATCCCAGGCAATGAAGAAAAGAATAAAGAAATTCATCTAAAGCTGACAGCCTCAGTTAGAAATTGCCCAAAGGCAGTGGAGTCCCAATGATATTGTCAGAACTTCACCTATATTTCTAAAGAACTGCACTACCATTTAACATTGGGCACAACAAAGAAATGGCTGCAGTTTTCCAGGTTGATTACCACAGAGGTCCCTTAAGGTTAGTGCCTTTCTATTTGGAGCTACTCTAAGAGGTAAACATAGGCCTCCCTGACCTGGACACCTGATCATTCCTAAACTATTCTGCCCCAGAATCAGCCCTCCTTTCTTAATCATCATAACTTCCTTTGAGCTGCCTGATTTTTATAGCCTGTTAGCCACTTGCAGCCCTAATTTAACATTAGGTGCTGGTATAATTCGTGAATCTGTGCTGAACACCCTGCAAAGTAATATATCTTTCCTGAACTCCTTCACTGCTCACTTGGCCATTTACTTGCCAGAGAGTTATAATTTTCCCAAAGTCTTGAAAAGGCACCGCATTTAAATTATGTATTTTAATGTCATCTTTGCTGAAGTGCTCACCTTTGTTTGGAGCTGTCTGATCATCCAAATTGCTGGATTCATTTGGTTTCCCATTCTAAATTAATTCTTGTCTGCTGATCCTTATCTTGGTTCAAAAGAGGATGCAGTGTTTTCTTTATAATTATATGTATCTTGTATCTCGTTTTGTGACTGGTGTCTATCCAAATACAGTTCATCATTCACTTCTTCCAGTTGGCCCCTGTTCAGGATTCACTGCCAACTGCATAGAAAAAAGGCTCTCTCCAAGTTCTGGGTAAGCAGGGACAAGTTTTCCAGCCTTAGCTCCACATGCTTTGTTGCCCTTACCTCTACAAATATGCATCGATCATGGTCTATCAAATTTCCATTATCCCTGATATTTCTATGGTGAGACTATTATGGTCCTTTGTATGAAAAAATGTTCACTGATTTTATGGCCTGGCTCTAATCTTAAGATTATGTCCTTTTCTGGTTATCCCCAAAGGAAATGGTTTCTCTGCATCTTCCTCAGCATTGTTCCCCCTCATCACTTTAAACATCTTGATTACATCATTCCTCAATATTCAGAACTCAAAGGGTACAAAGTCAAGTTTACAGAGTCTCTAAGTTTTTAAGTTAATGTATAAGGCCCTCGTGCGAGACTGTACTGTGACCCTCCTGCCTGAGATTCAGTGCCCATAAAACTAACAACAATGTCAACGGACTTGGAGTTTTCAAATTAGATGTAGATCATTCATTCCTTCTTAAAGCATGACTTCAGTCAGTCGTTTCTCAATTTTACCCATTCTTCGTGACTAGCTACTGAAAACAACAAAAAGATTCCAAAATGCGATTTTGAACACACATCTTGCAGTCACAAATCAAATCCTGCTTAAAAAAAATACTTGGATGAGCACTTGAAGTGTCATAACATTCAAGGCTTTGGGCCTAATGTGGGAAAGTGGGACTAGTGTAGTTAGTGGTATATTGTTGGCAGTACAAACTCGATGGGCCAAAGGGCCTATTCTGTAACCTGTGATTATATGATTCCTCTCCTTGATGGAAATGAATTACAGAAATGCATCAAAATAAAACACTCCTAGATTGAAGTCAAAGTGATTTAATCTCCACAAACAAATTTCAATGAGCTCATTTACTTGTTCTAACAGATGTCATAAAACACTAAGTACATCTACGGACCCTCTGAGCTTACTTATCTCTCAGCATTTCCCCCACTTGCCCATTACAATCTGCTCTCTGATCAGAAGTCCAGTTCTTTTCAAAAATCTCTTTGGTACAATATTTCTTTTAAAAAATCTATTAAACTGAAAGTAAACTGCTTGCTGGTGAAATATTTTTTCTGCATCATATTGCAATATATAACTGATTCTATTCCCACTCAACTATGTTACTCAGTTTAATAGTACATCCAATATCAGTCTAGGCACTTAGAATTCATTGCTTATACTAGGCACTTTTAATTCTGCCTCTCTGAAATCATGTCTTCTGAACAACAGACTCGTACAGCTTCCTTTGCTCTTGCACATTAAGTATTTTGAGCTTTCTACTAGCATCCATGCACGCCAATGTTCTCTAATATTTAAAAATCACAATCACAGGCTAATTAAAACATTCTCTGTGGTGTGTATATCCTGAGAGGAAACATCAGCAGCTTCAGAACTTGTGTAACTATCACTTCACTGGTGGAAGAAATGTAAAGTTTAAGTAGTTAACAGAGGGCACACTCAGGACAATACATAATGTGTTTGACTCGAATCACTGTGAAACTCTTCATGGCATGTGATACTTAATCTTCTACAGGCTAGTATACAAGTTGTTAATGTTACATTTAAACTACAGTTTTGCCTTCCAAAGTTGGAAATGAAATCTAAGGTTGTTCCACCTGATCTCAAGTTGATCCTAGTGATGTGGCCTGTCTTGTGCTACCTATCTTGGGTCATTATAAAGCTTTGTCTCCTCATAGATACAACAAATTATGTTACGCAAGTAGTCAATTTATGTCACTCTATTTTTACCACAGATGAGCAGTTACTAAACCTAATTCCTGGGTTAACAGGTCTTCTTTCCATATGTAATAATAAATAGGATGGAGCATTTCAACACTAGAGGGCACATTTTGTAAGAGGAGAGATTTAAAAAAGACATGAGGGGTAAAGTTTTCACACAGAGGGTAGATTGTGGGTGAAATGAACTTTCTGAGGAAGTGGTGCATGTGAGCACAATTACAATGTTTAAAAAAACATTGATTAAGTACATGAATAGGAAAGGTTTGGAGGGATATGGGTCAAGAGCTGGCAGGTGGGACTGGTTTAGTTTGGCATGGAGTGGTTGGACCGACAGGTTTGTTTCTGCGCTGTATGACTCTATGACTCCATGTTCCTCAGCCAACTGGGCATTGTCCAGAAACTGAACTAGACTCACCATATAAAGACAGTGGTTACAAGAACAGGTCAGAGGCCAGGAATCCTGCAGAGAGTAATTCACCTCCTGACTCCCCAACTTACAAGATGTTTACAGTCCACCATTTACAAAGCAACAGCTGGAACAGTGATAGCACACTCCCCACTTTAATACATATGTACAGCTCCAGCAACACTCAAGATAATCGACACTATCCAGGGTAAAACAGTCCTCTTAATCAGAAACTCATCCACCATTTTCAACATTCATCTCCTCCACCACAGTAGCAGCAGTGTGTACCATTTACACCTTCCAAACCTGTGACCTTTATAACTGAGAAGAACGCAGGTGGCAAGTACATGGGAACACCACCTCTCCAAGCCATTCACTACCCTGACTTGGAACTATATTGCTGTTCTTAACTGTCACTGAGTCAAAATCTTGGAATTCCCTCACTCACAGCACTGTCAACATACCTAAACCCAAGCACATCCTTCTTAAGGGCAATTAGGGATGAGCGACAAAGCTTTGTCAATAATGTTCACATCTTGTGAAAGAATATTAAACAAGATACCTTCCAGCGAGGAGCACCAGCACATCATATTAAGACTCACGTTTGCAAATATAATTCAGAATTCTACCAGGTTTGGGGCACCACTGGCTTAAACAGTAGCACAAAGCACCACTGTTCTTAATACTCATCCACCTAACCATATTTGTTTTAAAGCAAACTTTGTTTATAAATAAAAGTGTTTATGACATTTTCCTGTGAATAGAGAAGGAGAATGTTCCAAATCTGAACAAATTCACCACGACTATAAACTAATCGTAACTTTGGCAACTCTTACATTTTGGCCTATCATCACACATTCCTCGGGAACTTGATCTAAAGTCAAAATGTTTCTGAATCTTTATCTACATGAATAAGACACTGAGATTTTTCAAATATTTCAAAATACAGCTTTTTCTTCTTGAATTAAAGCTGGTTGATAATAAAGAATTTGACTGGACAGATTGCACATACTATGTGATAACATTAAACATACCTTACAGATGCTAGTTATTACCCAGATGATCTGACATCTGGTGACCCAGAACCAATAACCTAATTGTCCCTTTTCAGATATAAAATACCCTATCTAATAACAGGATTCTAGTCTGTGTGCTTCAGATTAAGCAATTGCTAATTAACTTATGATCTGACAGGTAGGTTTTCTTTCTCATAGTTCTAGAATCAAATACCACATCTAAAAGGAGCAGGAAGGTGTGAGCAGGGCAGAACTTTCTCTTCACACCTTTCAAAATACTCAAAACTATTGACTGGCATGCTTGACCTTTGATACAACCTTTAGAAAGTGGGGGCGGAGGGAGGGGGTAGCAGATAAGGAGAATGGGACATGCCAACTGATCTTCGTACTTTTAATCAGGCAAAAATGTTTGAGAGAATGTTGTATATGTTGCTTTGGGGAATGTGAAATAGAGCAGTCTGTTCACAATCAAAGAACATCAGGTTTAATCGGTCCAACTACTTTCAGGAAGAAATTGAAACAAGCTAACTATACTCTGCACCCAGCTGAGTGAGGGGTTCAGTGTGTGATTCACACCACAAATGCAGTTGTCTTCATTTGCAGGTATTAATCCTACATTTCAGAATCTGACTTTCAACAGCGATTGCCAGGAGTTTTAATTACATATCACATATCTGAAAGGCATTCAATCCAAAAGAGTGAATAAAGTAAGCAAATAATGGACTAAATTCTTGACACCAGTGTACTGGTTTCAAACCTTTGTTCTGTGGGAGGAAACCTTTGTTCTGTGGGAGGACTGGAGAGAAATATTTAACTTAATCTGATTTGAATGTAATGCAAACTTTTAGGTTAATATGCATTCAAATATTATTATGGTGATAATGCAAATCCTTTGTAAGCCTAACAAACAGATTACTGAAGATCAAAATTAAAAGCGTGTGGACATTAGTAACAGTTTCCATTCAACTGGAGAAATCTTAGATTCCCATTTTCTTTGATCCTGAAAAGTCATTCAGAAGTCCTCTTTTAGTGTCATAATTAAATAGCCTCATAAAACATCCTACCCAACCATTCAAAAGAAAAGCTGAAAACTGTGGAAATCCCAAACAGGTCAGTGAGAACCTGTAAAGAGAAGTGAGTTTATAATATTTTGGCTATTAATTGTATTGGAATGTCCAACTAATATCTTTTGCATTTGTACTGATTTAAAATCAAACATGTCACAATAAAACTGTTGTTTTATTACAGAAGCTTTAAAGGGAAGAATGAAGTTCCACGGAGAGTTAGGAGAAAAGCAGTTCAGAGAAACTGTAGTTCCTTCACCGATGTTGAGATCCACATACTTCAGTCTGGCATTTTCAAAAAACTCGACTACACAGTATGAACAACCAGATTAAGCCACAAAATGTAAAAAAAAAACTTGTGTCAAATGTCTAGAGATACCTTTTAAACATAAAAGATAAATGCATAAATTAAGTGCTGTAAAAGGTAACTAAGTTAAAATGAACATAAATACTGTACAGGAGGACCAATGCGATATAACTGACCAAAAGGTCGCTACAGCTATTATTATGGCCTTCATCAGACCGAGGTGATTATGTGGCTCTAATTAACTGGTGTTTCAGCAAATGTCTGAATGTCCTCTGATTGAATGGTTCTAAACAAGTGTTGGTCCTCCACAATCTTGGCCACGTATTGCACATTGTCACTTTACACACCCTCTCTGACTTCTGTATAAACTGGCTCTATTCTACACAGAAGGCAGTTGAACACACCCAAGCACATATTGGAACGCTGCTGTGATACATGTTGAGGTACTTACGATGTAAATCATCAGCCCTCTGAATGAATGGGACAGTACACAGAAAGACATTTTGAGTCACGTCCAAAAGATAATACTACACACACAGTTCTCTCTCATGCAGATTCACTGAGAATGAATGTTCACATACATGTTTGTCTTGAATAGGTCAGTACATACACGCATGTCATGGTGAGTTCCATTTTGTGGTTCATATAAATATGACGCATTCGAGTGAGGTCTTGTAATCTCCAAAAGGCCTCTTCATTTCAAATAGCAACAAAAAGCAGAGATCCACTGTCACAATATCCATGCAGATCACCAATATTGTTCTAGACAGGTTCCTACAGATGAACTTCTTATTGGACATGATTATTTGGACGTTACTTGAATCATAGCCATGTTGCTATCAGGTTGAAGCACAGATGAAAGTTCCACATAATTGTTGCTAAAAGTTACTGTCAGCTTCTCAACATTTGGTAAGACAAAAAGAGACAATGGGAAAGAGAGCTCTGGCCATATAAGATGATGTCCCGGACAAAGTATTATTCCCAAAATCCCTTGCCTTTTCTTTTGGTTTAACTTTCTTTTTTTTTAACATTGCATCATTTCTTGGTCCCAAACTTAGGTGGCTTTTTTTTTCATCAATGGGAACCCATGATTATCACAGGTGATGGGGGGCTATTCTCCCTATTTCCACTTGCTCACTCAAAAGCCCCAACAACTGTGAGCCATTTCACGTCCACGTCACACTGTGCGACACAGAATATAGCATCACAAGCATTGCAGAGAACTCAGACTGAGCATTTTGCAATCTGCAGACACGTCTTAAGACCTGCTGATCATTCACTCAGGGGTCCTGCTCGTGTAGAGTTTTTTTTTAAAAAAAGAACAAACAATGCTCACAGAGACTAAATGCCCAAGCATTAGACAAAGCACACTGGGAGACAAACAATTAAAGTAGTCTCATGGCCAACACCAAGCTCCAATCTTCTCAAACACGCCACAGAAGCAGATGGTTGGTGCTGTCGTCACGGCCGACAGTCTCACTGCTATTGGTTAGGCGGAAGTCTTCATAGCCATCACCTCCACTGATCACTAGCATGTTGGTTTTCAGTGGAATAATAGCAGATGATCGGCGTCTTCCTGAATCTCGCTTCTGGGAGCCAACCAATCTCTCACCACCTGTACCAGGGCGGCCTGGAGGATTAAATAGATGGGTTAGACCTTACATAAAAATGCTGCTCACGCGCATTTTATCAATCACAGTGAATTTTTTGACCCAAATCTATTCCAATTAAAGAAAAACCTCAATGTACATTAAAGTAAAATCTCAGATTGCATATCATGAAAATGTGACATTTTTAGAGTAGGAAATGGTCAAATGGCCCCATTGCTGTCTCAACTTGTCTCGGTTTCTCCTGAAATACATCTTCTTTCATGACCTTTCACCCATTGACATAACTCACTGCAACAACATTCCCAGCAGTTCATCCCAGATTATCATTGTCCTTACTGTGAAATGGTTCTGTTTGAATTTCCTACCTACTCTTGATTTCTATTATGATAAACCATATTCCCTAATTCTTGAACTTTATTATCAGTGTGCACAATTTACCCAGCACAATTTTATCCTCTGTCTTATAATTCTGAAGGGTAGTGATATGTTTTGTATTACAGTCAGTGCACCTTTCAGAGACATGCTCACGTCAACGTCAGTGTAATATTACATGTGACCTTAAAATATAACAACCTCATACTCCATCTCAACTTGGTTCGCATGAAGCGTGATACTCTACTGGAGGCATGCTGCTCTGTTGTGATGCAATATTTTAACCTTAGCGCAGACAGTCATATGCTGGAGAAATGTTAAATAAAAACCGAAAGAACTGCAGATGCTGTAAATCAGGAACAAAAACAAAGTTGCTAAAGTTGCTGGAAAAGCTCAGCAGGTCTGGCAGCATTTATGAAGAAAAAAAATCAGAGTTAACGTTTCGGTTCCGGTGACCTTTCCTCAGAACTGAGTTTTTTCTTCACAGATGCTGCAAGACCTGCTGAGCTTTTCCAGCAATTTTGTTTTTGTGCCTGAGAAATGTAATGTTTGCATGTAATAGCTGTGATTTTAAAAAGTCACATCAGGTATTCGGATACTATGAGCTCTCATGAAGCAAGGACAATCCAACCCTGCTCTAGCTTTCCTCTTAACATTGACTTTTCAGTTCTGATATAATTTTGGTTGGACTATGATGTACCCGATCCTTCCTGTGGCAGGAACCAACAATATACTTACTACTTCTGATATCTTCCCACAAATGTCCTATATAGGAGCATCACCACTTTTCAAATGCCTTCTATTCCACGGCTAATGCAACCCATTACATTGATAGCTTTGTTTTTCTGTGGCAAAGCCTTGGGCTGATGATTTAAAGCAATAACCCTTAAATCCCTCTCCTAATCAAAACATGGAACAATTGTTTAATAAAACATGCACTTACTCTCCACTTTTGTTCATGTGATAATTCATGTGAATGTGCTCTATGAGACCCATCAATTTTTAAAATTATAAATATTTAACACACAAATCACATCACAAGTACCAGCATCTCTTTCTAGCAGCACGTTTGCTGTGCAAAAGCCATGAGAATGCATACCTATTCAAGACAGATCTAATGAAATCGCAACATCCAAAAAAAAGTCTGACTCTGTAATCAGGGTGACGTGCAGGAAATAAATATTACCATCTTCTTATTGGCTTCCTGTCCTTCAAAAGAAATGGCATTTGTTCAAGAACTGTGGGGCTGAATGGCCTGCAGCCACATTGTGAATTCCATGTAATTCTATGTACAGGGGGGCTCCGATTCACAGAAATCTGACTTATGAATGCTTGTACTTACAAAGGCGATCTCATACAGGGGTGTAATTTTAAAGAGCCAATGTATAAATGTTTCCTGTATTTAAGAACGGCTATTTTATATTGTCCTGCATGTGCTCTGACTCCAGAATGGAACCCATTCACAAGTTGGGGATGCCTGTAAATACTACAATCTCATCAATAATGGGGAATATTGTTCAGTATATGTAGAGCTACTGTTAGACTAAAAACAGAGGAACAATGAAACAAGTTTCCAGTGCAGCACATTAAAACCTTATACTGAATTAGGCAGTACATAAACTGTTACGAGACCACAGTCGCTTACTATTTCTCCTTTGTTCGTAAATACTACATTGAAAGAAGAACGTTACTGTGTTATCTCAAATATAGTTATGCATAGTGTGCAGAATCACTTTAAAAGTGAAAAGTCATGGGCAGTGACCGAGTCAAATCTAATGAAAGCAAAGGTGATGTAGCTTTCTCATGGCTTTGATGCACAGAAAATGGTTCTTAATAAAAAGAAATTGAAAGCTGAGGTTTAAAGACTTGCCTGGGTCCCTTGCTGGTGGGAAACTGAGATCAAAGATTTCTGGTAATTCAATTGCTGTGAGGAATCGAACATGTCCCGTGTGTCCGTGCGCTGAACCCATGGGTATTAAAGGTGTCCTGAGGGAGGTGGTATTGGCAGTAACATGGGGAATAGAGAGTGTTAACACTACACCAGCACTTGTTCCAATCCAGAGAAGGTCTTTACAGGCAAGCAGGGCAGTAATTCGTAAGCAGGCAGCTTTGTGCTGACGAATAATGGCATCAGAACCTGTCGAGGAAAGAAAACCCATATTATACAGGGTGCTTCAGGGCCTGGTTAAACTCTTAACAAAGAAACACAGACAATATTTTATGTATAGTTTACTGAAGTCAGACAAGACTATGGCATCTTTCATTTCATAGATTATCTACAAACATTATCTAGTGCTACATTTGTGTTCTTCCTTCCTGTAATTTTTTTTTTCATATCTTCAGGGGGTGTGAGAGTCACTAAAAAAGCCAGAATCTAATGTCCATGTTTCAATACCTTTCAGAAGATGGTAGTGGACACTTTCTAACAAATTAGTTTTTTGCCTGAAGAGAGCAGTGAAGAGTCAGCAACATTGCTAAGGATAGTAGGAACTGCAGATGCTGGAGAATCTGAGACAACAAGGTGTAGAGCTGGATGAACACAGCAGGCCACGCAGCATCAGAGGAGCAGGAAGGCTGACGTTTCGGGCCTAGACCCTTCTTCAGAAATTTTCTGA
>NC_063337.1:20869500-20893165 GCF_021869965.1 Rhincodon typus
GGGCCTAGACCCTTCTTCAGAAATTTTCTGAAGAAGGGTCTAGGCCCGAAACGTCAGCCTTCCTGCTCCTCTGATGCTGCGTGGCCTGCTGTGTTCATCCAGCTCCACACCTTGTTAACTAACATTGCTGAGGGTCTGGAATATAAGGGAGGGCAGCCTTCCTTCTCTAAAGTTCAGAACAGATGTTTGTCTAAATTATTTTAAATTGACAGCATTGTTTCACGAATGTATAATAAATCCATTGCAGTTAGGGCAGCCAGTAACAGTAAAGGACACTTGTATTCCAGGCTAATGCAATATATCACTGCTTTTCATAAGACCAATCCTCATTGTCCAGTGGCGGGTTAACAAGTAACATTGGTGGGTTACTGGAGAGTTACTGGGGTAGGGCATCTCACATTCCTAGTTAGGGAAAGTGCGTGGTTCAGGTAAAGTTGCCATAGTCCTAAAGGGCTGCTCTCTCATTAGAGAGAGATGTCAGATGGTGGTTTGACCTGAGGGTCACCACACCTCAGGCAAGGGGTAAGCTTGAGAAAGCAGGAGTTTAGGGTAACCTCAGTAGATGCAGGATTCAAACCTGGGCTGTTGGCATCGCTCTATATCACAGACCTGCCATGCAGCCAACTGAGCTAAGTAGACCAACAGCAGATAGCAGGGGAGAATCTCTCCTCATTGTGATACAAGATGATCAAAAGCAATGTTTGGATCTAATGAGAAATAAAAGACTGAGTACATGTTTCAAGAGATAAATAATTAGAAACTCGCCAGATACAATCTTTTGGCCAGACTGCATAACTTTAGTAAAATACTCAAGCCTGGGCAGATGTGGTAAACACTGAAACTTATGTTAAAAGGTAAAGGTTTGCCTGGATGTTATGGTAAGCTACGAGCAGAGGGCACCAAAAGAGGGAGATGGTCTTTCTGAATTAAACAAAGCAAATGATGGTGGTTATATCCAAATGTTTTTGAACAAACAAACATCCTGACTTTGCAGATAACAAGGTGTAGAGCTGGATGAACACAGCAGGCTAAACAGCATCAGAGGAGCAGGAAAGCTGACGTTTCAGGCCTAGACCCTTCTTCAGAAAAAATGACTTTGCAAATAGGTTCTGGCGAAACGTTTTTGACCTCAAATACTAGGCAGAATTTCACATGGATGGTGGGGTTGCATGTAGCAAGAAATCTGGCGTCACCTTCGCTGATACAATGGCCGGGAGTTCAGATGGAATAAAGATTCCAAACTGCCAGCTCCCTGGGGTCATTTAATTGCCACACTGCTACGTCAGAGGGCAGATATTCTGTCCCTGAGAGCTTCCAGCTGATTGGAGGCTGGCAGTTCTGCAAGTATCAACAGCACCCCCAGGAGCAGTGGCCACAGCCAGTATTGCACTGGGCCAGAGATCAGCAATGGATCCTCTAAAGGCAGGTAAGTGGGGAAGTACAGGGTTCCCAGGGGGTTTCTGAGTGGCCCCCTCAACCGGAATGCCTTCGCTCACAGCTGACTGAATGCTAGCAGCAGCAGCAGCAGCGGAATTGGGCCTTTAGCCTCAAGTGGTGTGCAGGTGGCCACCCCAAACCTTCTCAACCTGGGCTTAAATACAGAAAGGGGCAGGTAGTGGGGTCAGTACCCTGCAGCCTTCCACCCAATCACATGCAAACCCAGCACTCTTCCAAACTCTTTCTGCCTCCGCAGATTGCTGAACATTTCCAGAATTTTCTGTTTTTCTTCCTAACTTCTCAATAGATCTGTGTTTGTACATTTGTTGATAATCCCCTCCTCACAATGCAATTTATATACCCCAACGGTGTCCATGCTGTTGAGCAGGGAGTGGCCAGGATACTATACAGAATCAAGGCCCTTCAGTCGATTGCTGCTGAACAGACCACTTCACTTGCTGAATGATAGTGGCCTAAATCTTCCGGAATCGGGATTGTCGGAGATCGGGTGCAATCTGGAGAAATCTTGGTTCACAAGTAAGTGACAATACTGCTGAGATGTTTGAACCTCTGATAGGCTAATGTATGTTGCCTAGGGCTCTCCCAGGCAGACTCCAGCATCGAACTCAAGATGGGAGACTTCAGTCAAATACATGGAAAGTACCTGGATTGACCCTGGAAAGGTTACTCAGTTTAATGTCTAATTCAGTGATTAATAGCATAGACCTAACTGCACCAATCACCACTCCAAGCTGTCCTGACTACTCCACTATCACCCTGACCATGTGACTAATCAGCTGACCACACAACACATCCCTGACTGACGCTCTGTTGCCCTTATTGGTCTGGCCTATATGTTACCCTAGACTGACACCAATGACCCATAACCAGATCCACAAACTCCCAACTGCCCTCTGAAGTGACCAAGCCAGCCATTCAGTATGAGCGCAGTTAGGGATGAGCAATAAATGCTGGCCCAGCCAGCAATACTCATATCCTGGAATGGAATTTAAAATAAACTTATTCACCCACTCATTTCTGAAATATTTACAATGTGCCTGAGTATGGCTCCCGTTCCATCATTTTTGCCCCTGACGAATCACAGAATCCCTACAGTTTGGAAGCAGGCCATTCAACCCATCAAGTCCACATCAAACTGCCAAGGAACAGCCCACCCAGAACCAGTAACTCTGCATTTCCCATGGCTAATTCATCTAGCTTGCGTATTCTTGACCACTATGGACAATTTAGCATAGCCAATCCACCTAACCTGCATACCTTTGGACAATGGGAGGAAACCAGAGCACCCAGAGGAAACCCATGAAGACATGGGGAGAATGTGCAAACTCCAGACAGCCTGAGGTTGGAATTGAACCCAGGTCACTGGCACTGTGAGGCAGCAGTGCTAACCACTGAGCCAATGATGCATGGATCAGTAGCCTGGCTGGGACATCACACAGGCTTTGTCAATGCACTCAGCACAATCTGAACCAGGAGGTTTGTGCCACTTTTATCGGATGGATATAATTCCATTGCAGTAATCTAACCTCCTCACACTGAAGACACTAATTAAGTAGAGTTTCCTAGGTATGTATTGATGCCTCACCCATGTGGCCATTCATCCAGTGAAGCTGCTACTCCACAGGTTTTCAAATGTGGCATTTTCAGAGAAAATGTTTCACTGTGGGATGAAAGTGCAGTCAGAAGTGATTGCTTCGAAAATGCATCCCTACTTTTGAATCCCTAGGTTTAATCTAACTTGGAGCCATATTATTATCTCTAAGCTATAAGGCGTTACAAGCTGCTCCAGCTACGTTGGTTTCTCAGGCACATTAGGGATGTACTGCTCTGAAGTGTTTTGCTTACCTGCGAGCATTTTGTGAACCGCAGGAGCTACGTCGACCTCTGCCAGGTTTTCGTAGGTGCCCGCGTGGTACAGCTTCACCTGTGCGCTGCTTTGGAGTGCAATCCAGACGCCCAGACTGGAGCTCACCATACTCGTCACACACCGATTGGCGTCTTGGCCAATCTGGATCATGTGCTGCCATTTAATACAGAAACAGACAAAGGGTCAGCAATCTCAACTTTTACACAAGGTTGCTCAGTGTAAGGACAACGGTCAGACCTCCTTCCAGTGGCGTACGCAGTGATGCCTAATTACTGCACAGTAATCTACAGTGTCGAAACCCTGCGTGTTTCCCCAGTCTCCACTGTCACTTTGGCGGAACATCATAAACAGTTGGGAATGCCTTCACCTTCACCACATGGACTGTACAGTTCCACTACCAGCTTCTCAATGGCAATAAGGGATGGGCAATCAATTCCGACCTGGTCAGCCACGCCCCCTTCCCATAAATAGGTAAGAATAAACGAATTGTATTCAGTTACATCTTAAAAGCAGTGCTCTGTGCCCTTGTTTGTATTTATTAAATTGGATTTTTTTTTATAATTATAAAATCTTCAGGCATGTCCACTTCACATTTATATCATTCATATTTTATGTTACAATACATTTTGCAACAAAGGATACTGTTTGGTTACTGTACTAGGCAAACGGAGGCAGGTTGAGGACCATGATTAATTCCTTCAGAAAATTAATGTGCAAGCCCATCACCTTCAGGGTGTCATCCATTGCTGTAGTGCAAATTGTTTGCAGTTATATCACTAACATTATGGAGGCAAACTGAACAGACATGCGCTCCAGTCTGCCCAATTTCCTGATGTTTATGGCTCCCAGGTCATATCGCGTACTTGGGCAGAGTGGCAAGATTACCTTCCATTACAGGTTTTGAGGTATTTTAAGTTTTAAAGCATATGAGTGGAGCCAGTCCTCAAGCTGATAATTCCCGTGTTCTAAGTATTCATGTATTTTCTAAGAAGAGTGTCGCATTATTTTAATGTGAAACCTAAAACTGTGCCAAACAAACAAATTCAATCCAGTGGCACTGCCCCACTGATGGAATGATTGCCCCTTTATGTTACATGGGACGTTAACTTGCTGGCTGAGGTGCCAAGCTCTACTTTCTGACTGCATCGGATCACAGCTGGTATTTGCATTTATAGATGACGCCAACCCAACTTAACACTGACCTCCTGGCAAAGTGTGGCAGTGTTGATGATGAGAATCCGATTCTGGCATCCGCACCAAAGCTTTCCTGCTACCTGCACCATCTTGGTGACAGGATTTCCTGGCGACCCCAAGCACAATGTGTTTGAGTTCTGTGGATCCCAAAAGCTTCCTGTATTGAGGCAAAACACAACAAATAATTAAGAAAACTGCTGTGCCAAGTGAGGGGATCAAACATTAAGATTTTCCCTGACACACTGAGGAAATATTTAATCCTTTTGGTGGCCAACTCATTTTTCCTCTATTCATTATTTTCAGTAAACAGACAGATGTGAAGCCCCTGCTGAATAAAGGAGAACATTAAGTACGTGCTAAGGCTGCTTTAGATCCAGGCGACAGTTTAATATTTGTCGACATGTCCTCTTTTCAGTCTGTCCGCTTTCAAAAAGAGCCAAAATTTTGACAGCAGGAAACCACCTATCAAATTGATGGAATCCCACAACATCTTATTTTTGAACTAAGATACCAGAAATGACAACTTTGGCTCTAGACAAATGTAGACACATGTCTAAAGATGAAAGAGATGTGCTTATCATATTTGGTAAAGGTTCAATCAGAAACTGTTACACCATTAATTTCAGGTTTCTTCTCCAGTGAATTAAATATCTGGTGAAAGGGTGGGAAGGGTAGGTTTATTAGGAGGGAATAATTTTAATTTCGCAAGACGGTAAGAAAAATTAGCAACCAGTGTGACTTTTCTCCTGATTTTCCCTTATGCTGAAGTCAATGGAGGGAAGTAGAAAAGTTGTAAAATCAGCTACAGATTTGCTATCACTCTCCTTGTACCTTTCCACAAATTGAAATTAACCACAGTGTTTCTAAATTATTGGGATGGCATGATTGTCTATGATCAGGCAAGCAGCTAATGCAATGACCTTAACTGCATCCCTGATAGTTAATTTGGCAATCAGCTGAGAATGGAACTGAACTCTAAAATAAGGTCCCAGGGTCAACCTTGCTGAGGCGGCTGTAAGGCTGCTAGCTTGACAGTGGTTTCAGTGTTCCAGGGGCATATACAGCCCAATCATTGTCATCCACTCTTTTTCTCTGTCTGCTGAGCTAAATTGCCAGGTTAGGATTGGACTTGGCAGTGGGGCATTCCACAATCATGTAAACATTCCAACTTTCAAATCCAGGGACACATAAACTATTACAGGGACATCTGGAAGTCCATTCCATTTGCTGACATGTTTTTTTCTATGTAGAAGAAAATAGCAATATTAAAGAGATATAGGCCATTCTGTCCCTTGAATGTGATCCATCATCCAGGGGCTCTGACATCTGTGGAATCATACCCTTGACTGAGTCAATGCATTTAGATTAAGTGAGCAAATTTTATTTAAATATGTCTGTAAATATTAGATACTTAATACATTCAATGAGAGATAAAAGCAAACATGGATTTATTTCACACTCTTAATAACTCTTCCAGATAAACAGCTGCGATCTTATCATGGGATTCATTCCACTGGATTGATGACATTGTGTTTACTGAGGTGTTCTTTGTAGTTATCTAATAAATCTGATATGAAACCCTCAACAAACCTGCGTCTCTTTGGTAGACCATCAATTCACCATTTGCCAATGACACAAAGACTTTGTTGTCGAGATACCTATTAGGGAAGGAAAAGAAATAAAGGCAGATAAACTGGTCTTATCTCACAGTGGTTTGAATGAATACCTGCTGATGGGACATTTCAAGTGCGAAGAAGTTTGACAACTGCTCCCAGTTTTCAAGCACTGGCTGGTGTAGCAACACTAACATTCAACACTCACCAGTGTATCCCATCATCGCCAAAGTTGCTTTAGTAGTTATGGCATGGATGCTCAGTGGCTAGCACTGTTGCCTCACAGTGCCAGGGATGCAGGTTCAATTCCAGCCTTGGGTGACAGTTTGTGTGGAATTTGCACATTCTCCCTGTGTCTGTGTCCGTTTGCTCTGGTTTTCTCCCACAGTCCAAAGATGTTCAGGCTAGATAGATTGGCCATGCTAAATTTCCCTGCAGTGTCCAGCGATATGCAGGGTAGGTGGATTAGGCATGGGAAATGCAGGGCTACAGGGACAGGGACGGGGTGTGGGTCTGGGTCAGATGCTCTTTAGAGGGTGACATGGACCTGAAGGGCCAAATGGCCTCTTTCTGCACTGGAGGGATTCTATAATTTAAGTCTAAAGAGAAACTGAGACAAATATATTATATCTGAATCATTAGCATTGAGAAAATGTTGGAAATTATAGGACGTGTAAGCGAATTGAGAGGAGACATTCTAATATTGCAAACCCTCCTTTGATGATGCCCTCTCCCTTACTATTTCAAGGGGTAAGAATGTCCAAGAGTATGTCATCTTTATGTAAAGGATCTCTGGGAAAAATTTTAATTCAACTACACATTTGCTAACTTTCAGAAGACAAGTCAGAATTCCCTGCTCTAAAGTCCTTGCTTGAAAGCCCATGTTCTTAGCATCAGTGTAGCTCTGCAACCCAGAGCACTGTTCACAAGAGAAGGATCATTGCCATCTCACTTGTAAATGCATCACCCGATCCATACACTGGGGAATTTGCTGCTGGCTGGGTATGCTGCACAGTACAAGGATAAACCTCCAGTGGCCAAAATAGCCTGCATCTCATTGACAAGACATTTTTTTGCAAGAGACTACATCTTTATATTTTCATTATTTTAGAGTATGGACTGAAAACGTGAGCAAATGGACCCTGCTTTAGAAGGGGAGAATATATAAGGAGTTATTTTCAAATTTGGTAAAAAAGTGAAGCAGACTGGTGCAAATGCAACAATGATACTTTTGGGAACACTGTACCTAGAGAAAGCAGTGCTACCTCTGAGAGCTCAGGGCAACTCTGCCAGATACAGTCTTTTGATTGTTTTTCATTTGGCACCTGCACTTGTGGGTTCAGGAGAACCCAGCACAGCAACAACCCTCTGATTGGTTGGGTTGCAGTTTGACAAAGACTCTGCGAAGGGAGCGAAACAGAAGAAGACAAAAGTCTCAGAAGCTTGCACCATCAAAGCCTCTCAATCACTCTGTTTGTTCGCTCTGAAAAAAAAACTGTCCTCTCCGACTGTGTTGAAAGAACAGAGAAAGACTACATTTAAAGCTGCTGAAAGGAAAAAGACTAAAACCAAAAGACAACAAGAAAGACCCTAGGTCCAACCAAGTGAATTAAAGATTGCTCACCACTACGCAGATAACATCATCATCAAAAAATAAAAAGGATTGTGGAACTAGTTCATTTAGTGTGTGATTTTGGACAGGTGACCACTTTCCCTGCTCTACTCATTATATTTGTGTTTATCTTTTTTTTGTGTATATTTGTGTGTGTATCAGCATTTCAAAAAGGTTAAAGCTTAAGATATATAAATTGGAAATCCCGTTCTTTTACCGTTTTTGTTAAGTTAGAAATGTTACAATAAATAGTTTTCATTATTTATTATTTAAGTAACCTGGTGTGATTTGCTTTTATCCTGGGCAGCAAAAAATTGGAGGCAGCTTTGAATTTCTGGTAGTTCCATTAAATCTAAACATTTGTTGTCAGCCTAGGAATAGTGAGGCTTGATTGCCAGTGCACTATTCCAGTGGGTCATGACTATGTTTGGGGGCCCCTTGGCTGGGAAATTTTAAAACAGGGACACTGGAAGATTGGAAATAGAATCAGTGTAGGTTAGAAAGGATTAAAGCCCAGACAGCAGGCTTTTCTTTAAGAAATAAGATAGCAATAGAAGCTGCTAAAGCCTTTCTGCAGTTGGAAGAAATGTTCCTGATGAGCATCTGAGGAGTTTAAAAATGCCAGGTTGATTAAATTGGCAAGTAAATTAGAACTGGAGTTGCCTGCCAAAGCTAAAAAGGCAGGAGTAGCAGCAGAGCAATTGGGTCTCTTTGAAGTACAAGAGAGACCAGGTACTCTAAGTGGTGAGACATTGGACTAAGTTAATACTGAGACTCATTCAAAGCAGTTTGAATGTGAGGAAAAGAGAGATGCAGCTGGAGATGAAAAGCAGGAAATGGAGATGGAATTCCAGAGGCAGAGAAATACAAAAAAAGTGAATTTGAATTTAAAAGAAGGGAACTGGAGACTTAAGAGAGCGAGAGAAAGAAAGGGAGTTTAAGCTTAAAATAATAGTTACAAAAAAAGTTGTCAGATGCTGATGGAGCCCCTGGTGGGGAAAATCCTAGTCGTAAATCTAAAGTCTCTTAGGGAAATGTTTAAATTTGGAAAGGCCAAACCAGAATTTCAAGGAAAGGATGTAAAGTCATTCTTTATGTCATTTCAGAAACTTGAAAGACAAATGAAATGTCTGAAGGACAATTAGACATTGCTCAGACAAAGCAAGTTGACAGCATCTGAAATTTCTGCTTCACTTTCAGGAGACATTTTTATGTACTACGACATGACAGGAAAGGCCATTCTGGGCACATGTGAGTTAGTTCCTGAAGTATATGGGCAATAGTTTCAAAATTTAAGGAAACAGACTGGACAAACATACATTGAATTTGGAAGTGTTAAAGGAAGTGATTTAGAGAGGTTGTTATGGGCATTAGGAGTATATATCATGCGTGAAGCTCTGAGAGAGCTCATTTTCCTCGAAGAATTTCAAAACTTTACTAGCTTTTCAATTTATGTGTTGTAACTCTGAGAATCATGAGGTTTGATTTCCGACACACTACTCCATTGGGTCACAACACTTTTAAATATATGTGCTGATGATTTAGATGCACACGTTTTTTGTGTGACTAATCAAGTTATCGACATTGAGAAACACTGTTTTAACATATCATTTTAAATTGCATCAAATTATGAATGTAAGACAGTAAATGGCTATAAAAGGGAATAGTCAGAAGTTGTAGCTCATTCTAACTTTCAAAATCTCATGTGTTCTTTTCTCTGTCTGAGATACAAACACTCCAGCTTGACTTTCTGTAGGTATTGACATCTGCTTTGTGTAGGTTCCCAAAAAGGATGTCTCAACTCATAGAAATCATAGCATTCTGATATTTTCAGTAGGACAATACCTTTAATGGGTCAATGACTATCATTCTTCATGCACATCCTGAAAAATGCAAGCCCAGATTTTCTATCTGTTCATTTAACTGTTAATTAAACCCAAACTATAACTTTGTTATGTTGTGTGCTGTCTCATCAACTCATCATCTTTTAATGAGCTCCACCCTCACTTTATTTTGTTGAATCAACTGACATTCTTGGTCTCACTATCTATTCTATTGTCTCTTCTATTGTCTATTATCTATTGTCAAACAGAACTTCTGCATCTCTGCCATTTGCAAAATGATTTCAGTTTTCTCTTTGTTCTAACAAATGTTATAATTTCTCCAAAGACTAAGTCCCCGAGCAGTTCAACACAGCTCCTATATCTGGGCAAATGTTTCTAGGAAATCTCAAAGTCTCAGCAGATGACATGATTGGGCGTGCAGTTGGTATTCCCTCTTTGAATTTGTTATCTTTTTGGTTTTCCTTAAATTATTCTGTCCCCTTCTTGTTCTTTCTAAGCTCCAAACAAGCTGTACTTGAATCCCTACAGTGTGGAAGCAGGCCATTCAGCCCATCGAGTACACACTGACCCTCTGAAGAGCATCTCACTCAGTCCCATCCCCCTACCCTGCAATTCCCATGGCTAATCTACCTAGGCTGCACGTCTCTGGACAGTCTCCTGAGGCTGGAATCGAACCTGGGTCCCTGATGCTTTGAGGCAGAAAAGCTAACCATGCTGCTCGACTCAGCCTTGTATGCTCGCAGTGTTAAAATCAAGACCTGTCACACTGCATCGTACCTTACTCACCTTTTCGCAGAACTTCAATATGAGCTAATCTCTCACTCTCTCCCCCCTTTTCATTTAAACTTCCATGCTTTTAGAACCATCACCAGCTGATTACTAATTCCTGCTTTACCTCAGCTTCACATATTAATTTTGTCTACTCTCAGTGATGTCCAGGACAAACTGTCATACCCAAGAGCTGGCTTGCCAATTAAAAGGAAATCAGAACCATGCCAAAGAGTGCTATACCATATAGCCCAACCAAGAAGTGGGAAAGCAGGACTGGAGTCACAGTCTATTCAGATCCAAATTAGCTGGTGAGATCTTTCCTTGAGGATAGAGTTTATGAACTGCTCAGTCTGACAGCTTCTTCCAGACACCATGCCCAGCTGCTCCACCTTTATATCTACATTCTCAAACATATTTTTATTCAACCTGTTCACAGTTGTTATGATACATTTCTGGTGCAGGTGGGACTTGAACCCAGGCCTCTGGCTCAGAGGCAGGGGCACAACGACCACACCACTGGAGCCCTGTAATAAATCTCTGATGTCGTCATTTGGTTGGGATATTAATAATTAATCCATTAATCCCAATCAGCCGCCATATTAAAAAACAGGAGCACAAACTCACATGCGTTATGAAAGAGTGGGTCCAAAATAAATGGGAAGTGTTGCCTTTGTACTTACAGGATGCACATGACTGCCGCAGAGTGCTGCATTTTCATACTGTTCTTCCGGTTACGGATGTTATCAGACGACTGATAGACATGAATGCTAAAAGAAGAGGTGGACAAACATTACCAAACTCACAGAAAGCTGTGACGATTTTGAGTGCTAGCATAAAAATACAATAAATAGGAGCAGGAGTAGGCCATTCAACCCCTCAAACCTTCCCCATGCTGTATGATCATAGAGTTATACTGGTCTACAGCACAGAAAATGGCCCTTTGGCTCATCACGTCTGCGCCAGTTAAAAGCAACCATCTAACTTTTCTAATCTAATTTTTTTCAGCACTTTACCCATAGCCTTGTATGCCTAGGTATTGTTAGTGCACACCTAAATGCTTCTTAAATGCTTTGAGAGATGTTTAGAATCCTATGTATTTCAATAAGATTACCCCTCATTCTTTTAAACTGTTATGAATAAAGGCTCAACCTGTTTAGCTGCTCTTGCTAAATCAACTCTTTCATCCCAGGAATCAGCCAAGTGAATATCATTTGAACAGCCTCCATTGTAGGCATATACTCGCCTAGATTCAGGAACCAAAACTGTACACAGTATTCCAAATGTTCCAGTACTCCAACACCCTGTACAGCTGTAACAAAACTCCACTATTGTTAAACTCCAAACCTCTAGCAATAAAAGCCAAAGTTACATTTGCCTTAATTTCTTGTTGCAACTACGTGCTAACATTTCTGCTTCATTCACAAGGACACCCAGATCCTTCAGTGTTGCACTTTTTTCGAAGTGTTCATCCATTTAAGTAAAAGAGTGGCTCTTGATTCTTCCTACTAAAGTGCATGACCTCATACTTTCCTACATTAAATTCCACCCACCAGGTTTTTGCCCTCTCACCCATTGATATCCTCTTGCAGCTTCCTTATGCCCTCATCACAATATGCTTTCCCACTTACTTTTTCATTCAGCATATTTGGATACATTACAGCCTGCCCCCTCCTCCAAGTCATTAATATAAATGGTAAATAATTGAGGTGTTAGGGACTAATTCTTGTGGCACTTAAGGAGTTATGTTATTTCAATCTGAAAGAGACCCATTAATTCCGATTCACTCTATACTATGTGCTAACCAATCTTCAATCCACGCTGGTACGTTACTCCCAATGCAGTAAACTGTTAACCTGTACAATAACCTTTCGTGTGGCACCTTATTGAATATCTTCTGGAAATCCAAATACACCAAATGTACTGGCTCCCCTTTCTCAAGTCTGTTTGTTACATCCTCAAAGAATGCTAGAAAATTTGTCAAATATGATTTCCCTTTCACAAAACTATATTGATCCTGATTATGATAAGCTTTTCTAAATATGCTATGGAAATCCTATGTCTATCGTCTTGTGTTGTTGTAATATTCAACCTGACCACTTGATGGCTTTATATACAATTCTACCGCAGTGCTAAATTCCATAGAGTCGTAAACAGAAACAGAAATTGCTGGAAAACCTCAAGAGGTCTGGCAGCATCTGAAGGGAATTAGCAGAGTTAACATCCAGTGACCCTTATTCAGAACTTTTTCTTTTCTATAGAGTCACAAATGGTTTGAATTGCACACAATAAGCATGTCACTGCAGAAGTTACAACATCCAATTGTCATGCTACAATAATTACTGCAAGGCAGATGATCTTCTGTTGGTAAAAGAACATTTGAGACAAATTTATTAAGTAGAGAGTTGAACACAACATGGCAATAGGCATCAAATACTAGTGCCTCAGAAGTGGATTGCATCTGTTATTTCTATTGGAGGTGATTCTGCGTCTGCCCTTTCCCTTGTTATATTCACTCCCGGCTGTGCCACAATGACTGAGTTAATATACTGCGACACTGCTGTGTTCTCATTTCTGTCTGCCTGTTCTCCTGTTCTTGTTTCCAAGGGCTGAGCTATGGACCTCTATTGGATTGGTCCAGATAATGGAAAGCACTGCAGTGGATCGCCTTTGCTTTCTGTAGGATGGCTGACTTAAGAAATCCTTCCATTCTTAGTGCCTGCCATCTGGCAGAATAGAATAAATTACAGGTTAATGATCAACCTATTTGGCCATATTACAAATGCAACTTCCATGGCCAATAAATCCCGGTGTGGGCCAGGTGGGGAAGCTACCATTGCACCACAAGACTTCATGTTTCTCTTCTAAACAATTTATATTCTCCAGCTATGTATGGTTGAAAGTGTTCTATCGTGTATCTCATATTAATGGCGTATAATCTAACAACTTCAGCAAAACCTTCCTAACCCCACATAATTTTTTTTTTTCCTATTCATTTTGTGGGATGTGGGCGTCGCTGGCTGGCCAATATTTCTTGCCCATCCCTAGCTGTCCTTGAGAAGGTGGTGGTGAGCTGCCTTCTTGAACCGCTGCAGTCCTCCTGCTGTGGGTTGACCCACAATGCTATTAGGGAGGGAATTCCAGGATGTTGACGCAGCGACAGTGAAGGAACGGCGATATATTTCCATTTTATCAGATGCATTGCATTTAAGGCAAGGACAGCTCCAATACTTTTTTAGCTTTTTAATTTACTTCATTATTCATCTCCTGCCTTTGGAACACAGACTTACTACTAGACAACCTATTTAGGAGATTGGGATAAGTCATAAAATGACCAATGGAATCTTTTGGAAGTAAAATTGTTGTGTTTCAATTGTAGTCATAATCTTAGTGATATGGCAGCAAACAGCAAATGATTGGAAGTATATTTGAGAAAGATTAATCTACAGGCTGTGGGGAATGAGTGGGAGAGTAGAAGCAATTGGAAAGCTCCTTGAAAGAGTTGGCACAGACACAATAGGCAGATGAATGTCTTTCTTGGTGCAAGATTCTGAATGTGTACTGTGCTGTTTCAATGCATTGATACAGTCGGAGTAAGGAATGAGTCAATTGGAAGAGGGAACAGAATCAGTTCCTGATCCCACAGTTCTCTTCTTCCAACCATTCTATCCTTAAGTCTCACTGCTCTCTCCCAACACCAAATTAACCCCAATTCCTACTGATCTATCATGGGTGTTACAATGTGTGAAATCATAAGCATAACTACAAGAAATAACTAAGTTTCTAAAGTTCTCATCTCTAAGAGTAAAGTGATACAAATAGTGTTCCAACTAGTGCTCCTTTCCTAATTCAGCTTGCCCTGGCACTTAAATTACACCATATGGTGATCTTGTTTTGAACTTTACAATGAATAATTTGAATGAGAAAGTGACCACTCACCACCCATCTTCTGTTCCAAGCCACATGGAGCTTTGGTTGGCCTCAGGATCGATGCTCAGAAGTTCCTCCAGGCTTGCTCTGGTGAAGGACCCTCTACTCGATCTCCTCATTGCCCGACCATCCATTGGACTGTCACTGTTTCGTGTTTGACACAAAGTGTTGGAGTTGGCTATGAAATCAGACTCAGGTTCCTCCTCTGAACTTGTCGTTTCAGTTGCAAAATCTTTGGAACTTGACATCTCCTCATCTGCAAAAGAAAATCATTGGTGTGGATTGATTGGCTGTGTTTCTGGCAGGAAGGTGAAGGGTGAGTTTGTCTAATTCAATTTTTTTTTCTTTCTCCCATGTGCCGGAATACTAATGTTATTCCTGTTCCAATATCACACCATTATTTTCTCATCAAGCTCATATTTGAACTCTATGCAGTTCCTTCAGAAGTCAACACATTCTGTCAATTTAATAACAAAGCTGATACAGGACATATTCCAAGGTAGGTCATGCTACAGCTGGACACCAAGATGAGAGTGATGCAGGTTGGACTCACAATCAAATTCAACAATCTCTTCTGGAAAAATATTTCCAAACAGCACAGTGAATGCTAATACATTGCTGCATGTAGAAGCTGTGCAAGATTTCCGTGTCCCACCATTCTGTGATGCTTTGAATTGATGTACCAATGTTCAGGATATGTATTCTTTAACAGAACTTTAATTTTTTAATTAAAATCTTTAATTTTGCCAAGAATCTGTAGCTTCAATGTGCACTTCGAAACAAATTCTAATTCTTTTTCTTTATGAGGTCCTTTAATAGGAATATTCTCAAATCACAAGGAGGTATCTTAGAGAAAGCAAGAACTGCAGATGTTGGAGTCAGAGATAACACAGTGTGGAGCTGGAGGAACACAGCACGCCAGGCAGGATCAGAGGAGCAGGAAAGTTGACGTTTCGGGTTGGGACCCTTCTTCAGAAATGGGGAGGGGGAGAGGAGCTCCGAAATAAATAGAGAGAGGAGGGGCGGGGCTGGGGAAGGTAGGTGGGATGGTGATAGGTGAGTGCAGGTAGGGAGTGGTGGAAATTGGTCAGTGAGGTGGGAGGAGCGAATAGGTAGGAAAGAAGATGGACAGGTTGTGTCCAATCAAGGAGGCGGGGATGAGAGGGAGGGTTGGTCATGGGACGAGGTCGGAAGTGGGGAGATTTTGAAACTGGTAAAATCCACGTTTAGGCCATTGGGCTGTAGGCTCCCAAGGCAGAATGAGGTGCCGCTCCTCCAGTTTGTGGGTGGCGTTAGAGGTTACAAAACATTTAGAATTAAGTTATCTTTAAATCTCTGAATCTTCTTGGAGGAGAAACTTGCTGGCAGGTGAACAAATGTATCGCTTAACCGCTATGGATTAAGAAAGAATGTTTTCTTCAAAGTATTTTAAATTTTTCAAGAAAAGACAGAAAAGCTTCGTCATTTTTAAGAGCAACTCTCCTTTCCACAAGTCTTGGCATCTTGCGGATCTGATTAGTTACAGTCTGAGGGGCAAAAATCCAGAAAAGACTGTCATGGCTGTGGTAATTTGGGAAAGTCAACTGCTGGAACTGATGGAAAATTTCTATGGATTGAGTACAAGTCATTCTTATTTGAAAAATGGCAAAGTATGTCATGCGGTCTGGTAAACCCTGTGATATGCTCAATTAATTGATTCCAGTCACAGCCATTCCTAGTCTAGATTGGCCAGGATGAGAAAGGCATCTAAGTTCATACATATGAAGTTGGCACTGAGGGAAGGCACCATGGGCTCCCAAATATCAAAATAACCATGGTATGAATCAAGACTTTACAATAGCTGGGTGCATAGAGAGGGAGCTGGGGTGAAAACTCCTAAAGAAAGAAAGAAATCATTTGGGAGCTGGTGTATTTTTATTTGTAGCTTTGCAGCATGTGATAGGAACTATGAACACAGGGAGAAGTCTGTTCCGCCATTTTAGATCACTGCTTCAACACCACTTTCCGACACTATCCTCACATGCTTTAATGCCTTTGATATCTAAAAATCTATACATCTACAAATCTGTTTGGATGACATAGCAAGGCAATAGGGTGTTTAGTCTAAGAGTTGTGGGAGATTCTGTCATTTCTCCCTTCTTGCCAAATTCCTGATCTCATAGTTGTGTAAAGGTATAGTGGAAAGCAAATAATTTTCTTTTACAAAAGAAAGAATAATGGGGGAGTCCAAAACTAGAAAATTAAGATGAAGGCGGGAAAATTTAAAAGGGACCTGAGGGGCAACTTTTTCACGCAGAGGGTGCTGCGGGTATGGAATGAGCTGCCAGAGGAAGTGGTGGAGGCCGGTACAATTTCAACATTTAAAAGGCATCTGGATGGCTGTTATGAAAATGAAGGGTTTGGAGGGATACGGACCAAATGCTGGCAAATGGGACTAGATCAGGTCTGTTCTGTGCTGTATGATTCTATGACTCTGTGATTCTATATATAAAGTTATGAAAGGCATGGTTAAGGTGGGCAGTCGGTGTCTTTTTCTCAGGGTGGAAATGTCAAATACTAGGGGGTATAGGCTTATGGTGAGGGGGAAATGCTTAAGTGGGATGCGTTGGGGAAGTTTTTTTAGACAGACGGTGGTAGGTACCTGGAACATGCTGCTAGCAGAGGTGGTAGATGCAGTTATGACAGCAAAGTTTAAGAGAAATTTAGGCAGACGCATGAACTGTGAAGGAATAGAGGGATACAGACGAGATGCAGGTAGATGGCAATAGTTTAGAATGGCATCATGGTTGACAAAGACATGGTAGGCTGAAGGGCCTATTCCTTTAATGTTTTAATGAAGATCTGTAGCTCGGGTTGCGGTTGGAGTTGTTGGTTGGTTCGCCGAGCTGACTGGTTTTCATGCAAAGACAAGCACGAGAATTCCTGGAGGCTTGGCTTTCAACCATTGATGCAATTAACAAACATGTTGAACTAGACCCCACCTACGTACCACTCCGGTACAACACTGGAAACAAGACTGCCCACCGTGACAGGCTGGACCATACAAATTCAGAGCGGGGCAGAGCAACAGCACTTCAACAGAGGCTAGATAGCACTGAAGATGTCACCTAGAAGGGAGACAAAACATGTGCACGAAAACCAGTCAGCTCAGCGAGCCAACCAACAGGCCTATTCCTGTACTATATTGTTCCCTGGCCAGGATTTAGTGTTTTTGCATGCCTCCATATTACTAAGTGGCACTGCCAAAGCAAGCCTGCAGCAAATGACAGTGGGAAGTACCTAACAGAGAAAGAGAAAACTGAAAATTAATGGTAGACATAAAGAAACCAGAGCATTATTGAGGATGAGAGATAGTAGGAACTGTTGATGCTGGAGAATCTGAGATAACAAGGTGTACAGCTGGATGAACACAGCAGGCCAAGCAGCATCAGAGGGACAGGAAAGCTGACGTTTCGGGTCTGGATCCTTCTTCAGAAAGGAATCTGTATCCCTCTATTCCTTCACAGTTCATGTGTCTGCCTAAATTTCTCTGGAAGGGTCCAGACCCGAAACATCAGCTTTCCTGCTCCTCTGATGCTGCTTGGCCTGCTGTGTTCATCCAGCTCTACACCTTGTTATCTCTATTTTTGAGGGTGGATGTGAATGAGATAGTGGCATACACCATCCCATTTAGAAGTATGATTTGAGAGCAAGAGTACTAACTGAATAAAGTAAAATACAGCAATGAGCCACATACAAGTAATAACTGGAAAATAAGAATGATTCAGGTCCTGCTTACTCCCTGTACCCGAGGAGATGGTAGATCTGCTGGCCTGACTTCTCAGTGTGCCTGATGGGCTTGGGGATGACTCATCATCTTCCGTGTCATCGCTGTCGAATGGGTTCAAGCTTCTATTTCCACGTTCAGTCAGTTCTCCCAGTGACTGAGCAGAGTTTGAAATGGAGATGTGGAATGGTTGCTGGGAAGTTGGCTCTTCCAAGGAGACAGTGCTAGTTCGGTGCGGGTGTACACAGGAAGGGGTCAGGAGCAACTCTGACCTATCTCTGAAAACAAAACAGATGAGGAAAAGACACAATCACTCCTCATTCTTTGCACAGTCTCCCTTCTGCCACTTACCCCCTTGCATTGTCCTCAGTCATTAATAGACACAAATGATTGCTCTTAAAATAGCACATGGATGAGAAATATGATAGGGGCAAGGAGAGACCACTGATGGTTTCCAAAGCTAATGGTGCGGAGCAGCAAGAGGAAGAGAAGCCAGGAGATTCTCTGGTGCTGACTGAATGGATAAGAAAGGAAGCAGGCGAGGGCAGTCTCACTCAGCTGGGCAACTAAGAGTAGTTGGAGGAGGCTGATGTGATCAACCATTTCAGAGGCTAAAGGATGAGAAGGGATTGTGGACTATAGTTATAGTCACACAGTCTGTCATCTGTAATTCTGACAAGGGCTATTTCATTTCTGCAGTCAGGGTGGAAACCTGACTGGAAAGGTTCAAATATTGCAAGGTAGGAACAAATTTGGGAGATAACAGGTCTCTTCTAAAGTGTCACATTCAACTTGAAATATTGATTCAATTTCTCTGTCCGATCTGCTGAGAACTTTCTGATTTTCTAACACCTCTGAGGACTTTGGAAAGAAAAGGGAATTCAGGTGGTAGTTTACAAGGACAATGGGATCACTGTACAACACCACAGTAGGTGAACTGCCATCACAGAAGATCACAGTTATGGGTGGTGCCACATACAGTTTTGTCCCCAAAGAAGATGCATAAATATTTCATGTACTTCATGAGAGCTCCCAGACCCCATTAGGGTTGGACTACAGAGCTGAAAGGTATTGTAGAGACCATGGGGTGCTGACAGTGGGCAAAACATGGGGAGAATAGAGGTGCGTATCCTCATACAATGGAAACTGGAACTTTGGTTCAGACAGCTTGACCTAGATATTTTTCTCTGCATGTACTGTTAAAAAATAATATATAGTCAAAAATAACTCTTTGTACACAGGAAAAAAACCCTTTGGACAGTTTGACTCAAGTATAACTCTATAAAAACAAAATCACTCTTTCTGAATTACGACAAAAATTAGGGAAGTCTAACAGCCCCAAAATAAAAGATCCAGAAAGCACAATCCTGACATTAACTAGCAGTTAACAAGCTCTTAATAAGTTTTGTATTCTCTGTTTTAATGTTTACATATAATCACTTGATGGAAAGAAAAGCAAATTATGTTTAAACAAAATTATAATTTTAAGGAATTGTAAAGGAATTTCTTCGCCAGTTTATGCACCACACTTTTTTAAAAATAGACTCCCATCATGCAGAAATAATGCTCCTTAAATACTCTCATTCACTCGGACTTTGTGAGTCAAAAAGTACAGGCAATAAAAACAGTAGGTAGCCAGTAGCTCAAACCTGTATAATTTTCCATTTTGTGAAATAATTTTCTGAAGGTTTGCTCTCAGTGGTCATTTATCTTAACTGGTCAGCTTTACAAACATGTTTTCAACAGGGAAAAAGAGGACAGCTTATAAAAATGCATTTTCGGCTTTTACTCCATGTTACTGGAAAGAAAATTTGTTTGTAAAGATCAAAGCATTGGCAGAAAAACAAGCTGTGACAATATACTTGGTGAATTAGTAGTCCAAAATGGATTGTTTTTACAATTTGTAAATTCTTCCAAGTTATTAACTCTCACACAATGAATGAATGGTTAAGTCTATAAATTCCTACCTGGGTGTACCACTGAGGCCTGGCACAGAGGCTATGCAGATAATCCTTGCCGAACACACTGCAATACAAGCTTCCACAGTAGGTACTGGTTTGATGCTTAGCAAGCAGACCTGCCCAACATACCCGTCACTATTGCATACCCAGACCTCATGGGTGTTGTCTGGTCCACCATGACTGGGGGATGCACAGGAGAACTGAAAATAGCACCATATTGTCCATCAGTATATTAATCCTTTCACCATCCTATTTTATTAAACTACCTTGCTCAATGAATAAAAGATTTTGTATAGCTAGGATGCAATTTAGCTAACAGATTAAGCATTCTGACAGAAATGTTTTTCTGATATTTCCTTCAACTTGCAATTTCACAAAAGTCGATTCAAGTGACAAATGTTCCTAATCTATCATAAATTTACACCAGGAGTAATTCTCCCAATAGGTTACAATAAAGGGATCAGCAGACAAAGTGGACAATGTTAGAATTAATGCACATGGAAGTGATATAATGTGAAGTCAATGGAACAAGATACAATAGGAGAACGAGTCATTGCATTGGATAGCACATGGTCACACTTGGAATTCGTGTCAGATTGAGTGTGGGAGGCTGTTTAGCACAATGCTTGTCTGAAGAAATCAGCCCTGAAAGATGCAACAGCTTGGGAGAGAGTTTTGCAGTTTGTGGGGTGAGCTAGAGATAGAGAAGCTGATTCAGCATTCCTGGTCGTTATCTCGATTGCAGGTTTGAAGTTGAACTGATATCAAAATCGGATTCAACTTGAGGAAGTAACTGCAAAGGGAAAACTGGAACCTAAGATGCTGATGAAAACTGAACAAGGTGGATTTGCTCTTGGCAGCGTTGACCTGGGGGAAAGTCCAGGGTACCACAGCTCATGTGGTGATTATAGAGATGAACTGTGCATGTCATTAGCAAAAACACAGCAACTAACCTTGTGGTAATGGGTAATGCACCCAGTGGTATCATACAAATGAGGAAGAGAGAGAGATCCTACAGTACATGACAAGCAGTCATGACAGCATAAGAAGAAAAGTCATTGAAGCAAATGTGTTAATGTTGGGGAGAGTAGAAGTGAGACAATAAAGTAGCAATGTCTCAGTGGTTTGAGACACATAAAAAGAGGATGTTGGATGATTATTTGGGATAGAAATGTATGCAAGAGTATGGGGGAAAGCAGAAGATTGGCACTAGGTAATGTTGTTCATCTGAAGAGCTGAAGCAGACATGATGGGCTGAATGGCCTCCTCTACCCTGGAACAATTCTATGATTCTGTTATAAAAGCAATAGGGACCAAATGTTTCAATGGCTGCAGAGATTTCAACTCAAGTATAACTCCAGAGCAAATCACTTATTCTGTACTATTACTGTACTATATTTAAGAAAGATTAATAACCTCACATTGCAAGATTTAGCAAACACAATCCAGACATTAATACACAGTTAGCAGGCTCTTAAGTCTCATTATCTCTATTTGTGCTTACATATGATCACTTGCTGGAGAGAAAAAGGAAATTTGAACAATAGTACAATTTTAAAGGAATTTACCAAGCTAAAGGATTTCTTACAGACTTATGCACCACACTTTTCTTTAAATCGTGCCCACTATGTAGAATGGGCCCACTACTGGCCTCATGACTGCGTCCCCATAATCTATGGGCCATTTCTATTAGGCAGAATCAAACTGGATGACAGCTATTTGCCAAAAAGTGGAGGGTAGCATCTTGGACCAAGTAGAGGCCCCCAGAGGCTGAACTGTAGCCAAAGGATACAGAAGGCTGCCCAGGGCTGTCTGGGAAGAGGGTCAACACTCACCTCACTGAGGGAATTACTCCTACACTTGCCATGGCTACCTGTGTACGGTTGTAACAACTGGCTTCCAATTAGCCAGCTGAAGAACATTTCCTTTTTTTCTCAAATGCCCACTATTTTCCAACTATGTAAGTCTCTGGAGTAAGACATTTTTTGGCCACAAATATAATGAATCAGACACCCGCAGCATTTTTCAATAAACTTATAAAAACACATATTCTTTCCTGTGTAGAATGCCCCAAAGGATTGCAACCCCATATGGCTCAAATACTCATCATATTTTACCAAACTGCCATCTCAGGCTTGAAAGCAAGCTAAAAACCAGGGATTAAGAGCACTCTGACAAATATATTTTTAATGAATCAGAAGCAGCATGATCTGTCTCCAATGTGTTCAGTGATACTTGCTGACACAACCTTGACAAAATGTCAGGCTTTGCTCATTTCTGTTAGAAGCATCTCCAAAGCATTCTTCTGTCCAGCCAATGACATCAGTGTATACAACCAAGCTCTTTCAACAGTATAATATGTAGACAACTTGCCAACGTCGGAGGCCAAACTCTGCTTTTCATGCTTAAAGAAACTAGCTTCTCTGCAGGAGCAGGGGATGATGTAAAACAAGGAGGCATAATCTTAAAATTGCTGCTAAGTCAATTAGAACGGAAATTTTCAAGGATGGAACTGATAGATTTTCTGTTAGTTCAGGCAACTGTACAAGACTGCAGTGAGACCACACCTGGAGTACTGTATGCAGTTTTGGTCTTGTGATCTGAGGAAGGATGTTGTGACTCTGGAGGGGGTGCAACAAAGCTTTACCAGACTGATTCCTGAGGTGACAGAACTGACAGATGAATATTCGATTGGTTAGGACTATGTTCATTGGAGTTTAAAAAAATGAGAGAGGATGTCATAGAAACCTATAACTTTCTAACAGGTCTAGACAGGATAAACAGAGGATGTTTCCAATATCTGGGGAGTCCAGAACCAGAGGTCACAGTTTAAAGATATAGGGTACACTATCTAGGAGTGAGATGAGGAGAAATTTCTTCACCCAGAAGTGGTGAACCTGTGCAATTCTGAGTCACAGGAAATAGTTCAGGCCAAAACAATGAATGTTTTCACAAAGGTGTTAGATATAATTCTTAGGGATCAAGGGATGAAAGGGTATAGGGAGACAGTGAGAACAGGGTACTCAGTTGGATGAACATTGGCTGAATGGAGGAGCAGGCTCGAGGGCTGACTAGCCTACTCCTGCTCCCATTTTGTATGTTTCTACATATCAAAAAAACTGACCAAGAATACGTGGATGTACAGAGGTATAGATCAGCTATGATCTTGTTGGATGGTGGAATAACTTACTAGCTCTTAACTATTCCTATTCCATGCCTTTCTTTTAAGTCTTTTCTTACATAAAGATGCTGATTCATGTTTGGATACAGTTTTACAGATGCCACGGACTCCAGTGCTTAGAACACAGAAAAAGTCCATTCAGCCTTCATCCTATAGAGGTTCTTTGTGCCTAATAAAAACCAAAAGAACTGCGGATGCTGTAAATCAGGAACAAAAACAAAGTTGCTGGAAAAGCTCAGCAGGTCTGGCAGCATCTGTGGAGGAGAAAACAGAGTTAACGTTTCGGGTCCGGTGACCCTTCCTCAGAACTGATGGTGGCTGGGAAAACGTCAGTTTATATGCAGAAAATAGGGAGGTGGGTGGGGTAGGGAGTAAACGATAGGATAGAGCCCAAAGAGAGAGAAAGGCAGTGTGGATAGTGGACAGTGTCCTACTGTCTTTCTCTCTCTTTGGGCTCTATCCTATCATTTA
>NC_063337.1:20893565-20912764 GCF_021869965.1 Rhincodon typus
GTGTTCATCCAGCTCTACACCTTGTTACCTCAGATTCTCCAGCATCTGCAGTTCCTACTATCTCAGACTTCTTCCCATTCAGCTTGTAGGCCACGGTTTCTTCATGCTGATCAGGAATGAATGTCCAAGCTGTCGTCTGCACCATTTTTTAGAAATCTCTCGCCCACTATTCTCTAAACATTCCCAAGCCTGAACTTATTCAGTTATCTCAGACAGTTATTTTAAATACAATATGGCTATTATTATAATTTCTAATTTGACAGTGAACTGAAACTTAAATCTTGGCAGATTGCCTGACACATTTCAAACTACCCTCGAACTAGGAAGATAAACAGAGACAAATGACAGCATGGAATCCACATTGCTTCATGAAGGACAAGGGCAGCAGCTGCAATGGAAATGCATCTTCAAAGCTTATTCCCTCTGAATGACAGTGTTCTTACTTCCACCTATGTCATTGTTCCTGCACTGTCACTGAATCCAAATGATGGAGCTTCAAGTACCTTTGCCACTGCAGTGATTCAGGAAGAAGGCTCATCACCATAGAAACTAGGGAATAGGCAATAAATGATGGCTGTGCTAGTATCACTGATAGTCTGAGAATGGGCCCAAAAAGGTGTTTACTTGCATACAATTGTATCAGCCAATGGTAGCTGTCAGATGCTAATTTTCATCTGCTCCCCTCAGCAGGCAGCAAGGATATCTGTCCAAAGACAACGTGATCTGTTCTAATACATTCACTTAGGTCCTTCTCATATCATTGGGAGCTGACTGCAACTTTTATCAGATAGGATGAACAGAACACTCCAATAAGCATACCGTCAATTCAGTGCAGTGGCTAAGAAGATTGGAACCAGAAGTGGCTTATAAACAATAAAGCTTTTTTTTGTTTCATTTTGTAGTTTGGAGGGGCAGAAATCCAGTGGGCTTCTAGCACTTCCACAGGAGTCTCTATAGTAGATTTCACCTCTGGTTCTTGATGTCTTTCTCCCTGTCTTTTTCTATCCAACCTTTAATCTTGCACACTAATCATGTTCATTTGTCACATATAGTTTTCAATATTTTATCAATATGATAAAACACATTAGACTATAAATTACTGTCTATGAGAGTCAAATGTAAAGATTTAACAGACTGGCAGTATCAAATTTCTATTTCTGTTAATTTAGTAAAAGAATTAATGTAACTGGATAATGGAATTGCCACAAACACATTAAGGCTCTTAACTAAAATATCTCTAGCAGTAATTTCCTAACTTCTATCTTTAAGATTCAGACAAGCTACAGCACCTGCATTCCACTCCGTGTCTTCATGATGGGAATGGCCTTCAGGAATTCTGGGTCCCAATGATCTTTGTTCAAAGCTGTAAGATAAGTAAACAAAACAAGCCTAAGGCTATGCACTGAAGATAGAAGCTGATCACCTATTGAAATGTGTGTGGCTGATATTTTTACAATGAAAAGTCTCACCTCTTTTCTTTCCCCTCAATCACCCGATTCAAAAAGCACTAGAAATTGAGGAACAAAGCCTTGCTTCTAACACTTCATTAGTTTGCAGCAAATACAAGCAGGAAAATGTGGCAGTCTGCAGAGAGTCCATTCAACTTTTCAACAATGGGTAAAACAACATTCTGACTCCCACCATGTAAGCATGTCCTGCTCCTCAGCTAGCATTCACTGCAAATGGTGAGACCATTAGGATAAGAAACATGCCCAGGAAAACCTATCCCAAAAATCTTCCAGCTGAAATAATGGAAATCTTCAAGAACTTTTTACCATGCTTTCAGCAACAGCCTAACCTGATAATAAAAACCGAAAGAACTGTGGATGCTGTGAATCAGGAACAAAAACAAAGTTGCTGGAAAAGGTCAGCAGGTCTGGCAGCATCTGTGGAGGAAGAAATTATTCTGACGAAGGGTCACCAGACCCGAAACGTTAACTCTGTTTTTTCCTCCACAGATGCTGCCAGGCCTGCTGAGCTTTTCCAGCAACTTTGTTTTTGCTCCTAACCTGGATAATGCTGGCAACCACATTTTCCCAGAACCTAGGTGGAGGAGTGGAAGGAGTGGCTCTATTCATTGAGGCCACACTGACTCTGGGAAAATGAGTAGAAACAAACAGTACATGAAGATCATGAGTTTTTTTCTCTTAAAACAGAACAGCAAATTACATACTGCTCAAGCTCATCGACTGTTGAGACACGTCAAAGCTGCAAGCCTGAATTTGAAGTGAATGTCTTGCAGCTTCAGTACTTCGATGTTCATTAACACATATTCATGTAGAAAGATGTCACAAAGGCAACGTCGGCTTGTAGGAATATGAGAAGTTTTAATCCCTGTTACACCTCACTGTCCTTTTACACAGGCTTTAAGAGCTATAGCAATTAAATTGAAATGAATAAGTTCAAAGAAGAAAAGTGACAAGTGAGAATGGTAGCTTTTTTTCTTACTGCAACAGAGAGGACCTTCTGTGATGTCAATGAGAAATAATATTAACAAGGTCAATAAAGTAACTGGATGGGTCTTGACATGAGTGCTTCTTTTGTGCTTCAAGATCCAAACTGTAACAAGACTCCTGTTTTGTATTATTTATAATAGGGATTATAAGGAAATGAGACAGTCAGTCTTTGCCATTTCACTTTTTAAGACCCAATGTTGGCTGCTTGCAGAAAATAACTCTTCAGGCATTAGACAACAGGAGAATGCTATGCTTTTCAAAAGCTGGAGTCAGCCAAGGACAAAGGTACAAATACAGGCCCATACTTCAGATACCATCTCCTTAATCCTTATTAAACAGTGCAGTCAGATCACGTTGCGAGCAGTGGAATTATCTTTGACATATGATATGACAAGTATATTCTGGTGATGTCTGCTGGCAATGAGTCAAGATTGCTCAAGCAAGCCAGTGCTATATGAAGTTTGCTGAGTTATGCCTGCCCTTTTATAACTGCTTCAGACAAGGCAAGAACTTTGTGCCAATGCTGCACAATTTTAGCATTTCCCCATAAACAGGCCAGACCCAATATAGCTGATCAATGGAAAACTGCACATCACAATTCCTGAGCATTGCCCATTGCCTGGTGATCTCCTCAGCTCACACAAGTATCCTGTTTGTACAACACCAAACGATGATAGTGCTTGGGATCTCAAGGTTAGATGCCAAAGCCTCCAGTGCTGTGACTGAGGCCTGGAAGGTTTTCCACTGGAGTAACACCAAAGCCCCAGAAAGAAACCCTGAAGGTGGGAAGGCAAAACATTCCATTTCCCACCAGAGGTATTCAATATACACATATATGAAAATATGGGTGGGTAAATGACAGGATGTGTATGTGTGACATATACCTGTCATATATACTATGCTGTTGCTGGACACACAGAACACCATTTACTCATATTGTAAAAGCAACAATGGGGATATTTGAATTTTGAAAGTAACAAGGCTGTAGTGATTGTAACAAGGTCAGCCAGATGAACCTCATAGAATATGAGTTCCCTGATTGGGTCTGTTAACCTGGTCCATTCAGGGAGCTCTGGCTGACAGATATAAACAGGAGTGTAAGAGGTTCTGTTCACTCTGAGAGCTGGCTCTGAGGAAGCTGGGCCAGTGTCAAGGACTATGCACGTGTAAATAAACGGTGACTTGGTGATAGCTTACCGACCTCTGTGGAGTTATCTCTCAGGGTGTATCTATAATTACACTCCCTTGACCTCGATATCTTTTCTAAAATAAATTATATTTTCTTTTCTGTTGATCCAGAGGTCACTAGGGTCTGAAGGACCATTAGGGCTATGTTCTCACCGGTACAGGTTGATGTGGTACTGGAGATTGGCCCATTCCATTCAAACGATGCTGAGTGGATGTCCAACTTTGGGCTTACTGAATTGTAGTGACTTGGTAGGGATCAGGAAGAAAATCAGTCCCTCATATTGGCACATTTCCAGAAATAATAGCACAATACCATTGCTAGGCAACAAGACAAAGTAAATGCAGTATCATAAAACCACATCTTTCACTTGGAAAAAGGGAAAAATGTTGCAGTTATATAGCACTTTTCATGGCCATCAGTTACGTCAAAGTACTTTACAGCTAATGAGATACTTTTGAAGTGTAGTCACAGGAGCTACAGCAGCCAATTTGGATTCAGCAATCTCTCACTAACAGCAATGGCTAAGTAATGTTTAATTTTAGGGTAAGGCAGTGTTGTAGTGATAATGTCACTGGACTGGTAATCCAGGGGCCCAGGTTAATGAGCTGAGGACATGTTCAAATGGCAGCTGGTAGGATTTAACTTCAATGAATAAATCTGGAATTGAAACTCTGCCTCAGTAATAGTGACCATGAAACTCATGTTTCTTTTCATAAAAACACATCTGGTTCACTAATCACCTTTACAGGGGGAAATCTGCTTTCCTTACCTGCGCTGCTCATATGTCACTCAGGACCCGTAACAATGTTCGAAAGAAGAGTCATACCGGACTTGAAGCACTAACTTGATTTGTCTGTTCATAGATACTGCCAGATATTCTGAGGCTCTCCAGCATTTTGTTTTTCTTATCCCACAGCAACGTGGTCAACTCTTAACTATCCTCTGAATTGGCCTCATAAGCAACGCAGTTCAGGGCCAATTAGGGAAGGGCAACTTACAATAGCCTTGTCAGTGATGCCCACACCCCACAAAAGAATAACTTTAAAACAGATTTGTTTGTGTGATGTTGATGCAGGAATAAATATTAGCCAAGACACCAAAGATAACTTGATAGCCTCCTTCAAAAAAGTGCCATGGGATCTTTTACATCTAGTAGATGGGATTTGGATGGGACCTCCGACCGTGCAGGGTTCCCTCAATACTGCACTGGAGTGACAGCCTTGATTTTTGTGTTCAAGCCCTGGAGTGGGTCTTGAAGCACAAAATGATTCTGAGGGGAGTGTGTTTCCAACTGATCCATAAGCTGACACAAAGTGGTGTTATTCAAGCTGTTTCACTTCGCTCTGTTGAGATATAAGCAATCCCTAATTGTAGTTATGCTGTCCAAGAAGACTGTACCTTTATCTAGAATGGGATGGAAAGATAATGAAATTGAAGGGTTTTCTTTTAGTATATCTTGCTAAACATTTGTTCTTTATAAATATTGCTAGGTTCCAGACATTTTCTGAGGTTGTGTGCAATAGTGATATATGACCATGATTGGCTATGGTTTTATAAACTGTGACATGAAACTAATGTAGATTAACAAGAGATTATTGTTTCTTCAAAGTCTGAGTTATGGTAACATTTGTAACTAGGACATGATGACACGCTAAAAATGGCTTAAACCAACAGGATATTATTGGCTTGGCATCCTATTATTTTGAAGGCTTTACACGCCTGAAGCAAACAGACTGTGAGAGTCAGATAGTAAGAATGGCAATAGAATAAGATGAGATGGGAAACTGATTGCAAGTGAATTTTGCCAGATGGGAGACATTGGACCAGAATGGAAATGGCTTTACCCCTTTACAAAGGTCTGACACCAATCTTAAACAATTTCTTACTGACAATGCAAAATTGTCAATCACACAGAGTGTGGATCTGCAACAATGTGCGTCTCATTTTCAAGAAGTGCATCTCGTCTTTTGCTGCCCCTTTCACATTTGGCAGCAGTTCACATTTAATACATTTTTAAAAATCGTTCTGAAGTTTAAATTTGACCTTAAATAACATTTGCTACTAAAAAGGGCATTATGAGTAATGAGATCACCTTAGAGATAGATTAATCCTTTGCCCTCTGTATTTGACATTTACACAGTCAATGCTGAATTTCTACAGTTGTAATTGTGCACAGGAGTGATTGATATAATGCTGTCCATCTTATTAGACTATAATACCTATATGGGATGCATATCAGACCTTTGAACATGCTCAAAGTGGAATAGATCAGTAGCACTTTGCATGATTTATGTTAATATACTTGTAAAATAAATGTAAGAGTGTTCTAAATTGGTATAGGGGATAAATAGAAGAATTTTAAAAAAAATAGAATCCCTACAGTGTGGAAACAGGCCCTCCGGCCCAACAAGACCACACCGACCCTCAGAACATCCCACCCAGATCCATCCCCCTATAAACCCACCTAATCTACACATCCCTGAACACTATGGGCAATTTAGCATGGCCAATCCACATAGCCTGCACATCTTTGGACTGTGGGAGGAAACCGGAGCACCCAGAGGAAACCCATGCAGACACGGGGAGAATGTGCAAACTCCACACAGACAGTCACCCGAGGCTGGAATCAAACCCAGGTTCCTGGCTGTGAGGCAGCAGTGCTAACCACTGTGCCACCGTGCCCATTGAAAAAAATCCGCTTTCTTCAAGATATGTTTCTTAACAAAGAACACCTCCAAGAACACCTCCACATCTCATGGTTCCAAGTCACCACATTAGTGATTTGATCCTCAAATTCCTTGGGCATTTTAAAAGCTTACCCTTGTTTTCAAATCCCTCCATGCTTACCCTGTTCCTAACTCTGCAATTTACTGCAGCCTTACATTTCTCTGAGATATTTATCACTTCATTGAAAAGGTAAAGACATAACAGCATAAGAAACAGGAACAGAAGTAGGTCATTTGACTAATGCTCCATGTAAAGTAGTGTATATTTTATTCAGTGCACGGTCCCTTAAAACTGCCTTGTGCACCTTGCTACACATATGCATTATTGCAGAACAAGGCCTACACAGTATCTTACAGGCTGTGCACCAATGCATTTCTGCTGGAACATCAGCCACTCAAGTATGCTCTATAAATCAATAAGATCATGGCCGAGCTTAGTAAAAGGTTAAAGTTGAAAACGCCGCCAATTCTGACTTCAGAAAGACAAGCAGAGTGAAATCACCTGCATGATGGGATCAGTGTAAGAGTTTAAAGACTTGAACTATACTGACACCACTTAAAAACAAACTGTGAACAAAGATACTTTACAAAATTATGCATTCACTAACCCACAGCAATTCACTGTGATGTGCATATAATTTTGCTTCCACGGTTTAATTTAACAGTTCAACCTGAATGAACATACATGCCAGCTTCTAACAAAGTGCCAATGTTTTAGGCAAACCTCCTGGTTGCCCTCCTCTGCACAGAAAGGTGAAGGAAAGCAGTTCAGATACTTGTTTGCAATACTGGCACAGGTGAACCTGCATAGATCAGGATAATTCAGCTTCTAAACAGGACTTACTATAAACTCTCACAGAATTAATCTCTCAGCATAGTCTTGATATTCATAACAGCTCAGGAAAGAAATTCTTTTGTGTGATTTTGTAACAAAGTTGCTAATCTGGAGATTAATTGCTTTGTTTTATCACACCTTTCATAACCATTGGTTGTTTTAAAGTACTTTATAGGCAATGAAGTACTTTATGAAGTGTAAGCATTGTTGTAATACAGGAAATGTGGCTGCCAATTTGCACACAGCAATGTGATAATGACCAAAACAGCAGCACAGTGGCTCAGTGGTTAGCACTGCTGTCTCACTGTGCCAGGGACCCAGGCTCGATTCCAGCCTTGGGCAACTGTTTGTGTGGAGTTTCATATTCTCCCTGTGTCTGTGTGCTCTGATTTCCTCCCACAGTTCAAAGATGTGCTAGTTAGGTGGATTGGCTGCACTAAATTGCCCATAATGAGCAGGCCATGTGGATTAGCTATGAAAAATTCAGGGTTGCAGTGATAGGGTAGGGGGGGATAGGTCTGGGTGAGATGCTGTTTGGAGAGTCAGTATGTACTCAATGGGCTGAATAGCCTGTTTCCACGCTGTAGGGATTCTATCTGATTTTCTTTATGATGCTAATCAAGGGGCAAATATTGACCATGACACTATGAATAACTCCCACACTCTTCGTCCGTGTTGCAATGGAATCTTCCACACCAACCTAAGCAGACACAGCCTAGTACCTAATTTCTTCTTGGTTTCTTCGAACACCTGTTCAAAGCCAGCTCGCGCCTCAATACTGCTGAACTCAAAAATGAATGTTTCAGTTCCCTCAGCTGTTGTGGCCGTTAATTCAACTTTTGTGAGTGGAAACATCGTACTGACTGCGAGTGACTGTTTCTCAGAGAGCTCCCGATTCACTGAGGCCATCAGGTCTTTAATAACATCATCCAGGCTCTGCCAAGAGGAAAGAAAACAAGAAATTTATTCTGTTCACTCATGGTTTAGGGAAGTGGCATTACGGGCAATACTGTGAAAATGCTTACCCGAATGCAGTCAACAATGTAAGACTCCCATCTTTCGTGAATATAACAACAACTTGGGAAGGATTTTCATTTTGAGGCAGGAATCGACAGTTGGGCAATTTCATGATTTTACAATGCTGGCCAGCAATACCTGTTTACAATAAGTTTGTGGCAGGTTGTTTGGGGAGGCTGGAGGTGGAACTGCTGCCGTTAGAAACACGTTTGAAGCAAAAATGGAGATGGGCGGCTGCTGATGTGGACAGTTTAAAAACACCCACCTCCATTTGCTGTTTGGTAGATGGGTACGAGACTCCCTAACTCTTAACCCCCAATTCTCAACAATTCATTTACCCTTCCGTAAACTCAATCCCTGATACTTCCTACATACACGACCGACACTTACTCTATACCATGTAATCCTTGTTCCCACTTCACATCCCCTCTATTCTTCACTCACTCCTTGATCTCCACCCCTCCAGTATCCACTTCTATCAAACTGACAACCCCTATAATATTAGGAGGTTTCTCAGATGTTCACAGAACTATAAAAATAAACAAACAATGCTTCAAAATCCACCAAAAGTATTAACAGGTTATAAAACAATCAAAATAACCATGCTCACAGTCTCCTTGACAGCCATATCAACAAACACTGCTAACCTGAATCCATTAGTGCATTTGAATTTTAACCAAGCATACATGAGATGTCACTGGGTTACTGCATTGGTAACCTCTGCTAAACTGGATCTATTGGTGGGTTTGGAACTCAGTCAAGCACTCATAATGAGATTCCACTGAACAGCTATGTCAACAAAGTCTCTCGTGCTGAATATGTTAAACTCTTCGAGGTTATTCAAAAGACTGAAATTCAATGTAAAGATTAAAACACAGTGGTCAATCAACCAGTTAAATATGAATTTCAGTATTGTTCAATGCAGAAGAGAGCTTTATTCAGTGGATAACATACTCTAATGCAGCTGAAGATTTTTCCACTTTCACAATGATGGTGAATTGAATGACCACATGCCATTTATGGACTAAGCCCTATTATCAGGTTAGGCAGACACAGCAGCCACGATTTTATTGGATGGTGGAGCAGGATTTTTTTTTTTATCAATCATTGTTTAAAAGTCTTACTTAAATTATGGAATTTTATTATAAGATATGAAATTGTCCACATCTTTAGAACTAAATTGTCAAAAGGTGTCTGACTCCAAACCAGAGGTGTAGAATCATAGATTCATATAACATGAAAACAGACCCTTCAGTCCTACTTGTCCACCCTGACCAGACATCCCAATCTGACCTAGTCCCATTTGCCAGTATTTGACCCATATGCCTCTAAACCATTCTTCTTCATATACCCATCCAGATGCCTTTTAAATGTAGCAATTGTACCAGCCTCCACCACTCCATCTGTCAGCTCAGTCCTGTCATGCATGCAACACCCTCTGCATGAGAAAGTTACCCCTCATGTCCTTTTTAAATATTTCCCCTCTCACCTTAAACCTATGCCCTCTGGTTTTGGATTCCCCCACCCTGGGAAATCAACATAGACCTTGGCTATTCACCCTATCCATGCTACTCATGATTTTATAAGCCTCTATAAAGTCACCCGACACTCCAGGGAAAAAAGCCCCAGCCCATTTCAGCCTGTCCCTATATCTCAAACCCTCCAGTCCCGGCAACGTCCTTGTAAATCTTTTCTGCACCCTCTCAAGTTTAACAACATCCATCCTACAGAAGAGTGACCAGAGTTGTACGCAGTATACAAAAACAGGCCTCACCAATGTCCTGTACAGCTGCAAAATGACATCCCAATTCCTATACTCAATGTTCTGACCAATGAAGGCATGCGAATCCTCCTCAGTTCATGACACCTCTGAGTTAGTGTAAATCACATTATAAACAAATGTTGGCCCAATTCCATGAAAATTGCAAGAAATATGAAATATACCCTCTCCACAATGGAGAGGGCGGCATCAGGATAGTTAGGAGCAAGCTCAGGGCCCACATCTTTACCCAGGTGTGAGAGTCCTAAAATCAGGTTCTGATCCCAATATGCTTCATAGAGTCACCAAAAATCTGAGCCACAGATGGACATATTAGGTCATGTAAGCATAAGGTTATAGCTGTCTGATTGATTTTGCTGATTTCAGTCAGATTCTTGTGATCAGAGGAGACGGCTGGAAAGTGAAGACTTCAGGCAGCTTCAACTAGCTGTTTGCACTGGTAACAACAACTTCTTATGGCTTTATAATGGGGATTGTATATCTTGGAAACATTAAAAGAAACGCCCGACATAGCGAGAGGGTAGAATTGAGGGAAAGAAGTACACTGTAAGAAAATACTGCTGGATAAGTTAATGGAGGTAAAGGCTGACAAATCCCCACAGCCTGATAGCTGTACCATGCAGTCCACTAAAGGAAGTGACCTTGAAATAGTGGATCCAAAATTGTATAGATTCTGGAGAAGTTCCTACAAGTTGGAGGATGGAAAATATAACCCCACTATTTAAAAAGAGAGGGAGAGGAATAAACAGAGCATTACTGACAAGTTTTCCAAACGTTGTAGTAGGGAAATGCTAGAAGTTATCACGAAAGGTGTGATAATAGAACATCTGGAAAACATTAACAGAATTGGACAAAGCTGCTACTAGTTTATTGAAAGGCATATCATTCTTAATAAATCTACTGGAGTTTTTTGAGGATGTAGCTAGTAGAATAGATGAGGGTGAACAAGTAGATGAGGTATATATGGATTTTAAGAAGTCTTTTGATAAGGTCCTCATATGAGATTGATGGGCAAAGTTAAAGCACAAGGGGTAATGGGTAATATAGTGTAATGGATTCAGAAATGGTTGACAGACAGGAAACAGAGAGTATAAGTAAATGGGTCTTTTTCTGGGTGGCAGGCAGTGACTTGGGCGTTATCACAAGGATAAAAGCTTGGGCTCCCAGCTATTCACAATGTATATAAATGACCTGGATGAAGGAACTAAATGCAACATTTCCAAGTTTGCTGATGATATAGAACTGGGTGGGGCTTTGATTGTGAAGAGGATGCAATGAGGCTTCAAGGTGATTTAGACAAATTGAGTATGTGAGCAAACACATGGTAAGTGCAACATGGCTGAATGTGTAGTTAACCTTGATAAGTGTGTGGTAATGCACCTTGGAAGAAGGAATTAGACAAGGGAGTACTCATTGAACGGTAGGGCACTAGGAAGTTCAGAGGAAAGGGAATCTTGAAGTGTTTCTCCATAGATCCCTGAAGGTGGCAGGACAGGTTAATTGGATTATTAAGAAGGCATATGAAACACTTGCCTTTATCAGCTGGGACAGATTTTAAGAGCAGGGAGTGCATGTTGGAGCTGTACAGAACTTTGGTTAGGCCACAGCTAGAGTACTGTGTACAGGTCTAGTCACTACACTATGGGAAGGATGTGATTAGATTACAGGGGTGCAGAGGAGATTCACCAGGCTGTTGTCTGGGATGGAGCATTTCAGCTACAAAGAGAGGCCAGATAAGCTTGGGTTGTTTTTCTTAGCAGCAGTGAAGATTTAGTGTGGACCTGATTGAAATGTATAAGATTGAAGGGCATGGACATGGAAAGCAGCTGTTCACCTTAGTAAAAGGGTCAATGACAATGGGGCATCATTTTAAACTGAAAGGTTGGAGAAATGAAGGGAATTGAGGAAAACCTTTTTCACCCAGAGTGTGGTGAGGGCTTGGGAATGCTCTACCTTGGAGAGTAATTGAAAACCTCACAACCTTTAAAACATACTTGGATGAGCACTTTAAGCGTTACAACACTTAAGACTATGGGCCTAGAATGGGAAAGTGGGACTAATGTAGGTAGTAGTATATTTTTTGGCAGTACAGTGTTGATGGGCTGAAGGGTCTCTCCTGTATTGTAAGATTCTATGAAATTACACAATTTGATGCTGGATGTCCTTGTATACCAGTGAAGAAAGTAGACAGGCAGATAAAACAATTAATTAGGAAGGTGAAGGATATATTGACCATCATTGCAAGAGGATTTGAGTTCAGATGTAGAGATGTCTTACTGCAGATACATAGGGCCTTGATCCTGGAGTATTATGTGAAGGGGACACAGTCTCAGGATACAGGGAAAACCATGTAAGATTGAGATCAGGAATTGATGAATCCTCTTCACTCAAAGGGGATGAATCTGTGGAATACTTTACCACAGAAGGCTTAGAGGCCAAGACACTGAATATACTTAAGAAAAAGATAGATACATTTTCAGACTTTAAAGGCATCAAAGGGAATGGGGTCAAAGTGGGAATATAGCATTGAGATAGAGGGTCAGCCATGAGCATACTGAATAATGGAACAGGCTTGAAGGGCTGAATGGCCTAAACTAGCTCCAGGTAACATTATAATGGCCTCACTTTAAAAATGGTATCTCTTTCTGGCTGTGTTGGCATTGGTGATGGATCTGTTGAATAAGTCACTATTTGAATGTCATGAACCTAGCTAAAGAGGACTCACCAATTCTATAAAGGATCTGCTGATTCTGATTTCTAGATGCATTTTGTCGCATCTATAAACTATTTAGAAAGTCATCATTTACATGTCATCATCTCATACCTGGTGTGAAATACTGAGCGTCTCTGCTAATGTGCTAATCTGACTCAAGATACTGAAATCTTCCTCCAGTCGATTGAGAGTTTTCTGGATGTTTTCACGGTTTGTGGCTTGGGATGTCCCTAGAACACACATTGCAAATTAAAACCAGAGTTAGAGATCGATCAAAATAAAAGAAATACTTTTGACAATACAACACCAACTTGAAGATATGTACCAGCTTTAACATGGTAAAATGTTCCTACCAAGTTGCACAGGGGCATTTTTTTGGATAAATATTGACACTAAGCTAAAAAAAAGCCAGGGAAATGGGGCTGACCAAAATCTTAAGGGGCATCTTAAAGGAGGGGGCAGAGGTGTAGAGGTGAAAGGGATTCCAAAGGTTCAAGCCTACATGGCTGAAAGAGCAATTACTACTGATGAGTGAGGAAAGAGGGGAATTCACAAGGAGTTAATGTTGCGGGAGTGCTCAGTTTTTAAAGGATTGGAGGCCAGGATGAAATTACAGACATAGAATGGAGAAGATACAATTTAAAGACTACAATAGTACCAATGTCAATATTGCTTAAAAGAAAGACAAGTTATTCAAGTTACTGTCTGGCATTCATCAAGACAAATAAAAGAATGCCAAATTTCAAAGGATCACAAAAATATTTTGGTTGGCAAGTTGGCTTTGATTGTCTGAGGCATTGTCATGAGAACAACAGTAGAATATAAGTTTGTTCAACTACTAGGTAATTCAAAAAATGTGTACAGTTTGAACATCTGTTTTTATTTACAGTGACTGGCTCCCTGCATATAAATCTGTCATTTCTAGCTCATGTAAATGGGACATGTTACAAACTCAATTAATTATCTTAAATTAGTTGTTATTGTAGCTATTATTGCACTCAGGATTATTCAGCATGTGTTGCCCAACCATAACCTCATATTTAAAAGCAGACATTTTGTTTTAGATTTTGCAAGTGCAACTTACTTGAGTAACATATGCGCTCTGCCTACAATAAGCAACAGAAAGAATATGCTAATTGATTCAATCAACAAATTGTTGGAGTGTACAAGCTAAATATCTGGTATTGCACTGAAATTCAAACATGATATTGATCATTTGTGTAGTTGTGCAATGTCTGTGTTGGGGCCAAATCAATCTGGCCTATGAGTCAATTCCATTTATTTGTTACATGAAATGTATCCACAACCCAGTGAACATCACCCATTAAATATCACAGGTGAATATTACTTCAAATAACTATACTTACCTACAGGTTATTCAAAGACTCACAATAAATTTAGTTGGGGGATGATGGATGCTACACTTCCCCTTAGGAGAAGCAATACCCAACAAATTCATTTTAAAATTTGAGTGCAATGAACAAGTCTTAAACATTGTCAGGATCCTTTATTAATAAGCACACATTGTTGTACTTTATATTAGAACAATTAATTTAAAAATTAGCATTGGTATAAATTTACGCTCAAATTCTCCAAATGAATTCCATATTTTGCAAATCATCATAAAAGTGTTATTTCAACAGAAGCTTGATGATATATTAAGGTTTACAATTCACACAATAGATGAGATTATAAAGGATCCTAAGTACTTGTCAGACAACAACCATACCCTCACTTCATGCATTTCCCAGCATTCCAGGCCCCTGTGCAAAGAAAACCAGAAGCAAGTGTATCACAATCTGCTATTATTTGTTTTTGGTATATTCTAAAGCCTTGTGATCTTGAATCCACGACAGTACTTAAATTTGCACCAATAAATAATCTCTCAGTGCCAGACCTTTATTGTGTTGGACAGAAGAGCAAATGACAGTGTGTTTAGCTCATTCAAGCACTTTTTGTGTCTTTGATGGGAGCAAAGGAGATATTTTAGAGCTAGGAACATATCTGAGTGTCTGAAAGCTGTCTTGTAATATCTTGGGGATCTCCAGGTAGAACATTTTTCTGCTTCTAAAAATTCCTTTGGAATTAGCTAGCTAGTTTTGGTCAGTCATGGGATAACTGGGGAGCTTGCTCCTGTCACTAGTTGATGCTACATCTGTGGAGCAAGAAAATACATGCAAATGCGATGAGGATGTGTCTGCTTGGAAGAATGGTTAGATTGTGGTTCATTTTCTTTTGAAGGAATTGAACAGCAGCTGAAGTTGTGGGAGGGAAAATATATGCAAAAAGATATTTCCCAGTAGCAGCAAAATGGGTGTTAATGTATAAAAGATGTGTGCCTGAATATTGTTTGTAGTGAAGGAAAGGAGAATTTCATGAGTCTCACTGCCTATTAATTGGGTTAAGATGAATACATGAAAGCTTGCATTCAGTGGTTGCACAAGAGAAATGGGCATGATACAGTTCAGTTAGCATACACAATTTTGTGTACATCAAATGGTCTCAGGCACCAAAACTCAAGAAGCGTGGTTTCTTGTCTTGCTGAAACCTGATGGATTCTGTTCCCTTTCTAGGGACGCACATTCAAATTCCTCAAATGACCATCTCCTTTTAACCACCCAAACATTGCTGGCATCACAATACCTGCAAGGCTTAGATGTAACTCATAAATGCTTATGAAATAACTCAAAGGACGCAGGCATTCTGTCACCAAGTCACCCTTTACTTACACGTGCACACTACATGGACTCTGATTAGCCAGCTCAGAGCCAGTCCCTAGAATTAGGAGACCTCCTAATATCTTGTTTACATCTGTCAGCCAGAGCTCCCTGATTGGCCCAGGTCAGGGATCTCAATCAGGGATCTCACAGTCAATGAGATCCACTTGGGTCTCATTCCAATCACTATAGTCTGCTTCCTACTTTTCAACTTGTGAACCAACAGAAAGCACAGCTCAATAGCTACCCTTTTTTCACACATGACACCTGACACTTGAAAGCCGATTTATACTATAATTTAGCTTTGCTTACTGAAACTTTGCTTACAATTGGTCTTCTGAGATAAGGAAGACAAATATGTCTGAGCCTTCAGTAAACATGTTTTATGACACGTGTATTTGTGTGGGGCGGTCTTGTGATGCAGTGTCTGGATTCCCTACCTCTGAGCTTGAATTCTATTCTAAAAATCGATGGTTATTCATCACAAAGCAAAACATGTTGGTTATCAAACTGAAAAGCCTTCAAACATGCTTATGGCATGTCGTAAAAGCAGGAGAGACTCCTGGTCAGCCCGGAGTGGCACCCCTTAAACTAGCTTTAGGACAGCAACCTGTCCAGGAAAAACTAGTTGTGCAAAGCATTTGTGTAAACCATGAATTGTGAGTACGTACTGCCACATGCATCTTCATCTGCAGGAAGTCTCTTCAATCTAAGTCTATATTCGTATGTTGTGACGCAAATGTGTCATTCCCATTGACACAGAGCCCAATAACAAGCCATTCAGTGTCTGCTCATAGTATAAACTTCATAGGCTCAGCTTTAAAATCAATAATGAAACCGCTACCCTCAGGGAAAGCTCTAGCACCAGCTTAACAAACTTTATGTGAAATCTATCAGCTTTAATCTAGAGGTGAATGTTGATTTTAAGACTGCTGCATTTCTGGTGAATCCACTGGGGTTTGGTGGAAAAGGGCAGAAATGAGTGGGCAGTTCATTGAGGAAGAGGTAGTGGTGATCAAAGAAGGGAATGGGAGAGTGAAGGAAGGAGCATGTCAAGGGGGAGTTAATAAAAATGAAGCAACTTCAGGCTGTCCAGGATACTTTACAACCAACACAGCTACACTTTGGGAAATTAGTGGCAGCTAATTTGGGTGCACTAAGCTTCTACAAACAGGTATCGAGTCATAGAGTCATTCGGCATGGAAACAGACCCTTTGGTCTAACTCAATAAAAACCAAAAGAACTGCAGATGCTGTAAATCAGAGACTAAAGTAGAAATAGCTGGAAAAGCTCAGCAGTTCTGGCAGCATCTGTGGAGAGAAATCAGAGTTAACGTTGCGGGTCGAGTGACCTGTCCTCAGAACTCTAAAGGATGAAGTGGAACTGGGGAGTGGTGCAGCCCTGAGCCAACATGATGGAATGCTGTTGGAAGGGTCACTCGACCCGAAACATTAACGCTGATTTCTCTCCACAGACATTGCCAGACCTGCTGAGCTTTTCCAGCAATTTCTATTTTTGACTTTGGTCTAACTCGTCCATGCTGACCAGATATCCTAAATTAATCTTGTCCCAATTGAGCATTTGGCCCAAATCCCTTGCAATAAATAACCACTTCGTTGTTTTAAAGGACGTTGGTACAGGATTAATTTCTGGTGAGGCACTCAGGAAAACAGCGCCTTTGCTTTGTTTTTTGAAAAGTGCTGTGAATCTTTCATGTTACCCTGGGATGGTAGATACAACCTTAGCAAGGAAAGATGAGACGATTGGCCAAGTGCTGGAAAATGGGATTAGAATAGTGAGACAACAAGGTGCACAGCTCGATTAACACAGCAGGCCAAGCAGTATCATAGGAGCAGAAAGGCTGACGTTTCGGGCCTAGACCCTTCATCAGAAATGCGGGAGGGGAAGGGGGTTCTGAAATAAATAGGGAGAGAGGGGGAGGCGGACAGAAGATGGATAGATGGATAAGTGGAGAGGAAACAGACAGGTCGAAGAGGCGGGGATGGAGCCAGTAAAGGTGAGTGTAGGTGGGGAGTTAGGGAGGGGATAGGTCAGTCCAGGGAGGACGCACAGGTCAAGGGGGTGGGATGAGGTTAGTAGGTAGGAGATGGGGGTGCGGCTTGAGGTGGGAGGAGGGGATAGGTGGGAGGAAGAACAGGTTAGGGAGGTGGGGACGAGTTGGACTGGTTTTGGGATGCGGTGGGGGAGGGGAGATTTTGAAGCTTGTGAAATCAACATTGATACCATTGGGCTGCAGGGTTCCCAAGTGGAATATGAGTTGCTGTTCCTGCAACCTTCGGGTGGCATCATTGTGGCACTGCAGGAGGCCCAGGATGGACATGTTGTCTGAGGAATGGGAGGGGGAGTTGAAATGGTTCGCGACTGGGAGGTGCAGTTGTTTAGTGTGAACCGAGTGTAGGTGTTCTGCAAAGTGGTCCCCGAGTCTCCGCTTGGTTTCCCCGATGTAGAGGTGGCCACAACGGGTACAGCGGATGCAGTATACCACATTAGCAGATGTGCAGGTGAACATCTGCTTGATGTGGAAAGTCTTCTTGGGGCCTGGGATGGGGGTGAGGGAGGAGGTATGGGGGCAGGTGTAGCACTTCAGGTTACGTGGAACAATCCCTCTTCCGTACCTACACTGGCCCTAAACCCCACCTCTTCCTCCGTTACATTGATGACCGTATCGGCGCCGCCTCGTGCTCCCACGAGGAGCTCGAACAGTTCATCCACTTCACCAACACCTTCCACCCCAACCTTAAGTTCACCTGGACCATCTCTAATACCTCTCTCTCCTTCCTGGACCTGTCTGTCTCCATCTCGGGCAACCACCTAGAAACCGATATCCATTTCAAGTCCACCGACTCCCACAGCTACCTAGAATACTCCTCCTCCCACCCACCTTCCTGCAAAAATGCCATCCCCTATTCCCAATTCCGTCGCCTCCGCCGCATCTGCTCCCAGGATGAGGCATTTCACTCCCGTACATCTCAGTTGTCCTCGTTTTTCAAGGACCGCAACCTCCCCCCCTCAGTGGTCAAGAATGCTCTCAACCGTGTCTCCCACATTTCCCGCAACTCATCCCTCACACCCCGTCCCCGTAATAAGAACCAAAACAGAATCCCCCTCGTCCTCACGTACCACCCCACCAACTTCCAGATCCAACGCATCATCCTCCGACGCTTCCGCCATCTGCAATCCGACCCCACTACCAAAGACACCTTTCCCTCCCCACCCTTATCTGCTTTCCGGAGGGACCACTCTCTCCGTGACTCCTTTGTCCGCTTCACACTCCCCTCCAGCCCCACCACACCCGGCACTTTTCCCTGCAACCGCAGGAAGTGCTACACCTGCCCCCATGCCTCCTCCCTCACCCCCATCCCAGGCCCCAAGAAGACTTTCCACATCAAGCAGATGTTCACCTACACATCTGCCAATGTGGTATACTGCATCCGCAGTACCCGTTGTGGCCTCCTCTACATCGGGGAAACCAAGCGGAGGCTCGGGGACCGCTTTGCAGAACACCTACGCTCAGTTCGCACTAAACAACTGCACCTCCCAGTCGCGAACCATTTCAACTCCCCCTCCCATTCCTCAGACGACATGTCCATCCTGGTCCTCCTGCAGTGCCACAATGATGCCACCCGAAGGTTGCAGGAACAGCAACTCATATTCCGCTTGGGAACCCTGCAGCCCAATGGTATCAATGTGGATTTCACAAGTTTCAAAATCTCCCCTCCCCCTACCGCATCCCAAAACCAGTCCA
>NC_063337.1:20913164-20914286 GCF_021869965.1 Rhincodon typus
CCCCAACCTTAAGTTCACCTGGACCATCTCTAATACCTCTCTCTCCTTCCTGGACCTGTCTGTCTCCATCTCGGGCAACCACCTAGAAACCGATATCCATTTCAAGTCCACCGACTCCCACAGCTACCTAGAATACTCCTCCTCCCACCCACCTTCCTGCAAAAATGCCATCCCCTATTCCCAATTCCGTCGCCTCCGCCGCATCTGCTCCCAGGATGAGGCATTTCACTCCCGTACATCTCAGTTGTCCTCGTTTTTCAAGGACCGCAACCTCCCCCCCTCAGTGGTCAAGAATGCTCTCAACCGTGTCTCCCACATTTCCCGCAACTCATCCCTCACACCCCGTCCCCGTAATAAGAACCAAAACAGAATCCCCCTCGTCCTCACGTACCACCCCACCAACTTCCAGATCCAACGCATCATCCTCCGACGCTTCCGCCATCTGCAATCCGACCCCACTACCAAAGACACCTTTCCCTCCCCACCCTTATCTGCTTTCCGGAGGGACCACTCTCTCCGTGACTCCTTTGTCCGCTTCACACTCCCCTCCAGCCCCACCACACCCGGCACTTTTCCCTGCAACCGCAGGAAGTGCTACACCTGCCCCCATGCCTCCTCCCTCACCCCCATCCCAGGCCCCAAGAAGACTTTCCACATCAAGCAGATGTTCACCTACACATCTGCCAATGTGGTATACTGCATCCGCAGTACCCGTTGTGGCCTCCTCTACATCGGGGAAACCAAGCGGAGGCTCGGGGACCGCTTTGCAGAACACCTACGCTCAGTTCGCACTAAACAACTGCACCTCCCAGTCGCGAACCATTTCAACTCCCCCTCCCATTCCTCAGACGACATGTCCATCCTGGGCCTCCTGCAGTGCCACAACGATGCCACCCGAAGGTTGCAGGAACAGCAACTCATATTCCGCTTGGGAACCCTGCAGCCCAATGGTATCAATGTGGATTTCACAAGTTTCAAAATCTCCCCTCCCCCTACCGCATCCCAAAACCAGTCCAACTCGTCCCCGCCTCCTTAACCTGTTCTTCCTCCCACCTATCCCCTCCTCCCACCTCAAGCCGCACCCCCATCTCCTACCTACTAACCTCATCCCGCCCCCGTGAC
>NC_063337.1:20914386-20925917 GCF_021869965.1 Rhincodon typus
GTGACCTGTCCGTCCTCCCTGGACCGACCTATCCCCTCCCTAACTCCCCACCTACACTCACCTTTACTGGCTCCATCCCCGCCTCTTCGACCTGTCTGTTTCCTCTCCACCTATCCTCTCCTCTATCCATCTTCTATCTGCCTCCCCCTCTCTCCCTATTTATTTCAGAACCCCCTTCCCCTCCCACATTTCTGAAGAAGGGTCTAGGCCCGAAACGTCAGCCTTTCTGCTCCTATGATGCTGCTTGGCCTGCTGTGTTCATCCAGCTCGGCACCTTGTTGTCTCGGATTCTCCAGCATCTGCAGTTCCTACTATCTCTTAGAATAGTGAGACGGTTGTTTTTGACTGCTGCAGGATCGATGGGCTGAAGGGCCTTTTTCTGTGCTGTATATCTCTATGACCTGACTTTCACATTTCATCTTAAAGGTGGCACCTGGACTGAAAATGCAGAACTGAAGTATGAAAGAGGGGGAAGCAAGAGTGATTGCAGCAGGAGGTGAGAAGGGAACTGTTGACTGCCATATTTACCTTCCAATCTCCATGCCAAATGGAGCCTGCAAGCTGGTGGCTGCTGTCCCTGCTATGTCATCCACCACCTAGCATCCGCAAGAGAGGTAAGAAGAAAGGATAGAGAAAAAGAGAGAAAGAAACAGAAAGGATAGTTAGGCAGAGAGAGGAAAAATTAAGAAATGAAATAGGGGTAGAAGAGAAAGACACAGAGACAGCAAGACACAAACAGCAGAGCCAGTCTGAGAATTCATATTGTTCAACTATGATGTGCAAGGCCTCTATGATGCTGAAAAATGTTGCATTCTTACTTCACTGGGTTGCAAAATGTTTCTGTTTATTTTGGATTTGAACATTGCTGAATATTGCTGTATGTCTGATGTTTCAACCAGACTGCAAACTCAAAATGGTTACTGAACCTTTTGAAAATCACAGAAGCCTCTTGAAGCTTTATCCTGCTGAATTGTGCATCTGCCTCTATCTGTTCATTTCTTCACATTATGGGCTTTCTATGTTTCTACAACTCTCTTGTCCTTCTTAGGCTACTTAGGCATGTTTTGGCTTCTTGGTTTTAAATCTGTAGATACCCTCTATCATGGATGGTTCTTAACGACAGTCTGAGAGTTATGCTTTAAATTAGCATTATATCCAATTAGGATACATTAATGACAATTAATGCTGCAAATTATCACAGACCTTTCACAATATCCAAATCTTCCAAAGGTAGTTTCCAGAGGAATTTATACTTGCTTGCAGTATCAATCACACTCCCAGCTGTGTATCTATTAGAATGGAAACAATTAGTGGAGGTTAAATTTAACAAAATGAATATAGTACAAGGGTCAAGATAATATACTCTAACATCTTCTAGAAGACCATTACAATGTGTAAGGGCTGAACTGATAATGGGCGATGTGCTTCTTCAACTCTGCCATTCAAAAATCATGGGTTGGGTCAACCTAGAAAAGCAGTTTTAAATACTCACTGCTAGATGACCAGAGTTTGGATGGTGAGATAGATTTTTCTAGACCTTCCACACTGCCAGCATATATAAGAAAACTGAAACAGTTCTCTGCCATTTTCTGGTACATACCAGGTGAGGTTCCTTATTCTTATTTTTAGAAGATTTTGTTACCAGAACACTTCAAATTAGGTGCCTGAGTTTTGTCTTCGCAACTAACAAGCAAGTGAGCAAATGGCCCCCTTAGAGGGCCATGTTCCAAATACTCTCACACTGGTAAAATCCATATGATGTCACTACTCTGAACCATGGGCTGACATTTTTCTTTTTGTTTTTTTTAAAAAAGTAGATTCCGTGGCTGCTAGAAAAACATGTGGGACTTCTGAATTACAAGTAACATGATATTGGTTTGCATTCTGCAGTCAGCAGTGAAGGGATGGTGTTCAGCACTGACCTCAAAAAAAAACAGCCCATGTAGATTTAGCAGCTCCAGAACATCGATACTGACTTTGCTGATATGACTTTTCCCTAGTCTGATGTGACTTACAAATCTAATGTCATTTAAGCGAAGTCATGAAGCAGGCTGGCCGTTAAGGGAGGGAAAGAAGAAGAAGAATTCTTACTGCCAGCAAATCAAGAATTAAAAAAACACCAATTACAACTGATCTTTTAATAATTTTAATAAACCAAAAATAAAGATTGGGAAATATATGTGGAAGAAACTAGAAGTTAAATTACAAATAAATGTAAAAAAAAGTTCATTTTAAAAAGCATAACTTTTTAACGCTTTTGCAAGGAAATGATGAAATAATACCCCAAGCTTAAAGTATTCATTGGGTCAGAAAGATAGTTCAGCAATAATTATGTCATAGTACACCTTTAAAATGTAGTTACTGCTTTTAACAAGGCTTAACATTTAAAAAATCTTTTGGCAGGATTAGTACATTGATTCTGTGTTGACTGCATTTGTGAATACTCAAAATTGAACGATGTGGATGAGCAGTGTATCATTGACAAACACTTATAGATTTCCGGCTTTAACTGCACATGTATCATATCAAAATAATTACGCTCCTGGACTAGTATTTCAAAATCCTGAACAATTGACTTAAAGAAATAAATTGATTGGCCACAGAGGAAATTAAATTCAAGTACGTAGGAACATATGAATTAAAAGCAGGAGTAGCCAAGTCAACCCTTCAAACCTGCTCTTTTATTCAATAAGATCGCAGCTGAACTGATTACACTATCTCGACTTCTGCCTTAAAAAATATTCAGGGACTCTGTTGCCACTGCCTTTGATCAAGAGAATATCAAACACTGATCCTCTGTGAGAAAAGAAATTCTCCTCATCTCTGTCTTAAGTGGGTGACGCTTTATTTTTAAACAGTGATCCCAAGTTCTAGATTCTCCAACAAGAGGTAATATCCTCCTCATAGACACCCAAGATCTTACACATTTCAGTCAAGTTGTCTATTAGATAAGTTCAAGATAATCAGGCCAGGTCAAAGTGGTTTTGTGAAAGTGAAATCACGTTTAACCAATTTATTTGACTTTGAGGAAGTAACATGTGCCGTGGATAAAAGCGAACTGGTGGTTCCACTACATTTAGATCTTCAGAAGACATTTGATACGTTGCCACATCAAAGGTTACTGCAGAAAAAAAAAGCTCATGATGTAGAGGGTAGCATCTTGGCATTGAAAGGTGATTGGCTGGTTGACAGGAAGCAAAGAGTAGGCATAAATGGGTATTTTTCAGGTTGGCGAGATGGAATGAGGAGTGTGTTACAGGAATTCAGTGCTGGGACCTTAGCTTTTTACAACTTATATAAATGACTTAGATAAAGGGACTGAGAATGTGATTGCCAAATTTGAAAGATGAAATTATCCTTTTTGGCAGGTAGAATGAAAAAGAATATTATCTAACTGGTGAGAGATTGTGGAGCTCTGAGGTACAGATGGATCTGTATTGGGCATAAGTCACAAAAGGTTGGTATGCAGCTACAGCTCATAGTTAGAAAAGGTAAGAGAATGTTAACATTTATTGTGAGGGGAATTGAACATGAAAGTAGGGAGGTTATGCTTCAACTGCACAAAGCACAAGTGAGACTGTGCCTGGAATGCTGTACACAGTATTTTCACCTTATTTAAGACATAAATACATTGGAGGCAGTTTGGAACAGGTTTAATAGATTACACTTGGAATGGGGGTATTGCCTTATGAGTAAAGGTAGGACAGGCCGGACTTGTATCTGCTGGAATAGAGAACAGTGGGAGGTGACTTGATTGATAATATCTCAAGGAGCTTTGATAGAGTAGATGTGGAGAGGATGTTTCCCCTCATCGGAGAATATAGCATTAGGGAGAGTCACTGTTTAAAAACCAAGTGTGGCACAATTAAAATAGAGATGAGACATTTTATTTTCTCTTTCAGAAGGTAGAGTGTCTTTGGAATTATTTTCCTGCAAAAGTGTGGAAGCAGAGCCCTTGAATATTTTTAAGGAGGAAGTAGATATATTGTTATTTTAGCAGGGGGTGAAGAGTTATTATGAGTACATAGGAATGCAGATTTGAGGTTACAAGCAGATCAGCCATGGTCTTACTGAAAGATGGAATAGGCTCAATGGCTGAATGGCCTACTCCTTCTCTTAGTTCTTATGTTTTTATGTACATTCCATGAATGAGTAATAAAGAAAATCTGTAGACACTAGAAATAGGTGTCAGTTTTATCTTGTAGTAACAATGAAGACTGATAATGCCTTTTATGGAGTCATAGAGTCATCCAACATTCAAGCAGACCCTTTGGTCCAATCAGTCCATGCCAAACATAATCCCAAACAAAAATAGTCCCACCTACCTGCGCTTGGCCCATATCCCTCTAAACATTTCTTATTCATGTGCTTATCTAAATGTCTTTTAAATGCTCTAACTATACCCACATCCGCCACTTCCTCTGGAAGTTCATTCCATACATAAACCACTCTCTGCGTAAAAAAATTGCCCCTCATGTCTTTTTTAAATCTTTCTCCTCTCACCTTAAAAATACGCCTCCTAGTCTTGAAATCCCCCACCCTAGGGAAAAGACACCTGCCATTCACCTTATCTATATCCCTAATGATTTTATAAACCTCTATGAGGTCATCCCTCAACTTTCTTTGCTCCAGTGAAGCAAGCCCCAGCTTATCCAGCCTCTCCTTGTAACTCAAACCCTCTATTCCCAGCAACATCCTCGTAAATCTCTTGTGAACACTTAAACTGGTTTTTGGTTGTATAAACCAAACAGAAACACATTGTCTGGTATTGCTGATGGAACTATAAGTGTTCACTATTACTCCAAGCTAAAATGCAAAGTGTAAAAGCTTTTAAGGGTAGGTCAGTTGTTTATGTGAAGCAGTCCAGGGAGCCTGCTGATAGAGTTAGATGAGGAAAGGCAGGAAGGTTCAAAAGGAACATTAAGACTCGCATGGACTGATTAGGCTGATTGTCAAGTTACTGTACTGCATATCCTATGCAATGTAATGAATTTGGGCTGTTGCTTTAATTGGCAATATACTTGAAGCATCAGTTTAATACCTTGGATATCAGTTGAAAATTGATAGCAGATTCCTTTTAAAACAGGAAAAGACAAAGCACGCTCTGTCTACAAGTAAACATTTCTACGCAAGAGAGGCTGCACACTCACAAGCTCATAGAACTTCGTCGGAGAGAGCCAGTTTTACGTTTCAAAGTAGTGCAAATCAGAAGGTCTGTGAACAGAAACAGCGAGCGTTCCTTCTTGCTACTAACGGATTTCTGTATATAGAAGAAATGGCAAAAACAGAAACATATCGGTGTGACCATTAAGAAGTGTCATTTTCAATTATGTTAGGATAAACTTGAATTTAAGATGGTTACATGCAATAATTCTTTCACACAGGAGTCACCAGTGTAACTGGCCTGATCCATCCAAGTATTCAACGACATTGGATTGGTCTTCCTTCATTGATGTCTGTGTCTTCAAAAAGTAAGTCTAAGATTGCATGAGGATGAGAGTGCTATCTCTTAGAAATCTTAATGGTTACCAGACTGCAGGCTAGGGAAATATAAGAAGGGAGTAGGTAAGATGTGGGGAGTGGTGAGAAACAGGCATAAAGCTGAGCAAGACGAGGGACATAGAGATTCCGTTAAAATGGTAAGATGTCACCTTTATTTTCATTCACTTGTGGGACATGGGCATCGCTGGCTGGCCAGCATTTATTATCTGTCCCTAGCTGCCCTTGAACCAAGTGGCTTGGTAGACCATTTCAGAGGGCAGTTGAGAGTCAACCAATTTGCTGTGAGTCTGGAGTCACATGTAGACCAGGTGAGGATGGCAGATTTCCTTCCCTGAAGGACATTAGTGAGCCAGATGGGTCTTTCTGATAATTGGCAATGGTAGCTTCTTAATTTTAGACTTTTTTTTAAACTGAATTCAAATTCCACCACCTGCCATGGCAGGATTTGAACCCAGGGCCCCAGAACATTAGCTAAGTTTCTGGATTAATAGTTTAATGATAATACTGCTAGGCCATCAACTCCCTTTCTTCTTTCCAGTTTTTAACCTTGCAGCACTAATCATTATTTTAATATATTATTCCATTGTAAACTAAGGCACAAGATATTTTTTCAAGGGTTCTTGCGATTTTTTTGAGGTCTACTTTTAAGCTGTGGCAGTTACTTTTTAACTTTTCTACTCTCACGAAATCATTTGTTATGTTAAGCAGTCATATCGTAACAATACCTTTTACATTTGTGTGAACCAGAATTAGAAGAATTAATCAATATCTTTAATAATTAACAACCAGATTAAACAGAAAGCCACGATGCTCAAGGAAAACATTAACTTGCTAGACAACACAGATTTAAATTGGGACAAGACAATGGGTATCACAATAAAAGTTTCTTTTCAAAATAACATACGCACACACACTTATGGACACAAAAGGCCACCACCTTAAACACACCTTTCACGGACTGATGAGGTCACAGCTAATGAATTTCCATCACATATACACAAAGCTGGAAGATTTGAGCCAGGTAGTTACAACCTTTCTTTACTGATCACAGATCTCAATCTCAGGTTTAAGCTTCATAACAAAACAACAATTATTCATTGAAATAGCATCACCTCGTCATTCCCCCATGTGGTAGCTCTTGAACTTAACTAGCCTTAAATGTGAGATTCCACATCCATGTGCATGGAAGTCTCTACGTTGTGAACTCAAGCTTTTCTGGCTCCAGTTAGCGGAGTAGTTCTCCGTTGACAGTTTTAAAACTATAATCTCGCCTTTGCAGCCTCTCGCTCTTCATAGCCCTCTTGTAGCATCCTCCTCAACCCTCTCTTGCAGCCACTTTCTCCATCACCCCCATCTCACTAGTGAATATTTCATCAGCAAGCATGGGAGAGGTCCAACCAATCATTGGAGCTCCTCACCAATTGTATCCATTTTACTTATAGGGGCGACGTTTTGCCCAATGGTTTCCCGGCTGGCTGCACTTCCCTGGGTGTTTTGGTGGTTTTCACGGGTAGGCTCGTCTGCTACATACAGGTTTACCCATTATTCACATCCTTCCTTACTCTGATAGATTTCTCTTTCCAACTCAAGATGATCCATAATTTCCCATTACAAGATCTCAATCTCATTCAAGATCACTTCTTTCAGTTGTTCCCTGTGTTAAAGCAGTTAAGAGTTGCAAAGTTGGAAAAAATTCTTACCACTTCAGTCACCATTTCCTGTCTTAAAAATTTTCTGTGAGGAACCAGAAGCTGCAGAACAAGACATGAAAATTCACTGTTGCAGCACTGAGAAACCAAGCATGGTGAAAAAGCAAAATACAGATTTGAAATTACAATAAGACACAGGTTTCAGATCATCGTCTCTCGCAAGAGGTTGGGGGCATTTGAGCCTGGAAACAGGAGCAGACCATCAAGACCTTGAACCTGTTCTGCCATTCAATGAAGTTATGGCTGTTTTGTATTTTAATGCCTGTCCCATCTGCACATGACAAAAATCTAGCAATGTCAGCTTTCAAATCATGAATTGAGCTTGTACATGTTGCCTTTTGTGGGACTAGGTTCCACAATTCTACCAACTTTTGCCTGACGAACTTTTCCTCACTTCCCCCCCTAAATTGCTTGGCTCTGAGTTGAAGATAATGCATATTTGTCTTAGATTCCACAACCAGCAGAAAAGATATTAAGTCTTTTCAAAATGCTAAATACTGCAATCAAATCACTCCTTAATCTTCTATATTCCAGAAAATAGAAGCCTTGCTTACGTAATCTTATAATTTAAGCTCTAAAACCTGATAACATTCCAAGGCTATTATGTCCTTCCCAAAACACATTATCCAGAACTCTCCACAATACAACAGGCATAGCCCAATCAGAGCTCTCTACAGCTTTGGCAAAACTTTCCTGTCTACAGTCAAATTCTCTTGATACAAATACTAGAATTCTATTTCATTTCATTGATCTTTTCACAGACTATTTTATTTTAGTCATCAATGCACATAGGCCCTGAAGTCTCTATAGAACACATACAGTCATACAGCTTGCAAACAGACCCTTCGGTCCAACAAGTCCATGCCGAAATTAATCCCAAACTAAACTAGTCCCACCTGCCTGTTCCTGGCCCATATCCTCCAACCTTTTTCTATGTGTACTTATACAAACGTCTTTTAAATGTTGTAATTGTACCCACATCCACTACTTCCTCTGGAAGTTCATTCCACATGCGAACCACCCTCTGTTTAAAAAATTTGCCCCTGTCATTTTTTAAATCTCTCTGCTCTCACCTTAAAAATGTGTCCCCTAGTTTTGAAATCCCCCATCCTAGGGAAAAGACAACTACCATTAACCATATCTCTTCCCCTTATGATTTTATAAACTTCTAGAAGCTCACCTCTCAATCTCCAACGCTCCAGTGAAAAAAGTCCTAGCCTATCCAGCCTTTCTTTATAGCTCAAACCCATGGTTACTACTTGTCACCAGTTGAAAAATACTTGGGTGCATACTTATTTGTTCCAAAAGAGACCACCTCACACTTATCTCTGCACTGCAACCCATCTTCCACATTTTGCAGACTCACTTAATCTATCAATATCAATATACTTTAAAGTTCCTGACTAGTCTGCTTCGATGTCACCAATCTTTGTATTATCAACAAACCTGGATATATGGTTCTCTTTTGCATTATCTCTGTCCTGATGCACTGCATAGTTGAAATGCACAGATCTTTCTGGGTTTCCAGTAATCCAATTTGTCTACATAAAGCACATTTGGAGATTTCCAATCTAAAATGACGTTTCCTAAATTGAGAGTGACAATGTTCTTTTCTTATTTTCATTTGTGAAATTACCTGTATCTACTTTTCAACAGCCCATATTGCCCTTAATTACACTTTTCCTTCTAAAATAATTGTTTTTTTGTGTTTATCTTGATATCTCTCATACATTTTTATTCTACTTCATATGTTTTAATCAGTTTTGATTATATGCTCCATTTAATACAAGCTCAGAGAGAAAAAGCCATGGTAAACATTTAGAAGTTGGAAAAGCACGCACTTTAACATAAATACAAGGTGTCTTGTGTTTACCGGATAAGGTAAGAACAAAAAGGTGAGAGTCTTAAAATGGCAGGTGGGCTTCCTTTACAAAAGAACAGGATATGTGACGTCCACAGTTATTCCAGTATAGGATAAGTTAGTCATGTGGTTTCCCAGGAAGATGGAAAGTTTTCGAATGGAAAGCTAATTAGTTTGCATTTCTATCCGGAAAGAGGCTGAGAACATCACAATGCCATGGAGATGGGATGTTTAAGGAGATTCTTTATTTTGAGCTTATCACTATGTTTCAGTTAGTGCAGAGCCAGCAGGCAAAACAGATTGAGAGAGCAAGAACCAACAAGAGATGGCCAGAAAGGGAATTGTTTGATGTTTGGAAAGCAGCAAAGCGACTGTATCAGCTTGGGTCTTATGTAGCTTGTAGGTCTGTGGAAATTGAGAGATAAACCAAGATTCCCATAGTTGAATTGGAATAAATGCAAGGTCTATCTTCCATGGCACAGCCTGTGATTGGGAGGTGATATTCATTATAAGATCAAGTTGGTAAGGGGATAACCAGCTGGGAGATTTGTTTAGCTGGAAACCAAAGAGAGAAACCTAAACTAATCCTCTCAATGGATGTTAGCTATCCTTGTTGCAGTTAGAATTCTGGAAGTAATCACTATGTTTGTAGTTTAAAACTGTGGCAGTGGGCTGCAGGAAACCACGGATGTTTTTTGATGTTTTAGGCCACTGTTCGGGAGTCCCTTGGAGACTTGTGCTTGAGTTGTAGGATCCAGAGTCGTGAAGCTTTAAAGGAAGGTGGAGGATTGCTTAGCCAAAAGCAAATAGAAGAATTCTCGCAAAATCTGTATCTTGGAAGCTGGTGAATCAGACTGAATGTAGAGAGCTGTGATAGACTTTATGGGCTGGTCCCAGGGAAATCGAATGAACTTTCAAGACTCATAAGATAAAGGAATTCTTTTTTTTGGGGGATGTGGCTAAGTAAAAAGTAGAACTGAGTTCAAAGGTAAGTCTTTATAAGCTTTACTGTTATGTTAATGGTACTTGTTTTCTCTTTCTATACACAATATAACTGTGTTTGTAAAATATCATGAAATCTTGAGGTGTAATTTTGATAGGTAATTCTGGTATGCATGGATCCTTAAACGATTAATGACCGCTAACAGGATCATAATATTTTCTTGTCCCTTTTCATTCTTCATCTCTCTCCTGGTCCCCCGATTTACACTATTCTCTGTACTTTTATATACTCTTTCCTTGTCTTTTGGCACCTGTCACCTTTTGGTCAACGGTGATTGGTCTATTTACTATGAATGGTAAAGAAAGAATTTGCAGCTATGTAGGAGCGCCCTTCTCAAACTTAGACTAAGATTATTTCTTTAAATCTCCGATGTGGCCTTTGAACCCTGACTCAGAGTTTACAGTGCTACCACTGAGAGAAATATGATAATAACTAAGAGAACTTCAAGCAGAACAGCATAAGAGACTTTACAACATCACAATGGATATCCGATTTTTTTTAGCTCTAGAAAAAGTCCTTCCTGGATCATCAGGATGATAATTTTATTACATGTATACTTCACATATATCAACTGTCTATAATATTGCAGTAAGTGTTTAGGTTTATCCTAAATAACTACCAAGGCAAGAACATCCCTAATTTTAATGGCCAAAAAGGGCCAACATATTATTGTCTACCACAGATAAGTTCAGAGATTAGTAAGTTGACTTTTTCATTTTGATTTCTTTATTGAAGTATTTCAGCTCAGTATCATATCCACCAAACTGGGAACTCAGCATTGAAGGGATGGTAATGCCTAGTGCAATAGCAATGGAAATAATCAAACATCAACTTCGATAATGGCTGGCCAATGTACATTGCTAGCTTTATGCCTGGGCAGCAAGTTGAAAACTTTTCTTGCATGTTTTCACAAAGCTAAGATTTCATTTGACGTCATTTGACTGACATATCTCATTACACAATTCAAAATATACACAGATGGATCTCAGATAATGATAGGAGGAGCACAGAAAGAGGTGTAGGCCATTCAGTCCCTTCAACATGTTGCACCATTAATATAGACCATGCGCAATGTGTGTCTACCAGTCTTGGTTGTGTTACCATTAATTGACTTGTCCAACAAAAATCTCTCATTTTGCTTTTGATGTTTTCAATTGACCTGATCTAAAAGGCTCTTTGGGAGAGAAAGAACAAAACTTTGACCCCTACCTTTGTGAGAAAATGAAAGATTATGAATTGAGTCTTGAAGGATTTGCCTAAAACTGAAGCTGAGCATAAAAGAACAGAGGAAACTCTACTTCACATGCTTTATTCAAACCAGCAGATAGTAGACAACATTACAGAGATAGTAGGAACTGCCGATGCTGGAGAATCTGAGATAACCAGGTGTAGAGCTGGATGAACACAGCAGGCCAAGCAGCATCAGAGGAGCAGGAAAGCTGACGTTTTGGGCAGA
>NC_063337.1:20926317-20952595 GCF_021869965.1 Rhincodon typus
GGTGTAGACCCGAAATGTCAGCTTTCCTGCTCCTCTGATGCTGCTTGGCCTGCTGTGTTCAACCAGCTCTCCACCTTGTTATCTCAGATATTAGACAATGTTGGTGATGCATAGCCCTGCTAAACATTAATTTTGGTCACAACTTCGCGCTTGCGTATAATAATTGTACCTCTTCATGGATACGCACATCCATCATGCCTTCTATATGGGATTCTATCTCTTGCAGTATGCGAGCCTCTTTCTCTGCTTCCTCTGCATTCTTCTTCCCCTTGTTTATCCTTTCAGCTAGTAACTTAATGTAACGCTGTGCTGCCAGCAGGCATGGATGATCTGGGTGATCGTCAGGAGTGTGCTTCAGTAGATCCTGCCATGCAGAAAACAACATCATTTCACTGATTAGGGATTAATAAGCCTCCATCTGCTTCATTTAGCCCAATTCCTTCAGTGATCTCCTTTTTGGCAAATCCCCGAATACGGTATATGGAGATAACTGTAAGGAGAGTGAAGACAGAAGAATGGGGTTTTAGAGTGAACATTGGTGATCCTCCTGCATGTAGCCAAGGTCTGGAAAGCAATATAATGATGAAAAAGAGCTAGAAGATAATGGTCAATGTATTAATTAAGATAAACAAGATCAGCATTTTATTACCAATGTTGTGAACAGTAATTATGATTAAAATTAGCATCAATCCAATGAAGCAATTTCTGATTTTAGAATAAGTTCCACTTGACCTTGATTTACGACAAAAGTACTGCGCCATGACACCGAACTCTACAATATAAAAAACAGATACTGCAGTTGCTGGAAATCCAAAACAAAAGCAGAAAGTGCTGGAGGAGCCCAGTGGATCTGTCAGCATCAGAAAAACAGAGTTATTGTTTCAAATCCTGTAACCCTTAGTCAGAAAGAACTATTTTTCTCTCTGCAGATGCTGCCAGATCTGAGTTTCTCTAGAACTTTCTGTTTTTGTATAACATCGAACTCTTTGGGTTATTAATGAATTTCAAGGATGGAGCATAACTTAGCTCTGCAAATCTTTTCTCTTCAGGTGCTTAACCAATCTCTTTAGAAAGCTGCAATTGAAACTGCTCCCACCACACTCTCAGGTTGTGCAATCCACACCAAAGAGGGAAATGGTGGTTTAGTGGCAGTGACACTAGATTAGCAGGCTAGAAACCAAAGAAAGCAATATAGTGTCCCAGGTTAGCGATCTAGAGACCAAAGCTATTGCATGAGGGACATAGGTTCAAATCCCACTGCAGCAAGAAGTGGAACTTAAATACAATTAACAAAATAAAAACTGGATTTGAAAGCTAGTTTTAGTAAAGGTGAAACAAAAATAATCATTGCCTGTTGCTAAAAACAGCCATCAGGTCCTCGAGGAAGAAAATCTGCCATCCTTACTTGGTCTGGTCCATATGTGACTCCAGACCTACAGCAATGTAATTAACTCTTAACTTTGCCCTGAAATGGCCGAGTGAGGCACACAGTTCAATAGGAATTTACGGATGGGCAACTAATGCTGGTCCTGCCAGCAATAGTCACGTTCTATGAAAGAGAAAAACATCTCAAACTACTTGTTACGTAAGAAAGATTTTCCACATGTCACCTTTTGTTCTTTTACCATTCCCCTTTACCCAATGTCCCTGGTTTCCAAACTTTATGAACAGAGAGAATTTCTCTCCATCTACTCTGTATAGAACCCACATAGTTTTGAACACCTCTATCAGATCTCCACTCAAGTTTTACTTCTCTGAGAACATATCTTGGATTGAACTATGCTCTCTTGTATTGTTGTTGGCAATGCTTCACTTATTTTAGATGACTGTCTTAGACAAAAGACTCTTTGGTATCAGTCTTTTGTTTCATCAGTAGCTTCTCTAACAATTAAAGTTGACGTTGTAAAGAAAAAATAATTCACCTAACTGAAGTCCTGGAGCTACTTCTGTGAATCCATTCTGCACCCTCTATAAAGCCTTCTTATCCTTCTTAAAATGTGATGCCCAGAATTCCATACATTCTTCAGTTGATATCAAGCCACTGTTTTATGAAGGTCTGGCACACCTCATTGCTTTGCACTGTACGTATTCAAAAAAAAACCAAGGATCCTACACGACTTTTTAACCACCTTCTCAACAGTTCCTGCCACCTTGAATAACTTATCCATGTATTAGTCACTCAGTTGTTCTGCTCCTTTACACAATTTAAAAATTCTATCAGTAAGGTTATGGTGTATAAATTATATACATAAACAAAATTTATTTTACTTATACACGTATTAGTCACCCAGTCTCTCTGCTCCTGTGCCCACTTTAAAAAGTAAAGTTAATATGAGTAATTTATATATACGTATAAACATAATTTATTTTGGAGTTTGTATTTTGAACTAGTTGCATGTGGATTTTGTACTAGTGGCATATGGATTTCGGTCAATGTATATGGGGAAATTTAATGATTACCATGTCAGTATTTCTGGATCCAATAACTTTTTGAAACTGTATGAGAGAGTGAGCAAGCGAGAGTGAGCAAGTGAGAGCAAGAGTGAGAGAGAGATGGTCCTTGGAGTGCTAATAGAAATGTGTTTGTATTCTGGGAGTTTTACAATTGGACAGCATAAACAAGCTTGCTTCTAAATTGGAAGAATAGGGGATTGATTTTTTTGCTTAAGAGAAAATCCCTTAGATTGGAAAGCTTTTGGTTTTAGTTTGCAGAGTTAGGATTGAAATTAGATAATAAGAACTGAAAGCAGTTAGTTCAGAACAGTCAGGATATAATTTCCTGGTGTAAGGGTTTTAGTTGAAAGCTGCAGCAGGCTTTGGTTGAAAAGTTGAATGGGTTATTTGAAGCTTCAAAAATTTAATCTCAGTTGCAAAATTAATTAAGGAAGAGGCTATCAGACTTTCAAGGCTGAGAATTGAAGTAGACAGTTAAGTAAAAACGTACAGATATGAGAGAGAAGGATACTGTAAAGTGATTGCATTGGGATAGACGGGAATGTATTATTGCATTTTGAAATCTTTCAAATTGGGTTGTACATAAATAACTTTGCTTATTCTATTTCATTTTCTCTTCTTTTGAGTAATAAACTTCTGTTTTTGTGATAAAACCAGACATTCAGCATTACGTGGTTGCATTTAAATGATAGACCACTTCATTAAATAAGAACATTGTGATCAATCAAGCCAGATTTCAGCCTGGGATCTGACTTCTCCTGTAATAATATCCTTGATTTTATCATGTCTCTTCATTCTTAACAAAACAATGCTGTTACCCAGTATCTTTACTAGTTTCTTAAAATCTGCCTGCATGGCCTCCTTTCTCATTCTACCTCTGTCGGTACTGATACAGACCAGCACTTCTGGTTGTTTATTCTCCCTCATCAGAGTGTTTTGCTTCTTTTTGGTACCAGATCGGTAACAGACTGTCCATGGCCATAGTTCCACATGTTCTCTGAACTAGAGAATGCCCTGTCATTTTTGCCAACCAAACTTCCTCTTACCTGTGTTCAACTCTTTGAGCCATGATGCTGTGGACTTCACTTGGTAGCTACACTACCCATCATTCTCATTAGTATTCCAAACTGAATGAGAGTATCTACGCCTCAGTGTAGTCCTGCACTACCCTGCCAGGCCTCTTCCAGTGCTTCACCATCATCCATTCCCCTTCTGTCAGCACATCCTTACACTATAGAATAATCACATCTAGAGATATGCTATTTACATAGCTCTCAGCCTTGTGGATGTGCCACAATAAAGCCAACTACCTGTCAGATTGTGAAATTTGGAGCCTGAGTTCCTGCAGATGACACACTTGCTGTAGATTGGTTGCACAGAACGTGAGAAGCATCCTGGAGTTCCCACATGGAACAGAATGCGCGTTCCTAGAGGATGAGGTGCCCTGCCATGTTTCCATCTAAAATATTTATTTGCTAAATTAAATGAAATGAATTGTGAATTGATTATTTTAGTTCTATTGACTAATTAGTTTAGTTTATTAATTTAATAAGTAATATTACGTTACAGATTCCAAGGTCAGTTTGACACATCTCACAACCTTAAAGAAAAAAGAGAACACTGCAATACTTGAGATAACAAGGTGTACAGCTGGATGAACACAGCAGGCCAAGCAGCATCAGAAGAGCAGGAAAGCTGACGTTTTGGGTCTTGACCCTTCTTCATTTCTGAAGCTCTACACCTTGTTATCTCAGATTCTCCAGCATCGGCAGTTCCTACCATCTCCACACTGCAATACTTATTTGGTTGGGCAGTTCTCTCTCTCTCCCCCCATTTTTCCATTCCTTTTATCTTTGCTGTGCCCTCACATTTCCTGTAATTCTCACATTACTCTTTCCCACTGTTTCTATTACTTTGGTATTCTCATTTGCCTCCTGCTGTTCTTGCAGTGCTCTTTCACTCTCTCCTTCTCTGCTAGTCCATTTACCTCAATGTGGCCTTAAACTTCAAACTTATCTCTATTGTCAACTCCACAACTCCACTTGTACTGCTGTGCTCTCAGGCCTCCCAAAATTCTGATTAAAGTGTATCTCACACATTCATTGCCACTAGATCTCTGTTCTTGGGGGGGTTGGGGGGGAGTGGGGTTATTTTTGTGTGCGGAATAGTTACTCACCAATTGAGATACAGTACAATGTGTCCCCTGTGAAACATTTCATTACTACTGCTTTCCAACTCAACAGCCTAATCCCACTTTAGGACCAGGGATGCGTTGTTGTAGTTGTACAGGGCCTTGGTGAGGCCACAACTAGAATACTGTGTGCAGTTGTGGTCTCCTTTTCTGAGGAAGGACACTTTTGCTCTCAAGGGAGTGCAGCGAAGGTTTACCAGGCTGATTCCAATGGTGGCAGGTCTGAAATTTGAGAAGAGATTGACTAGGTTGGGATTGTTTTCACTAGAGTTCAGATGAATGAGGGGGGATCTCATAGAGACTTACAAAATTTTAACGCGATTAGACAGGGTAGATGCAGGGAGGATGTTCCTGATGGTGGGTGTGTCCAGACCTGGAGTCACAGTTTGAGCATTCCTGGTAGACCATTTAGAATGGAGATGAGGAGACATTTCTTCACCCAAAGAGTGGTGGGCCTGTGGACTTCATTACCAGAGGAAGTAATTGATGCCAAAACATTTAATGTATTGAAGAGGCGACTAGATATAGCACTTGGAGCAAATAGTATCAAAGGTTATGGGGAGAAAGCAGGATTAGGCCACTGAATTGGACAATCAGCCATGATTATGAAGAATGGTGGAGCGGGTTTGAAGGGCCGAATTGCCTCCTCCTGCTCCTATCTTCTTTGTTTCTATGCAACATTTATTATTTAAATAAGAGAAAGAAGGAAGCATGATTTATCACACATGAAGATGCTGGGTACAAGCTATTTGTGGCCAAGTAGGATTGCTGTCTCCTTTGCTGGCTTTAGTAGAAACAAAATTGTCTATAGTCTATATTTCACTGGTATTTAGCTTGGCCGACCATACAGGGCCTAAATTTGGACAGCTATCAGGATCATTTCTCAGCATTATGATTGTGCAGTCTCTGAAAGCCTTAAACTGCTGTTTAAACAGTCTTAGTTTCATAACGTCCATCTGTGCACAATTGTAAAGGAGAACAAACTCTACAGTATAGATTTATTTAAATTTCTAAACCGGCCTGCAGTTGCTTCCAATATTGTAAATTTTAGTCTGATAAAAAATTGTTTGGTATATGATGTAGAATATTAACAGGCCTCACTCAGAAGTTTTAACAATGATCTTGAAATGTATTTTGTGAGACTATCATGGACAGTTAGTCTTTGATAAATGTAAACCTGTGAGCTTTAATGTAGATATTAAACAATCTGTGTCTTCCTTATGAGTGGATTTATTCTAATCTGACTTTCTCCATTTCAATGATAAAAAACCGTAAGAACTATGGGTGCTGGAAATCAGAAGTAAAAATAGAAATTACTGGAAAATCTCAACAGGTCTGGTGGCATCAGTGAAGAAAGCAGAGTTAATGTTTTGGGTCCAGTGATCCTTCTTCAGAACTGATGGTAGCTAGGAAAAGGTTGTTTTTTTATGCAGAAGATAGGGTTGGGTGGGAGGGGGTAAGGAATAAACGATAGATGGAGATAAAGCCCAAAGAGAGATAAGAACAATTGGACAGACAAAGGAGTGGATAATAGTCAGCCAAGGAGAATGAATGGCTGCTAATGGGGAATATTAGTGGCTAACGATGTGTTGTTTGAAATAGTAGACCATGTGATGACAAGGCCTGATATATGGAGGTTGGGGTAAGGACAAGGGAGAAGGTACCTCAAGCACTAAAACTGCTGAACTTGATATTGAGTCCAGAAGGCTGTAGAGTTCCTAAGCGGAAAATGAGATGCTATTTTTCCAGCTTGAGCTTCACTTCGCTGGTGTTTTGCAGGAAGCCTGAGACAGAGATGTTGACTAGGGAACAAGGTGAAGCGTAGAAGTAGCAGCAACTGGAGGCTCTTTTTTGTGGGCAGAATGTAGGTGTTCTGCAAAGCAGTCACCCACACCATAGTTTGTCTCCCCAATATTGAGGAGACCACATTGTGAGCAGCGAATGCAGTAGACTAGACTGTGTGAAGTGCAGGTAAAGCACTGTTTCACCTGGAAGGCATGCTTGGGCCCTTGGGTACCGAACAGGGATGAAGCAAACGGACAGATGTTACACCTTCTGTGGTTGCAGGGGTAGGTGCTATTGGGGCTGTTGGGGGTGGCTGAGGGTGAAGGAAGAGTGGACCAGGGTGTCCAGGAGGGAACGGTCCATGCGAAGGCTGACAAGAGAGGGGAGGGAAATATGTGCCTGGTGGTGCCATCCCACTGGAGGTGACAGAAATGCCGGCTAATGGTCCTTTGGGTGTGGATGCTGGTGGGATGGCAGGTAAGGACAAAGGGAACCCTATCGCTGTTGTGGAGGGAAGAGAAGGGGTGAGGGTGGAAGTACGGGAGATGGGTCGGACCTGCTGAGGGCCCTGTCAACTACGGTGCTGGGGAATCCTCAGTTGGGGAAGAGGTGGACATTTCATAGGCCCCCTTGTCGAAGTTGGCTTCATCACAACAGATATGACAGAGATGAAGGTACTGGAAGAGTGGAATAGAATCTGTACGGGAAGTCGGGTATGAGGATATATAGTCATGGTAGCTGTGGGATTTGGTTGGTTTGCAGTGCATATTGGTGGCCAGTCTATCCCCTGAAATGGAAACAGAGATGTTGAGGAAGGGAGGAGTCAGAGATGGATCAGGTGAAGGTGAGAGCGGGGTGGAAACCGGAACTGAAATTGATAAACTTTAGTAGTTCTGGATGAGAGAGGGAAGCAGCACCGATGATATCATCGATGTACCGGAAGAAGAGTTGTGGGTGGGGGCCATAATAGGACTGGAACAAGGAATGTTCCATATGTCCTACAAAGAGACAGGTAAAACTGGGGCCCACCCGGGTACCCATGGCCACCCCTCTGACCTGAAGAAAGTGAGATGAATTAAAGCAGAAAATGTTTAGAGTAAAGATGAGCTCGGCGAGGTGGAGGAGAGTGGTGGTGGATGGGGACAGTTCAGGTCTTTTTACCAGGAAGAAGGGGAGAGCCCTGAGACTATCCTGATGGCGGATGAACATGTAAAGGGATTGCTTGTCCACAGTAAAGAGAATGTGGCTGGAGCCCGCAAACTGGAAATTGTTTTTGTTTTTTTCCATTTCCACAATGTTCTGGCCATCTTCTTTACATCTCAACCAACGTTATGAAGAAGCAGGCCATCTGCTCATTACTAGGCAGGGATCAACTTGTGCACAAATGGGCTGCAGCATTTCCTGTGTTGCACAGTGATGAGATTTCAAAGGTGACTGTATAGCAATTTGGGACATCCTGAGGTCATGAAAGGAGCTATATAGAGTGAAATTCTTTCAGCCTTTCTGGATAACATTAGCAGATAATGCACAAGAAAAATGATCACATTTAATTCTTTTAATTACTTGGAAAGCTACAGGTCTGGAGTTTCCACTTGACTGCTGTTTTTCCTAATTGTAATTCAGTAAATCTCAGTTCAAGTGGAAAAAGATATTCTGAAACTTAAAGAGGAATCTCTACTCAACGCAATTCAGGTTTCCACAATCTTTTGGAAAAGTCTGGAAGAACAGCCTGCCCACTAAAATAGCCACAGGCACAGGGTGAATTAAGGGCTGTCAATTTAAAACTGAGATGTGGAGGAATTTCTTCTCTCAGAGGGTTGACGGTCTTTGGAACTCCATACCACAGACAGCTGTAGAGGCAGCGTTCTTCCCCATATTTAAGGCTGAGACAGATAGATTCTTGACAGACAGACTCAGTGGGGAGTGACGAATTATGGGAAAAGGGCAGGAAAGTGGATGTGAGAAATTTTGGATCAAGCATGATCCTATTGAATGGTGGATTGGGCTCAAGGGGCTGAACAGTCTACTCCTGTTCCTATTTCTTATGGTCTTCAATTACCCAAGCATGTATACAAGAAAACTCTTCAAGAAGACATTAAAATGTAGGTTCGTCCTTTTTGGATGCAAGGGCAGTAAAAGGCAAGTGTTCAAAGCTTTTGAATGTAACATGTATTGTAATAAAAGCCACTATTGTAACTCAATGCATCCATAACCTGCTCTATGCAATTTAAAATCAGGTTACCCAGAGATGATGGATTGACACAAAAAGTAAAACTTTCTTGTGCTAAACACAATTTTTCATTGCTTCAATCAAACTCTGCCAAGTTACCATTTTTAAATATCTGAAGGCAAATTTCTTAGAGCAATTTATCAAATAATAAATTATTGCATTTTGGCATGCTGCCCAACACACTAGGTTATGACAGATCTTGTTTTAGGTAATATATGAATAAGTTTGAGTGGGACTTCAGGGAAAATAACAACTTTGAAATTCGGCACAGATTTGGAATAAATTTGTCCCAAAATTATTGAGATGCCCAAAGTGGAAAGTCTACCCAATGTCCTCTAATCTTTTTCAGTTCGTTCTCTATAACCAAGCATTGAATGTAATTCATGGGAATGATATTAAACAGGGTATATATATCCAGTGGTTTATATGGCAGGATGGTATAATTTGTCACTGCATTGCCTGGGCTGAAGTTTAAAAATAGTTTGATTTAGGAAGCTTGCTGCTTCAGTTGTTGCGATGCATTGCTTTTTTCAGAAGTTCACTCCAAGTTTGGTTCAGTCTGGCTTCCAGGGCTGCTCACCATTACAGTTTACTTCCCTCACGCTTCTGAAGTAATTGCACTGTCATGGGGCTGCCTATCCCTTCTGCTTGCCTACCCTTTATTTGCCTTCTGCACAATAAAGTGCATCAAACCACACTGGCTAGCAAGCTGAGAATTAAAATGTCTTCTCAAATCTTGATTCTCCATCCCTCAATTGAATTTGGGAACTAATCCCAAATCAAGGAAACCTCACATTTCATCTCACTTAATCAATTCTGAAAGGAATTCCTATTCCAGGGCTGTACATTTCCTACATTTCACCTGCTTTTGTCAAGAAATGAATGTCAAGACTCACTACCTATACTGTATCCTTTGATCTAACCCTGCAGAGCTGCACGGCTTGTATGTATTTATGTTGCTGAATTGAGCTGGATTTTACGGTCTATTGTGGTAGGTGCTTCCCTGGCCTGGCTTAAAGATTGGGTACTGACATCTGCCCGTGAGGCAATTTACTGCTGCAAGCAGTGTTTGTGGCTTAAAGATGGCCTTCCATTCCAACCTTGGAAAGAAGCTCTATCTTGAAGAGCTGCTAACCAAATTCCACCACACCATGGGGCCCAACTATGTCTAGAGTCAGGGGTCCCAGCGGGGGCAGGTATAAATATCATGGAGCCTGGCACCACTCCTGGCCAAGGTCAATAGTTGCATCCCAGGCTTCTCCCAATGCCCTGAGCGAGGATAGTGGCATCATTCTAGGGCAGTGGCCCTACACCCCGTCCTCCTCACTCTGGTTATTGGGCCCTGATGCACCTCCAAGTCTTGGGCCCAGGACTGGAGGGTGGCTGTCCTCATGGAGGCGGTTTTCAGTGGGGAAGGGGAAGGGGAAGGGATGACCTTGAGAAGAGTGGAAAGGTGCATCCACGTGGCTCAGCAGACTCAACAAGAGGGTCACTACCCTTGTCCAATAGTGTGCACAACTAAAGCTGCCAGGCCTATGGCAAGATGAGAGCAACCCCTGCTGTAGGTAGAATAACAATGGAGGCAACATGAGGGCCATTAACCGGTCACTTAAGGGCCTCAATCTAACAAATGGTAGACAAACGGCATGCCCAAAGCTCCCTTACCCATGGGAGATACATTGGGGATGGGTGGCCAGAAAGTCACGCACTGGACTTTATGTGCCTCCCCACCCCAAAGTCACACTCCACCTTCAAACTAAACAGTGAAGGATTATAAAATCCAGCCCACTGTGTTCTACAGAATACAGTGCAGAATAGACAAAATGTACCCAACTCATTCTGAGTAGAAGTACTGGCCAAACCCATACGTGGTATATATATTAATGGAAATCACATACATGATCATCAGGCTAACTGTCCCTCCTACTTGTTAGAATGGCACTATATGCAACAAAATTAAATAGAATTAGGAAACAAAAAATCATAACAACAATTATGGCATTTAAAGGAATTAAACAACATCAGAGGTCAAACAAAAGACTGAACAACCTAAAAAAAGGTCATTCAAGGCAGATTTACCAAGGAAACTATATTTGTTGAAATTTATTGAATTTAATACTTAAACTAGTGAGTAAACATTTATCTGTAAGCTGTTATAATCCCTTGTATTTTTCTCAAACAAATGGATTCTATCCACACGTCAAATTCAAGACTCTCTGTCTCCTGTATTTACAAGGGCATGTGCTGGATGTTAAATTATTTTGTTCCAGTCTTTATGGCTGCAATTCAGGAAAAGTTCAGGCCAAATAGATATCTCACTAAACTGCTTAGTGGTTCAGAGCCAAGATTAAGAACTTATTAAGGGTGGCAATATGCGGCATAAATATTCCCCACACTTTGTAAATAATCTACACAATTAGACACCAGAAACATCCAGAGCTCAACACTAAACTGTACAGTTAGTGCCTTGAGGTTTATTGTGTTGAAATTCAAACTGTAAAACTTTGTTGACATTATGCATAACATTGTAGTTAATAATTTTAGAAATACATGTGGGAGGTGATGGCCTAGTGGTATTGTCACTGGACTGTTAATCCAGAGACCCAGGTAATGTTCTGGGGTCCTGGGATTGAATCTTAGATGGTAGAATTTGACATCAAAAGAAGTCTGGAATTAAGAATCTAATGATGACCACAGTTAATTGTCAGGAAAAACCCATCTGGTTTACTAACGTCCTTTAGGGTAGGAAAGTGCCATCCTTACTTGGTCTGACCTACACGTGACTCCAGACTCACAGCAATGTGCTCTGGGCAATTGGAAAGGCAATAAATGCTGGCCCAGCCAGTGACGATCTCATCCCATGAATGAATAAAAGAACAGTGGATAGAGTTTCTTATTGCAATACATAATCATATGGTTTTCTTTTTAATTCTCAGTGTAGATTGCACCAGTATATTTTTTATTCATAGAAAACTAGAAGACAAGTCTCAAAATAAGTTTTTATTTGGGCTCTTCTTCAGATTTTTGAATGCTATGTTTTGATTTTCAGGGGCTCCTTTTTTATTCTCACTCACTCAATATATTTATTGAGCGATGCACTCACATAGTAACAATACATTCTGTATATTTCACAATAGGATATGTTACCTCACATAGGAGCAGAATTAGAGGAATTCATCAATAACTCGTTAATGATTAACCCTTCATTAAACATAAGGTCACAATGCACAAGGAAAGCATTAATACTGTTTTCCATAGAAAATTAAATTAGCATAAGCTGGCAACAAAAGTTATACTTCAAACTAACTGACGTACACTTATATAAATATAATACCTATTATAGAGTCATAGAGTCATACAGCATGGAAACAGATCCTTCAGTCCAACCAGTCCATGCCGAACATAATCCCAAACTAAGCTAGTCCCACCTGCCTGCTCCTGGCCCATATCTCTCCAAACCTTTCCTATTCATGTATTTATCCAAATGTCTTTTAAACATTGTAATTGTACGCGCATCCACTACTTCATCAGGAAGTGCATTCCACACACGAACTACCCGCTGTGTAAAAAAATTGCCTCCTAATCCCTCTCCACTCACCATAAAATTTTGTCCCCTTGTCTTGAAATTCCCCATCCTAGGGAAAAGATACCTACCATTAACTCTATCTGTACCTCTCATTATTTTATAAACTTGTATCAGGTCTCCTCTCAACCTCATACACTCCAGTGAAAATAGTCCCAGCCTATCCAGCCTTTCTTTATAACTCAACCCTTCCATACCTGGCAACATCCTGGTAAATCTCTTCTGACCCCTCTCCAGCTTGATAATATCCTTCCTATAACTGGGTGACCAGAACTAGACACAGTATTTCAGAAGAGGCCTCACCAATGTCCTGTATAATTTTTTTTAAACATACTTTCCACAGATGGACAAAGTAACAGATAGCAAATTTTCACTCAATATGCACAAAGCTGGAGGATTTTAACTAGGCAGTTACTATCCCTTTTACTGCATCTCAGGTTTAATCTGAGATTTAAGTTGACCGATCGACACAGTCTTTATTACAACAGCATCCACTACAATTTTCCCCATATAGGAGCTCCTGAACTTATACAACCTTAAACTGCATACTTCCAGACACAATTGCAAGGAATACTTAACTCAGAGCCATTAATTGAGTATTTCTCTGTTGATGGACTTAAAATTGTTCTTTCTCCTTTGTCATCCCATTTTTTACACTATACAGACAACTTCTCCCTCATTTTCAGCATCCATCTCCCCTTAAAACTCTTGCAGTCACTTTCCCTCCTTCATCATCCCACTCTTCTTGCAGCCATCTTTTCTTCTCCCTGGCAGGACCACTGGACCCAGCAAAATGTCCCTCCATCCCAGCCCTAGCAAGGAGTCAGCACTCCAAGCACTAACAAAACAGGCCTTGGCAACTCTTGCTTCCTTTTGTTACTTATCGGACAGCTTGCTCATTAGAGAGACTCTTAACACGAAATGTCAGCGAGAACTCGCAATATTTGGAGGACTAGCTGCTTTCCAATTATGTCAAATTACCATATGGATGCCACTTTTCTCTGATTGGTTGCCGCCTTCACTGAAATTCACCAGGTGTTTGGTGTTTTAAGGGGTAAATGCCCCTGTGAATTTGAGGTACTACTAGAAAAGGCCATTTCATCTAATTTGTTTACTGCCATCTTTGTGATGCTGAGGCCATTTTATCTTGACTCACACCCCATCATGCACTAAGCCTCTAACTTTCCCCTTACTGAGAGTCAGAAACTCCTTAGATACTGAAGCAGTCTGTGTGTTTATGCAGCAAGAGCTGGACAACTTTCAGGCTTGTATTGAGTGGTAAGTAACAGATGCACCACAAGTTCTAGGCAAAGACCATTGCCAGCCTCACAGAATCTAATTTCCTCTCCTTGATATTCAATACTGAGTCGCTCACCGCCATTAGCCAGAAACTTAACCGGCCAAATCATGTGGCTACAAGAGCTGGTCAGACACTGTGAATTTTGCAGCATCTTCTCACTCCTCAAAGTTTGCTCACCATCTGCAAGGCACAAGTCAGGAGAGTGGTCTAATATTTAATATTCTGTAATTGCCTAATTATGTCTGACTTCATCAACACCCCAGAAACTGGACACTACCCGGGATAAAGCAGCCCACTTGATCAGTACCCCATCTGCCAACTTAACCATTTGTCACTGACACAGAGGTGTCACAGTATGTGCAATATAGGAACAGCAACTTGTCAAGCCACCTTTCAGATTTGTGACTTCTACCACTTAGAAAGACAAGGTCAGCAGACACATGGGATCATTCCTCCAAGCAGCACACCATCCTAACTTGGATACATATTGCCATTCCCTTTATTGTCAATGGGACAAAATCCCGGAACTCCCTTCCTAATAGCACTCTTGCAATTCAAGAAAGCAGCTCATTATCACTGTCTCAAGGCCAATGATAATGCTGGCCTAGATAGTATACGCACATCCCATTAAAGAACTACACAAAAAAAACCTCATCTTTTTTAAAACAGCTGTCCCAGAATGCATACGTTTGGACAAAATGGCAATCAACTTGTTAAGTCGCCAGCTTGGAAGTTTATTGCTCCACAACATTTAAAGGAATGGATTTCCACAGCAATAACGAAGGCTCTATTCCTTCATCTTTCAGAATATAGGGCAAATTCACACCATGTCACCGAGTCCTCCAGTACCTTAAAAAGCTGTGTCAAATCCCTGTATCAAGTGAGAGACTGAGCTGGCTAAGGAACTGGTGCTCAAATGTACAACAGAATTATCTGTGCATCTGTAAAACCTGCGTTGGGGAGTATGCATTCTTCCAGTTGAATTGTGGTCTCTATCCCCTCTGCCATGAGGCTGAGAAGAAGGTAGCTGATGCTGATGCTGTGTTAGTGGACTGACTGGTTTCCGCTCTTCCTTTTAGTCAGATGTTCAAGCTAGACCCTCATAAGCTGCTCTGACTCCATGGCGAATGCTTACCGCAGTAAGTGCAGCTGAAGGTGAGCGAAGTCCTGGATGGGTGAAATGCCTTCCAAGAAGTTGACAGTTGCTTATGGAATGATTGCATTCCCTAAGAATGTGCAGGCTTTGAACGGCAGTCATTCAGTGGCCATGGCTGAAGCTCTTCAGTTTCAATGCTCAAAGTTTCCGTCTTGTGAATTTCACTGCTGAAGTGCTCATTACACTCACCTCGATGACCCTGCACAGCTACTAACATGTCAAAAATAACAGGTGCCCTGGCGTAATTTCCTTAAGATTTATTCATAGGGTGTGGATGTCGCTAACGAGGCCAGCATTTTTATTTCCCAACCCTATTTGCCCTAGAGAAAGGTGGTGCTAAGCTACAACCACAGTAGTCCTTGGGGTGTATTGATATCCTCTGTGCTGTTAAGTAGGAAATTCAACAATCTGGGATAAATGGCTGCTTAATTATCTTGGCCATTTCATATTTACTGCATGACAGATCCAAGGAGGCTCCCTCTTGTCTTCCTGCAGCAGAATGCATTACCATTGGGGATTCTAACTCAGATTCAGTTTCTGGGGCCCTCCCACTTCTCATACACATGAACCCACCTGGGAAAATTCTGCACTAGGTTTCTATGAAAGGATGAGCTTGCAAATAATAAAATTGCATGAGATAAAATTCAAACCTTTGTCAAAATTATCAAAAGTATACCACAAGACAGAGAGGGAGGCAGAAAGATTTTCATTCACTCTATTGTTTCATTTTAAAAAGTTCTGACTTTTAGCTTTCACTACATTAACTCGAGGTCCAATCCACTGATTTACCATTTTTCATCTGAAAAACTTCATCACAGCAATTTGACTTAACTTGGTTAAATATTTCCTTTGACATTTTGCTATACATTATTTTAAACAAGGATTGACCTCTTCTGTACCACTTACTACCTTACACCAATCTTTGTCACCTACAGCTAAGGTTGAAAAGCCCAAGTTTTCCCAACTTCTTCATAACTCATTCCTTCAGCGCTTAGGATCGATATACAACTCTTCTTCGGATCAAATCCAAGATCTGAATGTCTCATATATTTCTTGTTAACCACCAGTGGTCAGAATGTGATGTAACGACAAGAATTTACATTTTTAGCATTACTTTCTGTATTTGGCTTTTGTGGTTGAGCAACCTATTTGCTTTGTTGACTCCTGGTCAATAATGACAAGTAAACTGACAAGACTGGTAATCAACTGACACTCCCTCTGGCTTCAACATTTCAATGCCAATCACAGGGTGATTGTGTCGCGTATTTTTGTCGTTGCAAATGGAACAGACAATGCGATGTGAACGCCCACATGGCAAGTGTAAAAATAATACTTAAATTACATTGAGGTTTGCCAAATACAATTGAAAGGGCAGGCAAGCCACATGGGCACATTGTCTACAAAAGGTTATGCTAAGGCATTACAAGACATCTATCACCTGACAACAAGAAAAGGTAATAAAAAGCAACAAGACCTACTGCAACTGTGAAGTGGATGAATTATATGGAACAATTAGACAGTTTTTAACTTTACAGTCTAGAAAGCAGATGATTAAAGGAAGAATTTGATGATATCTACGATATCTAAAATAGCATGCTAACAGGATTTCCATAGCAAACTTGAAGAAAACATATTTTATAGCAAGAAGATTGTAATCAGAGAACAAGAGTTGCATGTACTATATTATACCCAAGATTTTTAATATATAACATTTGATCTCCTTTGGCACATGGTGACTGAAAACCGCATGTAGTAGGTTAGAGGAACAAGGAAAAATTAAATCAGAACATCCTGATATAACTCTCAGAATCCCTATGGTGTGGAAACAGGCCCTTCGGCCCAACAAGTCCACACTGACTCTCAGAGCATTCCACCCAGACCCATCCACTCTACAATCTCGGAACACTACGGGTAATTTAACATGGCCAATCCACCTAGACTGCACATCTTTGGACTGTGGGAGGAAACTGGAGCACCTGGAGGAAACCCACGCAGACAGGGGGAGAATGTGCAAACTCCACACAGACAGTTGCCCGAGGGTGGAATTGAACCCAGGTCCCTGGTGCTGTGAGGCAGCAGTGCTAACCACTGAGCTACCAAGCTGCCCGAACTCCATTCCCATTTTAAAGTCATATAAACTATATTATGACCACATATCCCCAAGCCTACGTTTATGATGAAATGAAAACTTGTCACAATGTAGTGACATCCTCTTAACATAAGTAGCACTGCAGCACTTGCTTCATTGGAGAGTGCAATTTCAGCTGGATATGTTTTACACAGTGATCTCCATTACAAACATGGGCTTGGGTATTTAAAATGGACTAGGTAGACATGAGTTGCGTTCAAACACAACATTTTACTGTAGGTAGATAAGATAAACCTAAACTACCACTTCAAGAGATATTCAAGGAAAGTAAGAGCAGAAAACTGAAATGAATAAAGAGCTTGCTTTGAATTGATAGCAGGAAGAACATCGTCATTCAGTGTGAGAAACGTTTGGCTTTAGTTTTATGTTTTCTTAGAATATAGTTGGATGTTATAAAAATGGAATTGGTTTGTATTAACCCTGGCCACTGGCCGCACTCTCACCTCTCAAGGTTTGAAAATTGGAGATTCAGGCCCATAGTAGGGACTTGAGCCCATCATCACTGCACTGCAGTACTGAAGGAGTGCTTCCCTGTCAGAGTTATGAATTTGACAATATTTTGCCGAAGTGTTAATTTCAGCGAGTTTCATGAGTTTCCCCCCGCAAGAGCCCTGGCGGCTTTTCTCAGCCAATTCTCTGCTGTTCGCCCCATTCACTACGCATCCTGCCTCCACAGTGCCTCTCTTGCACTCAGCAGAGGAAGGAGTGCTCACTTGTTTCCGGGACTTTATGACATTCATACTGTGGGGCCCATATTTAAACTGCCCAACCAGGAACTGCCCTTCATGTGATGGTGAGCAATTCAAAGCAACATGGCTGAAAGATGCAAACTGACAGCCATCTGGGGTGATGGAGAGGAGGGCTAAAGAATAATGAATCTGTGGAAATCTACTGACTGCAGAGCCATTTAGACTGGCGAATTACGTGTATTCAAGACTAGGAGAAGCAGATTTTTAATCAGTAAAAGAAATCAAGGGTTATAGAGAAAAGGCAGGAAATGGGTTTGAGGATAATCAGATCAGTCTTGATCTCACTGAATTGTAGAACAGACTCAATGGACTGAGTAGCCTATTTCTGCTCCTATGTATTACCGTCTTATTGACTGGCTTTGGGCCTGCACTGAGACAACACAAGAAAGAACTTCTGCGAGCTGGAAAGTTTTAAATGGAATGGCAAAGTACAAAAATGCAAGGCACGCAAGTAAGCATGAAGTGAACGAGCATTAAGAAAGCAAACGAGGGCCCAAGAAGCAAGCTGTTCCAATGCATGAGATGGCTGTCTCTCCCTGCGTGCAAAGTCTGGCAGCAGCATGGCAATATAAAGTGATGGTGAGCTCCCAAGTACATCACAGAGATGATGGGGAATGCTGGCCAACATGGAGACCCAGACAGGACGCTGGTGAGCTGCACCACCCAGATAACTGCTCGGACTTCCAGGAATTAGCGCTATCTAGTTTCCCAACAATATCTGGGAAAACAGCAACCTGCATATAAATGAGGCAAGATTAAGTTATTATAAGATGTTAATACGTGCAATTGCTGCATCCTAGCTAGATTTTCATCTAGCTATTGAAACCTTATGGGGACAATCAGACTTTGTTTTCTCAATGTTGAGAGTCGCATCTTTCATTCTCACTGTATTCCCTGGATCTTTTTTGTCATTGCTCGCATCTCTCAGACACTGAGAAAATTCCACCCACACAGCAATTTTGATTTTTGGTCCATCAATTTGTGTCAGTTCACTGTAGGTCAGTCCCATTCATCAAATATATCCCTGTAGCCATGGGCATTTATTTTCCTGACATGCCAATCTAATTTTATTCTGAAGTTATTTGTCATCTTCACTTCCTCACTTGACAGCAGGGAGTGAATTGCAGAGCATTATCACTTGCTGCGTAATATGATTTTCCCTCACATTCCCCTGCATCTATTGGCCAAAACCTTAGACCTGTGCCCTCTAGTCCTTAGACCATCATCCAATGGGACATAGTTTCCTTGGTCTACTTTATTTTAAACCTATCATTATCTTCATCACTTCTCTCAAATCTCTCCTCTGTCTGGTGGCATCTTAAATAGAAGATGTTAAATTGACGCCCCATCTGGCCTTTCACATGGACGTGAAAGATCCCATGGCTCAATTCAAAGAACAGAGTCATTTCTAACATCCCGCAACCAATGTCACTGAATCAGATTATCTTGTTGCTGTTGGTGTGCACTGAAATCCTTCTGTGGTAAAATAGTCAAAAATTCTAAAACATGGTAATATCCGATGACCTTGTCAGTATGTTTGTAAATCATCTTTAATGATGATTGCAGTATCGATGCTTTCCAATTGAAAACTAGTTAATTATATTTTCCATTATGATTTTCCTTGCCAGTGTAAAAAGAAACTTAACACCTTCATGGACTCAAAATAGGTCACAGAGCTTGTTAAAAGTTGACTTGACACACAATAAGCCTACATTTATCAGTTTTTTTAAAGGTTTTGTTCTGCCTCAAAAGACAATTTTACCTTTCACATCAGACGATATTGTGATTCTCTACTCCATAAGATCACAACCTTATATTGAGGAACACCATTTGATTCCCTTGAATTCACCCGTACTATAGCCAATATCTTTCTTTTTGGTTCCACATACCAGACTGCTTCTCTTTGAGGGCAATTCCACTACCTTGGCAACCACAGCTTCTTGACTCTCGGATCAGAGGCTGACTTGATATGGGAGTTGGGAGGGTTCAATGCCAAGCCTCATTCTGGCCTTATCTAATGACTTTACCACATACTCTCAACAATTAGCGATCAGAAGCAAGAATTCTTGTTGAGCTGTCTCTCACTAACTAGGGCACCAAGGCCAATTGTAAGGACAAAACTTCTACTCAGTACAGACCAAATCTGATCAGATCAAGCCTTTCCAATCTCTATGGTTGAGTACCACATCTGGCAGTACATTTATGCATTAGCACATCAGAGGACCTTCCAAACACAACACATTAGGGACTTTTTTTTTCCTCACCATAATAGAACAATGGGATTCCAGGCGTATAGCACAGTATTGTTAATACAGAAAATAGTTTGCAGAGTGGAAAGAATAAGCAAAATAGATGTGAAAAAAAGTTGTTGATAAAGCATGGAAAGGGCTATCTTGAAGTGTGGTTGAAAAGCTTGGTTTTGAGATGACATAATGTGGAGAGAAAAGTAGAAAGGTCAACAAAGTTAAAGGTGAAGTGGCAGAAAATAGGGCAGGTTTCCTGAAAGCTCTGTTACCAGTGATGGGCTCAGAAACTAAGGGGAGGATTCAATGTGGTGACAGAAAGGTCACTGGAGAGGACAAGTGGATGTCACAGGGCGGGAGCAAGTCACAGAGATGTGGTGGAGCAACACTGTGAAAGGATGTGAAAACAACAATGAGGATTTTAAATGTAATCCAGGTCAGGAAGGGTGTAGGGTGAGGGCTGATCAGGTCTCAGTGGAAAACAAAGTACTTTTCTTTTAAAAATGGTTGAGTTAATGAAAGGCTGGAATGTCAAAAAGGAGGAATCAAGTCTTGAGACGGCAAAAGCATGAATGAGGGTTTTAACAGCTGAGAGTACGACGTGGGTGTAGAGAGGCTGCAGAAGTGGATGAAGTTGCCATGGAAACAACATTCAAAGCAGCACGAAAGCTGCTTCCAGGGCAAGACTAAGATTGTCGTTATGTGGCCAATTAGAGACAAAAAGTGCACAGGTTGATAGCCTCAATGCAGCAAAGAGAAGTTCTGTAAAATACGGGGAGGGAAGGTCCTGTAACATATATATATGTGTGTGTGTGTGTGTGTGTGTGTGTGTGTGTGTGTGTGTGTCTGGGGGAGGATCCAATAGAGGGTCAGAAACTGAGTAAATGCCGCTCTTAGGAGTAGGAGACAGCTTCTTGATTTGAACTGCTCCCTGCCTACTTGATTATCAGATCTGTGAATAAGAACACAGGAGCCTAGCAAGCTGATCTAGTCCAGTGATGACACAGCATCTGTTGCTAAGCTGCTAATATAAGCTTTCATTCATTTGATTGAAAATTAAAATCAGGTGATTTCCATAAGGAACACACGCATTATGTTTGGGCAGCAGGTTAAAACTAAACAACATTAAAAAAATGCCATAAATGCTCAGTAGATCAATCAGTCCATCAAATCCCTACACTGTGGAAGCAGGCCTTTCAGCCCATTGAGTCCACATTGAGCTTCCAAAGGACATCACACCCAGACCCACACCACCGCACTGTAAAGCTGCACTTCCCATGGCCAATCCACCTAATCTGCACATCTTGGAAGGTAGGAGGAAACTGGAGCACCTGGAGGAAACCAGAGCATCTGGAGGAAACAAACCCACACAGACACAGGGAGAACATGCAAACACCAAACATGCAAACACCACACAGACAGTTGCCCGAGGGTGGAATCAAACCCAGGTCCCTGGTGCTGTGAGGCAGCAGTGCTTACCACTGAGCCACCATGCCACCCTTCTCTGCCTGTTGGAAAGAGAAACAAGTTAAAATTTCAGGCCAATAATCTTTCGTCAGAATTGGAAAACATAAGAGACATAAGACAACAAGTAAATTAGCAGGTAGATTCTGAAACAATGTTTATCCTTGGACAGAGTATAACTATGGACATAGTTTAAAAATTAGAGGTTTCACTTCCTTAATGGAGATGCAGAGAACTTTTTTTTTCAGAGTGTTGTTAGTGTTGGAATTCTGTTTCCCTGAAGCTGGATTATTAGATTTATTTAAGACTGACCTAGATTTTTAATAGGCAAGAGAATCGAGGGTTATGGAGGCAGACAGAAAAGTAGAATTGAGACTAAAACCAGATCAGCTTTTACATCATTGAAAATCTGGCTGGTTGACTTTAAACTTTTCTTATATACAGTATCAAGTTTTAAGCACGTGGAGCTTTAAGGAAAAGTTTGCAATAAGGTGCCTATACAAGATGATGAGAGAATAGGTTGCTCCAGCCAGATCTTGTCCACTGCATCCATTCCTCTTTGTTTTTTTTCACTTCTTTTTTCTCTCTCTCTTGTGTTTTTTTTCCTGTCTTCTTCCTCTCCTGCCAGCGATCCTGAGCAGTGCAGGAGTGGCCAGTGGCCTGGAGCGGAGCGGGACAGCGGCCTGGAGCGCTGGGACGGTAGACACCAACCCGGAGCAGAGTGAGGAACACCAGCAGCCCAGGGAAGAGTGAGGAACACCAGCAGCCCAGGGAAGAGTGAGGAATACCAGCAGCCCAGGGAAGAGTGGGGAACGCCAGGAGACTGGAGCAGAATGGGGATGGCGGCCAGTGAGCTCAGAGTGAAAATGGGTATCAGTTGGGAAACGGTAGAACCCAGGCAGACCACGGGGAAACCGTTACAGAAAGACTGTAATGTCTATGCTTATTGCTTATTTCTTATTTTCCTAGCTTATACTTATACTATGTATATCTGTGATGTAGTGTAACTTTTTTATTTATTTCCTCTATTTTTTGTACCTAAGAATGGTACCTAGGTACTTTATACCTAAGATGGCGCCATGTGTTGGCAACATTGTATACTTTTCACTGAAATCGTGTTATTCTGTAACTTGAGTATGCGTGACAATAAACCTAATTCTATCCTATCCTATTCTAAATGACAAAAGTTAAGATAGTTCAAGGCAAAAGATGATGACAATGGGATTTCCACAATGTGGATCACCAGGAGGTGTAAATGGGAATAGAAGAATCACAATCCTCAACTGCTATCTGAACAAATAGGCAGAGGTTTTGAATCTGAAGCTGTTGAATCCGGAAGACTACAAATTGCCTAAATGAATCATGAGGTGAAATTCCTCGGGCCAATTAATTGGAATGTTACAGGAAGCCAAGAACAGACAGGTCAGTGTGGGAATTCAAATGACAGGCAATCAGAACCTGTGGAGTCACATTTGTGGACGAATGTAGAATAAACCTCATTGTAAGCAGCGAATATAAAGTACTGTGTTAAGGGGAGCAGGTGTTGTGGAGGGAGGGATTCTTTTTGAAACCATGAAAGGTGGAGAGAGGCACAAAAAAATTCAGTGATTGCGGCATGCTGGAGAAGGTAGAGGATGATCCACAGAACGAGGAAGCTGGTGGTGTGAGAATAAAGAAAATTGTTGTAATATTATAAATCTAGCCTCTTTACCTTGCTGTGGCACTGTTTAAAACAGGTAGCCTGTACTCTGGGACCACAGTCCAGTGACCACTTTTCATGTGACACCACTGAGTAATAGCATATTACTTAACCAAGGAAGTGACAACATTGAAACCAATCATGCCATTATGCACAGTTCCCCTTGGCAAGGATATAACAAAGAGAATCTTGACTCTGATAAAGAGTCATCTGGACTCAAAATGTTAACTTGCTTTCTCTCCACGGATGGTGCCTGACCTGCTGTGATGTCCAGCGTTTTTTGCTCTCAGAATCTTGACTATGTTGCCCTGGGTAACTCCAGAAGATTGTATCAGCCCAACTGCTCTTAGCATAAGACTAGAAACAAAACATCCTGTGAATTTAAGGCTTCAGGAAACTTATTTTACATGCATCAAAAGTATGCATACAAAATGCACTTTGGTCATCAAATATATCATGTACAAATGTATCAAGTGTAGTAATTTATCATGGATGTAAAATGTAACATGTAGAAATGTATTACAACTTTTTATTAACACCTTAAGATTGCACAGTTTTCTAGTGACGTCAGTATGATTGAGCTATGAGGTTCAATTCAATTCAATTAAAATTCTCTCATGACATCTTGTATATCATTCATTATAAATTAATGCTAGTCGTTTGTAGTTTTCACAGTAAACTGGACAATCATAATAATTAGGTGTCCCTCAATTCTAAGCAGCCCGAATCACAAATTGCAACCCTAAAAAGATTGGTAAAACGCACAAAGTTCTGTGCATTAAAAATAAAATTTGATTCAATCGTTAATTAGTGATTCTAATGTGCAAAATGATATGAGCTTACAACATTCAAGACAAGACTTTTGGCTATGCTCCAGCTGGGTCAGTCAAAGGGTTTTCACTGACAAACATTTCAATACACAATGTAACTCTGTTCCAAACAATGTTCTCTCCTCCTCATTGAATAGTGGTGAATCATGCTGACAAACGGTACAATGTTGCTGGCAACACTCCAAAATCTTGCTCAAATAATCATGTTTTCTTGCATGAGCCTCCACAGTGACAGCTCGGTGAGATTAAGACTGGAATTGGTTGCTGTGTCTTCCACTCTCAAAGGAATGAAGGCCACAATAATAGGCAGTGATGACTCAATAAGCAAAGGGTCATCATGGTTCCTACCTGTTACCAGAATAGAACTACCATTTCTATAAAGTTCTTGGTCTATTGTGCAGCTGATAAGATTAAAAGGATATTCCAGAATCATTTCAATATTTCATGCAGGGATACAGGAAGAAATCTTGCAGAACATTCCCTGAGATTGCATAAAAATCAGGTAAATGAGAGGGCAGCCTGTTGAAAACTTTGGAAATGATTGCCTTCCTTTTCAAAGGACAGCTCGTGTGTTGTCACTCTTAGAATTCCTGCTGTTGTGATCTCTTTTCTCTTAGGCAGTCCCTTGGGATCAAAGATGAATTACTTAAACTCCAGTCCGATGGGTTCTGAGATGGCTGATAACTGCAATGCATGATCAGCAGACTTCCATAAATGTGGGTTGTCAGGAGGTGACACAACGTGACCCTACCTCTGCACTTTTCTGACAAAGTCTTTCGACTTCTGCCTTTGCTGTCTTCCTGGAAAGGTCTCCTCTATTTCAGTCAGTCACATGTGCCACCACTGCCTGCAAATTCTGTCCAAACCATTCACCATTCCAATTTGGAAATGTATTGCTGTTCCTTCACTGGTACTGGGTCTAAATCCTGTAACTTCCTTCCTAATGGCATTGTAGTACTTCCTACAGCACATGGACTGTAGCTGTTCAAGAAGGCAGCTCACCAGCACCCTCTCAGGGGCAGTTAGGGATGGGCATTAAATGCTGGCCCAGCCAATGAGGTCCACATTGCCTGAATAAATTGAAAGAAACTCACAGGGTGGTGACATTTTGGAATTCTCCACATCTGAAGGTTGTGGAAACTAAGTGATTGTGTATGATCAAGACAGAAACTGATAGGCTTCTGTTGCCTAGTGACATGAGGGACATGGAGGTAAAGCAGGAAAGTGGCAGACGGGTTGAAAATCAGCCTTGATCTAATTGAATACTGAGGGAACCTTAACGGGCCAACTGACCTACTCCTGTTTCTTCTGCTTTTGAGTATAAGACAGCAAGGAACATTTGGATAAATTTTCAACAATGCTGCAAGGTTGACAATCTGATTAAACAACGTTGCGGCTATTATTATTGTAATTGGTTTGCCTTCTTGGTTTTGATGCCAGTACTATCATTGTGTAGCGCCTGTCTGTCAGTTTGTTCATTATGGAGTGGGGAGCTGTTTTGAGTGAGCTAAGTGATATGCAATTATAGTCAGCCACTGAGATACATGAGTGTGCAATGGTTTGGTTATCACTGAGCTATTTGACTTACTAATTTTTTCCAGCAATAAGAGACTCAAATGTGACCCAGCTTTAATGACTGCAGATATATTCAGGTGGTACAAAACCAAAAGCGGCATTGATTTGCATATAATTTAACGCTAGCTCTTGTTTAGTAAAGGATGGAATAAGACTAGAAAACGCCAGGAAAATGCACCTGTATCTGAAAAGTGCATAAAGGAGATCTTATTTCAGGATAGCCCACTCAATAGAATTGCTGACTAGTTCTGTACCTCATTGCACACCTACATCTTCTGTTATTAGTGCAGACATGCAGGCACCTGCAATTATTATTTCTATTTATACCTTTTAAAAACCTCCACAGGATGAAGCCCACCTGCCACGTTATAGTTTTCTGTTTAGTCATTTTTACAATTTTCTTCTGCAAGTCCAACGGTTAAATTTGTTATTGAATTCAAATGAGTTCTTCAAGGCCATTAGCAAAGTTGCAATCTTTAATGTTGAACAACTTTCCAAACAATTACACAGAGGTTTTACTTACCAGTACATTGGGTGATTGTGATATTTTCTTTGAAAAGCATCTGATAAGGTGCATGCCGGATTAATGATGGAGTGGCAGACAAGCTAGGAATGTATTATCTTGTATGTAAAAGGTGGAGTAGTGATTTAGTTATATGTTTCAAGAAATCAAGAGGAATAGGTAGGATGGACTGGGAGGAATCATCTCTGCTAATTGGTGAGACATGGACTAGGTGGCAGAGTCAAAAAACTGGAGCTAGACCTTTTAGGTCTCCATGCAGCAGACTGTAGAAGTTTCAAAGATAGTAGGAACTGCAGATGGTGGAGAATCTGAGATAACAAGGTGTAGAGCTGGATGAACACAGCAGG
>NC_063337.1:20952995-20989882 GCF_021869965.1 Rhincodon typus
GGGCCTAGACCCTTTTCTGAAGAAGGGTCTAGGCCCGAAACGTCAGCTTTCCTGCTCCTCTGATGCTGCTTGTCCTGCTGTGTTCATCCAGCTCTACACCTTGTTATCTGTAGAAGTTTCAAACTTTTTTCACTAATGGCAGGTGGTGATTGTTTATTTCAAACTTGAGATTGACAGATTTTGTCATGCAAAAGTCTTAAAGAATATGGGGCAAAGTAAGGGATATGGAATTAGCTTGCAGATCTGCTGTGTTCTCATAGAATAGCAAAACAGACTCAAGGAATTAAATAGTCTAATGCTACTTCTTTGTTCATGTCTGTCTAAGCCCACCCTTTGTTGTGAATACAATTCCCACCTTTATTTCTGATAGTAACATGGTTTAAACTTAAACTTTAAACTTATCACATTTTAATTATTTTGCAAAGACACCTATTACTTCATAAAATTGAAGCAGGTGCTGACAAGAAAATTGAGGATTAAACTGCTTTCAGCATCAGCTGTGGATCTGTGGTAGCACGCAGGTGGGATCTGAAGGTCATGGGGACAAGTCTCGCTCTTGGCAATAACTTGGCACAAAATCAAGGCAGACGCTCCAGTGCCACGGGTGTGGTGCACAATCTGAGGCGATGCCTGCCTTTCAAATGAAACACTGAACTGCTTGGATTTTCAGGGGAATGTAAATACCCCATGGCATTATTTTGGCAAAGAGCAAGAAGGTTCTCCTGGGCACTCTCACTAATATTTATCTCACAATGAGAATCACTAAAAACAGATCTGATCATAATGTGATGAACATTATGTGATAGTGTGACCTTCATAGGGTAAAATTTTGTAGTAATTTTGAATGCAACATTGTTCATTCCAGGATCTTAAATCTGAAGAAAAGAAAGTTTGAGGGCAAGCTGACTATGATGTATTGGGGAAAAGGACTAAAAAAATTGACAGTAGATGGGCAATGGCTTGTATTTAAAGAAATACTGCACAGTCTACAACAAATATACATTCCTCCCATTCCCCTCGATTCATTTCTCACACACACCCAAGGGAAAGGCTAATCACGCATGGTTAATGAAATAAATTAAAGGTTTCAATGGATTAAAGGAAATGGCTAATAAGAATGCCAAAAAAGTGGTAAACTTGAGGATGAGTGCAGTTTAGAACCCTGCAAAAAAGGACCATGAAACTGATGAAGGAAGAGAAAGTAGAATATGAATACAAACTTGTGAGGAATATAAAGGTGGACTGTAAAGGTTTCTTTTTGTATGTGAAAAGGAAAATATTTACCCAGACAAATGTGAGCCCATTATGGATCGGACAGGATAACTGAAAGTGAAGAACCAGGAAATAGTAGAGAAACTAAACAGTTACTTTGCTTCTGTCTTCACAGAAGAAGATACAGAAAGCTCCCAAAAATACAAAGTGACCAAGGGACTTGTGAAACTGAGGAACTGAAAAGAAATTAGTAAAGAAGTAGTCTTGAATAGACTGAAGGTTGATAAATCCCCTGGACCATGTAAACTTTATCCTACAGTATTAAAGAATATGGCTAGAGACATAGTGACTGTAAGTTCTACAGATTCTGGAAAGGTTCATGTGAACTGAAAAGTCACAAAAATTGACTCCGCTACTAAAGAAGGGATGAGGAGAAGCAATGTTCCCAGGCTAATCTCATTTTTGTTTGGGGACCTTTCACTTGTTATTTAATGTTAAAATGTTAATTTTAGTTGACTTGTTCCAGCACCTTAAAACTGTGTAAATTGGCTGCTGTGTTACCACATCACAGCAGCAATGATAGTTAGAGATGCTAATTTCATTGTAAAGTTCTTTGGCATGTCCTGAGATCATGAAAGGTGCTATATAAATGCAAATCTTCTTTTTCTTTCATAGCCTCTGACCTGCTCTTGCAGCCAGAGCATTTATACAGCAAGCCAATCCAATTTCTGATGAATGGTAATCCCAAGCTTGTTGATAGTGGGTTTTCAGCTATAGCCATGCCACTGAATGTCATGGGGTGATGATTAGATTCTTCTTTGTTGGAGATGGTCACTGCTTGCATTTATGTGGCTCAAATGTTACTTATCAGCACAAACCTGAATATTGTTCAGGCCCTCCAAATCTGAGCATGAATTGCTTCAGTATCTGAGAAATCAGTAATGGTACTGAACATTGCACATCCCCACTTATGATGGAGGGAAGGTCATTGATGAAGTAGTTGAAGATTCCAGGCCCAGGATACAACCAGGAACTCCAGCAGAGATGTTGTGGAACTGAGATGACTGACCTCCAATAACCACAAACATATTCCTTGTGCCATATGTGGCTCTAACTAGCAGAGAACTTTCCCCCAATTTTCATTGACTGTTTTCATTGATTTTGCTAAGGCTCCTCACTGTTACGCTTAGTCAGATATTGTACTTATGTCAAGGGTGGTCACTCTGACTTCAGCTCTGGAGTTCAGAAATGGAAATGAGAGGCACAAGAGATTGAGGTGATGCTATTACAGAGCTCTGCTACAAAGGCGTTCAAAAAAAATTTGTCCGTCTTGATAAAGAGGCAATACCCCAAATGCTGAGGGAGGTCAGAAAAGAAAATGAACAGCATCTGATCAAAATCCTTCAAGTGTCCCTGCATATGGAAGCTGTGCCAGAGGACTGGACTGTTGCCAATGTAATGCCTTCATTCAAGGAGGTAGAAAGGGATAAATCAGGAGATTATAGACCAGTCAGCCAAAAAACTGGTAGTGGTTAAAGCTTCTGAAGATCATAATACTCACTTAGAATAACACACTTTAATTAAAGACAGGCTGCAGCGATTATGAAAAGGCAAATCCTGTCTAACAAATTTAATGGAGTTCTTTTCAGGGATAATAGGCTGTATTAATAGAAAGAAATGCAATGAACATTGCATATCTTCATACAGCATTGCCTCTCGATAAAATTAAATTGCTTGGTGTAACAGGGAAAACAACAGCAGGGATAGGAAATTGGCTAAAGTGCTACAATTTCTGTGGCTGATTCCTTTTTACAAAGGAAAGGGGTCCCCATGACACCAAAAGAAAGGAAACCGTGGGACAACATTTCATTTAATAAGACTTTTACTGGAACAAATCAACTAAAATCACATAATTCAAGCATTAAGTAACAAGTGAAAGACGTTTCAAACAAAAAGGGAAGTTTTCTTTTAAATAGTTGATACAATAATTATATACTATATAGATACAAACATGTGAATCACTTCCTACACAAATATGGCACCACATGCCACCTTTACAATCTTTCCATCACAGTACTTTCTGTATGGAATCTCTCACTTTCCATTCAAACATTTTAGGCTTGCAGCCTCATTCCATTCATTGACGTGGACACAGGCAGTAACAAGGTATACATTTATAAACCGTTTCTCATCACAGTCCTAATAGCACAGAATCTTGAGATTCTCTTCTCAGCCCCCTTAAACCATTGGGAAGGCTCTGACAACATGGAAACAGCAGCAATGGGTCTTGTCCAACTCAAAATCCCTTGTCCTACTTGTCTACAGCTCTCTGCTCTTTCCACCTGTATAACACACAGTGCATGCTCTACTCTTCAATATTAGGACGTGTTCAACAACTGCCAAACAGAAAACTGCTCCATTTAGAGACATAACACAGTGTGGAGCTGCAGGAACACAGCAGGCCAGGCAGCATCAGAGGAACAGGAAAATTGACGTTTTGGGTTGGGACCCTTCTTCAGAAATGGGGGAGGGGGAAGGGAGCTCCGAAATAAATAGAGAGGAGGGGCGGGGCTGGGGAAGGTAGGTGGGATGGTGATAGGTGAGTGCAGGTAGGCAGTGGTGGGAATTGGTCAGTGAAGTGGGAGGAGCGAATAGGTGGGAGAGAAGATGGACAGGTTGTGTCAAGTTGTGTCAGGTCAAGGAGGCGGGGATGAGAGAGAGGGTTGGTCATGGGATGAGGCCGGGGGTGGGGAGATTTTGAAACTGGTAAACCACATTGAGGCAACAAAGAACAAAGAAAATTACAGCACAGGAACGGGCCCTTCGGCCCTCCAAGCCTGTGCCGATCCAGATCCTCCATCTAAACCTGTCGTCTATTTTCCAAGGATCTGTATCCCTCTGCTCCCTGCCCATTCATGTATCTGTCTAGATACATCTTAAATGATGCTATCGTGTCCGCCTCTACCACCTCCGCTGGCAACGCGTTCCAGGCACCCACCACCCTCTGCGTAAAGAACTTTCCACGCATATCTCCCTTAAACTTTTCCCCTCTCACCTTGAAATCATGACCCCTAGTAATTGAGTCCCCCACTCTGGGAAAAAGCTTCTTGCTATCCACCCTGTCTATACCTCTCATGATTTTGTAGACCTCAATCAGGTCCCCCCTCAACCTTCGATTTTCTAATGTAAATAATCCTAATCTACTCAACCTCTCTTCATAGCTAGCACCTTCCATACCAGGCAACATCCTGGTGAACCTCCTCTGCACCCTCTCCAAAGCATCCACATCCTTTTGGTAATGTGGCGACCAGAACTGTACGCAGTATTCCAAATGTGGTCGAACCAAAGTCCTATACAACTGTAACATGACTTGCCAACTCAATTTTCCCCAGGGCTTTTCCATTTACCGTATAGTTCGCTCTTGAATTAGATCTTCCAAAATGCATCACTTCGCATTTGCCTGGATTGAACTCCATATGCATGCTCCCGAGGCAGAATATGAGGTGCTGCTCCTCCAGTTTACAGGTGCCGTCACTATGACACTGGATGAGGCCCAGGATGGACATGTCATCCGGGGGTGGGAGGGGGAGGTGAAATGGTTCACAACTGGAAGGTGTTGTTGTTTGTCGTGAACAGAGCGTAGATGCTCTACAAAGCGGTCTCCAAGCCTCTGGTTCTTCTCACCAATGTGGAGGAGGCCACATCGGGTCTAACGGATGCAGCAGACCACATTGGCGGATGTGCAGGTGAACCTCTGTCTGAAGTGAAAGGTTTTTTTGGTTCCTTGGATGGAGGTGAGGGGGGAGGGGTAGGGGCAAGTGTAGCACTTCCTGTGGTTGCAGGGAAAGGTGCTGGGTGTGGTGGGGCTACTGGGAAGTGTGGAGCAGACGAGGGAGTCGTGGAGACAGCTGTCCCTACGGAAGGCAGATAGGGGTGAGGAGGGAAATATCTCTTTGGTTGTGGGGTCAGATTGCAGATGGCGGAAGTGGCGGAGAATGATACATTGAATATGGAGGTTAGCGGGGTGATATGTGAAGACAAGGGGATTCTGTCTTTGTTTTTGTTGCGGGGCAGGGATGTGAGGGCAGAGGTGTGGGAAATGCAAGAGATGCGGTTAAGAGAATTTTCGACCACCGAAGGGGGGATGTTGCGGTCCTTGAAATATGAGGACACCTGGGATGTTCGGGAATGGAACGCCCCATCGTGGGAGCAGATGTGGCGGATGTGGAGGAATTGGGAGTAGGTTTTTTCCAGGTGAACTTGAGGTTGGGGTGGAAGGTGTTAGTAAAGTTGTTGAACTGTTCAAGCTCCTTGTGGGAGCACGAGGTAGCGCCAATACAGTCATCAATGTAGCGGAAGAAGAGGTGGGAGATGGTGCCAGTATAACAGCGGAAGAGGGACTGTTCCACGCATCCTACGAAGAGGCAGGCATAGCTTGGGCCCATGCGGGTTCCCATGGCCACCCCCTTAGCCTGTAGGAAGTGGAAGGAGTTGAAGGAGAAGTTGTTAAGGGTAAGGACGAGGTTGGTTAAGCGAAAGAGGGCGTCGGTGGAGGGGGACTGGTTGGGCCCACGGGAGAGGAAGAAGCGGAGGGCTTTTAGGCCATCTGCATGGGGAATGCAAGTGTACAGGGATTGGATGTCCATAGTGAAGATGAGGTGTTGGGGGCCAGGGAATTGGAAGTCTTGGAGGAGGTGGAGGGTGTGAGTGGTGTCCTGGACGTAGGTGGAGAGTTCCTGGACCAGGGGGAGAAAACAGAGACAAGGTAAGCGGAGATAAGTTCAGTGGGGCAGCAGTGGTTAGAGACAATGGGTCGCCCAGGGCAGTTAAGTTTGTGGATTTTGGGAAGGAGATATTTTTTTGAATGAGCGGTGCGGGTTTGGGGAATGATGAGGTTGGAGACTGTGGGCAGGAGGTCACCTGAGGTGATAAGGTTATGGATGGTTTGGGAGATGACGTTTTGGTGGTCAGGGGTGGGGTCATGATTGAGGGGGCGGTAGGAGGAGGTGTCAGAGAGTTGGCGCCTGGCCTCGGCCATGAAAAGGTCAGTGCCACAACTGTGCCTCCCTTAGCCGTGGATTTGATGGTGAGGTTAGGGTTGGAGCAGATTTAGAGACAGCATTGTTTGTTTTCCCCTCACTTTCCTGTGTTCGGAACTGCCTGCACAAAGGCTGAAAAATCCCAACACCACTACAATCAGCTTTCTGTTTACCTTTTTCCTTCTTATCTGTTTTCATTCCCATGGCAACCTCAGGTCATATGGGCATTTCTCAAAACTATTGATATTATAAGCAGGAAACCAAATAATCCTCCTTCAGAATACCTCTCAACTCATTCCCGTATTAAAGGGTCATGACATAAAATAAAACACAGGCATTTTTCTGTACATGTCATCACAAGAGGCACTATGAAAGGAATAGTTGCAGTATTTTGAATTATTTTTAAAGAGTAAGTCTGTTCTGAGAAAATTATTTCCATCTGCTCTGATAAAATTATTTCTAACTTATTTGTATTTTAGCACCTATGGAGAGAGATTGTTGATTGACTGGAGATTGTAATACTTAAGAGAAAGACGGACCTTTCAAATGATCTCCCTCTGCACCTTCGCTGCGGCTGTAATTCTGCTAACTCTGTTCTGAGACACACATCTGGAGTCTGGCAGGAGAGTTTCTTTATCATTGTGTCCAATAAGGTCACTTGGCAGAGCGAGAATGGAGGGGCCCAAAGTAAGACCCCTATCTGCCCTTTAAATTGATCCCTATCCCGTCCTCACTGTGCTTCCTTGCTTGGCCACGGTGAATATAACCCACTTAGCTACTACCTGAGGCTTCATCATTACCCTTGGTGTAGGCCACATTGCTGTCATGGCAGTAATCGTCATTCCCAGTGTTCCTACTGGTACTGGAAAGCTGTCAGTCCCTGAGTGGATGGAAGCACGGAGTGGGGGAATGATTAACTCTCTACACAGGAAGGTAAGAATTAAGACTGAATCTAAAACCAGACTCCATTAGGCTTCCTGAGAATGCCAGAGACGATGCTGCCACTGGTTTTGAAGCTGATGGATGGGCTCCCACCTTCCCACCATGGCGAGCATCATTTTCTGTCCTGTCGGTGGGTGCGGTCACAGGTCTCTTGCTTTCTGCTGGATGCCCAGGACTAAAGACCAACTCAATAGAAAAGCTCCTAGTTCGCTTGTAGTGGTGGCTACAGTGACCATGGAGCAAGCTCTTAACCAACACGGCTTACATTTGTTTTTCATGTGAAAATGGCCATTTCGGCAGGAACAATAAAAGGAGAAGCCTATTATCTGAAGGGTGAGAGATTACAGAGCTCTGAGATGCAGAGAATCTGGATGTCCTCAAGTGCGAATCATAGAAACTGAAACTAGGAGCAGGAGTAGGACATTCAGCCCTTCAAGCTTGCTCCACCATTCAGTGTGATCATGGCTGATCTTGCTTTCTCCCAATATCCCTTGAACCCTTCAGCCCTAAGAACTATTTCCAATTCCTTCTTGAAAACATCCAACGTTTTGTCTTTCAGAAAATTTCAAAGCTTATTATTCTCTGGGTGAAGAGAACTGTCCTCATGTCAGTCCTAAATGGCCTACCCTCTGTCCTAAGACTGTGCCATCTGGTTCTGGACTCTCTGGTCATTGGGAACATCTTCCTGCATTTACGCTGTCCAGTCCTGTTAGAATTTTATAGGTTTCTATGAGATAATCTGTCATTCTTCTGTTTTCTAGTGAATCCTAATTCAGCCAGTATCTCTTCACATTAGCCCTGCCATCCTAGGAATCAATCTGGTAAACCTTTAATGCATTTACTCCATAGCAAAAACATCTTTCCTCAGATAAGGAGACTAAACGGCACACTATAGATGTGATCCCACCAATGCCCTGCATAATTGCAGCAAAACATCCCTGTTCCTGTATTTGATTCCTCTCGCTATGAAGGCCAATACACCATTTCCTTCTTCCCTGTCTGCTGCACCTGCATGCTTACTTTCTGTGACTGATGTACAAAGACATCCCGATCTTGTTCTATCTCCCTCTTTCACAAATCTATCGTCATTCAGACAATAATTTGCCTTCCTATTTTTGCTATCAAAGTGGATAACCACACATTTATCCATGTTACATGGTATCTGCCTTACATTTGCCCATTCACTGAACTTTCTCAAAACACACTGAAGCATCTGTGCATCCTCCTCAGAGCTCATCCTCTCATCCAGCTGTGTTTAGTCTGAACCACAAAAGCTTAGTGTGCAGGTACAGTGAGTAATTAGGAAATGTAGTAGAATATTATCATTAAATAAGAGGGAAATTAATGTAGTGGAGAGGTTATGCTTAAGTGAGACGACATCTAGAAGGCATCTATTTTTTAAATCCTTAACCAAACTGATCTGAGATGTTATTAAACACCTCTCGAGCAGGTAGGATGTTTCCCCTTTACTCAGAATCTAGAATTAGGGGTCACTGTTAAAAATCAGGGCTCACCCACTCAGAACAAAACAGTCTATAGAACACCGTTTCTGAAATATTGATAGAAGCAGAGCCCTTGAATATTCTTAAGGCTGAGATATTTAGATTCTTGATAGGCAAGGTGGGGGGTGTGGTAGCAAAAGGTTCTCAGTGGTAGCAGTACAAATTTGAGGTTGCAATCAGATCAGCCATGATGTAATTGAATGGCAGAGCAGGTTCGAGGGGGCTGAATGGCCTTCTCCATGCACAGAAGCAGAAGGCATGGCTGAGGTAACAAATGAGTACGTTGAATCCATCTTTACTAGATTTTAGAATCCCTACAGGGCGGAAAAAGGCCCTTCGGCCCAACAAGTCCACACCGACACTTAGAGCATCCCACCCAGACCCATCCCCCTGTAACTCACTTAATTTACACATCCCTGAACACTACGGACAATTTAGCACGGCCAATCCACCTAGCCTGCACATCTTTGGACTGTGGGAGGAAACCGGAGCAAACCCACGCAGACATGGGGAGAATGTGCAAACTCCACACAGACAGTCACCCGAGGGTGGAATTGAACCCAGGCCCCTGGTGCTGTGAGGCAGCAGTGCTAACCACTGAGCCATGTGCCGCCCAAAGTAGAAAGAAGATGTGGCCAAATTCATAGGGAAAGAGGATGTAGTTGAGATACTGGATGGAATAAAAATAGATTAAAAAAACAGCTATCAGGAAGGCTAACTACTTAAAAGGTTGACAGATCACCAGGACAGATAGGATGCACCAGAGAATGCTGAGTGAACCAAAGGAGGAAATTGGTGAGGCGCACAGATAGTTTTCTAATCCTCTTTAGATGCAAGAGTGGTTCCAGAGAACTGGACAACTGAACACTTTGCACTCTTGTTCAATTCAGGTTGAAAGGACAAACTCAACAACTCCAGGCTAGTCAATCACCGCAGTGGTAAAAAGTTTTCAGAAGCAATAATTCCGGTCAAATTAAACATCACTTGGACAGATAAGGATTGATTTGGGAAACCAGCACAGATATGATCATGGTAAATGGTTTTTTGATGGGGTACGGAGAGGTTTGTTGAAGCTGATGCAGTTAATAAAGTGTATGTGGTCTTGTACACAGCATTTGATAAAGTGTCATATTACAGCGGGTCAGCAAAATTAAGATTCAAGGAATAAAAGGGACAGTGCCAGCATGGAAGCTGGTCAAGTGACACAGAACAGAAAATAGTGGTAGACAGTTGGTTTCACTGGAATATGTAGTGGCGTTGCCAAAAAGCAATAATTGGATCACTGCTTTTCTTGACTTTGTCAAAGCATTATCTTGGGCATGCAAGGCACAATTTCAAAATTTGCAAATGGCAAAAAATTTGGAAGTATTGTGAACTGAGGGGAACAGTGGTTGACTTCAAGAGAACTTAGGGAGGGTTGAATGAGGGGCACATGGCAAATGAAATTTAATACAAAGAAGAGAAGGGTGAAGAGATTTATACTGGTAGGAAGAATGAGGAGATACAGTAGAAAGCATACAATTCCGAAGGGATTGCAAGAGCAGAAGGATCTCAGGATATACATACACAAATCCATGAAAGTGGTACATGTGTTGAGAAAATGTTTAAAGTAGAGGTATGGACTACGAAACAAGGAAATTACTATGAGATAGTAGGAGCTGCAGATACTGGAGAATCTGAGATAACAAGGTGTAGAGCTGGATGAACACAGCAGGCCAAGCATTATCAGAGGAGCAGGAAGGCTGATGTTCGGGCCTAGACCCTTCATTTTCTGAAGAAGGGTCTAGGCCCGAAACGTCAGCTTTCCTGCTCCTCTGATGCTGCTTGGCCTGCTGGGTTCATCCAGATCTGGACCTTGTTATCAAGGAAATTATCATGCAGTGTTTAAAACTCTGGTCCACCTTCAACTGGAGCTGCTCTCTTATTAAAGAGAGATGACTGGTGGTAAGTTTACATGAGGGTCACATGCATCAGGTGAGGGTCACGGTCAAGAAAGTGGGTCGTCATGGTAACCTCAGCCAGGAAAGAAGATGAACCAGAGCTTTAGGTGAACTCCGCATTGCAAACCAGCTGTCCAGCCAACTGAGCTAACTGTGCCCCCCTCCACCAGAAGAACAGCGTAATGCATTATACAGTGGAGGGTCAGACAGATTGAACCTACAGCTAAGCTAAGAACAAGTTGACTACTGAAGCAATGGTCTGAATTTTCCTGTCAAACTAACTGATGGTGCTCATTGTCATTTATGCACAACTTGGACATCAATTTCAGGAAAGGGATAGATGTGCATTGAAGGCAAACATCCAACAGTTACCGTTCAAATTGCACCCATTCCATTAGTAACTTCGAGGAAAAGGACAGCTCACTATCAGTCTCAACACTGAGCACCATTGAGTACCCTGTATTTCCGCAGCAGGTACAAAATAAACATGTCACAGAAAGTTAAGTCTTGATCATTCCAGTCTGAGTATCTTTTAATTATAATTAATAATAATATCCTTAATGATATCGTTACAATTGACACTTCTGGCCAGCTGACTATGTTCTCCCCTCCATAAATGTAAAGCTATTCAAGGCCTTGCTGCCTAACACGCACCAAGTCACACTCACCCATCTCTTCTGCTCCAATGCAACTATTTTGGAGCCCTGACAAATAATGCCTCAATACAAAAACTCTTAGCTACGTCTACAAATCACTTCATGGTCTCACCCATCCCAACTTCAGAAATAACCTCCAGACCTATAACTTTCCCAAATATCTGCACATAGCAGACTCTGGACAATTCAGTGTTCCCAATTTTAAACACTCCACCATAGGTGACTGTGCCTTCAACTGCGTGGACCTGAAACTCTGGATTTCCCTTCCTTATCCCTCAGCCTCACTTTCCTCCTTTAAATCACTGCTTAAAACCTGCTTCTTTGAACCAAGCTTTGGGTCTATCCATTTATACATCTTTGTCCACCACGAGGGTGTGCCAGACATTTCATGATGTTAAGGCTGATTTATAAATGCAAGTACTATTATCTACCAGCACCAATCAAAATTGATGTTCACAAATCTCAAACCCATAATTCTTAGAGATTTTAAAAACATCAAACTTTAAATTTCAAAATATCTTTTTACTTTTCCCTTACATCTGTTTCTTTCCTCACTGTCCTTATCAAATCTTTCTCACCTTTTCATTTCTCTTTCTGTTCTTGATTTGACATCGAATTCATCCGCTCTAATTCACTCTTCTTTCTCCATCCTTCAGACTGACTGATTAAGGAGCCTGCTTTCCCTTGCGCTCTCAGCAACTTATCACATCAGTAAAAATCCGTAAAACTGAACACGTAAGGCCAAGTCTTAACAACTGCAGGCACCGTTACATACCCTGGACCATCACTTCCCAACCAGACCAAACAAATATTGTTGCTTCTTGCAGCATTTCAACATAATGGTGGGCGTGCTTTTGATCTGCACTTATTTGGCCTTCAGCCAAGAGTTTCACTCGGCAATTTTCCATGCTAGCAGGGCTAATGTATTGAAAGCACCCAAGTACTTATTGTTGAAAGATGTAGATTTCTCCACTGCACTTAACCCTCACCCTAACACCATTGAAACCACTGACAAACGGCTTTCTTCAAATCCTTTAAATTTTCACTTATTCTCAACGACAGTCACAATTTTCAGTGGGGCATTGTAATCGCTTGTTATTCATCTCAGTGAATTAAAACAAAACTATTCATGTATGTGTTCACAATCTATTACACTCATGTTCTCAAAAAGCTCTCACTGTTTCCAGTGGTTTGACCTTGGCAATGATGTTGCCTTGGGGACTGTGTCTAAGGCCCAACTTCTAGTCATGGTTTTGGCATGAACATTATAAATTGGCAAAGTAATATAAAGAAAGGGTTGCTTTGTTTCTGTTTCGAGCTCATGTGCACAGTCAACAGTTTAGCCAGGCAAGTTTCTAGTGTTTCTCCATAAGTATAAGTGACTCAAACACTCACGAGGACATAGTAATTTACTTTCCCCCTCCAGGAATAAGGAAATGGTATGAATTCACTTTCTTGTGAAATACTTTGCTGCTCCCAATTCCCCCGCAAATCCCCAGCTCCATCCTTGCCCCTAGAGGCTTTGTTCAAGGGGCAACTAAACAATTATTTGTCACCAGTGAAACAAAATGGTGAGTGCCCACAACTACCTGTTTCTATCTCACGTCTGCAAAGAAATGAAAAAAACATTGCAGATGGGGGAAATAGAGGTACTCATGGTAAACATTTGCAGACAAAGTTAAGAATGGAGTCTGAAAATTTGTTCGAGGGCGAGAATTAGAGACAGGAAGGTTTGGCGAGAGAGCTCCACACGGTGAGGAACATGATGACAACAACAACTTGATTACTATAGCAACTTCAACAAAGTAAAATGATCCAAAGTATTAGCTCTAGGAGTATTATCAAACAAAGGTTGGTACTGAGCACATTGGAAGATACTAGCAAAAGCTTGAATACACTAGGAGCGTCCTAAAGGGTGGATTCGAGAGGTGGACAGATTTCGGTAGCAAAGGCCAGAGCATAGGGCTGAAACGGTGGAAGACATGACCACCAATGATGGAGTAACTGAATTTAGGGATGAACAAGACGCCAGATTATAGAGTTGGCAGAGGCTATCAGGACATGGGAGGAGCGAGGTCATACAATGGTCTGAAAACAAGGATGATGCCTTTTTTTAAATAGAAGGTTTTGACAGCAAAAATACATTGAAGCGTGTGAAGGACAAAACAAGAGGCTGGAGTCAAAGGGCTTCATGATCATGGGGTGATGCAAGTCTAAAGGGAGCTGAGGCCCTGGAAGAATTAGCAGGCAGCAATGAAAATTTGAACATTCACTGTAAACAATAAAAGATAAGGAGGCAGCATGGAGTTAGCAGGGGCAGGGCTGATGAGAGAGTAGGGTTTGGCCATTGACATCTTCACTTACACCACATTCTGATCACGTTAAAAGTTTATGGGAAATGGAGGTTGAGGGAGCTCGATGAGATTGGTATGGGAAAGATTTAGCTTTGGTGACAAAAGCAGGAAGAGGACCAATTATATTCTCATCCAATTTCCACACTTTAAAAACTGCCGGAATGCCACAGTGGAGGGTAACAAGGAGAGGGGATCGCCAGTAATTGGTATTGGCTTGCATGCAACAGTGTGGGAACAGAGCTGAGATGCAGCACATTTTGATATGTAGAAAAATGTTTGGTGCAGAAGCAGACCATTTGGCCCCTCTTGTTTGATTGATTTATCAAATATGCCATCAATGATGTAAATGTAATTCAAGTGACAGGATAAGCAAATGTGTGAAATCTATGTTGTGTTATTAAACAGATCAAAATCAAAACATTTTGTGAAGAAAAATAACAAAGTGACAATATTTTCTAGAAATAATTACTACAACTTCCACGTTCCTTTTCTTTCCTTTGTCCTATGCACATGGTTTATTTTACTACTATTATCCACTGACTCCATGGATTTTACAGGGAATGTGTGGGAAGCCATGTAAACTAGGGCAGCTCAGCTCCTGCAAGGTTATATATTCTGGCCAGAAAAATGAAAGGGCAAATTATTATGTAAATGGGAAGCAGATTCAAAGTGCCTCAGGGCAGAGGGATCTGGGTGTCTTCGTGCTTGAATCACACAGTGTGGGTGTGTAGGTGCAACACAGAATAAAGGCAAATTGAATCTTGGCATTTATTGCAAAAGGACTGGATTATAAAAGTAAAGAAATGTTGTTACAATTAAATAAGGCACTGGTGAGACCATATCTGGAGTCCTGTGACCAGTTTTGGTCTCCTTACTTGAAGGAGGATGTGGTGGCACTGGAGGCAGTTTAGAGGAGATTCATCAGATTGCTTCCAGGGATGAAAGGGCTGTCATATGAGAAGCGGTTGTAAAGCTGGAGTTTGTACTTGCTGGAGTTCAGAAGAATTAGAGGGGTTGGGATCTAATTGAGGTATATAAAATGCTAAAGGGAATTGATAAGGTGGATGTTGAACAGATGGTCCCCCTTGTGGGACAGTCTCGAACAAGAGGTCATAGATATACAGTGAGAGGAGGGAGGTTCAAAATTGAGATGAGGAGAAACTACCTTTCTCAGAAGGTGTAAATCTGTGGAACTCACTGCACTAGAGTACATTGGAGGCAGAGTCAACAAACAGATTCAAGAAATAAATAAATAAGTTTCTGATGAAAAGAGACAAAGGGTTATGGGGAGCAGGCAGGAAAGCAGAGTTGAGGCCAGGGTAAGATCAGCCATGGTTGTGTTAAATAGCCGAGCAGGCTTGAAGAACTAAATCTCCTACTCCCGCTCCTAATTCCTATGTTTCCACCCATCCATCATGTTTAAATAAATAACTCGGGGTCGATTATGTTTCTTAATGACGGATCGTTATGCCACCCACGCCAAAATATAGTTGGTGTGGGCAGGTGGACAGGGAATGGACAGCCCATTATCTTCAAGTTTTAAGTTTTTAAACTTTTTTAAAGGGCATGAAAAAGGTGGGTGGTTCATTTTTGATGGGGGTTCACGCCCTTTGAACAGAGGGGCACCCCACCAAAGACAGTACTCTCCTCTTCCTTCCTATCTGCTTGCTCTACCAAACTCCCTCCACACTCTTAACTTGCCCCCTCCCTCCCTGTCCTATAATCCGACTCCCACCCCCCACCACGCACAACCATCTTCATTTTGGACCTGCTTACTGTCGCCCCGACAACTGCCAATGACCAAGCACCTGGCACTGTTGGGACTGCTGGAGCCGCCAGCCAATCAGCAAAGCCGGCAGCTCCAAAGGGAGGGGCTGAATTCCCAATCCACACCACTTTATCCCACTCACAGCACAGAAGGATTGCAGGGCAGGGTTCCTCTCAGTCTGTCGGCTAACTGCCGACTTTCCTTCTGGGTTAGTGGGGTTAAGCAGTCCATCATCACCACCCCCATAAACTCATGCCCCATTGCCTTTGTCCCAGTCATAAAATGGCATAGAAAGAGCCCACTCACACTTCATACCCCGGTACGCTCTCGGAGACAAGATCCAATTAGCCCTAAGAGCCCATTCCTTTTCTATTGCCCAGGAAATGTTCCTTTTCAAAGTATATATCCAATTTATTTTTGAAAGTTGCTACTAAACCTGCTGCGATCATCCCTTCAGATCATGCATTCCAGATCAGAACAACCCATTGAGTTAGGAAAGAGAAGTCCTCATCTTCCACATGGCTTGAAATACATGTTCACTGGCTACTGACTCTCAGCCAATGAAAACAGTTTCTCTAGCTACTCTATTCAGAGCTTTCACAATTTTGAACACCACTGCGTTAGACCTTGCTTTATCTTTCTTTGCTTCGAGGAGAACTGCTTTAGACTAAAAGGATCTGAAACCTCTCATCCTGGTGCCATTCTAGTAAATCTCCTCTGCATCCTCCACTTCAAGGCCTAGTGAAAAGCCTTCAGGCTGTACTTCAGCCAATCAGCATTCCACATGGTAAGGGCAAAACACAGGTTTTGGCAGCAATCAAACTTGTGCAGGTGGCAGGAACTGTGGGGTGGGGGTATGATGTGGGTGGGAATATGATGCTTGATTAAAAGCAAAATACTACGGTTGCTGGAAACCTGAAACAAAGACCAAAAAAGATGGAGAAATCCAACAGGCCTGGCAGAGAGAAATAAATGAACTTTTCGAGTCCGCTATGACTCTTCTTCAGAATTGTTTGGTGTTTGTATTTCACTCAGGATCCAGAACATTTCACTGCTGTTCAGTAGCTTCTCTTTGTCACCCAAACCATGCCCTGTTTTTCTATCAAACCTTTTCAACGCTGTTTAAACCATGTTGGAGCTGGTCAGATTCAGAGATCGCTTGGCGGTTGGCAACCCACATATAAAACTCAGTTTACAAGCTCTCTCCTGACTTCAAGACTCCCTATTGGCCACCTCCAAGTCCTAGTTCTGTCAGCAGAGTTGGCATTGACTTCCAGGTTGCCTGTGCTTCTGCAAATCCCAACTGTATCCTGTCCTGATTGAGGAAGGGAAAGTCCTGCCCCAAGTTTTCAGTATGCGTTTACAGAGGGTGTTGATGGACCACTATGATAGGTAAAGCATGTGAGCTGAAAACAGGAGCAAAGAGCAGAACAGAAGTGCCAATCAATACCAATTGAGAGTGCACAGCTAACAGTCTTAGGTACATCATAATGCGGCCTCATGGGAAAGTAGCGTGGATACAGGGCCAGGGCACTTCAAACCAAGGGGCTGTACTCTCCTGAACTTGTTCAGGTTCTGAATGGCTCAGTAACACTAGACTATCTTTAGCTGCAGTACTGACATGAAGCCATTTATGGTTTGGACTGCTAGGTCCAGTTTTTCCATCATGGCCTGCCAAAATAAAAAAAATGTGTAATTCTCCAATAAAACATAAAAAAGCCGCAAGCTGGCATCACTGACGAGATGCTTGAGAGTTCAAATATCTGTAGCTTACAACTGGAATTGAGCCTCATCAAGCATTCATAACACAATGGGATGGATAGTGAGTGGCCTTCTGCTTCTAAAACCACAAACAGACTATTGCATGACATAATCACCAAACATCACAATGTTTATATCATGGGTAACGGCACAAAAAATAATTCTGACAAACGCTATAAAGTGTGTGAGACAATTGTGAAACCTAGAATTTGGTTTAAAGCAGCCGTGAAAAAATATAAATCCACATTAAAAAGCGATTTCCAATGCAGCTTAGGGGAACAGCAGTTTGCAGTTCCTTGAGCCAAGCAGCATGAGCTGATTGTGAACATCACTCCTCAATAATAAGATAACTACAGTCAGCTTCACATTACACACAGACTTGGTAAAGGAATGCAGGACACATAGCAAACAGAAACAAGCCCCACTGCATCTAAAACACATAAAACAAATTGGACTCCTTCCTGACTGTTCTCTTGTCATACGCTGAAGGGCTGGTTGCATGTTCTCAGCATTTTCTAATCTTAATTAGTATTTCGACAACCAAAAGAAATATTCCCATAAATCATGTTTTCTATTCTCCATTTTGAACTTGTGTGAGCCGTGGTCCATTTTGTAGCAAACTCAACAGGATTTCATAGCACACTCAATCTTGAGTCACAAGATTCTGGGTTGAAAATCATGTTTAAAGAATCAAGGCTGACAGTCTTCTGCAGTGCTGAGGGAATGCTGCACTGTCAGAGATGCCATCTTCCAGACGAGATGTTCAACCAGGACACCATCTGCCTGCTTGGCTGAACATACAAGATGCCCTGGCAATGAAGTTATCCCTGGTGTCATGGCTAATATACATCCCTCAGTTAACCCCTCAAAGATAAGTAGATTATCTAATAAGAATTACATTATCGTTTATGAGAGTTTGCTGAATGCCAATTAATGACTGGATTTCCTACATTACGACAGTGATTACACTTCATAAAGTACTTCAATGGCTGTTTCTGCACTTTGAGCCATAGAGATCTATAGCACAGAAAAAAATGACCCATTGAGTCAGTGCCAGTTAAAACAACCAGTTACCTATGCAAACCTATTTTCCATCACTTGGTCCATATGCCTTGGCTTCGCAAGTGCACATCTAAATGCTTCTTGAATGTTATGAGGCTTTTTGTGTCTACCAGGAAGTGAGTTTGAGAGTCTCACCACCCTCTTGAGTTAAAAAACTTTTTCCTCACATCTCCTTTAAACTTCCTACCCTTTACCTTAAATCTATGCCCCCTGGTCAATGATCCCTCCACCAAGGGCACAAGTTTCTTCCTGTCTGCCCAGTCAATGCCCCCCAACATTTTATACATCTCAATTGTGTCCCCCCTCAGTCTCCTCTGCTTCAAGGAAAATAATCCCAGTCTGTCCAATCTCTTTTCATAACCAAAATTCTCCAGCCCAGGCAACATCCTGGTAAATCCCCTGTGCACAGGCATCTCCTCTTTGAGACATCCAGTGGAGGTGGAAAGCGCTATATAAATGCAAGCCTCTATTTATCCTGGTAAAGTGAGACCTGTGTTGAGGTTGCCATCCTGATAATGTAATCTAGCTGGAAAACTTCTAGCCTGATGTGCCCATCTGACCCTGTGATAATACTTGTATTTCAAATTTCAAAAGTGGTGGTTTCAAGCCTTGCTTAGGACTCGTTTACACACCCAGTTTTGGTACTGAAGAGGAAGTTTGGGCACTGTGTTTCAGAGACGCTGGGCATGCTTCATAAACTGCACCCAAAATGGGCCTGAAGTGAATGTGGGTGAGAGACAGAAACCATTATTGAGGTTTTAATACAATGTGAAATGGTAATTCCTGAGACAGGGGTGTGCATACAGACTGGAAAACCATTATTCCAAGCTAGCTTGCACCTTGCCATATTCTATCTTATTTTTAACTGACAGAATTAACTCACTCCTGTATGATAACTCCGACAATGCCTTCCAGATTTCCAGAAAGTGCCTGGGGCGGAGGTCCTCTTCCCAGGAATTAGAAGGACAGGACCATGTAAAAGTCCCACTAACACGATCTGCAGCTGAGAGCTGGGAGCCTCCTGCCTGCTTCTGTTCCGAGTGCACCACCCTGTTGCCACGAGGAGGCTGAGCAAAAAGCATCTATTAATGCTGCTAGTCTCTAGTAATAACCTTCTCAATTGTTCTTGGCTATAATTTGTAGATGTCAGCACTGGTGGATAAAAGAAGGGCAGGATCTTAATTTGCAGGCATTTGTTTGGTACCTGTCAGTTTTGGGCAGGTTCAAAGGCCATCTAAAATGAAACTGTAAATGGTAATGGCTATACTTCTAGCAAATGGTGTGCGTAAAAGTTGAAATTGTTTGTTTCTCATTAGATGCTAAACCCACGCTCCGTCTGCATGTTCTAGCAGATATCTAGTCAATCCAAAAAGGAAGAAGGAATCCTCTTGGTGTCCTGAACAATGTTCATTCCAAAACCAAATATCACTACTAAAGAAGTTAACTGACCATGCTTCTTGCTTGCAACTTGTCTGACTTACTGCCTGTAGATTAGCGAATGTGTTTGTCTATAAAACATTTAGATCTTATTACAGGAAGCAATTAATTGGCTTTGAACAGCTTTGCAACATCTTGAGGAACCAAAGGCACCACACAAAGGTGGATCTTTTACATTTTTATACATGTTTGCATTGAACTTATTGAAAATATGACCATTGTGTTGTATATAATCAGCATCACAATGAAGAAATAAGCTTTCCCTCAGGAGATCTGAATATGGAGAAAGAGTGCTTTGTTTCCTGCCTATGTAGACATATTGCGTTTTCTTGAAATGGCAAGTACATTTATAGTATGTAGTATCAATCCAGTGTAGTTAACAGTGAGGGAGACAGTAAAAGATTTCAAGAGAAAATTTCAGGAGGTTTGTTTTTCAAACTGGAAGCATGTTACTAATGGTGTTCCACAGGAATCAGAGCTGGGTCCACTTTTGTTTGTCATTTATATAAATGACTTAGATGAGAATACAGAAGACATTGTTACTAAGTTTGCAGATGACACCAAAATTGGTGGTATAGTGCACTGTGAAGAAGGTTATCTAAGATTACAAAGAGATCTTGATCAATTAGGCCAATGGGTTGAAGAGTGGCGATGCAGTTTAATTTGGATAAATGTGAGGTATTGCATTTCGGTAAAACAAACAAGGGCAGGACTTATACAATTAAAAGTAGGGCTTTGGGTAATGTTGTAGAACAGACAGGCCTAGGGGTTCAGGTATATAATTATTTGAAATTTGTGTCACATATACATAGGGTGGTTAAGAAGGTGTTTAGCATGCTTGCTTTCATTGCTCAGACCTTTGAGTATAGGATTTGGGACGTTATGTTGAGGCTGTGCAGGACATTGGTGAGGCCTCTTCTGGAGTCCTGTGTCCAGTTCTGGTCACCCAGTCATAGGAAGGATATTATTAAGCTGGAGAGGGTTCAAAAGAGATTTACCATGATGTTGCTGGGAATGAAGGGCTTGAGTTATAAGGAGAGGTTGGATAGGCTGGGACTTTTTTCACTGGAGTGTACGAGGTTAAGGGGTGACCTTGTACAGGTTTATAAAATTATGAGGGGTGTAGATAAGGTGAATGGCAGGTGTCCTTTCCCTAAGGTGGGGAATTTCAAGACTGGAGGTATATTTTTAAGGTGAGAGGAGAAAAATTTTAAAAAGACATGAGGGACAATTTTTTTTTACACAAAGAGTGGTTCGTGTGTGGAATGAACTTCCAGAGGAAGTGGTGGATGCGGGTGCAGTTACAACGTTTAAAAGTTATTTGAATAAGTACATGAGTAAGAAGTATTTGAAAGGATAAGGGCTAAGCGCAGGCAGGTGGGACTAGTTAACTTTGGGATTATGGTCAGCATGGACTGGTTGGACTGAAGGGTCTGTTTCCATGCTGTACGACTCTATGACTCTGAGAGGACATACTGGAGTAAAACAGAAACAAAGAAACACAGTATGTGGGAGCAGCTGTAGGTTATCCAGCCCTTTCGCCTGCTCCACCGTTCAGTATGATCGTAGCTGATCATCCAACTTAGTACCCTATATCTTTTGATTCCTTTAGCCCTAAGAAATATATCTATCTCCTTCATGAAAACTTCTTGAAAATGAAGTTTTCTGGTAGCGAGATTGAGGAGGGCCAGTAAAGTTAAGTGGTGCGATGTTAAAGGGAGTGCAGGAACAGAGAGAATTGTGTGTTGTGTATTTGCAAATCTTTGAAGGGGGCAGGTTAACACAGTTATTGCTAAAGACATAGGATCCTGGGCTTTCATGTACACATATTATATACATACACACACAGAGGCATTTGTACGAAACCCAGGAATCAATAGAACCCACTAGCTGAGGGACTGTCCTCAATTCAGGGCATCATACTTCAGGAAGAACATAAAGACTATAGAAAATGTATAGAGGTGATTTATTAGAATGGCTCAAGGGACTAGAGATTGTATTTCATGGATAGATTGGAGAAGTTACAGCAGAATAGGTGAGGATGAAATTTGATACAGCTGTTTAAAATCATTAAATACCAGATAGAGTAAATAAAGCAAAACTGTTTTTAATGGTTGAATAGTGAGTGTGTACTGGGTAAAGGTGATTGGCAAAAGGGCCAGAAGTGACATGTTGAAAAACGTTTTCATGTAATAATTGTTTGGCTTTGGAATGATTTGCCTGGTGGACAGGTGGATGCACATTCTATAGTGACTATCAAAGAAGGAATTGGATAAATAATTAAAGGTGAAAGACATGGGGAAATAGAAGCAGGAGAGGGGGTAACTCTTTCAAAGAGCTGTCACAGAATTTATGGGCCAATTGGTCGCCTTCTCTGTTTTACTGCTGCACAATTCCATTTCTGGAACAGATCATTCTGAAAACTGACAAACGTTTGCTGTCTTATCTGGCAGCATAGTTTATACTTCAGTTTGAATTTTTGGCAAGGTTACAAATACAAGTTTAATCATTTGTAAGAGCCGATGTGACAAATGCAGTTTTGTATTTGAAAGTTTGCCTTGGTCTTTGACTGTGTAAAGCGCTGTGGTTGATTGAGATGGTTCAATCACTATTCATTCGTCTGTGTTGATGTGTCTCAGAGAGTTCACAAAAAAAAACAGCAACTGAAGAAGGGAAATCGTTGGGGGAGCTGCAGTCTCTGAGAAAGGAGACCAAAAACCTCCATTTAAACATGGCACTTTACCAGTTCTATTTAATACCATTAGATTCTGCTACAAAATGTGAGTAAATAAATATTTTGCTGGGTTTTGAAGTCTATCCATTCCCCAATGATCAGTTTCCTTGCTTCATTCTTACATATAAAGCTGAAGTTTCTTCATTCTCTCTGGCAGGTGATATAACACTACTCCTTTAGTTTGGAACACAATAGGCTAGATTTTACAGGGTGCCATGGCCCTGCCTCCCTGGGTAAAAAGTCATGGGCCAAGCAGCCCAGAATCCTGGCGGGCAGCCCTGTAGCAATTTTATGCAGTGCGCATTGGCCAATGCTGGATGCTCCGTCCGGTTTCATTTCATTTATCAGACTTTTTTAGGAGGTTAGATACAACAGAGTGGCTCGCTAGGCCACTTCAGAGGGAAGTGAAGAGTCAGCCACATTCCCGTGGGACTGGAGTCACATGTAGGCTGAACCAGATAAGGACAGCAGATGTTCTTTCTGTGAATGAACTGTGAACTGGGTGAATTTTTACAACAACAGTGGTTTGATGGTCACTACTGGATCTGTGCTAAGTTGCAGAGCTTTATTAATTGAATTCAGCCAATTGTGATGGTGGGAATCGGAACTGAAGTCTCCAGAGCATTAAGTATGTGGTTAATAAAAATAAATGTTGCTTTTAACCATTTTCCACTGACTCCTGATTAAAACAGACACAGAAACACAACAATATAGGAAGTAGAGTAACCAACGCTAAACATTATACTTAAGATCCATTAGAATTCTCTCTGTGTTAAAATTGAGGCTAGAATAAATGCAATCAGCATGCAAAATCTGCCTGAGGGTGATATGTTAGCTCATTCAAAGTCCATCCATTTCATTGTGCATGTATGAAGAGCTAAATGATCTTCTTCAGTACAAATTATTCTATCAAAAACCCTGCTTGTAGTGATTAAATCAGTTGTGAATGTTGTACCTACTGTTTATTTCTTCTGTTGTATTCCAAGTACCGTCCAATGTTATGGTCAATGTCGTGGATTTTCCATAAAATTACAATTCTCTTGAATTTTATGAGCTGCTACTTTCATGGAGAGAGAGAGAAAGAGAGACAGAGAGAAAGAGAGAGGGGGAGATAGAGAGAGAGAGAGAGAGTGTGTGTGTGTCCGTATGTGTATTGTATGTGTCTGTGTGTGTGTTTGTGTGTCTTGCATTTCCATTGATGTGAGAAGGGGGAGTAAATATGCAGCTGCATCAAGGAAGAAAAATCTATCTTACATAAACAGGAACTTAGTATTTAGAGAAATTAGAATAAATGAAACAGAAGTGAATTCCAAACGTCGCAACTTTACAATGTTTACAATGGAAACCACGTCTCGTTGCTTCACAGATTCAGACACCTACCTGTTATTAACAACAAGGTAGGAGTTGGACCTGAGTGATGATAGTACTGAAGATGCACAGCTGTGAAAGACTCTGCTGTCTTAGTGGCCTGTTTGTTCTGGAGTGTGCAGAACACTGATTTAGTTGCTTCATAGTTTTGCAAAGCACATTTACATACTTGCCAATGCTTATGATTTCATCTAAACTGTTTCCAATTTCCTTATAAAGTCACAAGTCCCCAGTGCATTGAACAGAGTTCACGGGCATGTTCACGGTCATGCAAGGATGCTTTGCTTTTTGCAAACCTTCAAAAGCTGCTCAAATCCTGCTCTATGTGAATCACATTATGACCAATGAGAGGTGTTATACCCTGGTATTGTTTTCGGTCTGTCTCTTTAATGTGTGGTAGGACAGTGGACTGAAGCAAGTCATGTGATCTACCGTGAGTCCTGCCTAACAACACACCTTATTTCACAAAGGCAGACGCTGCTGGGCTGACTGTGGACAGACTTTCAGTTTTTAGACAGAAACAGACAAACATCTCCCAGAGACAAAAGGCTGCAGTAAGTGTCATCAGTGGGTCTACAGTGAGCTACAGGGTGGAATGCAAGAGGAAAGATAGCTTCTAATCGAAGAGACACATCCTGTGGGAGACTCTAAAGTCAGAGAGGATCTTCCCTAGCAAAGTCAGGAGAAGAAACCACTGGAAAGGACTGTACTACAGGTAGTCAGCTCGGGAATTCTCTGAAAACCAAGGAAAATGCTGCTCAGTGGTTAATGAAGATAGGAGTGACTATCAGCTACTTCCCATAAAGACTCTAATTTTGTGGAAAGCTGTAGCGTATATCTATGTGACGTGGAAGTAAGAGATGAGTTAAAAAGATTAATAATGGCACTTTTCTAGTGTTTAGAACATAAATTACCAAATAAATAATGTTTGATGAATAAAAACCGAAAGAATGATGGATGCCGTAAATCAGAAACAAAAGCAGAAATTTCTACAAAAGCTCAGCAGGTCTGGCAGCACCTGTGGAGAGAAATCAGAGTTAACGTTTCAGGTTGAGTGACCCTTCCTCAGAACTCCTGCTGAGCTTTTCCAGCATTTTCAGTTAATGTTTGATGATTGTTGCTTTTAGCTTGTTTGTTACAGTCGAAGTTTTAAAATGTGAAAACATAGAATCCATACAAATGTAGAAGCAGGCTATTTGGCTCATTGAGTTCACACCAACCCTCTGAAGAGCATCCTTCCCAGATCCAACCCCTATCCTACGCCCTGTAACCCTACATTTCCCTTGGATAACCCACTCAGCCTACACACTGTTGGGCAATTTAGCATGGCCAATCAACCTAGTTTGTACATCTTTGGACTGTGGGAGGAAACCGGAGCACCCGGAGGAAACCCACGGGGAGAATGTGCAAACTCCACACAGACAGTCACCCAAGGCTAGAACTGAACCCAGGTCCCTGACACTGTAAGGCAGCAGGGCTGACCACTGAGCCACTGTGCCACACTAATAAAATCTTCTGAAATTCTTTTATGGTGCTCACAAGGACATTAAGTTTCATTTTTATTCATTCAGGGATGTAGGTGTTGCTGGCTAGGAATTATTGCCCATCTCTAATTTCCAACAGGGCAATTAAGAGTCAAACACATTGTGTTTGTAGGTCTGAAATCAAATGTTAAACAGACCAGGTGGGGATAGCAGATTTGCTTCCCTGAAGGAGCCAGATCACAACTGGCAATGGTTGTTACATGGTCACCCATCCGACTAGCATTTTACTCCAGATTTCAAATGAATTTAAATTCCACAGTCTGCCATGGGTTGGATTCGAACCCATGTCCCCGGAACACCAGCTTGGCTTAGGCTTCCCATAATTTCCTATTGTGTCTTGCAGACCTCTGAGATCTGTGTGTGTTAGCAACTTCCGAATGCAGAAATCAATGCGCCGGCACATTAATCAGTGCACGCAGGATCTCTGAGCAGCCATTTAGCGGAAATGTTGGCCTGGGAGTCCTGGACTATGAGTCCAGTGACATGGCCACTACACCATCACCTCCAAGGCAGAAAATACTGACAACAAATGCCAGACCCATCAACATTGAAAATGAATGGTTGCTGAACTTTTAACAAAATGGTTCGGGGGGACAAAAATATACCTGTAATGTGAACCTACGTATTCACTCGGAGAGCTGACGGATGTAATGTGTATTTCCAGCATTTTCTACGTTTATTTCTGATTTTCAGAGGTTGTAATTTTGTTTCTACGCTAGGACACAGCTCTGTTTACCTTTACTGCACTTAGAGTCATAGCATCATTCCATACAGCATGGATACAGACCCTTCGGTCCAACTAATCCATGCTAACACGTTCCCAAACTCAACTAGTCCCACTTGCATGCATTTAGCCCATTTCCCTCCAAACCCCTCCTATTCATGTACTTATCAAAATGTCTTTTAAATATTTTAACTATACCTGCATCCACCACCTCCTCTGGCCGTTCATTTTACACATGAACCATTCTCTGTGTAAAAAAAGTTGCCCGTCATGTCTTTTTTAAAACATTCTCCTTTCACCTTAAAAAATATGCGGCCTAGTTTTGAACTCACCCACCTGAGGGAAAAGACCCTTGCTATTCACCTTATCTCTGCCCCTCATGATTTTAAAAACTTCTATAAGGTCACCCCTCAACCTCCCATGCACAAATGAAAGAAGTCCCAGGCTATCCAGCCTATTTTCATAACTCAAACCCTCCATTCCCGGTTTTCACAGTTTGGGCTCCCCCAGGGCCAATCGGTTCCTGACCTCATCACAACCTTGGTCCATTAATGGACCAAAAAGCTAAACCTCACCAGAGGTGAGGTGAGAGTGACTGCCCTTGACATCAAAGTTGAATTTTACAGAGTGTGGCATCAAGGAGCTCTAGCAGAAATGGGAATTGGCGAAAAACTCTCCACTGGCTGCAGTCATGCTGGCACAAAGGAAGGTGGTTCTCTTAGTTGTTAGTCAGTCATCTCAGCTCCAGCACAGCTCAGCAGGAGTTCCTCAGGGTAATGTCCTGGGCCCAATCATCTTCAGCTGCTTCATCAATAACCTTCCCTCCATCATATGGTCAGAAGTGGGGATGTTCGCCGATGACTGCATCATGTTCAGCACAATTTGCAGCTGCTGAAGTAGTCCATGCCTAAATGCAGCAAGACCTGGACAATATCCAGTCTTGGGTTGACAGGTGGTAAGTAACATGTGCACGACACAAATGCCAAACTGTGACTACATCCAACAAGACAGAATCGAAGCTTCACCCCATGATATTCAACAGCATTACCATCAATGAATCCTTCCCGCTAATATCAACATCCTAGGGGTTAACATTGATCAGAAACTCAACTGGACTCACCATATAAATACTGTGTTTACAAGAGTAGGTCATGGGCTAGGAATCTTGCAACAAGTAAGTCATCACATGATTTCCCAAAGACTGTCCATCATTTATAAAACACAAGTCAGGAGTGTGATGGATTATGTCTTGCCTGGATGAGTGCAGATCGAACAACACTAAAGAAGTTCAACATCATCCAGGACAAAGCAGCCCTTTTGAGCGACACCACATCCACAAACCTTCACTCCCTCCACAGCTGTAGCAGCAGTACATACCAGCTACAACATTTACTGCAGAAGTTGACAAATGATATTTAGACAGCACCTTACAAAGCAATGGCCACTACCGTCTAGAAGGACAAGGGCAGCAGATACATGCAAATACTACCACCTGCAATTTCCCTTCCAAACCACTTACCATCATGACTTGAGGATATATTAATTCCTGGATCCAAAACCTAGAACTCCTTCACCAGTAATCGTGTGGGTGCCCCTACACTTCACAAACAGCAGAGGCTCATGAAGGCAGCTCACCACCCTCTTCTCAAGAGCATTTAGGGATAGGCAATAAATGTTGGCCTAAGCCTCACTGCCCACATTCTCTTAATGAATAGAAAGCACATCAATGAACATCCCAATCTCTGAACTCATGTTGAAGGAAAGAGCATTAATATTGCAGCTGAAGATGTTTGGGCTGAGGACAGTGACCTGGAGAACCCTTGCAGAGATGCCCTCAGCCTGAGGAGATTGACCTTCAGCAATCACAACATCTTCTTTTGTGATAGGTATGACCCTAACTGCGGAGTGCTCCAATTCACTGAAAATGCCGAAGAATCTTGAACTGGATCTGAAACATTATTTCAGAGATAGTAGGAACTGCAGATGCTGGAGAATCTGAGATAACAAGGTGTAGAGCTGGATGAGCACAGCAGGCCAAGAATAGAATAGATAGAAGATGGATAGAGGAGAAGAAAAAACCAGCCCAGCTCATCCCCGCCTCCCTAACCTGTCCTTCCTCCCACCTATCCCCTCCTCCCACCTCAAGCCCCACCCCCATCTCCTACCTACTAACCTCATCCCGCCCCCTTGACCTGTCCGTCCTCCCTGGACTGACCTATCTTCTCCCCACCTCCCCACCTACACTCACCTTTACTGGCTCCATCCCCACCTCTTTGACCGGTCTGTCTCCTCTCCACCTATCTTCTCCTCTATCCATCTTCTATCCGCCTCCCCCTCTCTCCCTATTTATTTCAGAAACCCCTTCCCCTCACCCATTTCTGAAGAAGGGTCTAGGCCCGAAACGTCAGCCTTCCTGCTCCTCTGATGCTGCGTGGCCTGCTGTGTTCATCCAGCTCTACACCTTGTTATCTCTGAAACATTATCTCTGTTTCACCGTCTGCAGATGCTGCCAGAGCTGAGTTTTGCCAGCAATTTCTGTTTATTTCAAATCTACAGCATCAACAGTATTTTGTTGTTATTTTTTGTGAAAGAAAGCAAACTGTGGGTAGAGCCAAGTAACAAAATGGTTTAATTTGAAATGGATCACATTGCTGATTCCCTCACCTTGGTTGAGTTAGGGGAACACCATATTCCTGACAGAAATTCTTAAATATCTCGAATTTATTAAAGGTCTTTTGCATATTACATCATTTATCATAGGAAATATAGAGTAGACAACAGAGATGGAAAGAAACTCAACTACCAAACAATGGGATTGTTGCAGTGAATCGAAAAAGGCAGAAAGGCTGTTCAATGCTGTCACCACATTCTTTTGGACTATTTCCAAACTAGTCTTAGATATTAAACGAGGGGCTTTACTCCATGCTGGAACTAATTTCACATTGGAGACATCAACGGCTTCAGTCTGACAATTAGAGATCAGGTTTCATAAGACACTAGACTGTTGTGCTTCTTCAGTTTCTGTGTAATCACTCATTTTAAAGCCATGCTTTTAAAGGCCAAGACTCTCCTCACAAAGATGCACTTTGTTTCAAATCCTTGCATGTTTATGAGTTTATGTTTCACTGTGCATTCTGTAAAATTGTTAATTTGCTCAAAAGCTTAACAATAACACTTATAACTAACAAACTGTCATAGTTATCAGCCATTGTGCAGAGAGCAAACTGAATCCTGTTCTTAATCTAGAACCAAGGTCAGCTACAATGCTGGCAGGACAGAACATGATCAGGAATAAAGGAAGTAAGTACGTTACATTTTGATTGGATTAGGCAGCGTATAGTCGTGATTTCTAATTTTTTTTAAAAATTAATATTCAGGCTGTTACTGTCCAGAAGTCCTGAGAGGAGGGGTGATGAATAACATCCCAGGATTCAAAGAACAGACGTAAGTCATTTCATCAAGACACACACTTCTATCTTGAAAAGAAACTGTGACATACTCTCTGTTTAGTTCTGTGAACTATTATTCATACACTGTGTTGTGTTAAGTTTTGCAAGTCTTAAATAAAGGTGAAGGTAAATTTGAGGACTATGGGACGGCTCTCTCATTAGACAGAGATTATTTGAGGTGGTTTAACCTGTGGGTCACCATGCGGTCAGGTGAGGGGAGAGTTTGAGAAGGACAGTCCCTCATGGTAACCTCAGCCAGAGCAGGAATTGAACCCACGCTGTTAGCATCACTCTGCTTTACAAAGGGGTTGGCTTGTGATGCAGTGTTGCTATGCAGACTGATGCTAACCATATGGCCTAAATGCCCCCACCAGCTGAGGTTACCACGAAGCAGACTCTCCTTCTCAACCTCTCCCTTCACCTGTGGCGTGATGACCCTCAGGTTAAACCACAACGAGTCACCTCTCTCTGTTATGAGAGAGTAGCCCCACGGCCCAGTAAGTCTATGGTGACTTTACCTTACAAGTCTTAATCGAAACATTGCTGAATCCAATTGGATTTGAGGCAAATTCCCCACAGTTCCTTTCAAACTGATCAGTCCAACTGCCAGGAATTAAGTTAACAATCTTGGTAAGCCGAGGTGTAGTGTGTGACAACATATTCATCTTCAATTACTTGTTTTTAATGACCTAGTTGATCGTGTTTTCACAGAGGAAAATCTGGTTGGAATACAAGGATAAGACTGGCATTCTGCTACAGGAGAACTGAACCCATAAGATATGGTGAATATCTGTCAGATTGGGTAGAGGAGGAGCTCAGCAATTGGGATGATAGTGCACAGGGATAGAAGACTAATCTATTAAAGAGCTAGATACAATTGTTGAGGAGTGAGAAATCCAAAAATAAATTTAGTTCTATCTCATAGGCCCAAGTTAGACCAAAAATCTGCTGCAAGTTTAATCAACTAATGATTTTTAAAACTGAGTACTTTGACCTGCACGAAGGCAGAGCCAGAGGTCCAGAGATATCACAATCTCATTCCGTAATTAGTTCAATGGCTGTAGAATAATGACAGACAACTCCCTAACCCAGTAGTTTCCAAACTGGGGGTATCATAGTTGGAGCACCGTCCCTCTAGATCTGCCACTGTATTTGGGTGTGAGGGGGTGGTTGGGAAAAGAGCTGATTATCTGTGTGTAGCGTGCGGAAAGGGACTAATTTCAGCATTTCTAGGGGAGAGTGGGGTTAGGGAAGCAGTGTGTGTTTGTGGGGAGGGAGGGCGGGGGATTATTACAGTGTGTATGGGTATCGTACTGGAGAGGAACCTCATTGAGTCCAATGTCACTAATGAACTTGGAGAGCTTGGGTGAAATGTCAATGGCCAGTATGGAAACACTCCACGTTTTACATAAAGCCCAGCCTTGAATCGGGATAAGCACAACTCCACATTCAGGCAAGTTGTTTACTTTTGTGAATTAAATCCATTTTGTTTTAAAGCAGTGTAGTGTGAAACTGCATCCTCTAGGTTATAAATATTGTTTTGTATCATTTCAAAGCTTCAGTGGTATGTTAGATATTTATTTAACTGTCACACATTCAATCCAATGATTTCAAGATAAATCTTTAGGGAAACATTGATTAGTAATACTGAATGCAAATATGAATGTCATTAATATCTGCTCCTTCCTGGTCAAGACCATGAGCTGGGGTGGCTCAGATGAAGTAATAGACTGTTGAATATATCAAACAATAACATTTAAAAGAGTGCTTTAAAATGCAGATTTTCACACTAATATGATGTTGAATATACAAGCTTTAATAATTATATACTTAATGTTACTGTGCTGCTTTATTGTGGTTTTACTTTTGTAGAATTTTTTTATACATTCATGGCAGGTGGGAGTCGCTGGCTGGGTCAGCATTTATTGCCTGTCCCCAGTTGTGTTTTAGAAGGTGATGGTGAGCTGCCTTCTTGAACTGCTGCAGTCTACGTGCTGTGGGTTGAACCACAATGTCATTAGGGAGAGAATTCCACGATTTTGATCCAGTGACAGTGAAGGAACAGCAGGCTATTTCTAACTTAGTATGGTGATTAGTTTGGAGGGAAATTATCAGGTGGTGGTGTTCCTATGTATCTGCTGCCCTTGCCCTTCGCGATGGAAGGGGTCGTGGGTTTGGAAACAATTTCCGATTTTGTCTCTGATTTCCAGCATCTGCAATTCTTCTGGTTTTTATGTAGATTTGGAAGGTGCTGTCTACGAATCTTTGATGAATTTCTGAGGGTATGTTAACTTTCTAGTATTAAAGCAGGGTTACATTAAAAAGTAGTTTAATGAAAAATAAATACGTCAGACCAAAACTAGATTTCCTACATAACACAGTGTGGAGCTGGATGAATACAGTAGGCCAGGCAGCATCAGAGGAGCAGGAAAGCTGATGTTTCGGGTCGGGACCCTTCTTCAGAAATTTTGTCTTCATTCTGTCTTCATACACAAATCAATCACTAAAATAATCTACATAAACGTTTTTCTTTCTTTTGCTTTCTGGTATGTGATTTATTGCCCATCCCTTATTACTCTTAAAAAGCTGGTATTGAACTGTCTTCTTGCGTCACACAGCATATTAGACTTAATCACACCCCTTGTGGTATTGGAGTCATGTTTAGAACAGACCAGGAAAGGATGGCTAATTTCCTCCCATGAAGAACATCAGCCATAGGAAATGTACTTTTAATGGCAATCCAGTCGTTTCATGATCATTATTAATGGAACTAGCATTTTATTTTATATTTACTAATCTATTGATTATAAACTTCCTCAGCTTCCATGCTGCAATTTGAACTCATGCCTCTAGACCATTAGTACAGACCTCTAGATTCTAGTGCAGTAATATTACCAATGTACCACCAGAATCCCAAGGAGTTAGCCCTCGTATCTAGGTTCATCTCATAGTATGTTCCAGTTCTTCTCCAGAAATAGTGAAGATGTACAATTAGCTGCAGACAAAAAAACAATATCTAGCACTTCCACAAGGTGGTCTTACTCTCTGTGATATGCTAATATTAAATTAAATCCGAGTTAGCCCCACACCTACTTAAAATATTGGGACCATTTGGAGATGTGACCAGTGTTGCTGTGCCTGGGAGAGCATTTAACATAAACTCGAAACTGGTAAATGGTGTAACGTACAGTAACAGATCTAAACAGGTCAATACTTCTGAGTAAAGGCAGATGCCGATGGGTGAACAAAATCATTCCAAGCACACAAAACTACTTTTCTTTAAAATCGATTTAGAAGTAGTTGCTGAAATATCTCAGTGTTGTGGCTTTAGTGCTCAGAGCACACTGAATAGATAGCAAGAACTGCAGATGCTGGAGTCAGAGTCAGTACAGTGTGGAGCTGGATGAGCACAGCAGGTCAGGCAGCATCAGAGGAGCAGGAAAGTCAATGTTTCGGGTCAGGATGAAGGGTCCCAAGCCGAAACGTTGACTCTCCTGCTCCTCTGATGCTGCTTGACCTGCTGTGTTCCTCCAGCTCCACACTGTATTGAATAAAGCACACTGAATTACTTCTTTGACTGACTCCATGAAATCCTTAGCAGCTTCACAAAGTGTGTGCAATAACAATAGTGTTTACCTCAATAGCAAGTGAGCAACAAACAGCAGCCTGCATTTATAAAGCACCTTTAAAGCTGTAAAAAGTCCCAAGAAGCTTCACAGTGTTGGCAAACATTTTTATATCACACGACATGAGGCATTAGAACAGGTGGAGAGAGAGAGACAAAAAACAGAAAGGAAAAAAGGAAGAAGTGAGGAAGGAAGAAAAGAGGAAAACAGGACAGCAAGATTGGGGGAGGAAAGGGAAGGATGGTGAGACAGGAAGGAAAGAACAAAGCAGAGCAGAGGAAGAAAGCAGAAAGTTTTAGGGAGGGAATTTCTGAGTTTGAAACCTAGGGAATTAAAGGTACACCACCAATAGTGTATTAATGCAGATCAGTGGACAGGACATGAGAGGTGGTATATGTTGGATTGTTACAGTGAGGCTGTTGGATTTTTGACTTCTTTTACAAGTTGCCTGTGATTACCCATGGAATACAGTTAATCTCAGCAAATCACAGGGTGGTGAGCAGATAATCCAGGCTGGAGTGTTTTAAAATGTTTCCCTGTTATCAGAGGGTGCGCTACATCTCAGTGTTACAGTACAAAGTTACTGCAGGTCACCTCACAGTTGGCACAAGATTTGCACATACAAAGAAGCAATCCATCAGGATAAAACTTGCAAAATATGCTTCCAGATTTATAAATTATTCCATTAAAATTAGTACAACTGGAGTCTAACAACAGTCGTGGGGGAAATAAATAAATCTTCTGAAAAATGTTGGTGCAGAACACATAAAATATTTGCTGCATTGCCAACATCCCTGAGCTGGCAATTTCAGAGCAGGGGTTTAGCATTGAACTGAAAGGCTGAAATAATCTCAAGATAACAAACTCACCTACACTCACTCCCTCCACTTTGAAAGCAGAGATCACAACACAAATGCTCCTTCTGGGATTTTCCGAAAGCAATTTTCAAAACTTTTGCAATCCAGCAGCCTCTCATGAGAACATCACTCACCAAGCGCATTGGTAAGCTTTTATAACATTCTTTCATGTGTTGTAAACAGCACTGGCTCTCTCTAGGTCACTACAGAGGGTTGTCAATGACATTGCTTCAGAACTCACATGTTGGCCAGACTCGGTAAAGTCGAGGACTTCCTTTCCAAAAGCACATTCGTGGACCAGGAGGGTTTTTGCAACAGCCGATGAAAGTTTCATGGTCATCATTGCCAAAAATAGCTTTACCTGTCGGATTTATTAATTAAATTCCAACAGCTGCCATGGTGGGATTTCAACCTTTGTCCTGAAGCAGTACCCTGGGCCATTAATCTAGTGACATTAACACGACAGTATCATCTCCCCAAGCTGCTCATTTAAACTGAAGATGAAAGTCAATGAATGTCAATAAAGGAGCTGACATCTGTGCTGGAGTAAATAATTTTGGAGAATGGCTGAAGTCCCACTCCTTGTCATTACATTCCCTGCACTACACCATTCAGGCAGATAACCCAGGAAGTGAATGTTCCAAATGTTCGAAATTATACTTCAAGCTGAAAATATTATTTCGTTTTACATACATACAAATAATTAAACCTTGAGATTGTCATATTCTGCCATTCGTACTATATTATGCAATTTCCTGCTTGCATTAAGCCGTCAGTATTTTCTAAGTTAGTTGGCTTCCTTTTTATACTGTTTTTCAATTTTGATCTTACACTTTCTTACCTTTATCAGAAGTTCATATCGGGGAATTCGCTGAACCGGTTTGATCATTAAATCAGACAGTGCTTGCTTCTCTTTATTCTCCCTCATGCTTTGCTGCAACATAAGAAAAAGTTCACAGAATCACAGAATTGTCATGGCACACAAAAGAGGGCATTCTGCCCACTGTACTGGCACTGCCTCATTAAATGAGCATCATTACTGTGAGCTAATCCTACTTTTACCCAGACCCTTGAACATGAAGGAATTTGAGCATCGTATTTTTATGCAAATAATCATCCAATGCCCTCTTGAATTTCTCAACTGAATCTACCTCCACCACACTTCCAGGCAATGCACCCTAACTACTTGCTCAGTGAAAAAGTTTTTAGATCTTTTCCTCACTTCACCCTTTTTTTTTTACAGATCACTTTAAATATACACTCTCTTAAAACAAAAACAGAAGTTGTTGGAAAAGCTCAGCAGGTCTGGCAGCATCTGTGAAGAAAAAAATCAGAGTTAACATTTTGGGTTCTCTGAAGGGTCACTGGATGTAAAACATCAACTTTGATTTCGCTTCACAGATGCTGCCAGATCTGCTGAGCTTTTCCAGCAACTTCTGTTCTCGTTCCTGATTTACAGCATCCGCAGTCCTTTCGGTTTTTATACACTCTCTTGACCTTGTTCTTCGAGTATGAGGAGTGTCAGTTTCCTCACAATGCCTTGTAACAACACATTAACAATTCACAAATCACAAGTTGGATGGAATCTTACACTTCTCATAAATAATCACTATTGAATCCATTTCTGCATTTGTTGCCAGGATGCCCATCTTGCCAAAGGCAGTCAATGAAGGGTTTTCCTGGATGGGTTGGACAGTTGTAGCTGCACACCACTGATCCATGCTGCTCTGGTGGGACAGGGAGCAGGCTTGTAGTAAGGAAATGAGGTCTCATGGATCTCGTCCTTCCCCCCACCTCAGATCAGCTACGTGCAGGCTTTAAAATTAGCATGGAGTCAGTCAATTTCTGATCAGCCTAAAACGGGGCACTTCATTACTCAAGTTAATTACCCGCTACTGAAGGGAGGATAGCCATTACCCATGGCAACCTGCTTTCAACAAGGTTGTGTCACTGACCAGCTCACCTCATTCCAAAATCTCCTCTCAGTGCTAACTTCAAGGCACTGTCCTCAGGACCAGGAAGATATATCTCTCTCGAAGGGCAGCGAGAAATTCCACCACACCAGGAGAAGGGGAAGTCTGTACCGGTCAGTCTTTATGCTTCATCTTGTTTTGCTTATTGGGTGGGAGGCAGGGCTAGGAATGATGGGAATCCATTGCCCAGCAAATGAATTTTAATAATCCTAACACTTTTCTACCTTGCCCTGGCTTCCAGCTCTACAGATGCCCTGGCCAATTTGAGATTTGCGGAATCTTTCCTTTATAAAGATCATTCAAAGACAGCAGCCACAGCAATGATTGCCAGGTCTGGCCAAGTCACAGCACCTTCCCAGATATGCTATCTCCTCCATCCCGTCACTCACCTATGTACCATACATTGCCTAGCTGATCCGTCCCTTCTGCATTTCAGGCTTACACATCCTCATAAATGCCAATCAGTAGATGGTTGGCACTGGGGTGTGTTTGCTACCCAGGAGTGAACTTACCACCAGATTCCTGCAAAAGCCATGAATACTCAGCCAGTTGTAGCTTGTAATGTCGTAAAAGTACAATGGTGAAGTCAGAATCACCTTATTCCCAAATCAGTCCTGCCTCCAACCAACGCCATTACTCAGTCAACTCCATGCATTTCCAACCTGTCCCTTCTTGTCCTTTTTTTTAAGTACTGTCACTGGCCAGAGACATTACGAACTCTGCTCCAAATGGGGCAGATAGTTACAGCCTCAGACTGAGTCAGCCCCACCACCTACTGACACACAATGATTGAGTTAGTCCCATTGCAGCCCCATCACTAATCCACATCGATCTATTTCCAGCCCCATCACTAATCCACATTGATCTATTTCCAGCCCTATCACTAATCCACATTGATCTATTTCCAGCCCCATCACTAATCCACATCGATCCATTTCC
>NC_063337.1:20989892-21015191 GCF_021869965.1 Rhincodon typus
AGCCCCATCACTAATCCACATCGATCCATTTCCAGCCCCATCACTAACTCATATCGATCTATTTCTAGCCCCATCACTAACGCACATCGTTCCACTTCCAGTCCCTTCACTAATCCACATTGATCCACTTCCAGCTCCATCACTAATCCACATCAATCTGCTCCCAATCTTGCTGCAGAACTAACCAAGGTCCTTACCTCCAAAAACTTAATAAATGCTGGTTTTGCATCCTTGGCCAGTCGCACAGCTTCTTTGGCATTAAGAAAGTTATCGATGTATGCAGAGTACGAATTGGCCAGTACATCCTTGGAGAACTGCAAAAGGAATACAGTTATTAATGGAAGTGACACAATACATTGTGTAACTACTTTGAAACAATTAGATTCATCACGGGGAACAAATGATATGTCATGTACGTGCATGCATGGGATTGATAGACTAAACTGGCAAGTGGCAAAAGTCTCCTCAGCACTAAAGGTACATAAGAACCTTGGGTTAACAGTTCAGTCGAAGCTGCAGGAAATATGGATCTTTGCATCCCATACAGGCCACCTTCACAACAATCAAGAATATCATTCGGGAGTAGGTTCTTATTCCTTACCCATTAGGAAGAAAAGGGGAGAGGCTAACATAAACAGGAGGAAGCTCTGCACAGTTAAATATTTGGCCTCTGAATACATACAGGCATCATAGCCATCAAAGAAGTATACAACACAGGATGAGGCCATTCTACCCACTGTGTCTGTGACAGTATTTCAAAGAGTTATCAATTCAGTCACATGCCTGAGCTCTATCATTTTGAAAATCTTTCCACTTAAAGCATTTAGCCAATTCCTTTTTGAAAGTTGCTTCTGAATCTGGTTCCACAATCCTATGAGGCAGTGCATTCCACATTGGAAGAACTCACTGCCTAAAATAAATTCTCCTGACCTCCTTTCTATTTTCAATGATCACAAATCGATGTCCTCAGATCACTGAGCCTCCTGAAAGTGGAAACAGTTACTCCCTATGAACTCCAACAAAGCCCACATTATCTACAGCATCTCTATACAAATCTTCCCTTCACATTCCTGGTTCTGAAAAAAACAATCCCAGTTTCTCCAGCCCCTCAGCATCATGAGAATTACTTTCTAATTTTGTACAACAGGAAGTTAAGCAGCTACTCCTGCCAAAGTGAATGAGGTGAGGGGGAGATTCAATGATGGCTGCCTGGTGCACATGGATAGATCATCGACAGGACTCAACTGTTCCCAAAACGCCAAAAGCTCCAATGGGAAAGGGAAGAGAATCACTGCAAAACCCAAAGTCAGAGAGTAATTTGCAGCACAAAAGGAGGCCCTGTAACCTCTCCTGACTGGTCCACATTTCTTTTTGGTATATTTTCTAATCAACCTGTTCAGAGATGTTATTACCCACTTCTGGAGCAGTTGGGACTTGAACCTGGGTTGTCTGGCTCAGAGGTAGAGACACTATCACTGTACCACAAGCACCCTTGGTTGATCTTTGTAGCCCTGTCTGATTATTTCTTTCTGGAGCAATGGCAGTTTGAGTTTCCATCATGTTTGACAGCAGTGAATTCCAGATCATTAGTATTCATTGTGCAAAGAAGTTCCTCCTCATATTCACCCCACTAAATCTTAAATCTTTGTCTTCTGGTTCATGAAATATCAGCTAGTGGGAACAGATTTTTCTTCTCTACCTTATCTAAGCCTGCCATAAGACCACAGGATATAGCAGCAGAAATACACCATTCAGCCCACCGAGTCTTCATTCGATCACGTCTGATATGTTTTTCAATACCATTATCCTGCCTTCTCCCCGTAATCCTTGATCCCCTTACTAATCAAGAAACTAGGTATCTCTGTCTTAAATACACTCAACAATTTGGTCTCCACAGCTTTCTGTGGCAATGAGTTCCACAAATTCACCACCCTCTGGCTGATGAAATTCGTTCTTATCTCAGTTCTAAAGGGTTGTCCCTTCACTTTGAGGTTGTGCTCTCAGTTCCTAATCTCTCCCATTAGTGGAAACATCTTCTTTACGTCCACTTTATCCAGGCCCCTCAGTATTCTGCAAGCTTCAGTGAGATCCCTGCTCACCCTTCTAAACTCCTTTCAGTACAGGCCCAGAGTCCTCAACTGCTCCTCATATGACAAGCCCCTCATTCTCTGGATAATTACAGTAAACTTCCTCTGGACCCCATTCAACACCAGCACCTCCTTCTTTAGATATATGGTCCAAAACTGCTCACAATTTTCCTAATGCGGTCTGACCACAGGTTATGCAGCCTCAGCAGTACATCCCTGCTCTTGTATTCTAGCCCTCTCGAAATGCACGCTAACATTGCATTTGCCTTTCTAACTGCCAAGTGAACCTGCATGTTAACCTAGAACCTTCATTCTTCCTATCAAAGTGCATAACCTCACACTTTCCCACATTGTTTTCCATCCGCCATTTCTTTGTCGACTCTCCTAGCCTGCCCAAGTCCTTCTGCAGCCTCTCTGCTTCCTCAATATGATCTGTCCCTCCACCTATCTTTGTGTCATCTGCAAACGTAGCAACAATGCCCTCAGTTCCTTCATCCAGTCTGTTGCTGTATAACGTGAATAGTTCTGGCCCTAAACTGACACCTGTGGAACATTCTGAGGAAGGGTCACTGAATCCAAAATGTATTATCGCTAGACTGTGAATCCAGTGACCCAGATAATGTTCTGGGGACCTGGATTTGAATCCCGCCATGGCAGATGGTGGAATTTGAATTCAATAAAATATCTGGAATTAAGAGTCTAATGATGATCATGAATCCATTGTTGATTGTTGGAAAAATCTATCTGGTTCACTGATGTCCTTTAGGGAAGGAAAGTGCCATCCTTACCTGGTCTGGCTGACATGTGACTCCAGACCCACAAGAATGTGGTTGACAATTAACTGTCCTCTGGGCAATTAGGAAAGGGCAATAAATGCTGCCTGGCCAGCGACGCCCTCATCCCGTGAATGAATAAAAAAAAACTCTTGATTTTTCTTCACTGATGCTGCCAGACCTGCTGAGCTTTTCCAGTAACTTCTGTTTTTGTCCCTGCGGAACTCCACTAATCACCAGCTGCCATCCTGCAAAACACCCCTAATATCCCCACGCTCTGACTTTTGCTAGTCAGCCAATCCTCTACCTATACCAGTACCTTGCCCCAAACACCGTGGGCTCTCATCTTACTTAGCAGCCTCCAGTGCGATATCTTGTCAAAGGCCTTCTGGAAATCGAAATAGAACACATGCACTGGCTTTCCTTTGTTTAACTTGCTCATTATCTCCTCAAAGAATTCTAATAGATTTGTCAGGCATGACCTCCCTTTGTGAAACCATGCTGACTTAGTCCTATTTTACCAAGCAATTCCAAGTGCTCCGTAATTTTGTTCTTAATAATGGACTGTAAAATCTTACCAATAACCAAGGTCAGGCTAACCAGCCTATAATTTCCCATCTTCTACCTCTCTCCTTTCTTACATAGGGGTGTTACATTAGCCACTTTCCAGTCCTTTGAGACTCTCCCTGACTACAGTGATTTTTGAAGGATCACCACCAATGCCTCCACAATCTACTCAGCTATCTCCTCCAGAACTCTGGGGTGCAGTCCATCTGGTCCAGGTGATTTATCCACCTTCAGACTTTACAGCTTCCCCAGCACTTTATTCTTAGTAACTGTGTACACTTCTATCAAATGTCCTCTGCTCGAAAGAGAATAACACAAACCTTTCCAACCTTCCAAGGTAACTAACGTGTCCCATTCCTGGAACCATTCTGATAAATCTCTTCTACACATTCTCATCGACCCTTCTATCCTTAAATTGTGCAGCCACAACTAGAGTATTAAATGCAATAACCTAGTTGTGGACTAACCAAAGCCTTACAAAGGTTCAGCATAACTTTCCTGCTTTCACACTCAATGACTTCAGGCTATTAAATATATAAAATACCTCGTGCTGCTTCTGCCAAAATGCATCAATTCACACTTCTCTATATGAAATTCCACTTACCTATCCATTCTATATCACGGTGGAGAGAATTGAAGTAAGAATAGGGAGTGATGTAAAACAGGCTGCAATTCATTACCACCCATTTTTGTACTTACACAATGTTAATATCAACGCCACTGTGAATCTAATAAGGTTCAGCTTCTGCTTACAATTATCACCACATGAGGGCGCACTAGTGAGGCTATAAGAGAAGGAAATAGATCCCAGGCAGGATTTTCCCCACCGGCTTTCTATGTAAACAGCTCTATAAAAGACAATAAGACATTCTTTGATTTGTCTGACTTTAGTTTCAGTTCCAGTAGAAACCCAAGTCTATCCACATACATTCTGTGGTCGTATGAGAGAATCGCTGCAGAACAACCTTTTACTGATCTGAATGTGGTTTCAAATAGGCCAGCTGCTATGTTTTCCTGCTTTCTCATGTGAAGCTGTTATTTCCCGATGGTCTATGGTGCAGGTACCCCCTGGTGTCCCTGGCTTTGGGCCATGATGTGACGAGAGTAAGACAATAATGGTCAGGAGGCTGTTTCACTGCTAAAACAAAGTCAAAGTCTCCAGTGCCAACTTTGCAGTTTCTAAGAACATGGCAACAAGAGTAAGCCATTCAGCCCCTTGAATCTGATCCACCAATCAGTTAAGATTTCTCTTGATGTGTAATGTAAGTCCATTTAACAATCTCGGTAATTTTTTTTTGGGGGGCGGGATTTGTAGTCTTTCTCCGACACGGGAATGTTTACACCAATTGTGATCTCTCTGCAGCAAACACAGAGACAACCTACTTCAATGGGCTGTCAAAACAGAGGCCCTCTCTATGCTATCCTGTTAATATAAAGGATCCCATTCCACCATATGAAGAAGAACATTTACTCCATAACTGATGCCTCAAGAAAAAAAACTGACCATATTACATCAGTTTGTAAGAACTTACTGTGCACTTATTGGTTGATGCAGTTTTAATTACAGCAGTGACAGTATTTCCAAAATAGGTGATGGGTTGGAAAGTGCTTTGGGAAGTCCTGAAAGTGTGAAAGTTGCCTTATAAACAATTCTTTTCTTTGTAACTATCTGTTAGGTGGTGTGCAGGAGAGGCCCAGACCTGACAGCTTTGATATTTCCCCGTCTCTCCAATGTTTATCCCAGAACACCAGACCGAAGGGGTTGCTTTAAAGAACCCGAAGTTCAGAAGACATAAAAATACAAGAGACAGGAACAGGAATACAAGCAGTCCCTCGGTTGCAACAGGTTCCATTCTGGTGTCCGTTTGCAAGTCAATTTGTACATGAGTCGGAATGTAAAGCAGCTGTTCATAAGTATGAGAAATGTTTGCACATAAGGTCTTTAAAATTACACCCCTATATGGGATTGTGTATGGAAGTACAAGTGTTCATAAACCAGCAAATCATAATTTGGGGACCCCCCCCCCCCCGCCCCCATTGCCCAACCTTCCTAAGGCACATTGAACCTGCTCTGCCATTTAATTGTGACTAGTCTGGGGCTTCCATTCCATGTTCTTATCTCTTCCCCATTTCCCTTGATCCCGGGACAAGAAAATCTGTCCATCCAAGCCTTAAATATATTTAATAATGTAACATTCTCAACCTCCTGAGATATAGATTTCAAAAGATTCATAACCTTTTGAGTGAAGAAATTTCTCCTCATCTTAAGTCCTAAATGAGTGAGCCCTTATCCTCCAACTATGCTCCCATATTCTGGATCACTAGCCAGTAGAAGTACCTTCTTGGTGTCAATTCCCTTCAGTATCTTATGGTTTCAATGGACTAGCCTCTCATTTTTCTGAACTCCAGGGAACATCGGACCAATTTATTCAGCCTTCCAGCATAAGAGACACCTCTCATCTCAGACTGCAGAGAGAAAATTGGGTGGTGGTGCAGAACTGGAAGTATAGCTTTTGCAAAGCCTCTCTTAAGAGCTGCCTTGTACAGACTCTAATATGAAATTATAGATCAAAAAATATAACCTTTATGCACAGGCAACACAGTTCTCATCTTTCACCCAAGTGTAGCAGAGGTCACAGACATTTTTGCTCACAGACTGGCGCTGGTGGAAACCCCTAGACTGAAGCTATTACTTCTTCACTGTTCTGACAATACTGCAACATTACCAGGACTCCTACAGCACTCAGGACTTGAGTTAATGGTTCTGCGCTGTTAGCTCACAGATACTCGCTGTGTTCGGGAAACAGCAGGAAAACAACATCATTTAATGTCTTCCTGTTTCAAAGCTAATGTTTCCTCTCACTTGACCCATCACTTCCTCCATAACAAGGGCTTATGCTATTTCAAGTCAAACATTTGACTGATGAACCTGACAATTTACCTTCACGACTTTTATTCCGACACTCTTACTAATCTTTCCAGCCCAGTCACAACGCTGCAATGAATTTGGTGATTTTCACACCAAGTTTGCGATTTCAACATTATTCCAATACATTTTATGTGTGATACTCGTAACTTGCCATTTAAAATTGCATCCACCATTTGCAACTTGTCAACATTTCTTTGACAGCGCCTCACAAACTTGTAGTCACCGCTCCCCAGAAAGATAAGGAGAGGAGACATATGGAACGCCACCGCTTGTAAGGCCTCTTCACCATTCCTTCAAGGATAGTTCACCAAAATCCTGAAACTCCGTCCTCAACAGCATTGTGGGTGCCCCTACACCTTACAGACAGCAGTGGTTTAAGAATGTGATTCTCTACCACAAGGTTCGCCAAGTCAATTAGGTTTGGTCAATAAATGCTGGTTTAGCCAGCAACCTCTAAATGAATAAAGTTGAAAACCACCAAAGCCAATCACGATAAAATCTATACTGCTTATACTGTATTGCATTGATTCTCTGACCGCTTCCTATCCAGTTATATATCAACCTCAGGACTAACTAGAACGCTTGATGGAGTGGCAAAGCTTTTACTTCTCTGTCTTAGAACTTCAAAACCAGAGTACAACATATTCACTGGTGACAGGCCTGGCAGTGATATCACTGGAGCACTAATCCCGAGACCCAAGCTTATATGCTGGGGCCAAGGGTTCAAATCCTACCAAAACAACAGGAGAAATTTAAATTGAAGGAACAAATCTGGAAAATGAAGCTAACCTCAGTGATGGTGAAGAGGAAACAAGCAGAGATGGCCATAAAATTCCACCTGGTTGCTAATATTCTTTAGGGAAAGAAATCTGCTGTGTTCTGGCCTACATGTGACTCCAGACCCACAATAATGGGGTTGATTCTCAAATATTCTGCAAAATAGTTCAGCAAGCCACTCAGTTAGGGATAAGCAAAACAATGTTGGCCTTATAAGTGACACCCACATCCCAAGTAATAATAAACTAAAGGCCTCTTTCTGTGCTAAAGTCGATAGCTCATCAATTCCAATCTTTCAAGGAAGTGGGCTTGTTGCAGTTACCGGGATACAGCAGAATTCTACCAACTGCACACTTATAAGGCCACAATGGATACCTCACCAGATGAAAGATGCCTTGGAATTTTTATGAATGCCTAATACTTGTTGGGAATGGGACAATTTTATGAGTAAGAATCTACTATTTCTCCCTTAGAAACTGAAGACTGAAAGGTTCTAATTTTTCTTCAGGGTCTGGAATATGCTTCTAGTTCTGTCTATCAGTGTGACTAGGTGACACACTAATTCCCACAAATGTCCCAAACTGACCTTAAACCTAACCTTCCCAGCAGGATTTAAGCTGGGGTTCTCAATGTGCTGCATTGCCAGTTCGGAGTTTGCACCAGCAGTTATATTCTGACTATGATTCTGTTTCCTTTCTCGATGAATAGCTCTGGGTAACTCTGGCTCTATCTATCCACCTCAAGAATCTGAATTCCAAACTGGTCCAGGCTGAAAGTCCTATTCCTGCTCTGAACTTCATGTGCAGTGTGTCTGAATATTAAGTATCTACGGCTTTCTCAGCTCAGATCTTAATGGACAGATAGGGCAAACTGTCCATGCCATTCAGCATAAAGTAGCAACAGCCAGGGTAATGTTTTGGTATGGAAGTGAAATTAATCTTATTGTTGCTTCAGAGGATGCCTTTTCTTAGTTGGGGACGAGACATTTTGTCAAACAAAAAAGGCCCCTTTTAGCTGCCCTTTCACAGCCTGACACACAACGCATTGCCAAAATAAAAATATTTTCAATCCCTGATCACTAGCATTTAGTGAGTGAATAAGTGAATTTTTTTAAAAGGCAGCACTGCTGGGGATCCTTATTTACATACCATCAAGTCCGTACTGACTGCTTTCAGTCAAAGGGGATTAATATGTGGTGTACGTGTAATATATTTATTAAATATCTACATCTTGAGCTAACACACTACATTGCCTTGTGCCAAATCCTTTTAAAGATTTCTGTCCCTAGTACACTTCAACCTTAATACTTAACTTGATTATGAAGTAATCCCAGGCAACAGCCAAACCTCAATGGCCTGCAAAGACCTCCTTGCAGACTGGGGGGGAAAATTTTCTGGCACACTGCATTGTCCAATTCAGAGGAGCTTCTTATCCTTCGTATTAGGATTTGGCACAATAGCTAGTGTATACAGAGGAGTATTTCACACCAATTTTACATGACTTTCTGCATGTTCAGTTCAATTTGCCATATAAGCCTCACAAAGTCGTAAAATTACAACAGCCAGGAAGTTGCAATGAGTTAATCAAGAGCTAAGTTCAGTTTTAAGAAAGTTCTTCACCTCATGTTCTCTCATCCATCCAGTTACTAACCTTACTGCTTCCCCAATAAAACTATTCTTTAAATCAGTCCCATCTCCAGGCCTCAACCACTTGGCAACCCTTTCCAGATATTGGTCACACTGAGGGTGCAAGGGAATACATTCACATCCTTCCTTCAATAAGATGACCAATATTGTGCACACTACTCCAGTTGAGGTCTCACAAAACCCTCTGTTTAACTGTTTAACCTCCATACTTATGTATTCAATTCCCCAATAAACACAAATATTCTATTAGCTTCCATCATCACTTGCTGGACCTACATACCAGCCTTCTATGATACATTCATGAGGACACCCAGTTCCCTCTGTACTTCAGAGCTCTAAAAACTCTCACTAAATACATAATATACTTCTTTTTGATTTTTCTCTCCAAAATGAACAATTTCACATTTTCCAGCACTGTATGTGCCGGAATTTTGCTCACTCACTCAGTCTAAGTACATCCCTGTCCTTTTCACAACTTACTTTTCTACCTATCTTCATCATCAGTGAATTTCGTCACCGTGTATTGAGTCCCTTCATCGAAGTCCCTTATAATAAATCATAAAATTGTGACAGGTTGAGATCCACCAATACCGATCTGGCACAACACTCATGATATCTCACCAACCAGGAAATTACGAGTTATGCCCACTCTCTATTTCCTGTGGCTGGCCAATCTTGGTCCATGCCAATATAGTGACACCGAGCCCATGACACAATTCATAAAACCATGCAGACTCTGCCTGATTAGCTTGAACTTCTCTAAGTGTCCTGTCTTTCATAATTGACTCTACCCTTTTCCTTGTACAGACGGTAAGCTAACTGGCCGTAGTTTCCCGTTTTCCTGTCTTCCTTCCGTTTTGAACAAAGGTGCTGATTTGTTATTTTATTCTTTCATTATTCTATAATGTTACTTTCCCTGAATCTCTCAGAATCAAAAAGGGTTATGGCACTTACGGAGGTCATTCGGCCCGTCATGACTGTGCTAGGTATCCAATGAGAATTATGATTTATTATCCTTCTCCTGCCTTTTCCTTTTACTTCTACTCCTGCACACCTTTAAGTATTGTATCTTCTATTTTATACTTTCTGTCCATGTTTCCCCTAGCAAAATGTATCACATCATACTTCGCTATGTTAGACTTCACCTGCCAACTTGTCTATGTCCTTTTGGAGTTCTACACTGTCTTACTTCTGCTTAAAATACTTCCAAGTTTCATATCCTCTGTACACTTTGAAACTGTACCCTACACACCAAGATCCAGATCATTAATATTTATATCAGGGAAAGTAAGTGTGCCAATACTGACCCCTGGGGAACTCCATTACAAACTTTCTTCCAGCCCCAAAATATCCAGTAACCATTACTCTCTGTTTCATATCATCCAGCCAATTTTGTATCCATTCTGTTACTGTCCCTTTTTTTCCATGAACTGTAAATTTTCTGTTGTGTGGCACTGTATTAAAAGCCTTTTGAACATTCATGTATGCCACATTAACCCTCATTGATCTTTTCTGTTACTTACACAATTTAGAATTCCATGCTGGATCCTACCCAACCCACCTTTTATCGTGTAATAATTAATTATACTCAATAATTATTTCTAGAAATAATTTCTAGAACCACCACCAGTTAAATTATTCTGTAATTGCTGGGCTTGTCCTTACAACCGTTTTTGAACAAAACTGTGATGTTTGCAATTCTACTGTCCTTTCACATCTCCTGAGTCTAGACTGAAAGATTACGGGCAGTCCCCCTGCAATTTCCACTCTTTCTCCCTTCAGTGTCCTTGGAAGTATCTCATCTGGTCCTGGTGTCTTGTCAACTTTTAGTATCATGAGTCTATCCAACACTTCCTCCTCATCAATTCTGAACCCTTCTAACGACGGTATTTCCTCCTCTGTCACCATGGTCTGGGTAGAATCTACTGCCTTGTTAAACAGAAATATAAATTATTAATTTGACACTTCAACCATGCCTTTTGCCTCCCCTTATGTAAATGTCCTTTATCACCCTTAATCAGCCCTACTCCTTTTATGACCCTTTTACTTTTGATGTGCTCATGGAAAACTTGAGGATTCACCATCTTTACCATTCTTCACACATAATCCTGTTAGAAAAATATGAAAAATCAAAACCAATGTATCAACTACCTCACTAGCCATGCTTTAAGACCCTAGGATGAAGTCCATCAGGATTCAGGGAGCTGTCAGCTTGTATCTCCAATAATTCGCTGAGTACCATTTCTTGAATGATTGTAATTTTCTTGAGCTCCTCCCTACCTTCCATTTCCGAATTTAGAACCATGTATGTGCATATTATACAGTGAGGAGTGATGCAAAATACCTGTTCAATTCATCTGCCATTCTCCCTTTCTATCCCAGTATTAATTCCCCAGACTCTCTCTCTACAGGACCCATGCTCACATTGTTAACTCTTCTTTTTTACATACCTATAGACTCTTACTATTTAATTTTATATTTCTAGCTAGCTTTCTCTTCAATTGCAATTTTTCTCTTTTTTTTAATCTTTACTGTTTTGTATATTCTGTCCTTGCTTCTGAGCTATCACTGATCCTTACACAATCATATGCTTTATGTTTAAAATCGGACTTTTTTTAGTTAACTACATATGGTTGATCGATCCATTCAATCAATCTCATTTGAATGTACCTATTCTGTGTATTTTGACATATCCCTTAAAACTAAGCCACTGCATCTCAAGTGACCTATCCCTTAAACTAATATGCCAGTTCACATTAGTTATATTCTCAAACCCTCTTAATTGCACTTATTTAAGTGAGATATACCAGTCTTGGATGTACTCCTCTGTTCTTCAAGCTCAAAGTAAAATTCAATAACAATATAATCATTGCTACCTAGAGACACACCTTCACTGTGAAGTCATTAAATAATCCAATCTAATTGGGTAAAACCAAGTCGAATATAGCCTGCTGTCTGGTTGGTTTTGCAGGACATGCTGTTCTAAGAAACCATCCCAAAAACTTTTTATGCGCTCCTCCTCTAGGTTACTTTTCAGCATCCACCTTTTCCAAATGCTCTATGGACTGCAATCCTGCCATGATTATCCCTGTATTTCTGACAAGCTCCCATTATAGCTTCCTTTATACTCCAGCATATCTTTTGGATACTGTTCAGGGGTCTGTACACATCTCCCACAAGTGGTTTCGTGGCTTTATGATTTCTCTATCCAAACCACTTCTAAATCCTGATTTCCTGAACCTAAGTCATCCCCTGTCTTATCCTAATGCCACCTTTAATTAAGAGTCACCCCTCTATCTAAATTGCTTTGCTCATGATCCCAATTTAAATTCTTAATACTAAAGCAGTTCATGTCCTTTTTATTCTTCCTACCAAAATGCATCATCTCACATTTAATCTTGAAATTGTGTTTCAAATTCCCAAATGCAAATCATTAATATAAAGCGTAAACCACAGCAGTCCCAATACCAATCCTTGCAGGGCACCATTGCCCATCTTTTGCCTGTTGACAGGTTACAGTGGCTTCATATTTACCAAATTCTGTGGGCTTGGATTGTTTTTTTTTCAAACGGTCAATAAAAGGACAATGGAACCTTTTTAACTTGCCTTATGATAAGCTAGCTTCCAAGTTCAGTGGGTAAAAGGAAAGGCAAACTGGATGCCGGCCTTTATTTCAAAGGGAATGGCATATAAAAATGGGGAAGTCTTGCTAAAAGTATACATAGCACAATGAACAAATTTGTTCCCGTTATCTAAGGAAAGATTTACATGACACTGGAGGCAGTTCAGAGAAGATTGATCTTGTGTATAGAGGGAATTTTCCATGAGGAGATGTTGAGTAGTTTGGGCTTATACTCATTGGATTTCAGAAGAATGACAGGTGTCCTTATTAGAACATGTAAGCTTCTGAGGGGATTTGACAAGGCAGATGTGTTTCCCCTTGCGGGGCAGTCTAGAATCAGAGGGCATAATTTCAGAGCATCACCCATTTAAGAAAGAGATGAGGATGAATTTCTTCTCTCAGATGGCAGTTAACGTGTAGAATTCTTTACCGGAGAGGGCTATAGCGTTTGGGCTGTTAAGTACATTCAAGGCTGTGACAGACATATTTTTAATCAGTAAGGGAATTAAGGGATTTGAGGGACCCCAACGAACAATCAAATTGGACTCGAAAATTTAACTCTGAACTCTGTTTCTCTCTCCACAGATGCTGCCAGACTTACTGACTTCTTCCAGCATTTTCTGCTTTTATTGTTGAGGATGATCAGATTAGCTATGATCTCATTGAATGGTGGAGGAGACTCAATGGGCCAATTAGCCTTTTCTGTTCCTAAGCCTTATAGTCAGATGACTGATTCTTTACTGCTGACCCTCGTCTGGGTTTACAACTGTCAGATTGCAACTTCTGCTTTGGAAATTGCTTGGACTTTTCAGTTGGTGGTTAGCCTGGGGAAAGCCTTGCTCTCCTGGTACTGAGAAAGCTTTTGCTGTGGGGTTCAGTGTGGTTTTTGGTGCCTTGGTCTCATGTGAATGATGGCTGTCCTCCTGAATATCATCCAGATGATACCCAATATTTTTCTTCATGAACACGTTGTGTTAGCAAAGATTTCAGAAGCATCTGCTTGCATTTGGAGACTTCTGTCTTTTTGCGCAAGATCATCAGACTGACAGATGTTTGAGTATTTCACACATAGGCCGTTTTCTGCTTTCAAGAACTAAAACTTACGGGGCCAAATGTGTTTTTGTTGTGAATCTCTGCAGAAGGGAATACATTTCTCCTCCTTAACTCCCATGTGTACGCAGTGTTTGTATGTGTGTGTTCTGGCTTACTTAGAGGGGTAAAAAATACATATTTTCATTTTACAAATAAAGTGTGCTAAAACTTTTTCCATCACCATTCAATAAGTATTGTTCATAATAAGTCAATACTTTTGTGTTTGTTGAAGAAACCTGGTTGATGGATCTTTATTGTCAGTCTAATATAAAGAACACATGTGGACACCCATATTGGGAACTGTGTAAAACATTTAAATTTATGTTGTGACCTGTGAAGCAGTGGGACTACAGAAAAATCATACCCTGTTCCTAATCATGGTCATATCATCAGCTACCTTTAATTCTGACCCTCTGTTTGGAGTTAGCTTGCTATCCATTCTGATACATACCTCCTGACTTCACCTACTCTGACCCATGTGGTGGGCCCAACTGAAGGCCTTTGAAAATCAAAAATATGTTCGATCACTCACATTTCCCATTATCAAATCTTCATATTCTTCAAATAATTCAGAAAGACTGGTCAAGACTGACCTTCTATTTTGAAATCTATGCTGACGAATCTCGATTCTGGTTTATGTTTCTAGATATTTCTGTGAAGATTAATGAAAAGCCAAAAGGAAAGCCTGATCTAGAACAGCCAAGGAAGCACTGACAAGGAGGAAAGAACACATTAAAAAGTCTCTTTCCACATTCTCAGGGGGAATCCCAGGTCACAACTGCTTTCTCAAGCATGCTCACTGTTGTAAAGTAGGCAAATATCCATCAAAAAAGGGTGTATCCTTCAAGATCACACGAGTTTAAATGATCAGATCATCTGTTTTAGTGATGTTTAACTTCATTCAAAAAAATGGCACCTTCAACATGAAGTATGATCACATTAACAAGCCAACATAGGAAATGTTCTTGAGGAAGGATCACTCAACTTGAAACGTTAACTCTGATTTCTCCCCGCAGATGCTGCCAGACCTGCTGAGTTTTACCAGCAATTTCTATTTTTGCATGGGAGAAGCTGGTGCCACAGAACAGCATCTTATAAGAGTCGGAGACTTTTCAAAAATAAGGCAACACATTTGAGAAACCGGAAGTAAATCACTGATAAGGAACTTGAAGACCAAACATGCTGGGATTCACAAAACATATAATCAAGTCTGTCATCTGACCTAAATGTTCTCCTTCCACTCTGACCTATATGCCCCCTAAATAATGTTTTGTCACATAGACTGTTCAATTGAATGTGTAACTTTTATGTGTAAATTTTTACATGTGGTTGCACACATGTAGGCTTTAGGGTTCTAGCATTATTGCTGAGGAACAGAAAGAGATAGAGAAGAGTGTGTGCATGTATTAATTTGTATGCTTTATTTTAAAACTGAAGATTTCTGGTTTTGCTGAATACGGTGCTAATAATGACTGATTGTCAAATGCAGTGAATTACATGTAGCTAAAACAGATCCAGATCATTATACCGCACACTTATTTCCATCAGCTTGCCTTCTGCTCTGTTCATCCTCCTCCCCCACCCCAAACCTTTCTTTCCCCCACTGTTCTTTCAAATGAAACTCTTTATTGGGGCCACGGCTTCACTGTGACTGAATAAGTGAAATTCCATGTGTATTACTTGGATTCCAGGTTTTTTAAAACGGTGGTTTTAGGGATTGCATTCCATAATGACATCCAAAAATCAAGAATCAGTGGCTTTGCTTCTTATCCCAACTTGGCAGTTCAGATCAGCACCAACATTTGCTTGAAAGACATCATGAGTCTACTTTTGTTGTTGTTGAAAGGTTAATGCAAAACGGATTAGACAGCAGACTTGCAGCTTGGTTGTGAAAGCATGCCTGTTGTGGAATGCAGCTGTGTTAATTCTTTAATAATACCAGAGAGCGGGACTGAAAGGAAGAGAACAGACTATTAATAAGGTTGTCAACTCTCCAGGTTTGTCCTGGAAAGCCTCCCAGAATTCAAAGCTATTATCCTGCACACTGGAGTGAACAACCTGGGAGAAAAGTCAGAAGGCCGTGAGCATTTCTATTAATTTACCATTCAATTCTTCCTGTTAAGACAAAATTATTTCATCATGTTAATAGGAGAAATGGCTTTCTGATGGAGAGTTAAGAATCCTGTTGCCTTGCTGGCAAGGGATGGCTGGGCACCTTCTGAATGGGTGTGCCAGGAACTAATGGCAGGAGAGTGACGCCAAGTCAATATCAAAGGACAGGTCATGTGATGAACCTGCCACTATTGGAGTTGGCAAGGCCAGGGGTAAAGCAGCACTGAGCAAAGAGAGACAGACAGAACAGGCAATAGAGAGGAGAGAGAAGGGAGTCAAAATAGGTAGCAACGATGTGTGGGGGAGAAGTAGAGAACTACTTCAGAGCCATACTGAGCCTCAACAGTGGAGCCAAGTGCAGAAAAATGCTGAATGAGTGACTTCGGCCTGCAAGTACTGGTGTGAGAAAGGGAGTGGGCAACACTGCAAAGCCAGAATAAGGAGCAAAGAGAAAGTGAGTAACAGCACTTGGCTGTCTAGACTGGAGACAGGTAGATGAGCAGAAATTGTCAGCAGGGCATAATGGGAGGCAGAACAGAAAGATCATAGCACGGAGCCTTGTTTGGAGGTATACTGACTAGCAAAGGCAAAGACATAAAGGCAGAGCTGTACTGAGTGGGAAAGACTGTAACGGTGTAGGAAGAAGAGGCTGGGGGTAAGGGAAGCAACAGGCTGTACAGTGCAGAGTAGCAATGTCATGCTGTAACTCATGTGAATTCAGTGTCGCAAGGAGGAAAAACTGTGCTTGCGAGCTCATCAAGGAATACTTTGATATTGTGATCTTTCCCAAAATATATTGACAAAACCACGAGCCTTGTGACACCATTGTGAGACCTGACAACACTGCACAGCTACAGTTTAATTATGACTGCTGGTCTCATTTGAAACAATCCCATTTCCCACCTCTTCCACAATATGACTGATGACCACAATCAGCCATTGCAGACAGACAAGAAACACAGGGAGGTTAATGTGAAGTGATTTGGGATGGTCATAACTCATTTTTAGTGCAGGTGACTAGAAACAAAATGAACCACAAACCACTAAAGTGACAACCTCATCAAGATGCTTTTATATTTCAGGATTGACTGATTGATTTATTGTCACATGTACCAAAGTACAGTGAAAAGCTTTGTTTGTGAGCAGTACAGGCAGATCAAAGTAAGCAAGGACATACAGATCATTGGGTGAGAAAAAACTTAGAGGCATACAGGTTACATTGCACAGGGTGTGCACTAGGCGAGATCAATGTTAGCAAGATCAGCGTTATTTGAGGCTACAGAGTCCATTCATCAGTCTGATAACGGTCAGGAAGAAGCTGTTCCTGAACCTGCTGATGCGTGTGTTCAGGCTTCTGTATCTTCTGCCTGACAGAAGAGGTTGTAGGAGAACATCATACCCTGGTAATGAGTCTTTGATGATGTTGGCAGCCTTTCCGTGGCAACGAGCTGTGTAAATGGATTCCATGGATAGAAGATTGGCTTCCATGATGGTCTGGGCTGCGCACACAACCTTCTGTAGTTTCTAACGGTCCTGGGCAGAGCAGTTGCCATATCAGGCCATTATGCACCCAGGCAGTATGCATTCAATGGCACATCTGTAGAAGTTGGTGAGGGTCCCTATGGACATGCCAAACAATATTCCAGGTGTGTTCTCACCAATGCTCTGATAATTGCAGCAGGACATTCTTGTTCTATACTCAAATCCTCTCACTATGAAGGCCAACATACAGTTTGCCTTCTTTACTGCTTGCTGCACCTGCACATTTACTTTCAGTGAGTGGTGCACAAGGACACCCAGGTCTCAGTGAAAATACTTCAAGGAGCTCTAGTAAAACTGGAGTCAAAGGAAATAGGGAAAAGTTATTCACTGGTTGGAGTCATAGCTGGCACATAGGAAGATGGTTGTGGTTGTTGGAGGTCAGTCATCTCAGCTCCAAGACTTCTCTGCAGGAGTTCCTCTGGGTAGTGTCCTAGACCCAATCATCTTCAGCTGCTTCTTCAATGACCTTTCCTCCATTATAATGTCAGAAATGGGAATGTTTACTGATGGTTGCAAAACATTCAGCACCATTTGTGACTCCTCAGATACTGGAGTACTCCATATTCAAACGCAACAAGATCTGGACAATATCCAGGTTTGGGCTGAGAAGTGGCAAATAACATTCGTGCCACATAAATGTCAGGCATTGATCATCTTCAACAAGAGAAAATCTAACCATCATCTCTTCACATTCAACACCATTACCATTGCCGAATTCCCCATTACCAACAATCTGGCACAGAGTGGCGGAGAGGGAGAGATGATATATCTGGCCATATAAATACAATTGCTACAAGACCTAGGAATATTGCATCAAATTACTCACCTCCTGACTTCTCAAAACCTGCACATCATTTACAAGGCACAGTTCAAGAGTTCCATGAAATACTTCACACGTGCCTGGATGAATGCAATTCCATCAACACTCAATAACATGACCACCATCCAAGATAAAGCAACCTATTTGATTAGCCACATCCACCACAATCAACATTCATTCCCTTCTCTACCGATGCACAGTTGGTCTAGCTGACAAGGTGCCCTACAATAACTCATCAAGGTTGCTACAGCAACACTGACCTCTATTACCCCGACAGATAAGGATGTTTGATGTTACGGAACATCACCACCTGCAAGATCCCCTCCAAGCCACTCAACAACCAGGCTTGCAAATACATCACCGTTCCTTCACTGTCGCTGCGACAAAATCCTGGAACTCCCTTCCCAGCATCACTGTGGTGTCTCTGTACTGTAAGAACTGGAATAGTTTGAGGAGGAAGCTCATCATCACCTTGTCCAGGGCAATTAGGAGGGTCAATAAATGCTGGCTTTGCCAGCCATGATCACATTTCATGAACAAGTAAAAGTATTTATTTCATTTTGATCATGAAATAATTTTGATCATCTGTGTACCACCTCAAAACTGTTAAAATGCTTTAACACAGACCCATGGAAAAGTGAGAGGTGCACAGTCCAAAATAAGTAACCATCCTTGGAAGATCTTATGAGGGAAAAGATTACGTTCCAACTGTTGCAATATCAGAGTGCTCCTATGGTCAGAAGAAAACTAGTGAAACATCAGTAAGATCTGGAGGGAACAAGCCTGTCCCTGATACTGATCATCATCGACTTGATTAGTGCTGGCATCTGGCAAAAAAAAGTAGATTTTCAGTGAACAACTTGCAACAAGTCAACTAGTCATTTACAATCTACTAGCAGTCATTAATGCAGCAAGAACCCACCAAAAAACCTTCTACTCTTGAGAAATATGGGGCTGACCTTCCCTTGAAGCAATGGTCGAACTTGAAATAACGCCAATTTGGGCTTGGAGGCTGGATGTGATTCCTGCTCCATACAACTGTATCTTATTCATCACAGATAGAAACCTTGGGTGATCTCAGCTCTGTTTTTGATTGGCAAGAATTGAAACCATCAAACAGAACACGTAACGTGCATTAACTATTTAAGGTTTCTCATTGAGAATCTCCAGAGCGGAGGAAATGGAAATATCTTCTCCATTTAAGAAAGGGTGCTCTTGGGTCCAATGAATCCACTGTGGAAATTATCAATCAGAAAGCTAGATCACACTAGTCTGAACCAGGGCTGCCAGGTTGCAGGAGGAAAGTGTTGCTTCAACTGAGTCTATCATGCTCAACAGTACCCTCAGATGCAAAGGACCTGAGCTGATGTTTTCTGACAGGCCCACTTACATTACCTGTGGACACTAGTTCAGTTCATTACATGATGTCCCCAAATGTGTTTGTAAATGGTGAACAGTAGGCGGTCTCCACACAATGCCCAAGCAAATACTTATTCCTCGAGTCAATGTTGTCAAAGGTGTCAAAGTCACCTACTCACTGTTGATACTGGGATCGTGCTTTGTGCACAATGGCTGCCACATTATTGAAATGACTACATGTCAAATGTGCTTCATGAGTTGAAAAGTAGTCTTGACGTCAAGAAGGGCGCCATGGAGGGTGCTACGTAAACGCAAATTTTTTTTTGGCCTTTCATGGTGCAGCATATAAACATACACATTCAGAGCAAGGTAGATCTCTCGGCCTGTCAAGCTTGCTCTGCCATTCAGTCAGATCATTGCTGATCAGCTTACTTCACATTCTAGCCTACCCTGACAACCTTCAACCCCTTGCTTATCGAGAATCCATCTACTTTTGCCTTAAAAATATATTCAAAGAATCTACTCCCACTACCTTTTGAGGAAATAAGTTAAAAATGTTCACAACCCTCTATGAGAGAAAGATGAGAGAAAAATTCTCTTGGAGAATTTGTTCCATTGAAAATGAAGGATAAGGTTGGCAAGATTCAGACGACAAGAGAAATTATGAGATTAGTCAAAAAGAAAAAGGAGGCATACATACGGTTGAGGAAACTGAAGATAGAAGCCTCGAAGAATACGAAGAATGCAGGAAAGAACTTGAACAAGGATTAAAGGGGGCTAAAAGGGACCATGAAATGTCCTTGGCTAACAAAATTAAGGAAAATCCCAAAGCGTTTTATACATGTGCAAGGAGCAAGAGGGTACCTAGGGAAAGGTCAAGCCTACTCAAGGACAATGGAGGGAATTTATGCCTGGAGCTGGAGGAAGTGGGTGAGGTCCTTAGCAAATAATTTACATCGGTATTCACAAAGGAGAAGGACACAGTGGGTGGTGAGTCTTGGGAGAGGTACGTTGATATTCTAGGTCATGTCACTATAAAAAAGGAGATGGTGTTCAGTGTTTTGATAAGCATTAAGCCAAACAAGTACTGAGGACCTGATAGGATCTATCCAAGAATACTGACGGAGGTAAGGGAGAAAATTTCTGGGATAGAAAGTAGCAGTGGAGGCGTGATTTTCTGACTAGAGGTCTGTGACTAGTGGTCTTCCACAGGGATCAGAGCTGGGACCCATGTCGTTTGTAATATATAAATGATTTGGAGGAGAATGTAGTTGGCCTGATTTGTAACTTTGTGAATGACACAAAGATTTAAGCTGCGGATAGTGAGGATGATTGCCAGTGGATACAGCAGAATATGGATAGGTTGGAGACAGGGGTGGAAAAAAGGCAGAAGGAACTTAATCCAGACTAATGCAAGGAGATGCATTTTGGAAGTTCTAATACAGGATGGAAGTATACGGTAAATAGCAGAATCCTGAGAATCATTAACATACAGAGGGATTGCACTGGTACACAGTTCCCTGAAAATGGCAACACAAGTGGATAAGGTGGTCAAGAAGGCACATGGCATGCTTACCTTCATTGGTTGGGAAATAGAGTACAAAAATTGGCAAATCACACTGCAGCTGTATAGAATTTTAGTTAGGCCACATTTGGAATATTGCATTTAGTTCTGGTCACCACACTACTAGAAGGATGTGTAGGCTTTGGACAGGGTACAGAAAAAAAAGGTTTACCAGGACGTTGCCTGGTTTGAAGGGCATTAGCTACGAGGAGAGATTAGACAAACTTAGTTTGTTTTCACTTGAACATCAAAGGATGGGGTTCGATATGATAGAAGTTTACAAAATTTTGAGAGGCATGGATAGAATAGACAGTCAATCTTTTTCCCAGGGTAGAAATGTCAATTACTAGGGGTCATAGGTTTAAGGTAAAATAGGATAAGATTAAAGGAGATATGAGAGGCAGGTTTTTTTTACATAGAGGGTGGTAAGTGCTTGGAATGCACTGCCAGAGGAGGTGGTAGAAACAGATACAATAGCAATGTTGACAGACACATGAATAGGCGAGGAACACAGGGATACGGACTGTGTAGAGACAATAAGTTTTTTTAGTTTAGAAAAGCATCATGTGTCAGCGCAGACTTGGTGGGCCGAAGGGCATTTTCCTGTGCTGTACTGCTTTTTGTTCAAATCACTTTGGACAATTCTAATTCTAAATTCTCCCACAAAATTAAATATTCAGTTGCCTGGCAACATTCAACTCATTGTGCATTTCTTTCACGAAGATTGGTGGAGCCTGCCTTAATGCTGTAAAAATTGGGAGCTGGTGCACTCGTCGTACTCTCCTATGACTGAAACTAGATCCAAGAATGTTCCTATGATGCTGCTTGGCCTGCTGTGTTCATCCAGCCCTGCACCTTGTTGTCTCGGATTCTCCAGCATCTGCAGTTCCTACTATCTCTGTTCCACATACACATTGGTTTCTTCTTGTTAAGTTGAACATAAGAACTAGGAGCAGGAGCAGGCAATTCAGCCTGCTCCGCCATTCAATATGGTCACGGCTGATCTCATCTTGGCCTGAACTCTATTTTCCTGGCCATTCCTCATAACCAATTAACTCATAAATAATTACAAACAATTAAAAAGCTGTCCATCTCCTTAAATATATTCAATGTAATGTCATTCACAGCACTCTAGGATAGTGAATTCCACATTGACTTTGGAAGTACGGTTAATTCACAAAGCAACTGATCTCATAATTAATTGTAACCATTTCTTTGCCTCTGCCAACAGAAGCCATAGGCTTATTTCTGAAGATGGTAAATTCCCCATGATCGATGCCTGTTGAAGCCCAATCTTTTGATCTATGCTAGTTCCCTTCATTAGCAATGCAATTGCACCAGAATTTTATGAAAATATGGACTAGGGGCGGCACGGTGGCTCAGTGGTTAGCACTGCTGCCTCACAGCACCACCGACCCAGGTTCGATTCCACCCTCGGGCGACTGTCTGTGTGGAGTTTGCACATTCTCCCCGTGTCTGCATAGGTTTGCTCCGGTTTCCTCCCACAGTCCAAAAATGTGCAGGCTAGGTGGATTGGCCATGCTAAATTGCCCGTAGTGTTCAGGAATGTATAGATTAGGTGGGTTGTAGGGATGGGTCTGGGTGGGATGTTCTGAGGGTCAGTGTGGACTTGTTGGGCCGAAGGGCCTGTTTCCACACTGTAGGGATTCTCTGAAAGTTGACTTTGATTTGCCTTTTGCATCAGCCAAAACAGAGCTGAGGAGATATACCTGCCTACATAATTTTTTTTCTCTCACCTTGTTGTGGTCCCTGGTCTTGCTGTTATTAAATAATGATGGATCTTGCTCCGGGAACACTCACAATGTTTCCAACTGCAGCACCTCCTCTTCAGTTTAACTTTGATATTGTGGGAATGTTTGGATGCTGCCAAATACTACTGCCACAAGAAGAAGCCAGCTGAATTCCAGTGATGAGAGAGCAATTCCTCACACTTGCTAACCACTAAGTACAGGAGCTTTATACCTGTACTATAGCAGATATCTGTCAGTCCTCAGTGACTCTGCACAATCTCATATGGAGAAAAAAGTCATAAGGTATTAATGAAAGTACTTATACCTGATTTAAAAAAAAAATCCAAATGGTGCATGCTGTAAATCAGAAACAAAACTAGAAATTGCTGGAAAAACTCAGCAATGCAGAAGCAGCATCTGTAGCGAGAAAGCAGAGTTAATGTTTTGTGTTCAGTCACCATTCTTCAGAACTTGTTTTTAAAAAAAACTTAAAAACTGCCTAAGCTGGAAATCAGAAACAAAAACCAGAAATTGCTGGAGGACTGAAAAAGGGTCACTGGACCTGAAATGTTAACTCTGCTTTGTCTCCATAAATGCTGTCAAATCTGCTGAGCTTTTCCAGCAATTTCTGATTTTGTCAGTCATACTTGTTTCTGCTCTTCTTCTAAAATCAGAGTCATAGGATGAGACAGGATGGATGGAGGCTGATCAGCCCATTGTACCTGTTCCAGCTACTCGTGCAGACTTCCAGATTATACTTCAAACTGGTGCTGAATACCCTTCAGTATCTCCATGAGGTGTCTACACTTCAGATTCGGAGGATGATTAGACCATGTTCACTTTATATTATGATTTCAATCAGGAGTAGAGATCTTATTGAATATTTTGGCTAAAATTTGTGGGCAGGGACGAATTTCAGGTGCTTGTTACTGTCCTGGAAGACAGCTGCCCACAGTAGTCTAGTTATCACTGTGGCATATTCCTCCCCAATCCCTTTGACAGTTTAAATCTGATGCTATGTCAAAGGGATGCTTTGGCATGCAATGTTTAGACATAACAAGCTAAACAGTTAACAGCAATATTATATTTCTAATTTCTAATTTCATTTGAACTTTTGGATAGCAAAATAATGATTACAACTGGGTTGGTAGAGCAGTTAAAGAAAGATAAGCAAATTTTAAAAACAAATGGAATTCGAATCTGGTGGTCATGGGTTTTTGCAGGCTGAATTTGTGCAGTGCATTGTGTAGATCACCTCTTCAGTGCTATCCCATCAGTCTACTCTCAATTATCAGTAAAGTGATGGAGTACTTGCTCAGCAATATCTGCTCAATGATGCCCAGTTGGGTTCTGCCGGGGTCGCTCAACTCCTGATCTCATTGCAGCCTTGGTTCAAACATGGACTGATTGAAGAGAAATTTCTTCACTCAGAGAACAGAGATTCTTTGGATTTTGTCACTCCAAAGGCGTATGGGTGTTCAGACAATGAGTTTATTCAACACAGATCAACAGATTCTTGGGCACAAAGGAAACCAAGAGATATGAGGAAGATTTTCAGTCTTACTAGGGAGTCAAAGGTCATGGGAAGCAGGCAGCAAAGCGAAGCCAGGGTCACAACCAGATCAGCCAGGATCTTATAGAAAAGTAGAGGAGGCTCAAGGGGCCAACTGATCACTCCCATTTCCTAAGCTCTTATTAAGGGCAGGAAAGTGAAGTTGATGGAGAGATATGGCCATGATATTGTTGAGTAATGGAGCAATCTTCCAGATCATACTTCAAACAAGTGATGAATGCCCTTCAGTATCTCCATGAGGTGCCTACACTTCAGATTCGAAGGACGATTGGACCGTGTTCACTTTATATTACGATTTCAAACAGGAGTGGAGAGCTTATTGAATATTTTGGCTAACATTTGCAGGCAGTGATAAATTCAGTAGCACAGCCTACTCCTGTCACTATTTCATTTGGTCTTCTACAATGTTGAAGAGTTGAACAATCGGGATTTTAATGACTAAGAGTTCAGGTTCTGTCCACAGGTTTTCAATCTTTTTAATGATGTCGTTAACTGTATTTCTCTCTCTGCAAATACCATCCATTTGCAGAGTATTTCCAACAGTTTCTGATTTTATTTCCAGAATCCAGAGTTTTTCACTTTGGAAGCCAAAGTGTGTCTTCTGGATTGAACATAGCTGTTGGCAATAACACACCAGCTTTACCCAATTGCAGACACATACCACAGATATTTCATTTCCTTTCATAAATTTATCTAGGACAAGAGAGTTGTATTTAATAAGCTAATTGAATTCTTACCACAAGGCACAAACCCACATTTTTCCTGCCATTTTCTGTTCCCAATCCCATATACTACCGGGATAGCAGACAGGTGAGTTATGCCATTGATAAGGTTCCCCATGGTAGGCTATTGCAGAAAATACGGAGGCATGGGATTGAGGGTGATTTAGTGGTTTGGATCAGAAATTGGCTAGCTGTAAGAAGACAGAGGGTGGTGGTTGATGGGAAATGTTCACCCTGGAGTTCAGTTACTAGTGGTATACCTCAAGGATCTGTTTTGGGGCCACTGCTGTTTGTCATTTTTATAAATGACCTGGATGAGGGCGTAGAAGGATGGGTTAGTAAATTTGCGGATGACACCAAAGT
>NC_063337.1:21015201-21199964 GCF_021869965.1 Rhincodon typus
AAGGGCATTTAAATGGTCATTGGATAAACATATGGATGATAATAGAATAGTGTAGATTAGATGGGCTTCAGATTGGTTTCACAGGTCGGCGCAACATCGAGGGCCGAAGGGCCTGTACTGCGCTGTAATGTTCTATGTTCTATGTTCTATTGCTCTATTGAGCAGGTCGTCAGGGCAGCTCAGTAATTAGACCTGCCTTTGATTATTTCCTCCTCCCTGTAGAGAAATGACATGTGCCTGCTAATCATTTTACCAAGGTGATAGGTCTGAGGTTAAGATATCAGCAGTGTAAGGGGTCCTGGGCACTGACTCGGAACTTACCTTATTCTAGTACTATGCACTGATGCTCTAACATACTAGCTGTTGTGTAACATTTACTCCAGGAGGGGCACCACATCTGCCATTCCAGCTTCTATTGGCAAGAGGGCCACCTACATAGTTGAGCTGTATGTAAAAGTGAGGTTTGTTGACCTGTTAGAAAATGCAGATGTGTGCAGGCTGTCAGATGGGAACACAGCTTCTATCCAGCATTCTTCCAGATGAAGAAAAGAACAAACTAGCCTAAGGACGTCCTAAAGCAATTTACAGCCAATTAAGTGCTTGAAGATGCTGTAAAGTAGGAAGCATAGCAGTCAATTTGTGTGTTGTTCTTCTGGAACACAGCAATAGTGGAACAGATAAATACTGTCTTCAAGATATGGATTATAAAAAGGCCTGTCAGAACTAATGCTGCAGCAGTAGTTCCCTTCCCAATAAACCATAAGAGTAGTCAAACATGGAAGAACATTGCAGGAAAGACCCAAAGTATAAAAATCTAATGAACAATAAATGCCACAGATCCAGATGTGGATTCAATTAGCAAATCTTGATATCCTAGCCCTCAAGCAAAAGAATGAAAGTGTTTCAAATTGAGTTTGCTGCCGTTCAGCTTCTGCCCATTTCAAATTGTGGGGTTGATACCAACAGTAATCTCAAAACTGGAGATAGCATTCTAAAGGAATTGATGCAGACCTGTTGCCTTGACAGATACATTTTCACCTGTAACTGCAGAGACGGTCTTGCAGTAGATAAATTAATTCACTCTTAAGGCAGAGGCTGCTTGATATCAGCAATGCCGATTTGCAATTACTAGACTGCAAAACTTCCACAGGCATTCTAACCTTCAGAAATAATAATGCAAACTGAATTTTATTGCTGAAAACAAAAGAAATGTTAATCAGAATGTTCAACCAAGCCCTCAGTAGAGCCAAAGCTGTGCAGCTCTTCCCAGTTTACAGTAATATGAACCCACTTGGTGGAAAAAGGACAAAGTTTTCACAAATATAACTACCTATTTTTCAATCTTACCACTGCTTTCCTCTCCCATCCTTTTAACCCTGATCTCTTAATGACATTTGCAATTAAACTGCCAATGTGAACCAATCACAACCACTGCTGGAATGAGATTTTACATTGGCATTTTTCAGTACTGCTGCAAAAAAGACACATTTTATTGAAGCTCTTTGGCTTGAATTTATCAGGACAATTTGCAAGAAATACAATTGTAAGGAGAAAAGAACATTTATATTGTATGAGAGGAAAGTGCTGATTGTTTGACAAGTGGACTCTGATTGGTAGAAAAGTTGCTACGCACATTGCGAAAGTTAGATGGTGACCGACAACCTACAGCCAAGCTTCGTTAAATTTTAAACCAGGATGGCTGACTGATTGGTCATGGCATTGCCCTGAAAAATGAACCAAAGTTATCACCTATTTGTTGAGTTGAAATAGGTGCAGTGCATGTACAAGGTCCTCCTGTCTGCAAAGAACAGAGCCCTGTATATTAACATGTGTAACTTGCAGCATGTGCAAGTGCGCCACACTGTCAGCTTGACTGACAATCATTTGTATTCTTCTCTTGATTGTCCTGAGTCCAAGATGAAAAACTTCAAAGAAAAGTATCAAGTTCTGAACTAACAGATAGCTACATGGATTGTTCATTATAAAAATGGACCACAAGACACAGGAGCAGTATTAAGCCATTTGGCCCATCGCATCTTCTCCGCCATTCAATCATGGCTGATAGGTTTCTCAACCCCATTCTCCTGCCTTCCCCACATATCCGTTGATCCTTAACTATCAATCTCTGTTTTAAAGACACTCAATTACTTGGCCTCCTGTTGCAACGGGTCCCAAAGATTCACCACCCTCTGGCTGAAGAAATTCCTCCTCATCTCAGTTTTAACAAGTCATCCCTTCACTAGGCTGTGCCCTTGGGTCCTAGTCTCTCACATTAGTAGAAACATCTTCTCTGCATCCACTCCATCTAGCCCTCTCGGTATTCATTTAAATCAGATCTACCCCACTCATCCTTCTAAACTCCATCGAGTACAGACCCAGAGTCCTCAAACACTCCTCATATGACAAGCCCTTCATTCCCAGAGACATTCTTCCAAACCTCCATCGGACCCCCGCCAATGACAGCATATCTTTCCTTAGATATGGGGCCCAAAATTGCTCACAATATTCCAAATGCGATCTGACCACAGCCATATAAAACCTCAGCAGTACATTTCCACTCTTGTAGTCTAGTTCCCTTAAAACAAATGCTAACATTGCATTTACCTTCCTAACTGTCAATCAGTCAATCCTCTATCCATCTATGCCTTACCCCTAACACCATGAGCTCTTATCTTATTTAGCTGCCTCCAGTGCAGCACTTTGTCAAAGGCCCTTGGAAATCCAAATAGATCACGTCCTCTGTCTCTCCTTTGTCTAACTTGCTAATTCTAAGAGATTTGTCGGGCATGACCTCCCCTTGATGAAGCTGTGCTGACTCAGCCCTATTTTACCATGCACTTTCAAATATCCCACAATCTTGACCTTAATAATGGTTTCTAAAATCTTAACAATGACCACCTGGTCTATAATTTATATAGCACCTGGCCTATAATTTCTTGTCTTCTGCCTCCCTCCCTTTTTAAAATAGATGCGTTACGTTAGCCATTTTCCAGTCCTCTCAGACCCTCCCCGACTCCAGTGATTGCTGAAAGATCACCACCAATGCCTCTGCAATCTCCTCAGCTATATCCTTCAGAACCCTGGGGTGTAATCCATCTGATGTGAGTGATTTCTCCACCTTCTCACCTTTCAGCTTCCCCACTCCCTTCTCCTTATTGATGGCCACAACACTCTCCTTTGTCCCCTGACTGCCTTGAAATTCTGGTATGCTGCTGATGTATTCCACTATGAAAACTGATGCAATGTACCTATTCATTTCCTCTGCCATTTCTTTGTTCCCCATTACTACTTCTCCAGCCTCATGTTCCAAAATTCCAATGTCCACATTTGCCTCTCTCTTACCTTTTTTTACATTTAAAAATACTCTTGCAATCTTCTACTAGCTAGCTTAAACTCATATTTCAAGTTCTCCTCCCTTTCAGTTGAATTTATTGGTCTTTAAAGGCTTTCCAATCCTCTAACTTCTTGCCCAACCTCCTGACAGTCCTTTTCCTCATGCACACAGGGAGCAAGTACCTCAGACTTGTACTAGGTCAAGAGCTGAGGCTTCTCCAGTGCTAAATTCAAGGTCCGTCTACCTGCCTCACTTGTAGTCACGCCATCCTGTCCCTGACCACTGGCCAATTGTGAAGTACTTAAGCTACAGGGTGTGACTGCCTCCTGGAACACAGCATCCAGATAACTCCTCCCCCTCCCTGATGTGTCACAGTGTTCAAAGCTCAGACTCCAGCTCATCAACTATGAACCAGAGTTCCTCAAGCAACCAACGCTGCTACAGATGCGGTTTCTCTGTACCCATGTTATGCAGGTATAACACATTACCTGGCTCTGCAACTCCAAATTATTTAATTAGTTTTAAAAATCTATTTTTAAATTTCCTCCTCATCTTTAGGTTTTTAGCCTGTAAAATATTTCTTCAATTTACCCCTAATCTGAAAGCAACTTAGAATAGGCATTCAAATTAACGGTTACTTACTAACCAATGAACTTATGTCTTTTCCTGTGATGCCCCTCTGTTTTATTCACTGGTTCTGATCCCTGAGTCTCCTCCTCTGCTGGCTCCTGTCTCACTCTCTGGGCTCCCAACAGAGTGTGTACGCCTCAAGCCTTGGCCCCGATTTCTATTTCCTGCTCACTCTCAGTGTCCTTCCCTGCTCTCTCCTTTTTCCCATTAGGCACCAAATCCCCTAAAACCTGACTTGGACATTAAAGAACAGAAGTACTCACCAATAAGAGAAAAGGAAAGTGCAATTACCTCCTCCCTCTTTCACTTAACTTCTTGTTTCAACAAACTCCAGTTACACTCTCATGCAATAAAGCAGCACTCCAGTGCAGACAAGACAACATTGACGGAGCATGGACATAGGATGTATAACGGGAATAAGTGTAATACATCTAAATGTATGACTTTAAAATGGGTACTGAACTACAGTTACATGCCTAAAACCAAATGTCTCCTGCCTTCCAACACTACTTCACCTGAAGACTTATCTCCCCAGGATTTTGACTGGTAATATTAGTGAATAGCAGTCGTAAACCCCATTTTGATCAATGTGAGCTATAGCTCCACCTTGTCTGCACCAACGGTGGTTAACTACGTGTTTGACAGCCCAAGGAGTTTCACAGGAGATTCTTCCTTAGCAGTATTTGAAGTGATTCTGAAAGACTTCCCTTTATCAAAGGAACACATGAAAGGAACAACTGTGATCCGAGCCAAGTAAATCTATATTAAGGGCATTCATCTTTATTTTGAAAAATGGAAGAAATATGCCCAAAAAATTAACACCCTTTCGCATTCACTGAATGAAGAAAAAGAGCAAAGGAAGCCTGCATCTTATTCTGAATATCTTCAGCATTTTCGGTTATTTTTCCTGCTCTATGACTCTCAATGAAGATCATTCTCTTCGCTATTCTTCCACATTTATTCTCCCTGGTCAGGTCAGGAGGTTAGGTGCACCTTCCTTGGCAAAATGTTTTTTGCAATACAGAAAAACAGACATATTTAATCTAACATGTTAAAGACCATTAATATTAAACTTGAACCCCATAATCACATTTATTGATCCAGTCATGTAAACCTTGAGGTTTTGTTGTAGCTTCTAACACTTTCAAATCTATTTACCAGTATGCTGATTTTCAACATTTTTTTCAGTAGTAACAGCCTTTTAAGGATAAAATATTATGTTAGAAAAATAGTCTGGTCAAGAATACATCAAACTCTACAGAAAAACTGGTAAACTGCTCAAGCCTTCAAAGTATATCAACCTTTTATTGCGGAAGACAGGGGTACAGGATCAATCATTAGTTAACTATTTGTCCCTTAGGATCAATTTTGTTCAATTAGTGCTTCTGTTAAGCTCTTTTCTTGCATTTAAGACTATCGAAATGTGAGTCGTTGTATTACAACTTTCAAATTTACAAACAATCTATTCAAGGCTAACTCTTTGTAAAACATGTTGAATCCTGGTCTCCTATGTTTGAAATGCTCACACCAATGTATATCCCACTGCATTATGTAACACACTGGAATGTGTCTCAGCCAGTAAGAAACACAGATTCCTGCCTTGTGTCAATAGGGTAACAAGTCAAGTTGACCCTTTCATTGAAATATACTCACTGGGTCTTCACAGGAGCAAAGTACTTTGATCAAATGCTCTGCATGTGTAACATGTCTTGTTCTCCAAGACTGCCCTACAATCAGCTGCAGGTTATTTCAGACTTGCTATATGAAGGAGAAACAGCTGTAGGAATAAATAAATTAAATGGTGTCCAAGTTCCTTCCAACCCCCCGCATCCCTGCCCCCCCACCCCCTTCTAGCTTAGCAAAGATCAGTTCTTTGCTTGGAAGCCATGTTGTTTTGTACAGTACTCACTGTTTCAATCATCAGGTCTCCCACTTTCTGTTTCTCATGCCAGTTCTGGACACACTGATGAGCCTGCTCCAGAAACTTCTCATGGTGCTCCAGGATTTCCGGAATCTGGAAAAACATATCATCTACGAGGGCCAGGTCACAGATACAGGAATTCTCTGGCTGCTTCAGAGGCCTCATGTATCCCTGTCAAAGAGAAATATCACACCAACTATTCATCAATGGCAGTAAAGGTGACCAGCAAATCAGCTATCATTATGCACTGAAATTCCACAGAAACACATTCCTTTTCTTTTCCACTTTTCTTAAAATGGCTGGTGTCAGACAGTTTTCAACAGCATCAATATTGTGGCATAGTTCATCAACAGTGGAACATGCATCCAATTCCAAACCTCAATTGAAATCCTGCTGCCTATTCCACGTCATGCTGTTTTTAAGTTTCATGGCACAAGCACAGTGTCAAAAGTTAGCCAAAGTTGTGGCAAGAAAACAACAAGATTCCCATCTCTTGGAAGATGAGCCAATTGTCATATCCCAACTCTGCTCTCTCCATGATGAGCTAACCCAGTGCAGACTGGGAGTCCAGCTAAGGCCCTTAAGCACTTTTGTCCACTAATACTGAAACATTTTCTCATCCACCAACTTTCAGAAAACTTGGAAATGTATTGAATGTATGTCCACCAATGACAGACTGATTCAATTCGGGCATGCGCAAGCTTCTGCAGTTGGAGTTATATCAAGATCTCATGAAGCTGGAGGGTTGCTGGAGATTGGAAAAGCTTTTTATTTATTCGGTTTTGATTCGATTGTGTAATGTGGGCATCACTGGCTGGACCAGCAATTATTCCCTGTCTCTAGGTGCCCTTGATAAGGTGGTGATGAGCTGCCTCCTTGAACCACGGAGAGACCATGGATGAGAAATTTGAAATCAAGCCATTGGTAACTGGGAAAACGAAGCATCTTCTGGCATGATGAGTGCAATATGGTATATGGGCAGAGCAGTTTTTGATAAGCTCAAGTTCACAAACGCTTGCTTCCACTTTGCACACCTGTGCTGGGAGTACAAGATCACTGGTTCAACTTAGGGAATATATGGTCCATTATAAAGGCAAAATACTGTGGATGCTGGAAATCTGAAACAAACAGAAAATGCTGGAGAAACTCAGCAGGTCTGACAGCAATTGCGGAAAGAGAAATAGAATTAACTTTTCAATTCTAGTATGACTCTTCTTCAGAACTGTTCCAAGGAACAGAACTGCCAACACTGAACAATGTGGTTTGCAATCCACATTATTTCTTTTTTGGCTCAGGATTCAGGGAATTCTTCTGCTATCCATGTGGTTAAAGTTTCAGTAGCCAGCTGTCTTGGCTGCCTAAACCCCTATCCAGAGCAGAAGGAGTGGGAGGATCAGAGTTAAGATGAAAGATTGAATCCTGAGCCCAAAGTTCACACCGTGTGTGGCCCACTGAAGCTTAAAAATGACTGACCCAGAAATTCGAGAAAGACAGGACATAAGAAAAAGTATCTTTAACTGCTAACACTTCTTAGTCTTAGATACTGACCAGCTGTGAGTTACTGGGTAGTAATCCAATCAAAAGCTCCAGGTCATATCATCCACTGGAAACAAAGCTGGATGTATTTTTACTGAAAAAGACATCATTGGCCGAATATCTCTAACAGCTGTGCTATTTATTTATTTGTAACAAATAAACCACCTTGGACATTTGTCACGGCAAATTGGACATACTTATCCATTATAACATTTGAGTGGCAAGCAAGTTGGAACACTTACAGGAAATGTATGCTTGATAACATGGGCCATAATTTGCTAAAAGACCCAATCTGACAGAATCTGCCATTACTTAGACTGCACCCTCCACATTCCTGAATCTTCTGCCCCCCTTGATGGCACATTTGATGGCACTGGAGGAATTAATCAGCTGACAGGCTTCTCCACCTCAACTAAGTGCATGGTGGGAAGGCCAGTGGTAAGCTAACCTGGCCCATTACCAATTGAGGCACTTAAATGAGGATGTTATGACCTCTTAAGGGACTCATCCCACTGCCGCCTGCATTGACAGTCAGAGATGATCGCCTTGTAGGGAGTTTGACAAGGAAATCCTGGGACATGTTTGATTGCGGGCTCCTGAGGAGGAGATTTCTTCTTTCAAAGGCACTCAGTTTCCAATTGAGGGACCCAGCAATGGGAAGAGGGGTTACCTGTTGGAAACCTCCACCTGCCTTTGTTGCTGACCCTCTCTTCTGGCCATCATTCACCACATCCTTTTCGACTCAAGGTCACAGGGACGTGTGGTGCTGACCTTCTCTGAACAGTTTCCAATATAATTTCGTCATCCCTGATATAAGGAGACCCATATAGTTCCCAGCACCTTCAATGTAATCTCTGAGCCCTGCATAACTGAAGCATAACTTCCATTCTTTTGTATCCAATAAACAACATTCTTTAACTTTCCTCATTGCTTGCTGTACCTGCGACTAGCCTTCTGCCAATTCATGCACTGGGACTCCAAGATCACTTTGCATGTCAGAGCTGTGCAAACTCTCACCTTTTAGACAATCTGCTTCCCTTTCATTCTTTATGCCAGAATGGACAATTTCATATTTTCTCACATTATACATCACTTGCTAGACCTTTGTCTCCTATCTATATCCCTCTGAGTATATTTGTATCCTTTCACAACTTACTTTCTTGGTTTTATTTGAGAGAGGGTATGGTGAGTTATGTTCTTAATAATTGAGTGAATGGCTTGGTATGGCTATCAAAAGTGTGTTAAGAGTCTACTTTATTTCTCTGGGTCTGGAATTACATTTAGGCCAGACCAGGCAAGAAACTGCAGATTTCTTTCCCTTCAGGACATTAATGAACATGGTGAGATTTAATGACAATCCTATGGCCTCATGGTCAATATTGCTGTTGCCAAATTTTTATACCAAATAAATCTAATTAAATGCATTTAAATTTTCAAAGTGCAACAATGGCATTTACATCCTTCCTTAAACAAGCAGACCAAAATGGCACATAATATTTAAGATATGATCTCACCAATGTCCTGTATAACTGAAGCATAACATTTTCCTTTTGTGTTCAATTCCTCTCATATTAAAGATAGCATCTTATTAGCCTTCTTGATTATGCACTGTAGCTGCAAACTAATATTTTGCAACTCATGCACCACAACACCTAAATCTTTCTGCACCTCTGAATTGTAGAGGTTATCTCTATTTGAGAAAATAGCTGTTTTTTTAATTCTTCCTGCCAAAATGAACAATTTCATATTTTCTCAATTACACTCCATCTGGCGGATTTTTGCCTACTCACTCAGCCTACATCTACATGCAACCTCCTTAGGTGTTCTTCCTGTTTGTTGCAACTTCCTTATGTCTTCTTCACCACATAGTCTCCTATTTATCTTGAAATCATGTATAAGTTTAGCTACCATGCTTTCACTCCCCTCATCTACATCATTGATAGCAATTGTGTAAAGTTGACATCCACAGCACAGCACCTCATAGAATCATAGAATCCCTACAGTGTGGAAACAGGCCCTTCGGCCCAACAAGTCCACACCGACCCTTGGACCATCCCACCCAGACCCATCCCCCTAATCTACACATCCCTAAACACTGTGGGCAATTTAGCATGGCCAATCCACCTAGCCTGCACATCTTTGGACTGTGGGAGGAAACCGGAGCACCTGGAGGAAACCCACGCAGACACGGGGAGAATGTGCAAACTCCACACAGACAGTTGCCCAAGGGTGGAATCGAACCGGGGTCCCTGGTGCTGTGAGGCAGCAGTGCTAACCACAGAGCCACCATGCTGCCCACTGAGGTACCTCCACTAACTCACTAGCAATCTCTTTTAAGACACTAGGACAAAGCCCATTTGGACTTGGAAATTTGCCCAACCATAGTTTACTTAATACCACTTCCGTTATGTTTATTATTTTACCAAGCTCCTCTCCCTTTTCTAACTCCAGATTTATAACTATTAATGGAATGTATGATGGCAATAGACAGTGAATGGGAGATGTTCTGACAATCTTATCCCATACCTGCTTCCATAGATTCAGATTCTGTCCCATATTTCTACTATAGACCAGCCACTTCACACCTCTCACCTCTCCTTCTCACATTTTTCGATAGCATTATTCTCACTGCTGTCGTTTATTACAGCCCCACCTTGTCAGATCACACTGCATTGTCCAGACCAGACAATGGCATAGTGGTAATGTGGCTGGACGAGTAATCCCAATGCTAATAATCTGGGGGCATAGGTTCAAATCCTGTTATTGACAATCCCATCTTGAAGACCCCATTATCATAGGAGGTCACCCATAATCTTAATAAATGTTGGAACGGGTTCAGGGTCCTGTGGCCTATTCCTGCTTCCATGTTTCAGAGTCTTATGATGTCAATAGGAAAGTTCCCAGAGTTCCAACATATTAGAGCAGCCCGTGCACTGAAAGCAGTTGTTTAGTACAAACAGAACTTCCAAACACCAAAGCCCCAATGAATATTCATCCCATCTCCACTCCATAGCTCCTTCCTCAGGCTGGGAAAGCTACACCTGGTTTCCTTCTAGCAAATTTCTGTACATTCACTAGGTACTCTTTCTTCAGCTGGTTTCTCTACCTGAGACACCTGAAAAAAAAACCTAAACCAAACTGCAAATTAAACTCACTGTTAACTACAGAGAGAACACAAGTTCTCTAAACTCAGCTTCCAAATGTCCTGTCAAATTTTTCACTAAAGAGTTAATACTTAGATCCTTGCCAAAACATGTACTGACTGACTTTTAGATTTTCCTGTCTCTGTATGTCCTGCATCCCTGCCAACAGGCAACAACACAATTTTCTTTTACCTTCTTTTAATGCACTAACTACTACCCAGCTCCTCACTTCTAGGGTTGTAAAACCTTAGTAAAATGCATGTATACAAAAAAAGACTCCAGACTTTAAACATCAAGCCCAGAAAACTAACTCTTAAAAAATGACTCTCCCCTTCCTAACATGCAAAATGCAAAATAGAAATTAAACTTGAAGTTATACATTGTTCTTAACACTTCATGGAAACAGGATCAACATGCGGAACAAAGTTCTAGAGAGAGCAGCGGAGACAAAAGAAAAGCAGGAATTGTTTAAGAAACAATTAGAAGTTACAATCATTCATTGGACTTGAAACATTAACTCTGTTTTCTCTCCACAGATGCTGCCAGACCTGGTGAGTTTCTCCAGGAATTACTGTTTTTGTTGGGTTCTACAGTTATTTATTTATACATTGTTTAATTTTGCCATCAATCTTTCCCAAAAAGTGATTCACATTCATATTATGAAATGGTAATGAGCTGGAATTCACTTTGTACGAGAAGGCTGCCAATGTCGATGATCAATGATTTCAGAAGGAAATGGGAATGGTAGGGAAATAGCTGGAGCTGCAACAGGTGGATGAGACTGACTGGATAGTTCTACAGGAAGCCAGCTTAGACTTGGTAAGTTAAATGTCCTCCTTCTGTGCCATAATAATTCTCCTCTGACTGTATGAATTGGTCTCCGTGATGGTTCAGTCAAAATCATGTCTATTATGCAATGAATCACTGTATTTAAATCAATGACCTACTAATTCATCAAGTTGGATAAATAGACTGTTTTCTATCCTCAGTTGCAGACCTTGAAAGTGCAAGCAAATGCCTGCCAATGTCTTGATAAATGCAACTTACACCCAGTTTTTCATTTTTACTCCTTACCTGATCAGGAATAGTATATTGGAGGTCATTATGGTAGTTGGTAAACAATTTAAACCTATTAAACATTAGTTTTGACCTCTCATCTATGCTCATTTACCTAATCTGCAAGACTGGTCATGCGGATATTCCAATGGCTTTAAGAGTCTGACTGTAGAGGAGGATGATCAGCCAAGGCTCCCTTTCATGATAACTAACTGGTGAGCTCTGCCAAAACATTTGTAAGTGTGGACATTTGGTACAGGAACAGACTTAGCTGTGATTTCTACCAAGTGCTTATTGCCCAGGCTAATGCAAGATGAACGACCGTTTCAGCATGTGCCCATGGAAATGTGCTCTGCTACTCTTGTCCTCTCCGCCAAAGTGAAAGAACTACAAAATCATTGAATGATTATTATACACAGGCCATTTGGCCCTTTGTAAAAGTTACATAGCTGGTTATATTTAATTATCTTTTTGCCAGAGCTCTACAAATGGAGAAAGCTTTTTCTGCAATATTGAGAATCAATATTGTATTGAATGACAATATGAATAAGTACACAAGATTGAAGATTGAATGAAAACCATATTCAAAGGGTCCTGGCAGATTTCCTCATTAATCAACTATTAATTCCTACTCATGCAGTATGCTGCTTCCCTTTAGAGCTTTGTACAATAATTCTTTTGGGAAGTTGCAATTATTCAGACTGTTAAAAGGAGAAAAAAAGGCTAATTTTCCTTTCATTAAGCGTGCAGAATATTTAATTATCTTCTGTAGAGGCAGCCTTATAGCTGTCTATGGCAACTGATTAGATTGAGTCTACTTAAATTCTTTTCCTTTTCCTAAGTACCTATTCTGTAAATACAACAACCTTTTATCTATGTAGGTAGTACACAAATGAGCTCCTAATTAGAGCTTCCGTCTGAGGTCTAATGTTGTACATACCATTTTGAGGAGAGGAGGAAGCATTATTATGTACTTATGACATAAGTGAGTACTTATGACAGGAAATTGTTCATAATATAAAACCATAACTGTGAAAATTATATCAGAATTTGTACACGCTAGAAATGAAGTAAATATGACCTAGACTATAAGGAAGAATTCTATTTTGCATGCAGTGATACATAAGTGGACACAAAGTAAAAATAACAGCACATTCCAGAAACAAATAATATTGTAGAAGTATAATTCAACAGCTTGTGTGTAGTGGATCATTAGAATTCCAAGGTAGCTAGGCAGAACTGAGAAATATCCCACCTGCTGCACCCAGCTTGGGAAAAAGTAGCTAAATAATGGGATCGACTTTCTGGGTGTGAGTTAGGGTCAGACCTACCTTTGCCAGAAACAGTACATGCAGCAGCAGTAGCCCGTAATGAAGGGGCAGCGCTCTGAAAGCTTGTGATTTCAAATAAACCTGTTGGACTAGAACCTGGTGTCATGTGACTTCTGACTTTGTCCACCCCAGTCCAACACCAGCACCTCCACAGCATCATAATGATAGCCTTTAGAGTTATGTCAACAAACAGCTATTGGAATTGAAAGCGCTAGTTCTTTTCAAACATGCAACATTGCAAACTTTTTAAAATTTAATGGTCAGGGGATTTAAATAACTTGATTGCTTGACAGAACTTACATAAGAACATAAGAACTAGGAGCAGGAGTAGGCCATCCGGCCCCTTGAGCCTGCCCCGCCATTTAATAAGATCATGGCTGATCTTTTTGAGACTTAGCTCCACTTACACGCCAGCACATCATAACCCTTAATTCCTTTACTGTTCAAAAATTTATCTAACCTTGCCTTAAAAACATTCAGTGAGGTAGCTTCAACTGCTTCACTGGGCAGGGAATTCCACAGATTCACAACCCTTTGGGTGAAGAAGTTCCTCCTGACCTCAGTCCTACATCTGCTTCCCTTTATTTTGAGGCGATGCCCTCTAGTCCTAGTTTCACCTGCTAGCAGAAACAACCTCCCTGCCTCCACCTTATCTATTCCCGTCATAATCTTATATGTTTCTATAAGATCTCCCCTCATTCTTCTGAATTCCAATGAGTGTAATCCAAGTCTACTCAGTCTCCTCATAATCTGGAATCAACCGAGTGAATCTCCTCTGCACCCCCTCCAGTGCTAGTATATCTCTTCTCTTGACCAAAACTGCACACAGTACTCCAGGTGTGGCCTCACCAGGACCCTATACAGCTGCAGCATAGCCTCCCTGTTTTTAAACTCCATCCCTCTAGTAATGACAGACAAAATTCCATTTGCCTTTTTAATTGCCTGCTGCACCTGCAATCCTACTTTTAGTGATTCATGCACAAGGACACCCAAATCCCTCTGCACAGCGTGCTGCAATTTTTTTACCATTTAAAACATAGTCCATTTTGCTGTTATTCCTACCTTATCTTATCCATCTTTGATATGGTTACTGTTAAAAAAAATATCATAGGTCACACACTGCAGGAAGCAAACCTCAAATGGGTTTGCATTTCCACTGTATGTAAATCAGAATCCAGCCCTTTCCTCCACCAATGAAAATTGGATCTAGAAGAAATGTGGGCCAGATTCCGAAATCCCAATGCAATTTTAGCTAAGGTAAAAATCCTGATCTAGCCATTATTAGTGGCTTAATTGCTAGGGTACCTATCCCAGTGTTAGTGAGTTATGGGCTCAGGTTCCACTCTAAGATCTGACATGATGTTTTTTGCAACATCCTAATGCATGATGTGATATGATGCTATATTAGGTACCTGTTCATTCTAAATTTCATGTCAGCTTAAATGATATGAATTTTTACCTGTTGGATTAACACAGATAAAGTATAAAAGTAACATGGAAGATAGTGAAAAGAATGCTTATCAAAAACAAAAGGTCGTACATTTACATAATGCCTTTTGGGATCGCAGGATGTCACAGGGTGTTTTACTTTGAAATGAAAGTAAGATCTGACATATATTTTGAAACTGATACTCTAGTGAAATATAGAGGGAATGTTCCACTGCCTGCGCGATGGATGAGATATTAGAACATGACCTCTTCTACCTTCTAGTGAGAACAGAAATGATTCTGCAGTACAATTTTGAATAAGAGCAAGAGGAGTTATTGTAAAAGCCCTGGTCAATATTTATCCCTCACTCAATGTCACTGCAACAAATTATCTGGTTGTATTACAGTGAGGTTTGCGGGAGCTTGTTTTGTGCAAATTAGCAATTACAATCCTACATTAGAACAGTGATTTCATTTCAAAGTAAAGCACCCTGTGACATCCTGCGATCCCAAAAGGCATTATGTAAATGTACGACCTTTTGTTTTTGATAAGCATTCTTTTCACTATCTTCCATGTTACTTTTATACTTTATCTGTGTTAATCCAACAGGTAAAAATTCATATCATTTAAGCTGGCATGAAATTTAGAATGAACATGTACCTAATATAGCATCATATCACATCATGCATTAGGATGTTGCAAAAAACATCATTCTAATTCATTCCCTTTGAATGTGCAGCAGCTAATTAGTTCACAATAAGAGCCTTCACTCAGTAAGTGAGGTGAATTATCACTCTCTGTTTTTTGGTGTTGGTTGAAAGTTGAAACTTGGCACTTGGCCAGGATACTAGAAGAATTCCTTGCTCTTATTTCAATTGCGCTATCAGATTTTTTATCACATATTCAACTGAACGGGCAGACAGAGCCTCAGTTTAATGTCTCATCTAAATGACAGCCTCTGAGAATCTCACACTTTTTTTCTGAAGAAGGGTCTAGGCCCAAAACGTCAGCCTTTCTGCTCCTCTGATGCTGCTTGGCCTGCTGTGTTCGTTCAGCTCTGCACCTTGTTATCTCTCTTCTTCAATACTGTAAGTTTTAGTTATAGGATTACATACATAGGGTATACAGCACTGAAACAGGTTGTTCGGCCCAACCAGTCCATACCAGCATTTATGCTGCACATGAACATCTTCCACCTTTCCTGATTTACTTCTACCATTTTCTATTCCCTTCTTCATCAAATGTTGGTCTAACCTGCCCTTAAATATACCTGTACTATTTGCTGCAACCATTCATTGTGATAGAAAGTTCCACATTTTCACCACTTCATTGGGTGAAGACGTTTCTACTGAACTCCTCCTTGGATTTACTGATAACTTGTATTGTTGGTGTCTAGTTACACTTGTCTCCAAAAGGGAACAAACATTGTCTCTGTATCCACTCCATCAAAAACTTTCAAAAGCTTAGTACCCCGTCAACCTTCAGACTCAGAGAGTATTACCAATGAGTCGAGCTGATTTTTTCTTCCAATGAATTCAATGTTAATGGGATTGTAAAAGGAACGCTGATGATCTGAGGATATTGTGCAGGTTGTGGTTGATTAAGCAAATATTATACAGGTATCTCCATAATTGATTAAAGTGAAATACTACAGATGCTGGAAGTCTGAAACAAACACAGAGAACTGTGGAGAAACTCAACACGTCTGGCAGCATCTGTAGTATCTGTAGAGAAACAGAGGGAACATTTCTTGTCGAGTATGACTTCTCCAGAACTGTTGTGAAGAAGCCATATCAGACTCAAAACCTTAACTCTATTTCTCACCACAGTATGACCCGACCTGCTGTGATTCTCAAATGTTCTCTGTGTCTCCATAATTAAAATCTAGTAAGGATCTAAATCTGGATTGGAGTAATCATTCTCTGATTTGGCTCGTTTACCAGCTATTATTAGCAATTGATTTTTCTTTCTCCTCATTTGAATATTCTGTCCCTCTGAAGTCACTGATTAGTGACAACTTTAAATGTGGTTTCTAAACAGTGAATGTGAGCTCAATTAACTCAGTACTTTCCTGGTCCATATCGTATACAATATCGGGTTTGTAAATGAATTGTCTATTTCTTTTAAGACAAAATGTAATTGTCAGTCTAATGGATAGCTGATTAATATTTCAACCTAGATACGAGATATGGAAATCATGTTGCCATGGGGATGCGGTTTGAGAAGGGAAGTGTCCACTGGAAGCTAATTGTACAATTGAATGTTACACTTTTCCCCATATGCTTCTATTTGCACTTTGCTCTGAATAGCACACAGTGAAATTAACTGCTCTTCAGAATTTCACAAAAGCCTCACTGACAGGGAATCTTTTACTAATCATGTAACTTATAATGTGAAACCTGTCTGTTTCTTCCTCTTTCTCTCTCTCAAACTAGAGGCTGCTGAGATGTGTTGCAATATCCCACTTGTTGTTAGAGTTAGCCCAGAATTCAGATCGAAGATGTAACCAGCCTGATCTATCTGTCACCGTAGAATACTGAAACCTGTAACACTCCTCCAGTTTTTTATATTCTGTGTGTGACTTTGCAATGAAGTTGAACAGCCTGCGCCCTACTCAAGTTATCGGCCTAGTGAACTCAATGATAGACAATCTCAGCCTGGAAATGGCAGCTAAAACTCATCCAAGCTACAATCCTTGACTACGGCACCACAATCAATCCTGTATATCCATTCTGTGTGAAGTTTAATAAGCTTGAATCGAATGAAGTTCCAGTTTGTACAATGCTACTTTAAACTTCCGATAACTCAATTGATATTACTCTGGGTTTTACTTGTGACAAATTCAAATAGTCAAAGAAGGCATACGGCAATGCTCTAGCAAAAACAATCCAAGTTTGGCCAACCCCTCCTTATAACTAATACATTCCAATCCAGGTAATATCCTAGTGAATCTCTTTTGCCTCTGCAAAGCCTTCACACCCTTCCTATAGCGTGGTGACCAAAACTGTACACAATACTCCAGATGTGGCCTGACTTATAAAATTCTATATATCACTTCCCAACTTTTATACTCAGTGCCCCGAGAGGGCGATCTGACAGAAGTATATAAATTATGAGAGGCATGGATAGGGTGGATAGTCAGAGTCTTTCTCCCAGGGAGGAAATGTCAAATATTAGGGGGCATAGGTTTAAGGTGAGACGGAGAAAGTTTAAAGGAGATATGTGAGGCAACATTTTTTTACACAGAGCATGGTTGGTGCCTGGAACTTGCTACCAAGGAACGTTTTAGAAGCAGATATGGTAACAAATTTTAAGAGGCATTTAGACACACACATATGAAAAGGCAGGGAATACAGCGATTTGGACCATGTGCAGAGAGACCAGAATTGCATGCAGTATTCCAATAGTGGCCTAACCAATGTCCTGTACAGCTGCAACATGACCTCCCAACTCCTATTTGCTGGATAATCCTGAATGTGTGAGGAATTACACTGATAACCAATTTATGATCATCAGTTGAGCTCACAGTGTGGTGGAACTGTGTCCACTGGGAGCTACATGTAAACACAGGGCCCTGTTATTTGCAGACAGAATGAACATACACTGCACCTGATTCAACTCTCATCACCTGACGAAGGGGCTATGCTCCGAAAGCATGTGATTTCAAATCTGGACTATAACCTGGTGTCATGTGACTTCTGACTTCGGCCAAAACAGGTAACAGCCATTCTCTGGTTCATGTTTCAGAACAATGCCCTGAGCAATCAAAGTTAACTTGCCTGGTTTAAAATTTAAACAAAAAATTTTTCCATTAACTGGCAATGAGCATTAATTGGTCCATTCTCCATGGCAACACCTCCACCAATTAGTGTCCATTTGCTATTCAATCAGCACTCTCCTCTCGCGCAGTATAAATGCTGATTGTTCCCTTGAATTTGTATTCTTGCATAATGTCCAGATGAATAGAGGCTGAAAAACTTCAACAAAAGGTATCTTTCTTCAGCTATACTCAGAGTGATGAATGTTCTGTGTCATTAAACATGCATTGGGATCTGTGTTCGCAGACCAGAATCCTCTCTACAAGGCAGTCATCAAAACCAATGATAAACAGTTTCCTGCATTAAAATTCTCAACCTGAAGTGATTCCTAATGATGCCCCAGGAACTAGGGAGAGACATTACACATCAACCCCCTTTTTCTATGTTTGGCTGATTTTATCAGAACGGTACTGATTATTATAAGTCATTTAGGTGCTGTCAATCAAAGAATGGATGATCTAATTGGCCCATATCATGCCTGAGTGCAGAAATACAGTGATTTCTAGGAGCTTATAAATTTTGTCAGCAAGCAGTGACAACTCCCCTGGAGACAGAAGGCTTGTGGGGAGGGCTGCACTTCTGTCATGCAGATATGCAGGAGAAAAAATGATTAATGAATGTGTCATTCAGATATCTGGTAAACTTTAAACTACTCAAGCCATTTTGCTTGGTTTTACAATGAGGAGTTGAAGGATTTAAAAATTTAAAGATGGGTAGGTAGATAGAAGCTGGATAGTTAAGCTCCTAGACTGCTACACATAGCTAATCAGGTGCTCTTTTATACAACTCATCAGTCATTCCTTAGGCAATCAAGCATATACAGGACTCCACTTTGGCCAGTGCTCCATCTCTCACCAGCCAAAACTGACAAGACTGAAATGATGAGGCGCTAAGATGCACAAATCTATCTGCCCCAGCAGAAAGTTTAGCTGAGATCAGTTTTCTGACACCACTACTAGAACAACTTGGCTGCCCAAATCCATAAAAAATATTTAAATCACACTTATCATTACAACTCTATTATAAAATTAGGGTTTTTTTTATTTTCCTTTATGCCTCTCTGTAGTCCTTTCTTGATGAAGGACCAAGGAATCAAACTATCAACAGACATTAATAATAAGGCATGGGAGGTGCCCACTTTGATGTGCTGCAAATGCCACTTTTTTTATAATGCATCATTCTGTGCCACAACCTGACTAAACATTCAAACATGGTTCTTTCACAGTAGCCAGACATCAGCACAACGGCGCATGTGCTACCGTATTGATTAGTTGTGCCAACCTTTTCATCAAAATAAATTGTTCAGTGTTTTTGTTACTTTCAGTAAAATGTACTTGAATTAAATTTTGAGTTGAATTGCATTGAATTTAAAGCACAGCAACAGGTCATTTCACTGAGGTAATCTGTGTTCCACATAAATCTCTTCTCATCATGTTTCATTCAAACCTATTGGCATCTTTCTCGTGAGCTTAATATGCTTCTCCTTATATGTCTTAATGCTATTTAGACCAACTACTCCACGTTGTCGCAAGTTCCACTGTCGAACCATTCTCAGTTGTTCATCAATAAGTATCTTATAGTTATGGATCTAGTTACATCAACCAGGTTCGGGCTTTCTTGCTAGTAGAAACCTCTTCACTAGGTCCACCCTTCAAGCCTCACTATAATGTTAAGGACCTGCATTCAGACATTTCCCTGCTTTCTAGAGGAAAATACAACAACTCGCTAAGCTTTTTCTCTCAGCTCTGTCATCATGTTGGGAAGGGGAAACATATCACATATTGGCAGATTTCATTTTACAGCTTTTTACTTCCAGTTAATCAGATAGTGTGGGTTATTGGGAAGTTAAACTGGGTAGCTTTAGTGCAAAACAGTAATCACACATAATCAATACAGTGCAGTGAACTCTGCTTCTCGGCCTCTACAACAAACTTTGAAAGATGACCTTCTATCATGTAAACCCAGTGCATCTTCAACCTCCCTTTCCTCTCCCACTGTCTGAAAGTGCTGTCGCCTGCCAATTATGTGTCTCGTCCACAATTCCATACTCATCTCCCTCTAATCAGTTTGTGCACTGAAATAATCTTTAACAAATTCAGAGTGACTGTAAGCCATTCCTCATCATCCTTCCCAACTTATTGACCACACCATTTTCTTTCAATGCCTCTCCATCAAGATTCAGGACATTCGAACTGGTGTTGCCTGGTTCCACAGCCAGAGAATCAGCTCTAATGCCTTGTCTTTTTGCTCCTGCATCATGACCTCCAGTGCTTCCTTATCTTTGTGCCCCTTCTGTTTCCTATCTACATGCTAATCATCGTTGATGTCATTTGATGAAGACTTTATGTTCCACAGATATATTTGACAATGCCTAGCTCCATCATATTTGTCCACTGGATCAGAATTCTTACACAGTTTGTCCAACAATGAATGTAGGATGAGCAGAAATTCCTGCATGTGAATATTGGAAAGACTGAAGTCCCTATCTTTGGCCACTGGAACAAATGCCATCCCATGGCCACCGATTCCCTCCCTCATCTTGGCAACTGTCTGAAGCTGAACCAGCTGGCTTGCAGTCGTGTTTCCGACAACATGAAGCTCCCATACCCATATTCATAACCAAGGCTTCTTATTTTCACATCCTTCGCATTGCCCAATTCTGAACTTGCCTCCACTCTTTTGCTGCTGAAGCCCTCATCCATGCCTTTGTTGCCTCTAAGCTGAGCTATTACAATGCCCTTCTGACTGGTCTCTCTGCTTTCCAGCCTTTTTACCTTTCACTCATCCAAAACACCAATGACTGAGTCTTAATTTACATCAAATAACCACTATCCCTGTACCCACTGACATACACTGGCTGCTGTTCTGACAATGCTCCAAGTTTAAAATTTGTCTGCTATTTTCAAATATTTCAATGATCACGCTTCTCCCTATCTCGAAAGCCTCTTCTAGCCATACAAACTTTTGAGATCTCTGCACTCCTCCAATTCTGACAAATTGCTCATCCCTGATTTTAATTACTCCACTATTAGCGGTTGTCCTTTCATTATCCATGCCCAAATTCTGGAATTCCCTAAATTCTCCCCAAACCATCAGATCGTAAGATGTAGGAGCAGAGTTAGGCCATTTGGCCCATCCGGTCTGCTCCACCATTCGATCATGGCTGATATGTTTCTCAACTTCACTGTCCTGCCTTCGATCCTCTTACTAATCAAGAACCTATCTACCTCTGTCTTAAATACTCTCAAATGACTTTGCCACAGAAGGCTGTGGAGACTATGCGTTCCACTGATTCATCACCCTCTGGCTGAAGAAATTCCTCATCTCAGTTGTAAAGGGTCATCCCTTCACTTTGAGGCTGTGCCCCCTAGTCTCTCCTACAATGGAAACGTTTTCTCCATGTCCGTTCTATCCAGGTCCGTCAGTATTCTGTAAGTTTCAATCAGATCTCCCCTCACCCTCTTAAAGTCCATCAAGTACAGACCCAATGTTCTCAACTGCTCCTCATATGACAAGACCTTCATCTCTGGGATCATTTTTGTAAATCTCCTCTGGACTCCTTCCATGGCCAGCACATCCTTCCTTATATGTAGGGCTCAGAACTGCTCACAATATTCCAAACTACTCCCTCTCTCTAACATCTCCACCTTTAGGATGCCTTTTAAAAAATAATTTTTTGACCAAAATTCTGATGCTCTAATATCTCCTTAGGTGTCTCGGTGTCAAATATTGGTTGACTGCATTCCCACGGACAACCTTAGGACTTACTGCACTGTAAATGCAAATAGGTGATTTTTTTTCGACTTTGAAAGATGACCACATTTTTATCCTTTTTTTTTCATTAATCTGGCCTTAGGTACCACTTCACCAACCAAGAAAAATTGGTAATAAAATCAGAACATGCGGGAGATACTCAGCCAGAGAGAAACAGAGCTAACATTCCGAGTCCAATGACTATGCTTTGGAAAATCAGCCTTTTGTATATCCTAATCACTAACCTGTAAACAGAAGAAGGGCCAGATAGTAGCAAGGCTAAATTAGATCCATGCTGTTTTTCACCCCAACTCTCTTTTCAGGAAGTTCTCTTCCATTCACTTGGAGGAGCTGAGGTTGGGCAGCTAAACTGATTGCCCATTCAGTAAGAACTAATGTCTAAAATGCCGTCCATCTCAACTCAGCTATATATAAGCAATCAAACGCACACATGCACAAACCTACCTGTATGAGTGTTCGGAGGGACTCCACATATGACTGTTCTGCATCCAGCAGGGTCATCATCACATGTTTTCTCATATCCTGTGTGAGAGGAGAAAGGATACACCATGAGGAGTGAAATACCAAACAGCAAGGAAACAGAGTAGTAATCATCCAGCTTTCACTTTATTTTGCCCTCAGTACACCTCTCTTCATTCTTGATATCATAGAATCCCGACAGTTTGGAAGGAGGTCATTCAGCCCATTGGATCCACCTGGCCCCTTTGACGAGCATCCTATCCCTCTAACCCTGCATTTCCCATGGCTAACCCACCTAGCCTACACATCCCTGGACACTATGGGCAATTTAGCATGGCCAATGGACCTAACTTGCACATCTTTGGATTGTGGGAGGAAACTGGAGGAAACCCACACAGATACAGGGAGAATATACAAAACTCCACACAAACAGTCGCCTGAGGTGCGGAATCGAGTGCTGACCACAGGGCCACTGTGTCATCCCAATATGGTTTCATGGGCACTGCCTGCATTCCCATGCATGGTCAAAGAGAATGTAAGGGCAGCACTGGCAAAGATCCTATACCAGTTAAACAAATGGCACACTGGATAAAGGGGTCCCCTATTTAAAATGGAGACAAGGATAAACTTTCTCTCTCAGAGGGTGGTTTGTTTTTGGAATTCTTTTTCCCAGTAAGCAGTAGCAACTGAGTCCCATATATGATTTCGATTGATTTTTGCTTGTCAAGGGGAGGCAATTGTTACGGAGGGATGGGGATGGACAGGAACGTGGAGTTGAGACCACAATCCGATCAGCTGCAACAGAACTGAACGGTGAAACAGGCTTGAGAGGCCAAATGTCTTATTCATATTTCTGTTCCTTTATGTTTCTTTGCTACATGGTTACCAGACAGCCATCAAGAATGGGAATTTTGCCTGAATGTGCAGTACAAAGGTGCTGTTTTAATTTGAAACCTGCATTGCTGCTTAGATTAAGGGTTACAACTCAGACTGGGGGATTAAAGTTGGTCCATGCCTCTTCTCTACAGCTTAGCAACACCACAGGCAGCAAATCTGCCAAATTCACCATGCACTCCAAGGGGGAAAAAATGGATGATGGATGTAACCAAACTTCAGCGATGGGGTTGGACAACAAAACATGGACAGACACAAGGACAGAAGCTGTTGTTTCAGTTAACTCCAGTGAAACATAGACCTGGTCCACCACCCACACACACATATCATAGGTTTCCTGATCAATCTCATTGTGTGGAATTCCAAATTCTTGAGAAGAATCAGGACTAATCTATACCATTATGCCCATCCAAGGATTGTTCAGCACTTTTAGCGGTTTCACTTTAAACTGTACATCTTTTAAGAGTATTTTCAGCACTTACATGAAATACAGCAATGCCACTTTGAGATGTTCTCCTTTCCAATTGCACTGGCCGAGGCAACTAACCTTTGAAGGTATCATCACAGGAATCTACTTCATGCTTATACATTTAGCTTAATCCTCGATTAGCCAAATTGAATCTGTCCACCATCTGTTTAATGTCTCAACGAGATAGAGTCGCACAGCTTAGAGATGCTCAATGGTGAAGTTAAGACTGCAGTATAATACTCATTCAGACTCCTGCAGGACTCTTCAGTGTGCTGTCACCTCACAGTTATGTAATTGGATTAGGAGCCCAATTCATTGGGTACAAATCCAACTATGTCAAGTAGATAAAATGAATGACATAAATCTAATGACTTATGGACAAGCACCAGCAAAATAATCTAGAAAGCTGATGGATTATCACAAAAGGCCAGCTGCACCATGATGTCCTTCAGAAACAGGAACTTGCCACTTCCGGCTGATCTGGCTTTTATGTGACTCCAGTCCCACACCATGTGGTTGACCCCTAATGCCCTCACGGCCATGATGATTAATGTTATCTTGGCAGTATCAGCTTCATCCTAAGCATAAATACAGTAAATTCCTACAGAGAAAGAGCACGATAATGCACCTTGACGTCATTCCAATTTTCCAACTGCTTCCAAACTGTTTGCCTTTCTGGAGACATCATGGCATTTACTTGGCTTCGACAGGTGTTTGCTCACAAGTATAGGAACGGAGTATTGAAGAGTTCAGTGTTTAGAATACAAAATATTCGGAATGCCGCCTGTTAAATTTGACATTTATTTAAACATCTGCCTGAAAGATTTAGTTTTTCTTGAATCAGAGGTTTAGACCAATAATGCAGAACAAGATTGATAAATTCAAAATAGTTTTCTTTGTGAGGAAAAACAAAACAGCACAGTATAACTTAAATGGTGATAGATAAGGTAAGGCTGACGTATAAAGGGACCCAGGTGTCCTTGCATACCAGTGATGGAAAAAAAAGCATGCAGGTATAACAAGCAATTAGGAAAGCAAATGGTAAGATAGCCTTCATTGCAACAGGCTTTGAGTACAGGAGCAATGAAGTTTTACTGTAGCTGTAGAGGGGTTTGGTGAGCCCAAACCTTGGACCACACTATGGGCAGTTTCGGTGTCCTGTGAGACATTCTGAAGACCTGCTGGACAGATTAGATGCTGGGATGATGTTTCCTCTGGCCAGGGAATCCAGAACAAGGGGGTCAGGCTCTCAGGATAGGCAGTCAGCCATTTTGGACTGAGATGAGGAGAAATGTATTCATTCAGAGGGTGGTGAACCTGTGGAATTTTCACCACCGGAGGTGGGGGAGGGCAAGTTACTATATTTATATATTTAAGAGGTAGAGGATTAGCCATAATCATGTTAAATAGTGAGGCAGGCTTGATAGAGAGACTTGACGTCTCCTACTCCTATTTTCTATGTTTCTATGAAATGTTTGTCAATTGCTCCAGGATCATGTCAATTATTTTCAAACAGTCCCAGCTTTTAGCCCGCATGACAGTCAACCTAACATCATGGATGACTAGAATCTAGAACCTTCCATTATCCCCTTGGCCAGCTGATATTCGATAATAATAATACACAAAATGATCGTGAATTAAACAAGCAGCTAATATTTTACTCCTATAGGGAAATTGCACTGACAACATCAGTTTACTGAAAGGAGAGTGAGATCACCTTTGAGATGAAAGAAATATGAGAAAGACTCCATGTGACAGAAAGGAAACAGCTGATGGGAACATCATACAGAGTGTTGCTGGGAAAGACACAATGTTGTATGCACCGGAACTAATCAACAATTTGATTCGGCTCCAAAGAATTAAATACTGAGTAATTAATCTTGCAGTTGACTTTAATAGCAAACTAACTACTTGACATAACAGCATGTCTGAACAATGATGGATCACTCAGCATGGAGTACCCCTTCCATACATCAGTTTCTATTTATCTTCCAGTGCACTGATCTGCTGTCAGCAGAAAACATGGTGAAGGTCAAATGCTCCAGGTGGAACTTGAGACTTTTTTCATATGTTCCAAATCATACAGTAAATATTCCATATGGAGACCATTTCTGTAACTATTTTTGCTGAGTATATACTGTAAAATTTAAATACTGCAGGAGTAAGAAAGGATCAACATTTAGGATAATGTCCTTAATATGTTCACTGCGTAGCCCAAGTGAATTCTTTTCTCCTTAAGTAGTCTAGTAGGAGAGTGTTACTTATCTAGAGATTGCAAGTCTCATTTCCTTCAACACTCCTTGCCTGGAACCAATCCTATCTTTTCCCTCTCCATTCTATTTTTACCATTTTTTCCCATTTATCAACTTGGTTAGAGTGAAGAAAAATAGAAATGGACCCCAGTAATCATCCACTGATTCATTCAACAAGGAAGTCAAGTCCAAATCCACTTTCGATTGAGATTTATATTTTTAAAAGCATGTACTGAACACAGTTCTTCAATAACTGTCCAATAATTGAGCACAAGCAGAAGCAGTGGCTTTTTTTAGCAATTAACATTGGTAGTAGCTGAAAGAAATTCAGCTGGCATGCGGGACTCATTTGGCTCCACATAAATGAATAATAATTTTCCATCACACAGTGATCAGCTGGCAAATCCAATTGGTCCACCTTTAAATGAGGTCCATGGAAATCCTAATCCAAGGTTATAGTATCTTAGTAAATTGGTTTTGTACTTATCGGGATTTAAATACAGATGGAGGAACCTCAGCCTTGGTGTGTAGATTATGACTTTAGCCCACAGACCCGACTTGAATCCACTTAATTAATCCTTTTGCAACTGAATGTCTTTTACAGCTTTCCAAATTACGTATCAAATTCATTTTACAGATGTTGTGCCCACATTAACAGGAGCATTTCAAACTATTATTGTAAAGCAGAACAGTCACTAAGTTGAAGCCTCACTAGAAAAATGCATTACTTAAAGTGAAACAGTGGGGCTTCAGTCCTGCTCACATAGCTGATGCCAACTGGAATGGCAATAGACACATGCGACCACAATACCTTTGGTCCGAGATAAGGAGTAAATCAACTATAGCAGGCACTACTAGCTGTTTCCCACTGTCAGCTACTGAGTGCACATGGGCCTGACATAAGTCCAACATAAGACTTGACTCTGATGCACTTTACATAAAAAGTCATTTTACACTCACGAGATGAGCTGGCACCAGAATGTGGCTGGTAATAACAACTTATATTTATTTAACACCTTTAATATTATAAACTGACTAAGGCGTGTCACAGGAGCATTATGAAACATAATATGTCAATGAGCTACAAAAGGGAAGGTAATAGCCGAGTGGTCTTATCGTGGACTGTTAATTCTGAGGCCCAGATAATGTTTTGGGGACTCCATTCAATTCCTGCCATGGCAGATGGTGGAATTTAAATTCAAGAAAAATCTGAAATTAAGAGTCTAATGATTATCACGAATTCATTGTCACGAGAAACCCATCTGGTTCACTAATGTCCTTCAGGGAAGGAAACTGCCATCCTTACCTGGTCTGGCCTACGTGTGACTCCAGACCCACAGCAATGTGGATGATACTTAATTGCCCTCTGGGCAATAAATGCTGATCACAGGATGCCCTCATCCTGTGAATGAATTAAAAAGAGATGGTAGATCGACAAATGCTTGGTCAAAGATATACATAATAAGGACTTTCTTAAAGGAGGAAAATGAGCCAGAGGTGTTTAGTGAATGTATTCCAGATATTAAGGTCTAGACAACTTATGGAATGGCCACCATTGGTGGGTTGATTTAAAATGGGGACAATCAAAATTCTGGAATTATAGCAGCTGAGATATCTTGGAGGGGCAGGTGGAGATTACAGATTTTGGAAGGGGTGAGTACATGTAGGGATCTGAAAGCGAGGATGGGAATTTCAAAATCAAAATGTCATTGGCCAGGAGCACATTGTTGGCCAGGAGCACAAGGGCGATGGGAGAATGGGACCTGCTGCCGGTTACAACATGATCAACTGAGCTTCGGGTGACTTTGAGGTTACGGAGGGTAGAATACAGGAGACCTGCCAGGTTGAGTCTATAATTAACAGAGGCATGGATGAAGATGTCAGCCAAGGGTGATCTGAGACAAGGGCAAAATCAAATCATGTTGAAATAGGTGGTCACATATGACACCAAGATTGGGAACAGTCCAATTTCAAGACTCAGTCTCAAGACACTGGCCAGACAGAGGGATAGAGTTGATAATCGGGAGGCGGGGTTTGGAGCAGGAACAATTAACAGACAGTATTTCCATTTTTTTTAATTGGTGGAAATTTCCACTCATCCAAACACTGGATGTGAGGTAAGCAGCCTGACCATTTAGACTGAGGAGTCTGGAGAGGTGGTGAGGCAAAACAGGGGATCATCAAGGGACATGCTGAAACCAACACTGTTTTCAGTGGCAGTATGTGAATGAGATTTTGTAAGGATGGTGCTACCAAATGGTAGGGTTTTTGAAGAGAGGAGTGCTGATGGGAGATTTAAAGAGGAATGGGACATCACCTGGAGACAGAAATGTAAACAATGTCAGCTTACCAGATACCAGAGGGTGGCTAGTACCAGAAGATAGTTGATACTAGTCAGCAGTTAGTACCAAAGGGTGGTTGATATTAGACAGCAATTAGTAGCAGAGGGTGATTTAGAGGAGTATTTAGTGAACTATGTTCCAGTGCGAGTTAATGTCTTGAGGACAGGCAAGTAGCCAATATGGAGCCTTGAACCTTGTTCCTTTTACAATCTTTAAACTTCTCATGGCAAGTTAAACACTCAGCATACTCTTGAATTCTGGAAAATTGTTCAATACTTTATCAAGTACGATTGCAACATAAAAAGTAGGTGAGAGCAGTTTAAAAAGATGCTTGGAAAACCTTTGGATCCTCTCCTTTGAATAATGACTGAGACCTCAATTTGAGAATCCAAAGTGGTTGGCTTCCTGCCCCTCTTGGTATCCTTCAAAAATTGCATTCTGGTCATTCGGAGCTTCATTGTACACATCCAAGATTTATGAGATAGACTTAGTATTTCATCACATTTAATGGATCTGTCCGGATCAGCCCAGCAGCATATTTGTCTGCTGACAGCAAGGAGGAATTCTACTGTGGTGGCAGTGAAAGCCCAAGAGCAGCAAATGTTAACATCAAAGCAAGAAGGATTGATTACTATTCCATTCGGCAACATCACTCTGAAAATGGTAAAGGAAAAGTTTTGAATAGCACTGTATTTGGGCTGGTGTGGCCTCAGGTTCTCTCACGCACTCTGACAGTTCACGGATTTGAGTTCCAATGCCTCCAGGTACCACATTGTACTATCACAGAGTTGAAAATGCCCACAGCCAACAATCACAGTTTCCACAGACATAAGCGAGGAATTTATGGCCAACCTTTCTGAAACATTGGTTCTTCATCAAGTGGAGTATTGTGCGCAGTTCAGGCAACATGCTTCAGGAAGGATGTGAAGGCTTTAGAAATGGAGCAGAAAATGGTCCCAGGCATGATGGGGTTCAATTATATGGATAGATTGGAGCATTTGGAGTTCTACTTGGAGAAGGTTGAGAGGATATTTGTTAGAAATATTCAAAAGCAATTTTTAAAAAATATATTTGTTCATAGGATATGGGCATCATTTGCTAGACCAGCATTTATTGTCCAGAGGACAGTTGAGCGTCAACCACATAACAGTGGGCCTGGAGTCACATATAGGCCAGACAAGCTAAAGATGCAGATTTCCTTCCTATTAATGAACCAGGTGGGCTTTTACAACAGTCAGCTGTGGTTGCATTGTAACTGTAAAAACTAGCTTTCAATTCCAGATTTTTTTTTGAATTAAATTTAAATTACCATGGTGGGATGTGAACCCATGTCTTGTGATATTACCAGTACATCACCACCTGCCAAGGACTCAAGAGGCATCTAGACAGAGAAAGTAAAGAGAAAATGTTTCCATTGGTGAAAGGATCAAAACCCTGAGGACCCTAATGTAAGGTGATTGACAAAAGAATCAAGGAACACAATGGAAAACATTTTTACACACATAGTCATCAGGATCTGGAATGCACTGATGAGAAGTGTAATGGAGACAGATTGGAAGAAACTGGAAGATTATTTGAGGAGAAAAATGTTGCAGAGCTATTGGGAAAAGGTGGGAGAGCAAGACTAGCTCAGTTAGTCTTGTAGAGAACGAGCATGGACATGATGGATCAAATGGCCACCTCCTTTGCTCTAATCATTCCATGATAATGTGATTGTTAAATAACCCCATTCCAAAGATTTGGGAATGAATTCAGCTGCAGATGAATTCAAATTGAGGCCAAGGAACACAAAAAAAAGGCAGCACAGAAAAGTAATTCAATTTAGAATGAGCAAATGAACAGCCAAAAGGAAGGTGGCACCCAGATTAACTATGACAGTAGGCACATGATCAGAGAATTGACCTCGTTAGGAGCTGAAGAAATGTGTTTGTCAGTCACCATTAAACAGACAATTGCTTCAGTGATAATGCGAGCAGAGAGCAGAAATCAGGAGACTGGTGAAATCAAATAGTTATCCACTAGCTGGTCTTCACTTAGAGCCATAGAGTCATACAGCATGGAAACAGGCTCTTTGTTCCAATTCCTCTGTGCCAACCAAGTTTCCCCAAACTAAACTAGTCCCACTTGCCTGCATCATGTACCTATCCAAATATTTTTTAAATATTATAACTGTATCTGCCATCTACCACTTCCTCTTGCAGCTTATTCTGCAAACAAACCACCCTGTGTGTGAAAAGGTCACCCTCGAGACCCTTTAAATCTTTCCCTTCTTATCATAAAAATATGCCCCCTAGTTTTGAACTCCCCCACCCTAGGGAAAAGACCTTTCCTATTCACCTTATCGACGATTTTATAAACCTCAATAAGATCACCCCATAACCTCCGGCTATCCAGCCTGTCCTTATTACTCAAACCCACCAGTCCCATCAACATCCTAGTAAACCTTTTCTGAACTGTCTCCAATTCAGTATCATCCTTCCTATAGCAGGGAAACCAGAACTGTACACATTACACCAAAAGTGGCCTCATCATCGTCCTGTACAACCTCAACATGATGCAACAGCTCCTGTACTCAATGGTCTGAGCAAAGAAGGTAAGCCTGCTAAATACCTTCTTAACCATCCTACATCAACACCGACATACAACCATTGAAGAACCCTCTTCTCAAACCAGCAGCAAAATGTAACTTGGGAGGAAAGCAAAGATATAGGGAGTACAATGGACAATCAAGGAAGGGGATGGTTAGTTTACCCACAATCAGTAATTCAGCTGAAAAGCAGGCTCAGCTACTAATTGGGAGATAGTAGGAACCGCAGATGCTGGAGTCTGAGATAACAAGGTGTAGAGCTGGATGAACACAGCAGGCCAGGCAGCATCAGAGGAGCAGGAAAGCTGACGTTTCGGGTCTGGACCCTTCTTTAGAAAGGGTCCTACACGAACAACATCAGGAAGATACTACACGCCCCGACACACTCATCACATTACCCTACATCAGGAACACATCGGAACTAACCACAAGACTCCTACGACCGCTGGGCATCAGAATGACACACAAGCCCACATCAACCCTATGGCCACTGCTCACCCGAACTAAAGACCCACTCCCCACCATGGACAGGACCAATGTCATTTACAAGATCTCCTGCAGAGACTGTAAGAAACATTACATTGGACAAACAGGAAGGAAACTAACAACAAGGGTACACGAACACCAACTGGCTACAAAAAGACACGACCAATACTCACTCATCTCAATCCACATGGACAAGGAGAACCACTAATTCGACTGGGACAACACCAAAATCCTGGGACAAGCTAAGTAGAGACAGGCACAGGAATTCCTAGAAGCCTGGCACTCCACGAAGCATGCTATTAATAAACACATAGAACTCGACCCCATATACACTCCACTACGAAGGAAAATCAGAAGTGAGGTAATCCAGCTCAACGGACTCCAGAGTTTAAAAACCAGGCAGGAAAACACACCGACGCTTCATTGGAGGCTGCACTGAGGATGTTACCAAGCATGGTAACGAAATGTCTGCGAAACAACAAACCAGCTCAGCGAGCCAACCAACCTCAACACCCACAACCCAAGCTACAAATGTACTCCAAAACCTTAGACATGCTGAACGCTGTTGGAAGTGCCTGTGTGGCCCTTGATCTGGCTTGGGTCAATGGCGGTCACTACTTGTTGGATTGTCAGTAAATTACAAATGCTTAGTCAAGGTATCAGAGAATGCCCTGTACCTGTTGCAAATAACACCTTCAAGCGAGAGTGAAAACATTACCTGAAAAAAAGACAAAGAACTAGCTACCATGCTCAGGGCAGATTTGCTTGGAGGTTACTCCCTGACTGCCCTCTCAGATGGGCATGAAAGATCCCAGGGTGCTATTTTGAAGAAGGACAGATGACTTGTCTATGGTGCCTGGGCAATATTTCTCCTTTAGCTAACATCACTAAATCAAATTATCAGGTTATTTTCACATTTCTGTATGTGGAACTTTCCAGTGTGAAAATTGGCTGCTGTTTCCAATATTACAAAGAAACAGAGCCAATAGGAGAAGCAGTAGGCCTTTGGAGCCTATTCACCATTCAATATGGTCATAGCTGATCATACAACTCAGTACCCTGCGCAAACTTTCTCCCCATACCCTTTGATCGCTTTAACCCCAAGAACTATATCTGACTCCTTCTTGAAAACATTTGGCCTCAACCTCTTTCTGTGGCAGAGAATTACACAGGCTCACCACTCTCCGCATGAAGAAATTTCTCCTCATCTCAATCCTAAACAGCCTAGGCTGTATCCTTAGACCATTACCCCTGGTTTGGACTCCCGGTCAATGGGAACATCCTTCATTCATTTACAGAAGTGATTACTTCAAAGCATCCCACTGGCTGTGGATTGGCTGATTTGAATATTCCAAAGGCTATGAAGGTTCCTATTAAATATAATTATTTAATTGATGTGCACTTAATGGAATGGCCATCTGTCTCGCAGACCATCCGTAGCCCTATTTGGAAAATGAATTCTCACAAACAAACGTATCCTGTCCAAAATTTCACAGAATGTTGGAAAATCACTGAATTTCTCAATTTCACAATCTGATGCAAGGTCGTAAATCCAAGGACCCAATCCAAGCTTAAGTCAAGTTACAGTTACACAAATGATTGCTGAGGCCACACCTGGTGCTATGATTTCATACAAACTTAGATTTTAAACACATCTTTCCTCAGCTTAACTTACATTTTAACAACACACCATGGTTCGTTTAAACATTGAACACACTGACTCACTCTCACCATAAATACTAGCGAAGAAAAACAAAATTAAATTGTCAGGTTGAGGAAGTAACTAAAGCAAGATGTCCCATTCCTGGTTTTTAGCAGTACGACCACGTGCCAGCAAATCTACAAGATATACACAGCTGAAAATTCAGACCACCTCCATAATATTTTAGCAAATGTACTGCTGCTGTGCTTTCACCAGAGCACAAGTTCCAGTTCCAAAGTGAAATTACATTCCATTTAATAACCCAACGAGCATTACGAGGGGATTTAGCTGTACATCAGCAATAGTTCTCTGCAAACCCTTATAGAGTCATAGAATCATACAGCATTCTTTGGTCCAACCAGTCCATGTCAAACATAATCCCAAACTAAACTAGTCTCACCTCTGCGTGCTCTTGGCCCATACCCCTCCAAACCTTTCCTATTCATGTACTTATCCAAATGTCTTTTAAACGTTGTAACTGTAGTCGTATCCACCACTTCCTCTGGAAGTTCATTCCAATCGCGCACTACCCTCTTTTTAAAAAAATTGCCCCTTGTGTCTTTTTTAAATCTTTCTCCTCTCACATTAAAAATATGCCCCCGGTCTTGAAATCCTCCACCCTAGGGAAAATATACCTGCCATTCATCTCATCCATACCCCTCATTATTTCATATGCCTCGATAAGGTCACCCCTCAACCTCCTACGCTCCAGTGAAAAAAGTCCCAGGCTATCCAGCCTCACCATATCATTTAAACCCTCCATTCCCGGCAACTTCCTGGTTAATCTCTTCTGAACCTTCTCAGCTTAATAATATCTTTCCTATAACAGGGAGACCAGAACTGGACACAGTCCTCCTCTACTCAATGGTCTGAGCAACGAAGGCAAGCATGCTAAACATCTCCAGTCAGAAAAACAACCCTCCACCATCTTGTAATTCTGATTCATGCTGCTATCTATCAACTCTATGCCTGTTATGACAAAGCTGGGTAATGAGACTTTGAATCCACTCAGGTGCTATCAGCTCAGTCCAGTTCCTCGATAACAGACTGCCATGAGGCTCAATACATATGCCATTGCTGTCTGATGGCTACCCAAGTGACATGCCACAACAAAGCTGCTCAAATCAGCATACGTGACTTTCACCTGACTACACATGTAACCATCATCAACAAACGACATCCAATACGATATGATTTCCAGAAACAGAAGCTCAAGCAGGACCTTCAGTCACCACTTTCCAGCATGATAACTGAAACGCTATGGGGCAAAGCTCTAGAACATGACACTCCTCTCGCCTCTCCCAGAGTGAAGATGGATTGCATGTCAATCATGTGAAGAGGGTGACCATCAGGACAAAGGAAAGGATAACCTGGTTCAGAAACAGGCAAGAATAAGCTGTCGAGCATCTATGTCAATGTTTTTGGACATCAATGATGACCCTTGTGCATTCCATAGCTGCATATCCACACTCATCATGATCATGTCCAATGGAACATTGCAATGCAACGTAACTCTGGAAACCTCAATTTGTGCCTAACATCCTGGTTACCCATGCTGCTGTACAGCCATCTTGATTTCTGAATCTTCTAAGAAATCCAAGGAATCTAAGACAGCAAATGTTATCCGATTTATCTGGACCTCAACAATATTCACCAGCATCTCAACATTGTCTCACTATTCACCAGGACCTTAACAATGTCTCCCAACACCTCTTTAACTCATGCAATTCCTCTTGGACCCACACAGTTAATTTTCAACAATGCAACTTCAACATGGATGAAATCAAGTAAACCAAGTAGGCTGAACTTAGTAGAAGTTACAAAGTTGTGGGTTTCAAGAAAGCACGGGAAAGGTGAAAGCTTTTTTGCATAGACAGTGGATGGGAAAAAGTGCTGCCATCTTTATAGGTAACTTCAAACAAACTCAAGTTGAAGAATAATGTTTAATTACATTTTATTATATTTCATAGCTTGCTGTATTATAAACAGAAGTACAGTATAAACTGTACTATAGTAGACTGCTGAATGTTTAACTTCATCTCAATCATGAGCCTAGCCTTCAAACATCTCAAGTTGTTTATGGGGTAAGATCCACAGAATAGAATGAATAGAATAACAGGACAAAAATTGATTTTTGCGTGTACTTTCACCTGTAAGATACAGTGAAACATTTTATAAGTTGCCCCACCACAGCGCCCGCAACGTTTTGTTATTGAATAGGCTCTGAACAACATGACCATGCGTGTATTCCTAACAATGAACAAGGTAAAATAGAACTGGTTAATGCAGAAACCCATGCAATAGTCCCAATTCACAATATTCTCACCAGGAACCAGAAATGTGTAATTATTTCTAATTATTAGCCTGTATAAGTCCTCCTGCTACCTCCTCTGGGTTTAGGAATGAAAACGGCTGAGGAGCAGCAGACTTTAATTTCGATACATGATCATTAGAGAATTGGCCAGCAAATTAATCACCAGGCATAGCATGGAAGCTGCTTCTCGGCATGATGTAGATGCCTCTAAGGGTTTGCTATTTAAGAACAAGAGACAGAAAGGGACAGAAGGATTGGTGAATTGGGGTAGATGAAGTCAGGTGGGAGGAAACTCCCATGGAGCATAAAATAGTTGGGCTCCATGACTTGTTTCTGTATGTTTAATGTACTTATATGTGTCAATGAGATACTAAACTAACTGTTCTCCCCTTTACAATGTCCAAGCACCAGGGACAGAGGATGGACATCCACTTTGTTGGATTTCTGCCTCCAGTACATTGTCCTCGAGCCTTGCCACACCACAGCAGCTATGGAAATGAGGCACGAAGGAGCTTTTACTGCCTTTGTGTCTTAATTTGTTTTCTTGCAGTGACAGAAAGAACTCTATTTTAAAGGGCAGTGCAGTAGAAATGTCACATGACTAGTTAATCCAGAGGCCCAGTCTAATCCTCTGGGGGCCTGGGCTCAAACTCCATTGCGGCTGGTAGAATTTAAATTCAATCAATAAATCTGGAATATAAGACGAGTCCCCGTAATCCTTGCAAATACCCATCTATTACACTTTAGGGATGCAATTCTGCTGTTCTTATCCCATCTCGTCTACACTGACAGCAATGTGCTTGACTCTTAACTGCTCCCCGAGATGGCCTGGCAAGTCATCAATACGAGGGCAATTACGAATGAGATATTAAATGCTGGCCTAATTTGTGATGTCCACATCCAAAGAAAGAATAAAGTAAGAAAACAAAGGCTGGCTGAAAAAGAACATTATTCAGCCTTGTACCTGAAACTGCTCATCAGGAGTCTTCAGGCAGCTGAGCAGCAAAGTAATGACGGACCAAGAAGATAGTTCCGATCTCCAGACCACCTTCCATGTTGCTGAAATTGATAAAAATCCCATCTACGTACTTGCCCCTGTGTTACACTAACCTACCAGGCAGTAGGCTTCACCCTGCCAGTGGAGCAACGAGGCCATGATCATACAATCCCTACAGCATGGAAGCAGGCCATTTGGCCTATCTAGTTCATAATAACCATCTGAAGAGCATCTCACCCAGACTTCTCACCTCCTACCCTACATTTACTATGGATAATACACCTACCCTGCACATCCCTGGGTACTACGGGCAATTTACCCAAACTCCACACAGTCAGTCAACCGAGAGCAGCATTGAACCTGGGTCATGGATGCAGGGAGACAGCAGTGCTAACCACTGAACCACCGTGCTGCCCAATAAAATCAGGAGACTCACCAAGTTCAGGCACTCTTCTGCCAAGGCACCTGGAGTGCAGTTTGGATGTACTGAGCCTGCCCAGAATGAAGTCAAGGAGATTGTGGAGGGGGCAGGAGGGAGTCAATTGAGGCTATTTCTTTCACACACGTGCCACATCAGCACAAACTCTGGCCTTTTTTGCATTGCTGCTGACAAGCAGCAAAGTAAATGGATGCCAAACTAAGATCTAACCAGTCTCTGGAAGCTTTAATGAACTATTAACATGCCAAATAAGCATCCTTAAAAGGATAGCAGGTGTCTTCTGTCAAGACAATTAAAAATAATTGTGTGATGAATGTGTATAATATACATCTGAGATGCTGGGGATTGGATTTAAATTAGAGACAGATGGATTTCTGTCAATTTTGTGAACGTAATTGCTTTGAAAAAAAAAATCAGAAAATAATTTGGACAGTCATTTTTTATTCATTTGGGGTACATGTGCTTTGCTGACTGGCACTTATTGTCCACCCTGGTACTGTGTTTTAATTCACTTATGTGATGTGGACATGGCTGGCTGGGCAGCATTTTCCTATCCCTAGTTGCCCTTTAAAAGTGGTGGTGAGCTGCCTTCTTTAACTGCTGCAGTCCACCCGCTGTATGTTAACCCACAATGCCATCGGGAAGGAATTCCAGAATTTTGACCCAGCAACAGAGAAGGAACAGCAATATATTTCCAAGTCAGGATGGTGAATGGTTTAGAGGGGAACTTGAAAGTGGTGGTGTTCCCATGTATCAGCAGCCCTTGCTCTAGATGGAAGGGGTCATGGGTTTAAAAGGTGCAGTCTGAGGATCTTTGCTGAATTTCTGTAGTGCACCTTGTGATACTACACATTGCTGCTATTGAGTGTTGGGGTGGAGGGAGTGGATGCTTGTGGGTGTTGTGTCAGTTAAGCGGGCTGCTTTCACCTGCATGGTATCAAGCTTCTTGAGTGTTGTTGGAGCTGCACTCATCCAGGCAAGTGGGGAGTGTTCCATCACACTCCTGACTTGTGCCTTGTAGATGACGGGCAGGCTTTATGAAATCAGGAGGTGAGTTACTCACCTCAGTATTCCTAGACTCCATGCTCTTGTAGCCACTGCATTTATGTGGCATGTCCATTGAGTTCCTGGATTAATAGTAACCTAAGGATGTTGATTGTGAGGGATTCAGTGATGGTATCACCATTAAATGTCAAGGGACGGTTATTAGATTGTATCTTATTGGAGATGGTCACTACCCACCATTTGTGGGGTGTGAATGTTATCTGCCACTTGCCAGCCCAAACCTGGATATTGTCCAGATCTTGTTGCATTTGAAAATGGACTTCTTCAGTCTCTGAGGAGTCACAAAAAGTGCTGAACATTGTGCCCTGAAGAAGGTGGTGGTGAGCTGCCTTCTTGAACCATTGCAGTCCATTTGGTGCAGGTAGACCCACAATGCTGCTTGGGAGAGAGTTCTGGGATCTTAACCCAATGACACTGAAGGAACGGTGATATATTTGCAAGTCAGGATGGTGACCTAAATACAGCATTTCTAAGAAGTCGTGTAACTTCAGTCAACTGGCAAAACCTTATCATATTAATGGACAAAATGGTAGTATTGTTGGGTTTATGATACACAGGGTATTCAAATTAAATGCATAAGTTTAGTTTTACCTTCAGAATTGAAGATCCAAAATTTTAGTTCAAAAGAAACTAGAGTTCAGTTCATAATCGTCAAATGGTTTCTCCTAACAGGAGAAACAACACAGTTCAGGAGACCCACTCATGTCAGTAGAAGTGGTTTCTTGTCTGTAGGCTTTCCAAGCTGGAAGAGTTCGAATAGAAATCTGCAAGTTGTTAGAATTGAGAAACTTTAGGCCATCGGGACTGTGAAATGTTTATGTCAGCAAACTCGAAAAGTGTTTCCACGGTCCAAAGAAGAAACACTGAAGTTTTTTTATGATTTGAAAAGCTGAGATAGGAGTGATATTTCTCTGGGATTGAGTGCAACAGATAGTCTTAGAAAACATAGTTTGAAATTTTGTGTTGCTGCTGTGTTGAAATAATTCTTCTCTATATACAGTGTTTTTCTTCTTTTGTGTGATAAACCTATGTTCTGTTGGTAAGGGGCAGACTTCTCTGAATATATCTCAGTTACACATCATCATGCTAACCAATTGCAAAACTTAAAATCAAGTCAGGTTTCTGACTTGCCCAGTACTATCATCAGCTGAAATCATATTCAATTTTGATGGTCTGTCAGTAGCAGAATTATGAGTAATGTCTTATATATACATGTACAAAACACCTTGGGACAGTGTTCCATCAAAAGGTGTCCCTCATGTGACCTACATGCAATTATATTTGGGAAGTGTGAATCATGAGTTTTGAAAACTGGACAAACTCGTCTGCTTCCCCAGATAGGAACTTCCACAAAGTCCGAAGTCACCCAACACCAGGTTGTAGTCCAACAGGTTTATTTAAAACCGGAAGCTTTCAGAGCACTGCTCCGTCATCAGGTGAAGTCTGAAAGCTTGTGATTTCAATTAGCCCTGTTGGACGAGAATCTGGTGTCGTGTGACTTCTGAGTTTATCTATCACAGTCGAACACCGGCACCTCCACATCAGTACTTTCACAAGGCATTGGTCTAAGGCTGAAGGTGAAAGGTTGGGGCTTAGTACTTGTGGCAAAATCCACTGATACACATGTGATGGAGCATCTGCCCACTCAAAACAATACAGACGAGTGAAGGGGACATAGACACCGACAAGAGAGCTTCAATCTGCCCTCATAAAGCAGAATATCTGCCCAGCAACCTGCTGAGGAGCACCGCAAACCTTCTGGACCAAGTAAAAACAAAATGGCTCCTTGTACAAGTCTTCAGCATTCTGCTGCAGACAACACAGAAGTGATACCCACTTAAGGACCAATTACTGAGTCATCTCAAATCTTTCAAAAAGCCACAAAAGAACCAACAGCAATCCTCGCAGGCCCCAAAGCATTACTGAGGCTATTCCTGAGAAGTCTATCCCTTTGACGTAGGGGTGGAGATATGGAAGAGTGTGGGAAGCAGAATATAAATAGTTGGTGAGATTTTGAATTGCTGTTTAGTTGAATTCCGTCATTTCTTAGGATTTCAAATATCTTGCATTGAATTCTTGCTCCTAAACCTAAAGGTGAACTATACACAGATGGCTGTGATTAGCACAGTAAATCTCCAGAGATTTTTTTTCTGCTGGAATATTCCTTTAACAGGCCAACCATTTTTCCACTTAAAAACTAAAAAATAGCACATGGGAGTTTTATTTTGGTTGCCAACCTTAACCATGCTCTAATGACATAAGGAAAAGAACCAGAAGTAAACATAGTGACCCTGCAGCCAGAATTTTAACCTTGTGATATTTAAGGAAAGGCAACATACTTCCAAGTCAGGATCGCGAGTGGCTTGAAAGGGAACTTGCAGGCAGTGATGTTCCTATGTATCTGCTGCCTCATCCTTCCAGATAGTAATGGTCATGAGTTTGTAAAGTGCTGTCTAAGGATCTTTGGTGAATTTCTGCAGTGTATCTTGTAGATAATACACACTGCTGATATTGAGCGTCACTGGTGGAGGTAGTGGATGTTTGTGGATGTGGTGCCAATGAAGCCGGCTGCTTTTTCCTGGTTTGTGTCAAGCTTCTTGCGTGTAGTCAGAGCTGCACTCATCCAAGCAAGTGGGGAGTATTCCATCACTCTGCTGACTTGTGCCTTGTCGATGGTGGACACCATTTTTGGGGATCAGGTGGTGAGTTATTCACTGCAGGATTCCTAGCCTCTGACCTACTCTGTAGCCACTGTACTTGGATCAGCCAGTTCAGCTTCTGGTCGATGATAACCTGCACACCATCCCCCCACTGCCCTCAACCCCCAGGATGGTGATAGTGGGGGGTTTCAACAATATTGTCAAATTTGACAATATTTCAAGGTTTGGAAAATAGAGAGAGAATTTACAGTGCTCTTTTCATCATTGTACAATTTCCCATATATGATATCAGGCAGTTGCCAGTGTTTTATTATGAGGATTTTGCATTCACAGAACCTGTCTTTAATCACAGCAAGGATCATAAGAAATTACTGCATTTCCATATTACATGCTGCAGGACAATTTTCATCAGCTCAGTTGGGTGCTTCAGCTTTCAAATGTGCGGTCTGATGTTTAAAATATATATAAATGAGCTGACCAGGAGGGTGGGGTACTGCTTACCAGTACATGTTTTCTCTTAGATCAGGGACTATTTTATATATATGGTGCACTCTTTGCAGTGCAAAGATAGAGACTCAATTGGCTTCCCCATTTACGGCAATGGAAGATCAGGGAAGGGACCATAAAATAGCGGAAATGCTCACAGGTTACATCCAGATGGCACACTTAGACCTTGGCCATCAATAGTGCCTTCAGCAGTGAGGTGCCAGAGGCTGACTAGAGGAAGCAAAAGTTACAAGTGGACGCAGTAACAAAAACAGAAGTTGCTGGAAAAACTCAGCAGGTCTGGCAGCATCTAGAAGAAAAAAATCAGAGTTAACGTTTCAGGTCCAGTGACCCTTCCTCAGAACTGAGAATGCTGCCAGACCTGCTGAGCTTTTCCAGCAACTTTGTTTTTGTTTTTGTTCCTGATTTACAGCATCCGCAGTTCTTTCGGTTTTACAAGTTGACTCCCTCTTCTACTATGGCTTCCCATGGCTGAGCTGCAGCTGGTAGCACTGACATGTCTGAGTAACAGGGCTCTGATTTTTAGGCCCACTCCATGATTTAAGAACACCAATCAAAGCTGATACTCAAGCGCAGTACTGAGGGAGATCTGCACAAAAGGAAGTTTCTGTTTTATTGATGCTACATTAAGACAAGGCCCCTTTGCCTCCTACAGTGGAAATGAAAAATCCCATCTCACTATTTTGTGGAAGGGCAGGGACGTTATAGCTAGTATCCTGTCCAATACCTAACGTTCATCAATATCATAGAATCAACTTTTCTGGTCCTATCACTTTGCTATTCGTGGGTGCTTGTTTCATACATTGCAACAGCACCCCCACTTCAAAAATACTTCATGGGTTATACAATAAGTTGAGATATCCAGCGATTGTGAAAAATGTACATTAGAGCTAATCTTTCTTCATTACACGACCAAATGCTACCTTTTCCATGCTGGTTCCAAAGAACCAAGGTATTGTAGGTTGACAAAATGAAAATGCCAACAGGGATACCAAGAAGCCCAAATTTCAAAACAGAAGACCGTCCTTCTTTTGCTCAAGTGTGACACAAAAAATGCTACAATTTTTGACTTGCTTCACCAACAATGCAAACATCAAAAGATGATTTTTGCTCCTTCCCTCATCACCGCCCTCCCGGTGTCTGAATTAATGGTAACACTAATGGATGACACGTGTGCAACAGAAAGTACATATGATCAGCAAAAGCTACTGGGAAGGTAGTTGACAGAAACCATCCCTCAAACACAGCAACAGTGGTCTCCTGTAGGCCCCAAACATCATTTCAGGCATGTCATCTTGACCAGGTGTAGCTAAATCTCTGGGCACAAGATCAAGTGTTCCTGCAGCAATAGCATTAAGAAGTTTTGCTACCCTTAAGTAAGGAGGGCTGGAGCATATCCACTCTACTAATGTTAAACCTGCCATGGCAGCACAGATAAGCCCCCACTCTTCTAAGAATTTATTGGTAGCAAGTCATCAAATTTAAATATAACTTTGATATAGTTAGTTTTATTTTACAACTCATTCTTGCGAGTTGTAAGGCATAAAGTTGGTTTGCTGAAATTACTGCAACAGTGTCTATAATATATTGAAAAAGGACAATGACATGCAACCAGAGCTCAGTGTGTAAATGCACTGTCTATTACAGAAGATTCGGTCAGTACAGCCAACGGTGCCCTTGGGATCCTCCAGGAAGCCTTGACGGATTAGTCAAAAATAATCAATAGAAACTCTTGGCTGAAGCCTGAGGGAACTAAAGCAGCCCTTTTAAACCACATGTCTCAGCATTCAGTAGCCACTGTAACTTCCTATGTGATTGGTTCTCAAGTTAGCACCTGTCTTTAAACGTGTCTCTGTTGTTAGTGTTGATAATGTATCATTGATCCTAACCAGATGAACTGCACAAATCTGCCAATAACAGCCTCAATGTTAGCCCAGTGCTGATATATGTCTCTTTGCATCAGAATGCTCTGCTCCACCCCACTAAGGATGAAGCACAACAACATCCCTCAACTGGCTCACACCTAATAAACTGAACCACATTGGCCAAATATCACCCAGAAGTGAAAGTTGGGCAAAGGTTATTGGTTAGATTTATGGCACAGTTATAGCAAAAATAGTAAGGTCCTCTCATTCTCACCCTAACACACTCCCCATTCCCCATTCACGCCAACTCATGCCATCTCCTTCCCCTTTACACACCATCCCATAGTCCTTCACAGTCTCCATGACAGTCAACTGCCCCATTCTCATCCTCATGGCACTTTGTAGCGTATGTGCCAATTTACACCAATTCATGATGCTCATCAACGGCCATTTCCACTTATACATTCTATGCCAACTCACCTACTATCTACTATGGGCAGACCTCAGGTGCCATGCTGAGATGAAATAAATTAAATTTCTTACCTATTTCAGACTTTAGGTAGATCTTTAAAAATATGTAAACAATCATGCAATGGTTTTAAATCCCTTCATTATAGAGGTTTATAAAATCATGAGGGACATGGACAGGGTGAATAGCCAAGGACTTTTCCCCAGGGTAGGGGAGTCCAAAACTAGAGGGCTTAAGGTGAGAGGGAAAAGATTTAAAAGGGACCTGAGGGGCAACCTTTTCATGCAGAGATCAATGTGTGAATGGAACAAGCTGCCAGAGGAGGTAGTGGAGGCTGGTACAATTTCAAAATTTAAAAGGCATCTGGATGGGTACATGGTTACAACGGGTTTAGAGGGATGTGGGCCAAATGCTGGCAAATGAGACTGGATCAGTTTAGATATCTGGTTGGCGCAGACAAGTTGGACTGAAGAGTCTGTTTCCATGCTGTACAACTCTATGTACTTAAATTTCTTATAAAATCAAACATTTGTGCCCTTAGCCCCATAAAAACAGACAGACAATCCTTTTATAACGAATTGGTGCCATCAATCAAATTGTCAATTTACACCTTCTCCCCTCTTATCGCAAATTGTGGAAGAATTTAAGAAGGTATTAACATTATAAAGAGAGAGTCTTCAGATCTCTGTGATTACACTGCTATTGAAATTGCAAGCACCTTTTTTTCAACTGAGTGACAGCAGGCTGTTTCTTTTTCTTCCAAATTTCAAAAGCTGGGGATCTAAATGACTTGGTAGCTTGACACTTATACTGACCTCATCCACCTTTTTCTGCACATTCATGTCTCCATTTAAAATAGGGAAGGTGGTAGCATGGTGGCAATGTCACTGAGCTAGTAATCCAGAGACCCAGCATTACACTTGGAAACATGTATCAAATCCCAACATGGCTAAAGTTGAAATTCAAATCCAATAAAAGCTACAATTTAAAATAGTAGTCTAATGTTGACTATGTAACCATTGTCAATTGTCATATAATATCCATCTGGTTTAGGAATAGCTCATTAAGCCTGCTCTTCCATTCAATACAATCATAGCTGATTGAATACTTCAATGTCTTTTACTCACAATATCCCATTAACTCTTTACTCCATTGGTAACTAGAGATCTATCAATCTCTACTTTAAATTTATACAAATCCTTTTGGGGTAGAGAATTCCAAAGATTCACAACCCTCTGAGTAAAATGATTTTCTCCTCACCCCAGTTCTAAATGGTACCCCCTTACTTTTAAATTGTGTCCCTTGGTTCTAGCCTGCCCAGTCAGGGGAAATATCTTACCTGCATCTACCCTGTCTATCACCTTAACTATTAGTAGGTTTCTATGGCATCACCTCTGTTTTTCGAAACTGTACAGAATGCAGGCCCAATTTGTTGAATAGGACAATTCTGCCATCCCTGAAACAGATCTGGTGAAACTTCATTGCAATCCTTCTATGGCAATAATATCTTTCCTGAGATAAGGAGACCAAAACTGAACACAGTGCTCCAGCTGCAGTCTAATTAAGCTTTTAAATAATTGAAGCAAGATATCAAAACTGCTGTACTCAAATCCTCTCATGATAAAGGCTAACATTTCATTAACCTGCCCAAAAGCTTGCTGCTCCTGCATGTCAGCCTTCAGTGACTCCTTGACAAGTGCATCTAGGTCCTATTGTACATCTTTACTTTCCAAACTCTCACCATTTAAGAAATGCTCTGCACAACAGTTTCTCCCATCTAAGTGGGTACCCTCACATTTTTCTGCATTATACTTTATCTGCCATGCCCTTGATTAACCCTGATCAAATACAGCTTCCTTGCAAAACACACTCGCAATACGCTTTGCATCATACAAAAATGTGGAAATATTACGTTAGGTCGCCACATTTCAAATCATTGATGTATATCGTGAACAGCTGGGGCCCAATGGCTGATCCTTGTAGTACTGCAGTCATCACAGCCCACCAACATAATTCCTATTAATTCCTACTGTCTGTTTTCTGGTTGTTGGCCAACCTTTAACCCATGCCAGTACATTACTTTCTGCTCCATGCACTTTAATTTTGCTAACTGACCTGTTGGGGACCTTATCAAAGCCTTCTGAAAATTCAAGGATACCACATCCATCACCTCCCCTTTATCCAACTTTTCTAAAATCCTGAAAATATTCCAACAACTTCATCAAACACAATTTCCCATTTTGCAAATCTATTCTGACTATTAGATCATTATTATTCAAGCATCCCTTATAATAGATCCCAGCAATTTCTCATGACTGATGTAAAGCTGACAGGTCTATAGTTCCCTGTTTTCACTTTTGCTCTTTTCTTAAATAGAGTGGTGGCAGTTGCTAGCTTTCAATCTACAAGAATCATTTCAGAATCTATAGAATTTTAGACGATGATTTCCAATGTATCAACTATCTCTATAGCCACCTCCTTCACCACTCTGATGTAGAATATCAGGTCCTGCGGACTTAGCAATTTTCGGCCCCATTAATTTCTCTCATACAATCTTCTTACTAATATTAATTTCCTTTAACGCTTGATTTTCGTGAGTCATTTGGATCTCTAGGTCTGGGAGATTTCTTGTACATTCCCCAGTGAAAGCAGACAAAAAGTAGTCACAGCTTCTCTGCCACCTCTCTATAGTCCACTCGCCTGACTCTGCCAGTAATTGACCCACATTTATCTTAGGCAAATGTTTCCTTTAATGTACATATAGAAGCTTTTACAGTCCCTTTTTATGTTTCCTATTAAGATTGTATTCATATTCTATTCTTCTATTCCTTATCAGTTTCTTGGCCTCTTTTGATATATTCCGGAAACCTCCCATATTTCAGGTTTACCACTATTTCTTTTAATATTACACAATCCTTGATTTCTTTTGCGTCAACCACAGCTGCCTAGCCTTTTTGAGTTTTTGCAGCTTGAGGAAATTTTGCTGTAAGCCATGTCATAGTTTTGTTTAAAGCCTATTGCCAAAGTACAGCCATACATTTGAAAGTATTTCCCCAACACACCTCCACCAATTTTTGCCTCATGCCTTCATAATTTCTCTTATTCAATTTAACACCCTTGCTACTATCAAATATAATATAAAATTCCATCATATTATGATCATTGATCCATAAATGGTCTTTTACAGGATTAGGTATTAGCCCTTTTTCATTACATAACATCTACTAATGCCTTTTAGGGAAAGCGAACAGCCATCCTTACCTGGTCTTGCTGATGTATAACTCCAGGACACACAGCAATGTGGCTGCCTCTTAGCTGCCTTCTGAAATGGCCTAGAGAACCTATGTTCAAGAATAACCAGAGATAGACAACAAATGCCCTCAGCGACATGCACACAGCTCCTGGACTGGACTAGGCTGTATCACTAACTTCTTCACTCACTATCATAGCGCTCACTCACTCTGAGCCTACCTGGATGCTCGTAGCACCCCTGCCTTGTCTTGCCTTTTTGTGCAATGCCCCCTCAGCCAGAGATCCTAGGCTCATATTACAACTGAACAAAAACTGAAAGAACTGCGGATGCTGTACATCAGAAACAAAAACTGAAATTGCTGGAAAAGCTCAGCAGGTCTGGCAGCATCTGTGCAGAGAAATCAGAGTTAACGTTTCAGTTTGAGTGACCCTTCCTCAAAAGTGGGTTCAAAACGGCTGCCAGATTCACCTGTCTAACAACCATCACTGCAGTCAAAGTAATTTATTAACACTTCTTTAGTTCGCCAAGTTCAGTGAGAATGGGGAGAAAGCGGTGGGTTTAAAATATTGCCAAATTATTGCCTGCCTCTTGATTGCTGTGTTAACATTCAAATTTCAGGAGGCACCTGTTAAAAGTCTCATTCAAATACGAGAAGGCGATGTTATTTTAACCCCAGGTCACACAAGGCGCACGCATTCCAGATTACAGCTGGATATTCTGCTATAACCTGGTTGCAGGGCCAGAGAACATCCAGCAGGAGAATCCATCATTAGTCCTCCCCTGCCCTCAGCTTCCTTTCTCCTTCATGTTGTCATGTTCATCTCAGACTATACCCGCCTTTTCAAATACTGAAATTGTGCAGGGGACTATTTGGCTCTGTTCCTTGTCGTGCACTTACTTAAAAGGCCGCTGGTCTCTCACTGGCTTGTCTCTGCAAGCATATCATTTGTATACCTCCACAACCGACACTCTCAACTCAGGTTAAATTCAAGGCTATTGTACGTGAACCTTTGACAAATATGAGTCACTACATCAAAGTGATTCCTTCTCTCTTCCTCCCTATTTCTATTCAGTGACGGAAAAGCAAAGGCAAAATGTTTTTAAAAATCTCAGCTATTTATACATAGTGATGCATGCAAGAGATTTTTTTCTACTTCTGTTACTGATTTTACACAATGTCAAAAGGAAGGAAATAGCATTTTAAATGAACAGGTCTCTGTGCACCCTACATTATTAGTAAATAATGATTCCCAAGTGTCAAAAAAAACTGATAATGCTTGAAAAAACACTGATGTTGGAAATCGGAAATAAAAACAGAAAATGCTGGAAAGACTCACAGTTCAGGCAGGATCTTTGACGTGAGGAATGGAGTGAAAGGTTCAGACCCATCACTGATTTTTAAGGCAGGCCAGCCAGTGAGAACACAATGGATTGGTTTTACCCACTGTCTTCTCCCCCATGATTTTTGGAGTGTTGAAGCTGGTGGATATTGAAGTGCTGGAGGCTGACATGCAAACTAAAATAGCACTGGGTTCCAAATAATGAAATGTGCAGACTGCAAGGAAGGAAACTGCTGGGGCCTTAACGGAAATCTCTGCATCCTCACTGGCTACAGGGGAGGCCCCAGAGGACTGGCAAATAGCCAATGTTGTTCCTTTGTTTAAGAAGGATGGCAAGGATAATCCAGCTAATTACAGGCCGGTGAGCCTTACGTCAGTGGTAGGGAAATTATTGGAGAAGATTCTTCGAGACAGGATTTACTCCCACCTGGAAATCAATGGGTGTATTAGCGAGAGGCAACATGAATGGTTTTGTGAAGGGGAGGTCATGTCTCACTAACTTGGTTGAGCTTTTTGAGGAAGTGACAAAGATGATTGATGAGGGTAGGGCAGTGGATGTTGTCTACATGGACTTCAGTAAGGCCTTTGACAAGGTCCCTCATGGCAGGCTGATACAGAAGGTAAAGCCGCACTGGGTCAGAGGTGAGCTTGCAAGATGGGTAAAAAAACTGGCTCGGTCATAGAAGACAGAGGGTAGCAGTGGAAGGGTGTGTTTCTGAATGGAGGGCTGTGACTAGTGGCATTCCTCAGGGATCAGTGTTGGGACTTTTGCTGTTTGTAATGTATATAAATGATTTGGAGGCGAATGTAACTGGCCTGATTAGTAAGTTTGCTGATGACACGAAGGTTGGTGGAATTGTGGATAGCGATGATGACCGTCAAATGATACAGCAGAATATAGATCAGTTGGTGCCTTGGGCAGAGAGATGGCAGATGGAGTTTAGTCCGGAAAAATGTGAGGTAATGCATTTTGAGAGGTCTAATCCAGATGGAAAATATATAGTAAATGGTAGGACCCTTAAGAGTACTGATAGGCAGAGGGATCTGGGTACACAGGTACACAGGTCACTGAAAGTGGCAACACAGGTGGAAAAGGTCATCAACAAGGCATACGGCACGCTCGCCTTCATCAGCCAGGGCATTAAGTTTAAAAATTGGCAGGTAATGTTGCAGCTTTATAGAACCTTAGTTAGACTGCATTTGGAATATTGTGTTCAATTCTGGTCCCCACACTACCAGAAGGATGTGGTGGCTTTGGGGAGGGTACTGGAAAGATTTACCAGGATGTTGCCTGGTATGGCGGGCATTAGCTATGAGGAGAGGTTGGAGAAACTTGGGTTGTTCTCACTGGAACGACGGAGGTTGAGGGGCGACCTGATAGAGGTCTACAAGATTATGAAGGGCGTGGGCAGTCAGAAGCTTTTTCCCAGGGTGGAAGAATCAGTTACCAGGGGCCATGGGTTTAAAGTGTGAGGGGCAAGGTTTAAAGGTGATGTACGAGGCAAGTTTTTTTACACAGAAGGTGGTGGGTGCTTAGAACTTGCTGCCGGGGGAGGTAGTGGAAGCAGATACTATAGTGACTTTAAAGGGCATCTTGACAAATATATGAATAGGATGGGAATAGAGGGATACAGTTCCCGGAAGGGTAGGGGGTTTTAGTTATGAAGGGCAGCTTGTCGGTGTAGGCTTGGAGGGCCAAAGGGCCTGTTCCTGTACTGTAATTTTCTTTGTTCTTTGTTCTTTATTCAGTCTTGAAGCCACAAATCAAAGATGGTGGCAACCAGGATCAGAGACGGTAAGATCATTCAGAAATTATTTTGATGGACAGGGAAGGGGGAAACAGGTCTTTCTGGAACCAACAACATACTCATAGGCCTCCTATTGCATGGATAACTAACCCCCTTGCCCAATTGTGACAATCATAAAGCGCACCTCCTCATTTACTGAGGATCAATTCCTTATTTCCTCAGGCCATGCCCAGTAATTCACCATTTTCTCCCTCATCACTCCTTCAGCTTCAGGCAGGAATGGTTTGGTGCATGGAAATGAGGCCCAGGAGGAATGGTTACCCAGGTGTTACATTTGCACCATATTGGGCGCTTTCATCCAAGTTCTCTCCCTTCATGTGCATGTTGCACCTTAGATTCTGGTTCAGGGCAAGTTATGCTTTATGGCCAATATTGAAATAATCCTAACTGTTTCAATCTCATCAAATGGAGTTTATTTTCAGACTAAATGAAAGCGCATTTCAATTTTGGTACAAACAAGAACAAGGCTGCACTGTACTTGGCATTAGTGAAAAGTTTGTCAATCCGGGCTCAGATATTGTCACCATTCACATCAGCTAATTATCCCCCAGTCATGGTAAGTGCTGAATCACATGGAATCCCTACTGTGTGGAAACAGGCCCTTCAGCCCAACAAGTCCACACCGACCCTCAGAGCATCCCACCTAGACCCATCCCACTCTAACCCACCTAATCAACACATCCCTGTACACTATGGGCAACTTAGCATGGCCAATTTACCTAACCTGTACACCTTTGGACTGTGGGAGGAAACTGCACCACCCAGAGGAAATCCACACAGACATGGAGAGAACGTGCAAACTCCCCACAGACAGTCACCCGAGGGTGGAATTGAACCCGGGTCCCTGGCGCTGTGAGGCAGCAGTGCTAACCACTGAGCCACCGCACATGATACATTAATAATTACGTAGTTTCACTAAGGTGGGGAATGCAGTAAGAATAAAGGCATTGTGGGCTGGACACAGTAGAAATTTGGAAGTTTCTGGCTCCTCTCCATTATGGATTCACTCGAAAAGAAGTTCTCCCATATTGTGCTGTGGGTCCTCATGTTGCTGACTCCCACATGCATTGCCACAATCGCATACTTGTGTGTATTCCTGTTCTAAGAACACAACCCGTCATTCCATTTTTGCTGTTAGATCTTCAGCATATAGCACAGTCTGCTGAACATCCATTGACTCAGTGTGGACTACCTAAGAAGAAGCTTGATTGAAAAAAATGAGAGAAGAGAAGGATATCGGGGAAAGAATTGCAGAGGTTAAGGGGCTCACATAAGAACTGAGCAAGCGGCTCATAATAGAACAACACAGGGGAGAGAACCAAACAGCCAGTGCAAAAACAGGGAGTGTGCTGGGAAATCAGGGAGCTCTGAGCAGGATGGAAGAACTATTAACTGTAACTCAGCTTCCTTGGCACTGCCTTCCACCTGTCTGCAAATGCAGCTGAGGTAAATATCCAGAAAAGACTCTTTACTTGCCCTTTGAGCAGAAAAACAATGTCAAACAGATATGGTGCAGATGACATTGGAAAGATGATCATATTCATCCCTTTTCTAAATGCACTCAAGCCAACAAAAAAAGACTTGAAATTATAAACGACACAGGGACTGTGAAGAAATGAATGTCAAAGAGGAATATAGAGACATTACTACTCTTCAATCTTCATTGAGAGAAAAAAACTGAGAGAGAACCTCTCACCACTCAACACATCCAAGACTTGCTACGTATCACTGACATTTTGTTGACCCACACAGGTTTTCTTTGGCTGCTCACACAACCATTTTGAAAAGACAGCACATCTGCCAGATATTTTTAATATGCAAATCCACACTATTGGCGTATTTTGAAGCTGCGTTTTCACCTTTGTTCTTCACTCATCAAGTAAACAAGAAAGCAAAGTCAGCAGCATCACACATAGAATTATTTGCAAATGCATCATAAACTGGTATTTTTACACCCACAAAGTCAAAGATTAAAGAATTAGGGTTTTAATGAAGTTATGCTTAGCTCATTAGTGATTTCACTGAAATTCAATTTTCAAAACCTGGCAAATATGGCATCCTCACCTGGGAGGAAATGAGCTGTTAAGGCTTGACTTCACTTTTAGATAAATATGACCCTGTGTTTGTGTCAGCACATGAACATGGCCCCATACAGAGCACGATGAAGATTTCAGAAGCTGCTGGTTGGGGATAACTATTCCCCACATAGTCCACCTAACCCCACACCTGGCATCAAATCTTCACGCAGAGTCAATGGCTATTGTTCCAGTTTTTACAAACTGTTCAGAAAGTAAAAGGTGAAAAACACAGTGTGGCTTTGTGTTTGTGGGTTTCAGTTTCCTTTTGTTTACACCTATATCTTATCAGTACAATGTCTATAATGTAGGGTATGCAGGGTAGATTGATCTTAGTAGGATAATAGGTCGGCACAACATCATGGGCCGAAGGGCCTGTACTGTGCTGTACTGTTCTATGTTCTATGTTCTATGTTCTATGTTCTTCACCAAGTCTCTGTGTTATTGGTGAGGAGAAAAAAACTGGATCTGGAATGGGTGAATTGATTGGGCAATGCAGTGGATTGATGTCAGGTCCCTACCCCTCTTAATTACTGGAAGCAGAAGTTCAATGCAAACTGGTCACAAACCCAAACATGATGAGGCAACTGAGTTAGAAGTGGATGCCCATCAACCACAACTGAGGTGTAACTGAGCAGAATAATGGCTGATGAGCGTTATGACAGACAGGCTGCAGGAACACTCTATAAAGGCCGCTAATACAGCTAAAATAATGTTAATCATCAGTGTTTCACTAGCCTCAATGTATCACAGGCTCATAATGCAGTAGAAATAAACAAAGAATCCTAAATGCTTTAATCATAGGTCAATAAAATTTGGAGGACCTGGCATTCCCTGGGGTAATTCTGCAATAAGATAAAATGAATGATAGTAGATAGGCTGCAAGTTTTACATCATCCCACGGTCAGTACATTGAAGAACCAGAAGCTCCTCAGTGACAGAGCACTGACTTAAGGGAACAGATTGGAGAAAAGTTGGCGTTTTCTGCTTTGAAAGGAGATGCCTGAGAGCTGATATAAGAGATAAGCAAAGTAGTAAATCAATGGAAGATTGGAAGAAAGCACAAGTAGTGCAGTGGTTCAAAAAAGCAGCTCAACACCACCTGCTCAAGGCCCACAACAGATGACCAATAAATGCCAGCTAGACATCAATGACCATGTCCCATGAGTGGATTAAAAAAAAACTGTAAGGCCATCCCGATGGGACTGAAGAATTTGGGAACTCTTCCTTAAGAAAGAAGGAGACTTTAATGAAATCTCAGAGGAGTCTTATAAGCTACAGGTTGATTGCAACAAGCCCATCAGAGCAGCAAACATGGTGGACTTGCCCGATTCCTCTTGGGAGATGCACTGCATCATTCTCTTTGCAGTGAAACATCACACGGTGAAGTAGGCTGAAGAGGGAATCACATGGTGAACTGGGATGTTAACTAGCTTAACTGATGAGCCACCTGACACCCAATATCCCTGAGCTCCAAGGGCTCTTGTGGTAGTGCCCCTACCTCAGAGCCAGGAGACCAGAGTTCAAATCCCACCTGCCCCAGAGGCGTGTCAAAACATCTCTGAACATGCTGAATGGAAAATATCTAACCCTGAGCCCACTGTAATTTATCAGTGGCTCAGAGATTAAAGAGGAGATACACAACTTTCTTGTGTCCTCAGAAGACTGCTAGAGGTCTCTGGCGTGAGATTGGTCATGCATTCTGTAGCTGATGGAAGGAACTGAAGGTCTGATTGCCAAAAGCCACTTCCTTGTCTCACATTCTGCACCATGCTTTGATCTCTGCCTCATGACCCCAATCCTGCCCTCACTCAGCTTTGGCCTCGAGTCCAGGCACTATCCTGGCCATCTGCCAGGGAAACTACCTCTCCCACAGGCCTGCTGGGAGCTCCCCACCAGTTCTCCAAAAACTGGAAAAGACCGCCAACACTCAACAAAGTCCTGGCCCATGAGTGTACTCAACAGGGTAAATATAGAAGCACACCAGTATTGCGGTAGCATTACTGTACTAGTAATCCAGACGTCCAGGCTAATGCTTGATAGACATGAGTTCAAATTCCACCAAAGTAGCTGGAATCATACCTGGCACAAAGGAAGTCACTCACTCACATCAAACAACAGAAGACTTGAATCTGTACTGTGGGTGTTCCTACAGCACAAGGGCTGCAGTAGCTCAAAAGCACAGTTCATCACCACCATCTCAAAGGCAATCAGATCGGGTGATAAATGCTACCCTGGCCAATAGCACTCATGTCCCATCAATGGGTTTTTAAAGAAAGGAGAGATTTTTGCCACTTATAGAAGAATCCAAAATAAGAGGCCATCAGTACAGCTTTCATAATTCAAAGAGTTGTTATCATTTTAAACTGTTTACTGTTGGAAGTGCTTGAGGCAAGTTGCTTAGACATCATCCAAAGGTAACTAGATGAGTAAATGTGAGAAAGGGAAATAGAAAGACATACTGAAAGGTTGAGATTAGGTAGACAGAACAGGGGACTTGTGGAGAATATAAACTCCAGTATATATTATTTTGGCTGAATGGCTTATTAATGCTGTCCTCGCAGGATATCAATTGGAGGGCATCAAGAGTCAGGAAAATGTCAACTTCACCCCAGCACTGTGATGTTAAAAGTCAACCCAGAATGCCCTTTACTGCTTTTAAACCCACATGTGCCTTTAATCAGGGAACATCTGCTAAAAGTTATATTTCTGGAAATTTCTAATGCTGAACAGTACAAGAGTTCATTTACAGCAATAAATAAATCACAGGCTCCTTTCCTCCCTCTTCAGAAGAACAGTAATTCATTTGTTTCTGATTATTTTCGCGCGCACTCATTATTTTCCAATATTAAACTGGCGGATTTAACCTTTCTCTTAATTCATGATGCAATTGCTTGTTTATTTTGTTTAGCTAAAAATAAGAAATTCCAAGGCAGCTGGCAACTAAGTTAAAAAAGTTAGAAACCATTGATGTAGTTTTTAGGGAAGTTTGCACCTACCAATTCAGGTCAGGAACTGCACTGGTCAAAGAAGGGCCCATGTAGAGCACTGGGCACACAGGAAAAGGTACTAGTCAGTCACCACATTGAGCTTGGTCAATCTCTCTATTTTAACTTCATCCACCTGCATTCTTTCCATAACTCCTGCCTAATACGATTCACTAATCTCAGGCTTGAAATTCTCCACTGACACTCTTTTGGAGGAGAAGATTTGAGATTTCCGTTACTCCTTGTATGAAGAAGTGCTTCCTGACATCACCTTTGAACAGTCTCATTCTAATTTAAGGTTATGCCCCTGGTTTTATACACCAGAGGAAATAGTTTATCTACCCTATCAATTCTTGTAATCATGCAAAGGACTGCAATTAGATTACCCATACCCTTTTATCCTTGTGAATACAAGCCGAGTCAATGCAATTTAGTCTCATCTTTTAATCTTTTAGGTCCAAATATCATCCTGCAGAATGTATTACTTTTCTAACATTTTTATTTGGAAGAAGAGTTGAGCCAACTGTCACAACCATAGCTTTTCCTTCAATTTTTCTTTCTTCCTGTCGACATTCACTTGTTCTGGAATTCAATTCCACAGGTATCCAGCAGTTGTCTTAGAGTATCTCAAGCAAGTGTCAGTCCTCACGTGGAAACTTAATAGTGTGTCAGATCAGGGCCCCAGTTGAAAATTCAAAGCCACTGGATAAAGGACTGTCCTGAGCCATTTGGTATCCTTGACTAACTACCAAAACTACCAGCATGTCACTTCATTTTGCTTGGTTACTTTAGCATCGTCAGGACATGAATGTCATTGATAAAGCAAGCAAGCTTTTAATGACTATCCTCAATTGCCTTTGAAAGCTACTTATGAACTAACTCCTTGTCTACAATGCAGTGGCTTACCAGGCTAATTAATAGTTAACTACAACCAGGTAAGGACAGAGCAGATTACCTTTGTGACAATCTAATGTGTCATGGTCATCACTACAGATACCAGCCTTTCATTTCTTATTGTTCGTTCAATCAAATTTAAATTCCCAGTTAAGTTGTGGGATTTGAACAATATTTCTGGAATCTTTAACCTGTGTCCCCTAAATTAATAATCTAGTAACATCACTGCCATGCTAATATAACACCAAGGAACTCTCCATTTGCTATTAGGACAACTTCCCTATTACCAAATGTCTCCTGATCCCACTATCCATATGTAAAACAAAACTAAAATAAGTACAGGTAACACTGCCCCAGAAACTGGGTCTACTCTTGGAAGAAAAGGAGTGTGACCTACAGTTCAGAGTGAGAATGGTGATACTTCCATCTTTTTAGCATGTTGAAATCTGCAGGTTGAGAACTACTATCTTTCACAGTGAGTATTGAGTCCACTGAGTATGCAGGTAATCATGTATAAGCTTGATTATGTTCTCACAAGACTTCTGGTTCTTTGCAGGAGTCACTTGAATACTGTTCAAAAGCAGGCAGCCCGCTGAGGATCACACACTCTAATACTGGCACTAGTCCACGTTCCCTAACCCAGAAATAGTGAGAACAGTCGTTGGAATGAGTTTTCATTCAGCTACAGAAGTGTTCCAGCCAACAATTTCCAGCCATCAGGCAGTGTGCTGATCTACCAGCACTTTCCAGTCTCTGGTCCTTTTGAAACAGGTTGCTTCAGATGGAATGGGAAAGGGAACATGACAGTTTCCCATCATTCACTTGTGTGGCACAAATGTTACTTGCCACTTATCAACTCAATCTTGTACACTGTCCAGGTCTTGCTGCAGTTAGGCATGGACTGCTTCAGTATCTGAACATTGTGCAGTTACCAGCAAACATCCCTATCTCTGACCTTATGATGGTGGGAAGGTCATTAATGAAGCAGCCAAGGACATTACCCTGAAGACCTCCTGCAGAGGGGGCCAGGGACTAATACCAAGTTGGGCTTCCTCCTCTCCCAACTATTGAAGATGAAAACATAGCTGATGAATGGAAGTGGACTCCAATGGCGGAATGGGAGCCCAGTATACTGCCATTAACGTTATGAAGGGTCCCTCCTCTACAATGATATTTGGCCAACTCATCTATTTTAACAAAGAAAGCTCTTCAGAGAGGATCTCACAGAATCACAGAAGTGATACTATGCAGGAGGTGGCCATTCGGCCCATGGTATCTGCACCATTCCCCTCTGAGGTTCTCCTTCTTTCTCCAACCTACCTCAGGAGACCTAACCCCAGTGTTATTGAGCCCCTGTTGGCCACCAGGCTTGAGGAGCCTGACCGCTGCCCTCAGCTGGATGACAAATATACTATCTGGCCATCAATTGGCCATTTCCGTGAAGATTGCTTCAGGAGTTAGATGCCTCTTCTGGGTGGGTTTGGTGCACAGAAATCATCCTAAATGTCAAGGCCCTGACCTAAAAATGAAAATTCAATTTCTAAAGTTCTCCTGTGACCAAGGTAAAGATGAACTAATTGGTACAGACTGCATAGTGGTATTAGGATACATTTTTAAGGAAAAATAAAACAAATAAGGCATTCATATGAATACTATAAACTTGTGAACTTTCTTGTTACAAAGACCATCTGCACATGACAGGCATCCAGAAAGATTACAAGCATTAATGCAAGTAAAATTAATCATCAATTTGGGATAGGTAGATAGACCGATATTATAAGACCAGTGAGATTCCATATATTTTTACATTACTTTCTATGTTAGAAATATACTACTTGCCTTATTTCCTCATCTCCTCTCTCTTGTATATAACATAAATAAAGCATTGAAATACGCCTACAGAGCCAAATCAAAATTACTCACTGATCTACAAGATTTGATGTGAGCATTTGCTTGTCAATGCTCAGAACGTTTACTTGAATGTGACTAATGTAGATTCAGATTAATACTTTAACTTTCTAGCTTCACCAGGTCCATTAGTGGATTTGATAATTGTCATTGCAAAATGCCACTACCGCATGTTACAATACTGGAAACAAAAATAGCCACCTCTTCATGCAGCTCATGTTAAATGAAGCACTCTTGAAGAGAGTACCAGCAATCTGGATTTTACAGATCTCCACTGAATGTGTTAAATAGACTGAGGCAATATGGAAAGTGATGGTAAGACAGTTCTGACCTTTTGACATTTCCAAATGCATTATGCCAAGTTAACATGGCAACACAGTTAAGCGATAGATGTGATTTTGACAGAGTTCAAAGCCAGGACAGCCAGTTCATTCAATCCACACAAGTAGCTAGTTTCTTTTCACTATTCCTTCACAGGACATGGGTGTCACTGGCTAGGCCAGCATTTACTGTCCATCACTAACTGCCTGGAAAAGGTGGTCTTAAGCTGATTTCTTGAATCACTGCAGTCCATGAGGGTTTAAGTACACCATGGTACTGTTAGGAAGGGAGGCCCACGATTTTGACGCCAAGATAGTGAAGGAATGACGATATAGTTCAAAGTCAAAGTGGTGTGTGGCTTGGAGGGGAACAAGGGTCGGAAGTGTTCCTATGCATCTGCTGCCATTACCTTTTCTAATTAAATGAAAAGGACAGAGGATCTGAGTCTCAAAGCACCTCAATAACACGCGATGAAAGGGGTCATAAACATCATTTATAGAGTTGGATTTCAAAATAGTGAAACATAGAGTTAGTTACATTTTGTGAAGTGTCTTTTAAAAAATACTTCATCAGACAGTCCTTCTGGAAAACTACCTATTCCAGTTTGTGTCAGACAGTAGGGAACCCTTGGAGTATTAATGGGAGATTGTTTGTACTGTGCTGATTTATGACTGAGAGTGTAAACACTAAGGGCAATTCACTTGCATTTGATTCAGGATAATAAAGAATTAATTTTGGTATAGAAAACACAGGGATGAAAAGCATTTGGGCAGTTCAGAGGAGAACTGACTGGGGTCACAGCAAACCTCATTTGAAATGTTTGGTTTTTTGCAACTTGCAGATTCATAATGTTTGGTTAGAAATCGGCAGGTCACACAAAGTAAGAAAAGTCTGAGCTCAGTTTTGACAGTATACAAGACGACTTCAAAGCTCACGAGGAAAAACTGTGTAGAATCAGCTACTTTGAACTTAAAGATTTGATGTAGAAGGATAATTTCTCTGGATTTGAATCACTATAAAGAAACTTGACAGCTTCGTGCATCAATTTTTCAGAGAATGGTCACCATGTTAACTAAAAAAAGATATTTACATATCAAGCCAGATTTCATTCTGGGATCAGCCTTGTTCCGTAGCTGGGATCATAGTCATTATTTTGGCTGATTTGTCAGCACAGGCAAGATCAACCATGTGCCCTCCATGATTGCAACAGCTCAGGAGAAATGAATCCACTTGCCTGGGCCATTGGGAATGGTTAATTGGACAATTCTCATGAACATTCCCTTAAACTAAGGAAACACTTTGTGGCTTGATTTACCACAACACTGATTTATTCTCATAAATACCATTGTCAACTGAAATATTTGGGCACAATTAAATCAGTCATATACTTAATGCTGCCTGGGGACCACTTAATCCTCAAATGTGTACCGTAGCAGATGAACTGCTTTCTGTACATCTGGGGCTTGAGTCAGGACACACAACTGAGATGTTATATGCATAAGAGGTTAAACTGTGAACTTTGACAAAATTTATTGGGCAACCAATCTGAGAATGATTCATACATGCGGTTAAATTCATGGAACTTCACTGCACAAAATCATTTCTGACAGGGACAGTTGCTGCAACACACTCTCACTGCCAACATGGATCCTTTGACGAGAAGATTATCTAAGGGTTAGATTGTGGATGAACAAATGATATGCTGTGCCAATGATCATAAGAAAGCAAAGCTATATTACACTCCAAATTAATGTTTATCCAGAGTGTTCGAAAGTGCTTCAGTTGAAGGTAGAATTGGAGGAGGGAAAGAGAAACCATTCATTGCCAACTAAGCAACAGCTTCACAAGCAAACAGCACACAGGTATTAAACCTGCACCAGTGTTAGACCCACAATAAATTCAACCTGATGCTGTTACCATATATTTGGAATTATACTGGTAACTGGCGCAGAAGAGGGCAACTGTCACAATAAACAAAGTCAAACTCATCAAGATTGTCTTCTACACCCAACACATAAGTCAGAAGCCCAGCTAATAAAGGACTAAACAGATGCTATATTAATTCCCAGTTCATCATTATGACAGCACCATAACCCCTATGCAAAGAAATAAAGACCAGACTGATCAAATCAGATGTGTGGAGAGATTGCACATTCCACATTGCATGCTTGATGGCAAATCAATTGCATAATATTTAACTTGACTACATTTTGCATTCTGCTTTAATTGGTTTAACTGACTCACTCACAAATATGGCTTGGTCTTCCTCCTTGCTGCATTGTACAGCTCCAAAATTGCAGAATTGATTGACAAGTTCTCTACTATATTATTTTTACATGCAGTTTAACCTGAGATCACTCGAATTCACATTTACAGTCGTGAACCGCAGCTCGTGAGGAACGCAGAATGCTTACAGATTGCTGTGATCTCTTTGATAATTCTGCCATTGGTAATACTTGTTGTTTAAAAAGGAAAGGAATTAAAGATGGAACTATATGATCACAGCCTGCAAAGTATTCACATTTCAAGGTTAATAAAGCATGCCTGCCATTAAATGCTATAACATCAAAAATATAACAAACCACAAAACATTTCTACGTTTTTCTTTCCATGTTTTTCTTTAAATTATGCGGTCTCTCAAATTATTTCTCTCAATACCAAAATGGATTTGCTTCAAAACAATGAAGAAATGTATAAATAAAAGCTCTGTCTTCTGCAGAACAAACTGCCAGCATTGTAACTTCATAAACCCTGATTGGTATTCTATGCCTGCCTTCCTAACACCAGTCACTTCTCCAGGCACTGAGCAGCCATAAGGCACGTTTGGAGCCCCCTCATCACCTCAGAGATGCTGCCACTGGTTGTGCATTGCTCCGTGACTTGGGGGGTAGCAGAATCAGGAGCCTCCCCATTGTCCTTCATGTCCTCCAATGCAATGGTGAACTGGGCGAGTGTCCTGACCATTTGAAGCATGCGTTTTCCTGGGGTTCCAGCTACTCGCAGCCGCTGAAAGATAATAACAGCCTTCGCTGTTGTATTTCCGTGCAAGCGTACGTACAGGAGACAGCGAGAAAGAGAGAGACAGAGACAGAGACAGAGCACTCTCCTGGCAGGTGTATGCCTGTGTGAGGTTCTGCTCCCGTAATGAGAAGCAGCCGGCAGGCTAAAGCAATCAGCTGTCAGAGTGAGTGCTGCTCCTTTGAAAAGGCATGAAGCATCAAATCCCCGCCAGGGATGAGTGCAGTTCACATCACAGTAAATCAATGCTGGAGGGAGAGTGCCCACTTTATAGCAGGGTTGGCTTCATTTTGGAAATGCAGATCGGTAAAAATAAAACCATCGAAATGACTGTTGCTGTAGAAACAGAAGAGAAGCAAATGGGATTGCCATGTTCAGCACAGTAACTTGTAGAAAGTGGAGGTTGTTAAGGTTTAGATTTTAACAGCTGGCATAAAGAGTGCAGTTTATTGAAAACAATCCCTCCTATTTTACAGCGTTGTGACACTGCTGTATAAAACACATTGTTCTAAGTATGTTCCTAGCCTTATAAAATTACGCTGAAGATAATACAAACCATTATCCTTCATGTTATGTTGCCTTTTGGGAGCTTTGTGCATTGTGGATCACCATAAATTAATAACTTCATTTACAGTGTGACTTAATGCCATGGCGTGTTCCACAACAATACAGTTGTTAACCCCTTACCTCTTTCAGAAATTAAGCAGTAGTTTTTTGATTGACTTCTTTTGCACCCAAGCAGTATGAGCAGATTGAAGACTTCTCGCTTTTTGCCAGCTAGCGTCAGTACCAGCGCCTCAAGATCAGCTCCAGTAAAAACTAGATGAATCCCCATCTCGCAAATAATGCGCTCAAATTAAAAATTCAGAACCAGCTTCACTGCAAAAATTAATATTTATCATTTCCCACCTTCGCCACCTTTGTGACACCTGGGAGAAAAACTGCCAACTCATTGAGGATTCACAATGGGTTCTGAGGCCTTATTTAAATATATACAACATCAGAGCTACAAGGAAACGTGCAGGAAATTGATATCCTTACCTGGTCTGGCCTACATGTGACTTCAGACCTACAGCAATGTTATTGACTCTGACCAATTAGGGATGGGCATTATATGCTGGCTTAGCCAGAGATGCCTACATCCTGTGAGTGAATTAAAAAAAGGAATGAGGCCTGGGGAAGATCAGCCGTGAGCTTGATGAATGATGGGGCAGGCTTGAGGGGCCAAATTGCCTACTTCTGCTCCTACTTCTGATGTTCTTATGTAAATGAAGTATGTCTGCTTACAAGCAGTGGAACTGCTCTCTCCTGCAACACCAATGGGGCAAATCACAGAAAGGAATATAGATACTCCTTCTCGGCACCTCACCTTTGGCATCATCAGCAAGCTGTCGATTGGCAAAGATCTGCTCGGGTTTCTAACTTAGGGAACACTGCCTGAAACAGGGACTGATGAGGCAAGAAAAAGTCATCTTATAAACTGGAAAATAAAAACCCAAGTAAGCTACAGGATATCATTCTTAGATTTTAAGTGAGAAAAAAAGTCTTTATTTTGGAAAAGAACAGCACTAAAAGGGCTTGTAAATCTTTTTGACAATGCATCCTTACCAATGCAATGAGATTGCACTATAATAAGGTGAGTGAGGTTCTATTAGTTTCATTGGGCAGTTCACTCACAGAGAATGGACCAGTTTTTCATCGAGCTTAGTAATATCTTATATTACCATACTGTTCTATATTGTCCTCTAATTCCATTTTACATTAATGAGCCTCGAAGTGAAAGGTTTTAACCACACTCGAGCCATAATTACATTCAGTTTTACATGACCTAAAATCCAACTGGCACCAGTTGTGTTCCTAGCAATGATTTACTGCTTGGACACCTAGCCAGTAATATAGCTCATATTCCAGATTTTATAATAATTTTATAGTTTTAGCAAGCACTGTTTCTCCACTTATTTTCCAAATTAAGGCTATTTGACTATTTTACTACAAGTGACAGGCTTGAGTAACTCTTTTTTAGGAGTTATTGCCTCGGTAATTATGGTCTTACTTACTATTTACATAGCAGGGACCTTATTTAATTTTGCTGTTATGTAGTCAGTGAGTGAAATGAATTAATGAGCAGATTGGACTTATCAGGCAATATGCCCAGTTATTACTAATTTGACATTCTTCTACCATTGCATCTAATTTTTGATCTGCATATGTTGCTAAATTTAAGAATAAAACTGATTCATCTGTTGATGTATTACAGTTACAATTACGTTTATCTGTTCATCTCCACCATCTCCATCCCAAACCCTCATCAGGTCCATTTCCTTCTAGAATCCACATGTTGTGTATTTTCTGTCTTTCCAAAGAAGTTCTGAAACATACAACCAGCTCTGATTGCCCCATATACTTGCAGAAATCTCAGTGGCTCCCTTTCCTCAGACAATACAGTACCACACTCTTCAAAATTATTTTTCAAAAGATTGCCTATTTCAATCCTTCCACCGCTTGTAAATACCACTAGATCTCTAATCTCCTCTTTGTTTCATGTGGTGGAGAAAGGACCCAAGACTCAGTCCCCCGTAAAGAAAACTAATCTTGTGCAGCATCTACTGTTCTAAGTAGTTAGTGCTGTAATGTAGGAAAGGTAGACAGTGATTTTGTACACAGCAAAATTCTACATCCATGCAATAATGTCTGTTTTGTGATATTCACTGAGGGATGAATATTGGCTAGGACATTAAGGAGAAAATCCATGGTCTTCTCTAAAACTCTTTTGTATCTAGCAGGAGGACAGACTCAACCTCAGTTTAATGTCCCATTTGAAAGTCTGCTCATATGACAGTGCAGCAATCCATTAGTAACACACTGGATGATCTGTATTGGAGTGTCTGAAGTGGGAGTTGAACCCACAACCTTCTAACTTGGGCAAAAGTGCTACCTGTGGGGCACAACATCATTATGTGGAAACAGGCCCTTCGGCCCAATAAGTGCACACCGACCCTCAGAGCATCCCACCCAGACCCATCCACCTATAACCCACCCTAATCTACATGTCCCTGAACACTATGGGCAATTTAGCATGGCCAATCCACCTAGCCTGTACATCTTTGGACTGTGGGAGGAAACTGGAGTACCTGGAGGAAACCCACACAGACACGGGGAGAATGTGCAAACTCCACACAGGTAGTCACCCAAGGCTGGAATCAAACCTGGGTCCCTGATGCTGTGAGGCAGCAGTGCTAACCACCGAGCCACTGAGCTGAGTTAACAGAGTTCAGTCGGGATGCAGCAGAAATATTCTGTGCAGCCGCACACCTGAGCCAGATGTGCACAAGTTCAGCAATTCTCCCATAAATCCTAATCTCTCTTAAATCCTGCTAAAACACATTTGTGCAGGCTTCATTTGACAAGAAAATTGTGCCACCACCCACAGGTGCCTCTCTATAAACGAAGGACAGTGCATATGACCCTCTCCTGAAGGTCTGCTGTAGGCCATTACACCAAATCCCAGTGGCGCATTCAATATTGCACAACGCAGGCCTCTGATTGGCCAGAAATTCTTGGGGGCAAGGTTTAGAGTGGACGTTGGGAAGATGCTTCCATTGGTAGGAGAGACTAGGACCCGAGGGCACAGCCTCAGAGTAAAGGGAAGACCTTTTAGAACAGAGATTAGGAGAAACTTCTTCAGCCAGAGAATTCACTGCCACAGAAGGCTGTGGAGGCCAGGTCATTGAGTACATTTAAGACTGAGATAGATAGGTTCTTGATTATCAAGGGGATCAATGGTTACGGGGAGAAAGCAGGAGAATGGGGTTGAGGAACTTATCAGCCATGACTGAATGGCAGAGCAGACTCGATGGGCCAAATGGCCTAATTTCTGCTCCTATGTCTTCTGGTCTTAAAGTCCACTCGGAGTTCAATTGTATGGGAGGCCTGTGACTGTTTAGTCCTGATGACCTGCTAATCATACCAGGCGTCCCAGAGAATAGCAACGTAGAGTTTCCAACTCTCGTCTCCTTCGCAGAGAAACTAGACAGTGCAGATCTCCTACAAGTAAATCAGAGCAGGTACCTGGTGGCTGCAGCTCGAGGAATGCTTGTCTTGACCTCTGCGAAATCATATATTCAACACAATGTCCCGGCATGCTCCATGGCCACCACCCTCCACAACCCTCAAGCTGGCATCAGCAAACCTCCAGCCTCATCTTATCATCATTTCTTGCCTTCAGGCCTACTGAAGACATCATTTTAGTTCATCAATATTTTACATAGGATCTCAGGGACACTTTGACTTGCATGCTATGGCAGGTTGCTTTGTGCACAAGGACACACACACACACGCACACGCAGACACTTGCACAAATATATGTGGGGTGTATCAAATGGCTGTAGCTTGCTTGCTTAGTGCACAGGCTCTTTGTGGTCAGTTACAGTTGCCAGCTCCATGGTTTGCATTGCTTTTTAGTACAGACCAAGAGGCATACAGCTTGTCATAGCAGGGAGCACTGAACAATCAGTGGGGTGGACATCTTGCTGTAAGGCACCGTCATCAAACCTGCAGCATGTGCCAGCAATTTGTACGGCAAACATTCAGCCAATGGCCATATGTGAAAGTCAAGGTGTTGCTGCCCTTTATCAAGTGAGAGAGACTACAGAACAATCAGGAATACTGCCAAAGTCAGTCAAGTGGCTCATTCAATCCCAGTGCAGGACTGTCCACAGTCAGTCAGGCACTTGGTACTATTAGAGTCCAGGGATCTGTATCCTTGCAATTGGGCAATAGGACCGCAGTCAGCTCTGCAGGTCAAGTGCAACCAGTCTGAGGATTACTAACAGGTCAGTCGAGGGGGCTAAGCAGAACTCTATCTGGCAGTTGAGCCAATTTTTTTCTGCAATGGGACAAAGGGAAGGATTGAGTATGACGGAAGTGGATAGGAGGGCATTAGTGGTTTTGCAGGAGCAGTAGAGGTGATGAGGGGCTCCAAGGCAGTGAGTAGGAAAAGTTTAGGACAGTGAGGGCTGGTCATCTGGGAGGAAGAAGTGGATGAGATCCAATGAGTCAACATGCTGCATGCAACGGTGAGAGTTGTACTCCATGAGACTTGGTGAGCTGTGTGGGCACTGGCAGGGTTACAGTATGTGCTGGCCTTGCGACAGTGGGGGAGCAGAGACAAGACGGTGGCACTTATTCCTCCTGCATTATCAGGCATCCCACTTTAAGCTGGGCTGCAATTTTTGTCTAGTGTGGCTTGGTCCAGTGAGGTGACCTCCTTTGGCAATAGGAAACAGGCTGCCCTGTTCTCCAGTGCCCCATCTACAAATAACTCATAGTCCCTTCTGGGGTGAAGTATTGTACAGCTGACCTTTAAACGTGGCATCGTCACTGTGAATACCAGAAGGTCCTGACAGCGACAAGCCCTTCCTCTCAGGTCACACAATCCGTCAAGGAGTGCAGCCAAAAACACAGATGTATAAGTAATGAGTGAACAGCAGATGATTGAGTGGGAAAGACCACTCTGAGCCATGGAGGACTAGATGCCTTGAATCTCACTTGACAAAATGCAAACGAAAATGGGGAAATTTCACAAACATTTCACATTTAATTCTTTACATTTTAATAACTTATAAATTGCAAAATTACACTTCTTTAAAACATAAATAAATCTATTAATTCTCACACGTTTGTGTTTTCCTATAAACACAAACTGTGAAATGATATCCTTTGCTGTAGCAGATGGAAATCCAAATTCAGAAACACTTTTCCTATTCAGTGTTGATTACTTGATGGTAATTTTTACAGTTGGGATATTTTTCATTTTTTTCCTGTTTGCTTAATTACAACTAATTTGGCGTTTAGGGTGACATTCAGCTGAAGTAATTAACAATTAGTTGTGTGTATTTCCAATCATTCATCAGACTGGAGTTCCCCTCCTTCTTTCATTTTCTCTTTTATCTACAGCTTTAATGTTTACTCTGCTGTGTATCACAAACACTCCGCCATTATAGACCCAAGCAAAAGAAAAATACAATAAACTTAGTTCTGAGATGTTCATAAACCCATAGAACAGAATGACAACTTGGCAAATATAGTACAGCTAATCTCACTCTGACAGGATGGAAAGAGGTGGCAAGTGGAAAAGTTCACATTAATGAAGGTTCTTCTGAGCTTGCAGTAAAGAAATATTGTTACGGCACAGCAGAGGAAGATTTACATTTTGACCAAACCATGCTATAACTGACCTAAGTTCGGGTGAACATTGCACAATTGTCTACTCTGACGGTTATGTCATTGAGTGCGTATCTATTTTTAGAAAGCCGTTCTTTTATTTTTCTTCTAATTTCTCCCCATGTTAGGTCACACCTGTCCAGATGTACGATGGTATAAAGGTGATTTCTTCCTTCAAGAGCTTCAATTATAAAGCAATACTGGAAAACAAGCTCTTTTCATTATGTCCAATACACTCAAGAGATTTAACAAAGCTGTTCAAAATTGTGAAGCGTTTTGACATGATAAATAGAGAAAAAAACTGCGTGCACCAGGCAATGAGCGGGCATAAATTTAAGATAATTACTGAAAGAATGAAAGGAAAATTTAGAACTATCATTCTCTTGCAGAGGCCTTTTAGGATAAGTGATGTGCTACTTGAATAAATTATTACAGGAATCCATAATAGTCTTTTCCATTTAAAAATAAAACATAAACAACTGAAAAAAGTATTTTAGGGAAATGGCAGTTTTGGACTCTCTAACATGAACATATAATTAATTTTAGCGATTTGTTATGGCAAAATATTCTGAAAAATGCAATGCATGGCAATTAACCTCTGTGTGTGTGTCTCTCTCTCTATGAAGCTACCAATTCACTTTCTCTGCTCTCCATGACCCCTATCTGGTTCTTCTGTAGTGAGCCCATTCAGCCCAAGACACGACAGGGGTGACAGTCTAGTGGTATTATTCATAGAATCCCTACAGGGTGGAAACAGGCCCTTCGGCCCAACAAGTCCACACCAACTCTTGGAGCATCCCCCCTAGACCCATCCCCCTATAACCCACTTAATTTACACACCCCTGAACACTACAGGCAATTTAGCATGGCCAATCCACCTAGGCTGCACATCTTTGGACTGTGGGAGGAAACCAGAGCACCCGGGGAAAAGCCACGCAGACATGTGCAAACTCCACACAGACAGTTGCCCAAGGGTGGAATCAAACCCCGGTTCCTGGCGCTGTGCTAACCACTGAGCCACCATGCCGCCCAACTGCTGGACTGTTTAATCCAGAGACCCAGCTAACGTTCTGTGGACCCAGGTTCAATTCCCTCTATGGCAGATTGTGGAATTTGAATTCAATAAAAATCTGGAATTGACAGACTAATGATGACCATGAAACCATTGTTGATTGTCAGAAAAACCCATCTGGTTCACTAATGCCCTTGAGGGAAGGAAACTGCCATCATGTGATTCCAGACCCATAGCAATGTGGTTAAAATTGAATCATAGCAATGTGGTTCACTCTTAACTGCTCCCTACGTAATTAGGGATGGGCAATAAATGCTGGCCTAGCCAGCGATGCCCTCATCTCATGAATTAATTTACAAAAAGTTAGGTGAACTAATGCTGCAATTGCTGCCTCCAGGACTTCCTAAACAAGAAAACAAGCAGGTCATACACAGCACAGCGGCTGTTACAATGCACTTGCTGCAGTAAGAAAGCAGTAGCAATGCTTTTCCAATTGGCTTCTTTTAGTGCTGAATCTCGCCTGCTTTTAATCCACCTGAAACTACTTTCTGCAGATGTGTGGAAATAACAGCTGAAATCAGCGTGTACGATACCACTCCATGGGAAGCATGTTAAGTGGTTCAGGGTTCTGGGAGGTGAGAATGTTTAGCTGCTTGTCCGCCCACACTAAAAACTTTGCTCCAAATTTTATTTCAAACTTGTGGCACTTTTCTGGATCAGTCTGGCCTATTGTTAGTTGTGCTTGGAATGTTGGTTTCCAGCAATGGCAACAACAAAGCACACACCAATAAAAAGAAAGAGGGTGGTGTGAAAAGACATAATTGTTATTACAAATTTGTTATAAATGTAAGGGTAAAGTCATCATAGTCCTACCAGACCTTAGGATAACTCACTCATCAGAGAGAGACAACTGGTGGTGAACTTAACCTGAAAGCCATCAATTAGCATAAAATTCGTACCATCTAGTCTTGCCAGAAGGATTAAATGATTTACCTTAGCCTACAGTGAGTATGTGTAACTGAAGCACTTAACTTGGAGATCTTTCCCAATAAACTGAAAGAAGTAGTTAAGAAGCATGCTTTATAAAGATGGTTGTTAAGGTGCAACCAAAATCTGCAGTGGAAGCAGACTCTATAATACCTTTTAAAAGGGAAATAGTTACATGTAGAAAAAGTTTTAATAAATTATGTCAGTAAGGACAATGGGAAAAGAAAACGGCACAGGCTCAATGAGTTTGAATAGGCTGCAAATCTTCTCAGTTGCCTCTTAAGGCCAAAACACACAAGTTTGATCATTCTTCTTATCATGGCCTCAGTTCACTAGATTATTCATAACGGTATTTGCTGATCCACCTCTACAGTTTAAACATTTTCATTATATATGGATTACAACATTCACAGTGCAGACTGTAGTATTGGAAAACATGATATCCTCCAACTTATTTTTTGGTTGGGTTGCTAATTCTGCAGTGACTGCCCTCGCTTAAGGTCTCAATCTCTTTCAATTTTCTAATCCACTGACACAGCATCAGTCGTAGCAATTAGGTTCGTACCTGTTCTTTCTATGTACGTAATTACATCCATACTAAATCAGTTATATGATTGTTTTATCCATTTATTTGTCTGCTAACATCTGAAGAAGGACTGAGGCTCTGAAAGCTCATGTTTTCAAATAAACCTGTTGGACAATAATCTGGTGTGGTCCGACTTCTGACTTTGTCCACCCCAGTAAAACACCGCCACCTCCACATCATGGATAATAAGAATGGCACATGTGAATGTTCAAAGACAGAATACAACTAACAGCTTGTGTGTGCAGCATTGTGGTTAAGTGGTTAGTACTGTTACTGCACAGCACCAGGGTCCTGGGTTCGATCCCACCCTCGGGTGACTGTGTGGAGTCTGCACATGTGGAGTTCTCCCTGTGTCTGTGTGGGTTTCCTCCCATAGTCCAAAAGTGTGCAGGTTAGGTGGATTGGCCATGCTAAATTGCCCATAGTATTCAGGGATGTGCGGTAGGTGGGTTAGCCATGGGATATGTGGGACTTCAGGGGATAAGTTGGGGGGAGGGGGTCTCAATGGAATACTCTTCAGAGGGTTGGTGTTGACTTGATGGCCTGATTCCATACTGTAGGGATTCTATAGCTCAGAAATTATAGGGAGTACATTCTCACGTTCTAAAAGCATCTTTAGACTGTAAACTCCTCTTTCTCCAACCCAAAAATATCAAGGTCAACTTTAGCTCACCTGTTACCACCAGTTGTGATCCGTTACCTCAACACAGATCAGATAATAACTACACTATAAATGTACATTTGCAATTATGTGCATACATTTTCTTGTGTTGCATAACTGTAAATTGAAAAAGGAGGCTCTATTTCCGTAGCACCCTTCACATCTTCAGGATGGCCCGTGGCACATGATAGGCAATTAATTAGTTGCCAAATGTTAAGTGGGTAAACACAGCCATTGTATTGCAAATACAAACACCCAAGAACAGGACTAATGATAAATACTAGGGTCAATAGTGTGAAGCTGGAGGAACACAGCAGGTCAGGCGGCATCAGAGGGGCAGGAAAGCTGACGTTTCAGGTTTACTAAGAAACTGAAAAAACACATCCATTCCTCCCTGGCATGTGCCAAGTGGTCTTTTCTTTGCTTATGAGATATAGGCAGGGCCTTGGTTTAACATCTCATCCTGAAAGACTGTGCTGCTAGGTGTTTACAGCACAGAACAAAGGCATTCAGTTCATCATGTCCACTCAGTCTTCTGAAAGGGCAGCACTCCCTCAGTACTGCACTGAAATAGCAATAGTCTGTTCTCAAGTCCTATATAAAGGACAAAGAACAGTACAGCACAGGAATAGGCCCTAGCGCCCACCAAGCCAGCACTGACACATGATGCCTTTCTAAATTAAATTTGCCTCTGTGAGGTCCGTATCCCTCGAATTCCTAACTATTCATATATCTGTCAAGATGCCTATTAAATGTTGCTATTGTATCTGCCTCCACTACCTCCTCTGGCAGCACATTCCAGGCACTGACCACCCTCTGCGTAAAAAACTTGCCTCTCACATCTCCTTTAAACATACTCCCTTTTACCTTAAGCCTATATCCCCAGTAATTGATCTTTCTATCCTTGGAAAGAAGACTCTGACTATCCATTCAATCCATGCCTCTCATAATTTTGTAACTCCTGTCAGGCTATCCTTCGACGTTCAAGTGAAAACAAACCAAGTTTGTCCAATCTCTACTTATAACTAATACTCTCAAAATCAGGTAACATCCTGTGAACATTTCTCTGCCCTGTCCAAAGTCTCCACAGTCTTCAGGTAGTGTGGCAGGCAGAATTGGACACAATATTCGAAAGGTGGTCTAACTGAAATTCTATACAGCCGCAACATGATTTGCTAATTTTTAAACTCTATGCCCTGACCAATGAAGACAAGAATGCCATATGCTTTCTTGACCACCTTATCCACTTGCTTTTCCACTTCCAGGGAACTGAGGAACTGTACGTATAGATCCCTCTGTATATTGATGCTACTAAGGGTCCGGCAATTTACTGTATACTTCCCTCTTGCATTAGAACTTCTAAAATGCATCACCTCATATTTATCCGGATTCCTTGTCTGAGTTCTTTCCTGTGGTCTTTGTATTCTTCAAAGGCTGTCTTCAGTTTGCTAAACCTTATGTATGCCTCTTTTTCCCTTTTTGACTAAGTTCACAATTTCTTGTCATTCGAAGTTACAGAACTTTGTCATCTTTATCCTTCATTTTTGTAGAAACATGCTGGTCCTGAACTCTAATTACTGGCCTCTATATGACTCACACATGCCAGATGTGGATTTACCCTCAAACAATTACCCCCATCTAGATTCTCCAGTTCCTGCCAAATATTGTGGTACTTAGCCTTCTCCCAGTTTAATACTTTCACCCAAGGTCTACTCATCCTTACCCAGAAGTTCCTTAAAACTTACAGAATTATGGTCACTATTCACAAAATGCTCCCCAACAAAAACTTCAATTACCTGGCCAGGCTCATTCCCCAGTACCAGGTCCAGTATGCCCCGTTTCCTAGTTGGACTATTTATATATCGTTTCAAAAAATGATCCTGGACACACGTAACAAATTCCCCCCTCAATCCAAGCCCCTGGCAGTAAGGAAGTCCCAGTCAAATAAGGGAAGTTCAAATCACCCACCATAAAAGCCCTATTGTTTTCATATTTTTCCATAATCCATCCATATTTCTGTTCCTCTATCACCTGTTGTCTGCTGGGAGGCCTGTAGTACAATCTCAAAGTGATTGCAACCTTCCTATTCCTTGGCTCTACCCAAATGGCCTGGCTGGATGAGGCCCTAATGTGTCTTCCTTCAGTACAGCTGTAATATTCCCCCTAATCAGTGGCATAACTCCCACATCTCTTTCACATCCCTCTCTATCTCACCTGCAACATCTGAATCCCGGAAAATTAAGCTGCCAGTCTTGTCCCTCTCTCAACCAATTAGAGTCATAGAGATATATATAGCATGGAAACAGACTCTTCGGTCAACTCGTCCATGCCAACCAAATATCCTAGATAAATCTAGTCCCATTTGCCAGCATTTTGCCCACATCCATCCAAACCCTTCCTATTCATATACCCATCCAGATGCCTTTTAAATGTTGTAATTGTACTAGCCTCCACCACTTCCTCATTCCACACACGCACCACCCTCTGCATGAAAAAGTTGCCCCTTAGGTCCCTTTTATATCTTTCTCCTCTCATCTTAAACCTATGCCCTCTCATTTCAGACTCCCCCACCCCAGGGAACACACCTTATCCTGTGTAATATCATAGTTAACATCATAGTTATATGTATCATTGGAAGCTCTAACCTCATCTGCCTTACCCATCATACTCCATGCATTACAACAAATACACCTCAGACTACCAGTTCTGCCGTGTTCTGTAACCTCCCCCTGTCTGTTCTTCCGCTTAGTCTGACTGGGTTCAGTCTCTAAGTCCTCCACAGTCATTTTATTTGCTGACCTACTGCTCTGGTTCCCGCCCCCGCCACACTAGTTTAAACCCTCCCAAGAGGCACCAGCAAGCCTCCCTGCCAGGATATTGGTGCCCTTCCAGTTTAGGTGCAACCCATCCTTCTTATGCAGGTCTCACCTGTCCTGGAAGACATCCCAATGATCCACATACCTGAAGCCCTCCCTCCTCCAGGAGCTCTTTAGTCACATATTTAACTGTACTATCTTCCTATTCCTAGCCTCACTGGCATGTGGTACCAGACGTAAGAGGTGGCAATAGCCTAGTGGTATTATTGCTGAACAGTTAATCCAGAGACCCAGGTAACGTTCTAGAGACCTGGTTTCAAATCCCACCAAGGCAGACGTTGGAATTTAAATTCAATACAAATCAGGAATTAAGAGAATTATTGATGATCGTGAATCCAATGTCAATTGTCAGGAAAAAACCCATCTGGTTAGAACGTAGAACAATACAGGCTCTTCGGCCCACGATGTTGTGCCGAACTTTTACCCTAAACATAAGGTCTATCTAACCTCCACCCCTACCTTATACTATCATCCATATGCCTATCTAATAGCCTTTTAAATGCCCCTAATGAGGCCAACTCTACTACCCTCTCCGGCAAAGCATTCCATGCCCCGACCACTCTCTGAGTAAAGAACCTACCTCTGACTTCTCCCCTATATCTACCTCCACTCACATTAAAACTATGCCCCCTCATAATAGCTACCTCCACCCAAGGAAAAAGTCTTTGGCTGTCCACTCTATCTATACATTCGATCATTTTGTACACCTCTATCAAGTCACCTCTCATCCTTCATCGTTCTAAAGAGAAAAGCCCGAGCTCTCTCAACCTTTCCTCGTAAGACCTTCCCTCTATTTCAGGCAACATCCTGGTAAATCTCCTCTGCACCTTTTCCAACGCTTCCACATCTTTCCTGTAATGAGGCAACCAGAACTGGACACAATATTACAGATGTGGCGGAACCAGGCTTTTGTATAGCTGGAGCATAACTTCACGGCTCTTGAACTCAATCCCTCTAGTAATGAACGCTAACACATTATGTGCCTTCTTAACAATTCTATACACCAGGGTGGCAGCTTTCAGGGAACCGTGGACATGAACCCCAAGATTCCTCTGCACCTCCACACTGCCAAGAATCTTTCCGCTAACCCCGTATTCTGCTTTCAAGTGCGTCCTTCCAAAATGAATCACCTCACACTTTCAAGGTTAAACTCCATCTGCCACTTCTCAGCCCAGCTCTGCATTCTATCAATGTCCCTTTGTAACCTAGAACAGCCCTCCACACTATCGACAACTTGACCCACCTTCGTATCATCCGCGAACTTACTAATCCACCCTTCCACTCCTTCATCCAAATCATTTACAAAAATCACAAGTAGAAGTGGACCCAGAACAGATCCTTGTGGTACACCACTCGTAACTGAGCACCATGTTGAATATTTTCCGTCCACTACCACCCTTTGTCTTCTAAGGGTCAACCAATTCTAATCCAATCTGCCACATTTCCCCCTATCCCATGCCTCCTTACCTTCTGCATGTGCCTACCATGGGAAACCTTATCAAACGCCTTACTTAAATCCATGTATACCACATCCACTGCTCTACCTTCATCCACATGTTTGGTCACCTCTTCAAAGAATTCAATAAGGTTTGTGAGGCATGATCTATCCCTCACAAATCCGTACTGACTATCGCGAATCAAACTGTGACTTTCCAAGTGATCATAAATCCTACCTCTCAGAGCCCTTTCCAATAATTTGTCCACCACTGACGTAAGACTAACTGGCCTGTAATTTCCGGGATTATCCCTATTCCCTTTTTTGAACAAGGGAATGATGTTTGCCTCTCTCCAATCTTCCGGCACTATACCCGTGGACAGTGAGGACGAAAAGATCATTGCAAAAGGCCCTGCAATCTCTTCCCTCGCTTCCCATAGAATCCTTGGATAAATCCCATCAGGCCCAGGGGACTTATCTATCTTCAAGTTCCTCAAAATTCCTTGTACATCTTCTTTACCAACATCCACCTCCTCTAGCCTACCAGTCTGTTTCACACTGTCCTCCTCTACAACTACGTCCCTCTCAGTTGTGAATACTGAAGAAAAGTATTCATTTAGGACCTCTCTTGTCTCTTTAGACTCCGTGCACAAATTCCCTTTACAATCCTTGATTGGCCCTACCCTTTCTCTGGTCATTCTCTTATTCCTCACATACGTGTTAAAAGCCTTGGAGTTTTCCTTGATTCTATCTGCCAAGATTTTCTCATGCCCCCTTATAGCTCTCCTAAGTCCTTTCTTCAGCTCCTTCCTGGATAACTTGTGTCCCTCTGGAGCCTTTTCCATTCCTTGTTTCCTAAACCTTATATAAGCCTCCTTCTTCCTCTTAACTAGTTGTTCGACCTCTCTTGAGAACCAAGGCTCCCTCACTCGACTGCATCTTCCCTGCCTGCTAGGGACATATCGAGCACATACAGTATGCTTTCCTTAAACAATCTCTGCATTTCAATAGTGCTCTTCCCTGACAGCATCTGTTCCCATTTTATGTTACCCAGTTCTTGCCTAACAGAATTGTAATTACCCTTCCCCCAATTATAAACCTTACCCTGCTGTATGTACCTATCCTTTTCCATGACTATTGTAAAAGTAACAGAGTTATGATCGCTGGTTCCGTAATAAAAACAGAAGTTGCTGGAAAAGCTTATCATGTCTGGCAGCATCCGTGAAAAAAAAAATCAGAGTTAATGTTTTGGGTCTGGTGACCCCTCCTCAGAACTGGTTCAGTAATGTCCTCTACAGGGAAAAAAAGGCTGTCTTTTATCTGGTCTGGCCTATGTGTGACTCCAGACCCACAGCAATGTGGTTGACTCTTAACTGCCCTCTGGAATGGGCAATGAATGCTGGCTTAGCTGGTGACATCCTCATCCCGTGAATGAATTTTAAAAAGTTATCCTAATATTACAATATTCCAGGTCTTGCTTTTCAATTTCCTTCTTAAACTCCCTGATCTCCCTTTGCAGGACCTCATCTCTCTTTATGCCAAAGTCATTAGCACCAATGTGGATCACAACCGCTGACTGCTTAATTCGCCCCTTCAGAATATCCTGTGCTGCTCAGAGACATCCTCAACCCTGGCACCAGGGAGACAACACACATCCTGCAGTCTCGCCCGCAGCCACAGAAATGCCTATCTGTGCCCCTGACTATAGAATCCCCTGTCACCCACTGCTCACCTACACTGCAACCTTCCCTGCTGTACAACAGTAACATTCATGGTGGCACTGATGTAGCTGCTTTCCCCTGAGAGGCCATCCAACTGACAGTACCCAAACCGGTCTGAGAGGTGAATGGCCACGGAAGTCCTGCACTGCCTGTCCACACTTACTCATCTTCCTGGTGATCACCCAACTCTTCTCTGCTTGTCTAGCCATTACTCGTGGTGTGACCAGCTCACTAAATGTGCTATCCACCACATTCTCAGCTTGAGGGATGGAGTCATAAAATCAAACAGCATGGAAATAGTCCCTTCAGCCCAACTCATCCATGTTGACCAGGTTTCCTAAGGTGAACAAGTCCCATTTGCCTGCATTTGGCCCATATCCCTCTAAATGTTTCTTATACATGTAACAAATGTCTTTTAAATATTGAAATTGTACCCACGTCCACCACTTCCTCTGGCAGCTCATTCCATATATGCACCACTGTCTTGTGTGGAAAAGTCTTCACCTTTTCATGAAAGCCTTCCCAGCTCAGATAGAAACCATGCCACATGCAATTTCCAGAACTCTCCTTTCAGCACCAAAAAAGCAGACGAACTTAAACCTCAAACAAAACCCGAGTGGAAATTGGATAGTACCACTTCCCATAACATTTAAGCGACTCTTGGATAGGCACATGGATGACAGCATAATGTGGGGTATGCAGGGTAGTTTGATCTGAGTAGGATAATTGGTTGGCACAACATCGAGGGCCAAAGGGCCTGTACTGTGCTGTACTGTTCTATGTTCTTCTACGTTCTATGTATAACAGCCATCCAAATGATTCCTCTGACCTTTGCCACCTGTTCTGGAGGGGGTCGTGCATTAGTCCAGGAGGAAGACTATGGCTGGAGTTGCTCTAACTGACTGTCTCTCTGCTGCAACCTCATCTGAGCCAAGTGGCCCTGCAAAAGATACAGCTGGTATCTGTTAGTATACTCGAGGTCATCAGTGATCAGGCGGCATCACAAATTCTGGACAGTATATCGAGTTCCTATTATAATATGAACGTCCAATATATACGTTTCAAATCATTGTTTGGCAGTACAGAACTTGAGAATTGCCGACACAAGGTCACTCAACTCAACAAACTAGATGACAGCCATTCCCTGGTTCATTTTACCTTGATCAATCAGCATCAACTTGCTTTGTTTAAATTTTAAATAAGGCTTGGCAATTGACTCTCAATCACCATTAACTGATGCCCATTCTCATTGGCAACATTTCTGCTATCAGTATCCACTTGCCAACCAATCAGCGCAGTCCTCTCAAACAGTATAAATGCTGGCTTCCCTCACATTTCATTTTGCACTCACTTTCCAGCAAGACCAAAGCTCTGGCAAAACAATCATCTTTCAGCAATATATGAACATCCTTTGTTTTAATTTTCAAAAGAAGGGGCATTTCTGTTAGGATTTGATATTTAATAATGCTAGAGTAAACCTAGACTCTCCTACTTAAATGAGACAGAACAACTAGTTGTAAATTAGTTGTATCTGAGTTACAATCCAGTGCTCACTGGGTAGAGGATTATTGTACATGCTTGCTTTAGACCCTGAGAATATGCTGGGAGTGAAAATGGAGTCCTTAACACACCTCACACTGTTGACGTGTTGCCACAGGTATTTCTGAAGGGACCAGGACACCAGTACATGTTATAAAAATAGTGCTCATACCAACAGAGGAATTGACCATTGCTAACCACTAGTTTAAAATCTATCCTCCTGCATTCACCCTTGGTGGTATTCTGCACTGTTATAGAGTCATGGAGTTATATAGCACTGAAACAGACCCTTCAGTCCAACCAGTCCACGCCGATCATAATCCCAAACTAAACGCATCCCACTTGCCTGCTCCTGGCCCACATCCCTCCAAACTTTTCCTATTCATGTACTTAGCTAAATGTCTTTTAAACAGCGTAAATGTACTTGTATCCACCACTTCCTCTGGAAGTTAATTCCACATATGATCCACTTGCTGTGTAAAGAAGTTCCCCTTCATCTCTTTTTTAAATTTCTCTCCTCTCGCCTTAAAATATTTCCCGTTATCTTGAAATCCCTCACACTAGGGAAAGGACACCTGCCATTCACCTTATTTATATCCTAAATGACTATATAAACCTCTCATAAGATCACCCCTCAAACTCCTACACTCCAGTGAAAAAAGTCCCAATCTATCTAGCCTTTCCTGACACTCAATCCCTCCATTCCCAGCAACATCCTGGTAATTCTGTTCTGATTGTTCTCCAGTTTAATAATATCCCTCCTATAACAGGGAGACCAGAACTGGACACAGTACTCCAGAAGGGGCCTCACCAATGTCCTGTACAACCTCAACATGACTTCCTAACTCCTATACACAAAGGGTTGAGCAGTGGAGGCAAGTTTACTAACTGATTTCTTAACCACCCTGTCAAATTATGACACAAACTACAAAGAATTATGTGGCCGAGTCCCTAGGTCTCCCCATTCTATAACGCTACCCAAGGGCCTACTTTTAATTCTGTTAATCCTGCTATTTGTTTTACCAAAATGCAATACCTCACATTTATCCAAATTAAACTCTACCTGCCACTCCTCAGCCCAGCAATCCAATTGATCAATGTCTCTTTGTATTCTTAGATTACCTTATTCACTGACCAATATACTATCAAATTTGGTATCATCCACAAACATACGAACCATTACATCTATATTCTGATCTAAATCATTGTATAAATGACAAACTAATGTGGACCTAGCAGCTCTCCCTTGTGTAGTCGCCATGGAGACTGGAAGTGTACCTGATTTTCTACATATTGCAGGAGGAGCATTCCACAGGGACGGGTTCTCGTGCCATTTTGAACCTTATCAACTACAGACAGTAATCCAGGAACTGATTACACAACGTTACCTACTGATCACCAAACTCACGTCTCTCGCTCCCGCTCTCTATTCCATACAGACTATAACTACAAGTATGCAATGTATGTCTCTCTCTCCGGACACTGCTCACTTAGTCTGCAAAACTGGTTCCTGAGCAGCCAAGTCTAGGTCTCTTTTTGAGTCGTGACATCACCTCCTGAGCTCTGCATGTTCACTCTGACTGACTCCGATCCTCAGATATTTATCCTGCTGTTCATCCCCAGGTTCGCTCTGACTGACCCCGCTCCTCAGGTATTTATCCTGCTGTTCACCCCCAGGCTCGCTCTCCTTTGCTCTGTTGCTGTCGCTTCTCACACTGACCTCAGTTCAGGTCTTGCTCCTCAACTATCTAGGGGTTTGAGCCCATAATATTCTGAATCAGGAAATTAATAAGTATTTGTCTGTGCATTCCTTTAATTAAGTTGACTGAAATGTAGGAAATTGTGAAAACTTATCCACAATTTAATTAAATCCAGAAACATTTTATCTTTGCTAACATTTCACATTCAGTAATCCTTCTTCAGAAAACTTAATTCCGATTTCTCTCCACAGATGCCGCCAGACCTGCTGAGTTGTTCCGGCAATTTTGGGTTTTGTTTCTGATTTCCAGCTTCCACGGTTCTTTCAGTTTTTTAAAAACATTTTATCTTTGTTCTTCTGAGATTTTTGACTTTGTTTTTATTACAACATCGCTACCTACATTCACGGATAAATGATTGACAGCTGGGCAATATACATGATGAAAAATATCTCATCAATGAGTGAGAGTTTGGAGGAGCATAGGGAGGGAATAGAGGGACCCAAAAGTTTTCTACCAAACAAATTATACACAGGGTTATTTTAACCTTTCTAGCAGGCCATAGTAAATGATCTCTTTTTATAGCTCACTCGATTTTCTTTTTCAATGACTTGCTGGAGCTGTCCTTTTGTTGTTGGCTAGTCAGCTAGACTTGTTTATTTTTACAGCCACTCTGGTTTGTTCAAATTATGCGTAGCTTTTGGTTGCTCACACATTAAATTATTAATGCACAAAAATATTCTCAGTTACAGGCAAAAAAACATTTACTCTGTCCTGGAAGAATATTTCCTTGCCTATATATAAATTCTGCAGATGGTGATTAAATTGGAATTTGTTGCGATCACATAGTTTGGTCAATAATTACTCCTAATCCTGTAAAATTTACAGCATGATGATTTCACAAGAGATAATATACAATTACCATATTAAACGATAACAGCAATGGCCTGAGGCACTACTCTGATTGAAGAACAACAGGAACGATGTGTTTTTCTCAGAGCTGGGAATGGTAGCCCATTCTTTTCCCATATCTTGGCTGAAAATAATTTGGCCAATCCTTCCATATTTCGTGATGGAGAATTACAAGTGATGCTTTTCATATTCCATGGCTTGTGTCCTTAAACTTATTAAACATTTCCCTGCAATATGGCATCAGTTGTATGCCCTCAGCACTAGCAGTTTCATCTTACATTCATTTACTATAGTTCCAACAATTCCTTTTGTAGGTCATAGAATCCAAGTTTAATTTTCACTGTACTTAAGAGCCATTGAAGGCTACCAGTCTGCTTGACTTTGAATTAGCTCAATTTTTTTAGTAGTTCATCCAAGAGTTTGATTATAAACTCAAAAGCTGAGCTTTTCCCTTCTTTCTTTAAGATGAGGACCCCTTTAGTGGGCCATGGTTCTATTTCTCATTTGTGAATAACCTTTCTTTAGCCCTCTGCTTGTCCTGTTTAATTGCTCCATCCCTTTTGCTTTCAATTTCCTAGTTTTCACTGAGTCAATCTCTGTCTCCCCTCCTGTTCACACTTCAGTACAACCTCTACCAGACAAGAACAAACTGAAGCATCCTTAACACAAAACTGGTTTGAGTATGCCTCTCTTGTCCTCTTCAATATTTCTGAAGCACTTCATTGGGATCAATGTTCTATTCTCTTTCTAAATCCTGCCTCCTTATCAATCTCTATGTGACTGTCCTGGTACAGTTCATACGTATCGAAATGTATTAACAACTCCTCCTTTCCAAGCACACTCCATCAAGGATCTATCATTGGTTCCCTCTTTTTTTTTAATCTACATGTTGCGCCACAATGAAAGTGTCCGTAGGCACAAAGCAATCTTCTACAGGTTTTTCACTGGTACCATCTCTGCCTCTTCACCACTTAATCCCTCGTTGCATCTATGCATTGGACTGCTTCTCCGATCTTGGATAAACCAAATTTTCTAATGGTCTAACACTGGGACCCAGAGCATTGTCTTTGACCCTCAAGCAATGTTACTCCCTGAGCCATTACTCAATCTTCCCTCCGGCATCTGATTCAAGTATTTCACGAGGGTGATACCATATTTAAGCCCAGACTGAATTTTAATCACCACAATCTATCCATCAACAAGACCACTAACTCAGCATTTTTACTCACACTACGCCAATTTTGTTGCTACAACCCCTCAATATATCTTTATCACCTGTAGACTTCACTACATGAAAACGCTCCTTATCCGTCTGTTATAATTTACCCCCATACAATTCAACATCCCAAAATTCAGGTACAGATAGTCTCTCTTGCTCAAATTGTCACGAATATTGACATTATTTCTTGCCTCCCTATCTCATAATGTCAGTGATTATTCTGAGGAAAAAGTAAAGCAAAGTTTAGAACTTGTGCACCTCATGTCAGAATGACTTCACCCATTATCACAATCATGCTTTTAGTTTGAATAGAAGTGGTATGGATGGCAAAATGTCCATTGGAAAATGTTACTTATGGAAAACAGCATTCCTGTAAAGTTATTAGATATTCCTGAGGTGTTGGGGAGTCAAATATTTAATACGAATCTCCTAGATCTCACACAGATGTGCTTTTATTTTGTAATGCCAGCCACGTATCAGAATATTGCATAATTTCCATTAAACACAGATAAAGGTTTATGAGTACCATATGTCTCAAAAAATTGATCCTTATTTTGATGGATAATTAAATAATGAAATTTCTTCCCACTTACTAGCTTCAAGCTGCTCCGGATTAGACATAGTATCATTGAAGTTATAGAATCAAACAGCATGGAAACAGAACCTTCGGTGCAACTTGTCCAGGCCGAACACGTTTCCTAAATTCAACTAATCACATTTTCCTCCATTTGGGCCCCTATCCCTCCAAAACTCTCCTATCCATGTACCTGTCCAAATATCTTTTAAATGTTGTAACTGTACCCACCTCTACCACTTCTTTTGGCAGCTTGTTCCATATGCACACCACCCTCTGTGTGGAAAAGTTTTTGCCTTTTCATGAAAGCCTTTCCAGCTTAGATAGAAACTATGCCACATGCAAATTCCAGCCCTCTCCTTTTAGCATCGGTAATGCAGACAAATTTAAACTTCAAACAAAGCCCAAGTGCAAATTGGATGGCACCACTTCCCATAACAGCCATCCAAATGACTCCTCTGACCTTTGCCACCTGTTCTGGAGGGGGCCGTGCATTAGTCCAGGAGGAAGACTATGGCTGGAGTTGCTCTAACTGACTGTCTCTCTGCTGCAACCTCATCTGAGCCAAGTGGCCCTGCAAAAGATACAGCTGGTATCTGTTAGTATACTTGAGGTCATCAGTGATCGGGGGCATCATAAATTCTGGACAGTATATTGAGTTTCTATTGTAATATGAACGTCCAATATATATGTTTCAAATCATCATTTGGCAGAACAGAACTTGAGAATTGCTGACTCAAGGCCACTCAATTCAACAAAATAGATGACAGCCATTTGCTGGTTCAGTTCTCTTTGATCAATCAGCATCAACTTGCTTTGTTTCAATTTTAAATAAAGCTTGGCAATTGATTATCAATCATCATTAACTGATGCACTCTCATTGGCAACATTTCTGCTCATCAGTATATTGCCTATCAATCAGTGCCGTCCTCTCAAACAGTACAAATGTCAGCTTCCCTTGACATTGGTCTTAGAGTCATACACAGATATAGCAAGGAAACAGTTCCTTCGGCCCAAACTGGTCCATGCTGACCAGAGTGCCCACTCAGCTAGTTCCAATTGCCTGCTTTTGGTCCATATCCCTCTAAACCCTTCCCATCCATGTACCTATCCAAATGTCTTTGAAACGTTGCTATTGTATCTGCCTCAACCACTTTCTTTGGCAGCCCATTTCTTAAACACACCACCCTCTGTGTGAAGAAGTTGCCCCTCAGGTCCTTCTTAAATCATTCCTCTCTCACCTTAAACCTCTGCCCTCGAGTTTTCAATTCCCCATCTCTGGGAAAAAGATAACATGCATTCATCCTATCTATGCCCCTCATGATTTTATACACCTCAATAAGGTCACCTCTCATTCTCCTATGTTCCAAGGAATAAAGTCCTATTTTGCCGACCTCTCCCTATAACTCAGGCCTCCTAGTCCTGGCAACTTCCTCGCAAATTTCTTTGCACAATTTCCAGTTTAACTATGTCTTTCCTATAAAAGGGTGACCAAAACTATACACAATACTCCAAGTGCAGCCTCACCAATGAATTATACAACTGTAACATAACGTCCCAACTCCTATACTCAATGCCTCGACTGATGAAGGCCAGCATGCTAAATGCCTTCTTCACTACCCTGTCTACCTGTGATGCCACTTTCAATGAACTATGTACTTGTACTCCTAGGTCGCTCTGTTCTACAACACTCCTCAGGACCTTACCATTTACTGTACCTTGGCTTGACTTTCCAAAGTGAGACACCTCACACTTATCTGTATTGAATTGCATTTGCTAATCCTCAGCCCACTTCCCCATCTGATTAAGATCCCTCTGTAATTGTTGTTAACCTTCCTCACTGTCAATGATCCCTCCTAATTTTGTATCATCTGTAAACTTACTAATCATGTCTGTGCATTCACATCCAGATCATTTATGTAAATAACAAATAACAAATGTCCCAGCACCAACCCCTGTGACATACCACTAGTCACAAGCCTAGAGTCCGAGAAACAACCTTCAACCATCACCCTCTGCTTCCGTGTCTTGCTGTAAAATGAGTTCAAAATGAAAAGCTTCAGCAAAACAATCCACCTTTCAGCAATATGTAGACATCCTTTGTTTTAATTCTCAAAACAAGGGAAATTTCTGTTGGGATTTGATATTTAATGACACTACAGTAAACCTAGACTCTCCTACTTAAATGAGACAGAACAACTAGTTGTAAATTAATGTACATTTCTGAAGAAGGGTCTAGGCCCAAAACGTCAGCTTTCCTGCTCCTCTGATGCTGCTTGACCTGCTGTGTTCATCCAGCTCTACACCTTGTTATCTTAGTTGTAAATTAATGTAAACGAGTTACAAGCCTGTGTTCACTGGGTAAAGGATCACTGCACATACTTGCTTTAGACACTGAGAATATGCTGAGAGTGAAAATGGAGTCTTTAACACACCTCACACTGTTGTTTTGCTGCCACAGGTATTTCTGAAGGGACCAGGTAACCAGTAAATGTAAACAGAATGGTGCGCATAAAAACGGAGGAAGTGACCATTGCCAACCATTAGTTTAAAATCCATTCTCCTCCATTCACTCTTGGTGGTCTTCTGCACTGTTGTCTTACCCTTCAACTCAAAGAGGTGTTTTATTTTGACCAATATGAATAAAAACAGATGAATTATGATTTTTGCTTCAGTTTGCAACGGTCAGTGGAGATTTCCTACTGCAGCTCTACTTAAATTTCTCTCAGCCATTGCAGAATAGTGAGCCCTGCAAACCTATCTCTGCTTGTGATTTTACAATAATTGTGGCGAGTTGGAAACTGAACAATGCAGGGGATTTGACTTTTGCTTTTATGGTATACTTCACCATTAAATTCCACTTTCACTCTGGTAAACTAATATTTGAAGCTTAAGGAGATATTGGAGGGATGGTGCTGCTTGTGGAACCACACACCAGCCACAGTCACCACAGTTAGGGCAGAAGGTGAAGTTTGTCTTCCGTTTTAATGTTGACCTGAGTTTCAATGAGCCCGTGTCAAAGAAACACTGAGGTAAAAAAAAGTCCACTTGGAATTGCATGTGCATTTTTTCCTAAGTCCTTGAGTTTTGAAGCTACTAAAACTTGAAGAACACACAAAAAACTGGAATGCCAAGTAATTTAAAGTTTGAAACATGATTTTTTTTAAACTGCAGATTTATGGAAAGCCACTTTGCAAATACCTGTACTGTATCCAATTTGATCATCCATTCAGCAACGGAGCAAATAAATGTAAAATGCTTATAAAATCTAACAAGTTACAGGACCAAAGCCTAATCATCAGCCATCTAGCACATATTAGTCACAGGTAGTACAGCCTGCTGCTACATAGCCTTTCCATTTGATTAAACTTCTCAGATTTGCAGATCCAGCAGGGTTTAAGTGAATTTCATGGATGTAACGCAGTGTCAATAACAAAGATATGCACTGAGAGTTATCGACTCTGGGTGAATTTAGCTCTGAAAGTTTCCAGCCACTACATACTGGCCTATATTGCTCAACAATTCCATCCCCACCAATATATGTACAGTTAATAAACAAAAAGTGTGAAGAATTTTCTCAAATTCATTATTATTAACGCTCCTCTGATTCATCACTTGCATTGGTTAAGAGAGATTTAAGCTCCAATTCGTGGGTGTTCCTGGAGAATTGGCAACTCTTCTGGATTTTAATTGTATTGTCACAAGAGGCAACAGTTCAGGGCCAGTTCAACATGGGATCATATCAAGTCAATCACAGACTGATCTTACAGACTGAATTGTCAGTTTACAAGCTATTCTTTTCCTCAAGCATGTCCAAATTGTGGAGATGGTCAAGAGCGTCAAGCTCCTGGGAGAGATGATCACCAACAATCTGTCCCGGTTCACACACGTTGATACGACGGTCAAGAAAACACAACAATGTTTCTACAAAGAGTTGGGAACACAGCCCAGTCCATCACACAAACCAGCCTTCCATCCACCGACTCCATCTATACTTCTCGCCGCCTCAGGAAAGCAACCAATGTAATCAAAGACGCCATCCCACACCCCCACCCCGCCAACCCTCTTCCACTCTCTCCCATCAGACAGAAGATATAAAAGTTTGAATACACATACAAACAGATTCAAGAACAGCTTCTTCCCCACTGTTATCAGACTTTTGAACAGACCTCTCAAACGTTCATGTTGATCTCTCTCTCTGCACCTTCTCTGTAACTCTGTATTCTGCACTCTGTTCTGCTACCATGATGCACTTTATATGGTACCATCTGCCTGTATGGCACAGAAATAACATTTTCACTGTATCTCAGTACATGTGACAACAATAAATCAAACTCAAACTCAAATTCAACTTGAACATTTGACTCTAGGTAATTAAGATTGGACTGGTGGAAAAAGTAGTATCAGAGGCATGTAAAGAGCCTTCAAGATGATTTAGAACAAGTAGAATCAGTGAGCAAATATGTGGCAGATGCTGCATAATATGGATACGAGTGATGTTGTCCATATTGGTAGGAAAAACGGAATGGCCAAGTGTTATTTAAAAGGGATTAGATTTGGAAATGTTGATGTGCAAAGGGATCTGGGTATCCTTTTACACCAGTCACTGAAAGTAGTTAGGAAGCAAATGGTTTGATGGCCTTCATTCCAAGAGGTCTGAGTATCATAGCAAGGAAGTCTTACCATAGCTATACAGCACCTTGAGTACCAAGTGCAGATTTGTTCTCCTCATCTAAAAGATTCTTGCCATCGAGGGAGTGCAATGAAAATTCACCAGATGGGGTAGAACATTTTGGATTGAGATGAGCAGAAATTTCTTCACTCAGAGGATGGTGAACCCGTGGAACTTTTTACCACAGAAGGCTATGGAGGCCAAGTCCCTGAATATATTCAGGAAAGGAATTGATGATTCCTAAAGGCTAAAGAGCCAAGGATTATGGAGAGACAGTGGGTCAGAGACAGCTATATTTCGAGAAACTCAACAGGTCTGACAGCATCTGGTTCCTCCCCTCTGCTTGAAGCAAGAATCATATCTGAAAAGGGTTGCAGTAATGTTATTGTAGTGACAGGTGAGGTCCGACTACACCTCACCACAAGACTGCTCATGATTTATTGTTGATTTAACAGTTCCACCCAGTTATAGGAAGGATATTATTTAGCTAGAGAGGATTCGGAAGAGATTTACCAGGATGTTGCTGGGTATGGAAGGTGTGAGTTATAAAGGAAGGCTGGATAGGCTGGGACTTTTTTCACTGGAGCGAAGGAGATTGAGAGGTGACATTATAGAGGTTTATAAGATAATGAGGGGTACAGATAGGGTTACTGGTAGGTGTCTTTTCCCTATGATGGGCAATTTCAAGACTATGGGGCATATTTTTAAGGGTAGAGGAGAGAGATTTTAAAACGACATGGGGGCAAATTGTTTACACAGAGGGTGGTTCGCATGTGGAATGAACTTCCTGATGAAGTGCTGGATATGGGTACAGTTACAATGTTTAAAAGATACTTGGATAAGTACATGACTAGGAAAGGTTTGGATGGTTATGGGCCAGGAACAAGCAGGTGGGACTAGTTTAGCTTGGTATTATGTTCAGCATGGACTGGTTGTATTGAAGGGTCTGTTTCCATGCTACATGACTCCATGACTCTAATGAGATGGCAATGCAAAACACACCCACCCCAATGCAGTGAGATCACTTTCCTGGATCACAGCAGGACAGCGAGGAGGGCACGTACTGGTCAGGATTGTCCCCTCCCAGCAACCCTTTCATATTTGTCCCAAACTTCATTGGTTTGCTCAGGCAAGAATGCAGTACAAATGGACAAATACATCCTGGGTTCATTCCTGCTGTGAAATGGGAAGCAATGGGAATGAGAATGAGGTAAAAGAAGAAGACGCTCATTTAACAAAATAGATTGGAAACCCTTACCTCTGTTTCTTAAGAATCCCTCCAAATGTTCCATGCTAGAAAGCAGAAGGTAATTAGAAAGACAGGAATAAAATCCTTCACACGGCCAACTAACAACCATTTACACATGGAAAGTGGAGAAGGAGAAGTTAATGGCTGTCCTGACATGAACACGGTGTAGAGAAAGAGTAAAACTTAGTGCCTGTATTCTTCCTCATCCTCCAATAAATGAATCCACCTGATTTTGGATGGTATTAGAGTCAAACCCGGTCTATGCCCCTGAGCTATCTATTCTGCACCTAAGATTGTTGGATATGAGCATTAAATGATTACAGGTAGAAGAGTCTTCCACTGCCTGACTTCAAGTTTTAGCACCTTAATGAGCACAAATGATGTAAAAATCAGCAACAAAAAGTTAGTATAAATCAAAATCTGTCATTCTCAATTAACAGCCTAAATAGTGATGTGCAAATATCACAGCGCAAATCATCTGAGAAGCTAGAACTGGAGTTAAACAATCCTGAGGAACCTTGATGAACTCTGTACACTGTCTGCTGGTTTTTGTTTTAAATCGGAAGGAGCAACCTGCCAGAACTGGACTTTCCAATTGGACCACAGCAAACACCGAGCCAGACCTTCACAAATTAGCATTTGCAGTGCAACACAGATTTTGCGCTTCTTCTGAAGATGGATCCATAGTTGTCAAACTAGTAAGAACAGAACAGCTACAGTACTTACAATTCAAAATTGCTCCTCACATAATACCAAACGCTTCAACTCACTTTAAGAGAAAGGAAAGGGTGAACACAAAGCATGAAAGAGGAGGAGGCTTGAGCTAGTGGGGTGGCTGGTGATTAGAATGAACGATAAACACTGAAAGCACCGTTGTTCCTCCTTGTCAATTGCAAGAAAATTCTAAAATTATGAAATTGAAATTATACAAATTTAGTGTGATATTTTCTAAAATGTACGAAGAATATTAATTCAACCCCAAAACCAGTGCCCCCACACAAATGCACACATTCCTTCTGTGATCTTTGGATTGTTGCAAAAGCAAAGGCAATATGTAAAGCCACATATGAATGATTAGTCTGCATAAAACACCTATGTCAGATATGATTTATGAAAATCTGACAGTAAGTAAGGGATTATAGCATTTAGCACTCTGGTAACTGTCCTTAAACATGAAAGAGACACAGCAAAGGCTCTATCTGTCACAAAAGAATGACGCCATGACAGAGAATTCTGATATCACTTATTACAATTGGCTGACTTTTATATCACCTCTTCTACAAGGTAGAGGTACAGCAAGGACCATTCAATGCTAATTAAACTGGAGTCAGACAGTTGTGTCTGCTTTTCACACATATTTTAACTTAGCCGATCTTAGACTGCTAATCAACTCATTACAATAAAAGAGAATTTATCAGCTCCAGCAATAACATGTAGGTAGTGTGCTGGTTCTTGACCTCTTAATGCATGTGTGTTTATTCATGTTAAATATGACAAACATTTGATTCCAGAAGGTGTCATGAAGAAGGGTGCTTATCTTCCTATCAGTCTAACACTTAACGTTTTCTTCATTCTACATGATTTGTTGACAATAACAATCACCACACATCCCCCAACATCCACATAATGGAAAATCTGTGGCATGTGCAAGATGCAGGGTACTGCAGTTTTATCACACTGCTTTAGTTCACTCTCACCCTGCCCCTGCCCAGGTGCCATCCCTTTCCATCTTTCCAGAATTATCAGCAGCTCAGGCTTTTTCTGCTGCTTGAAACTTAATGGCATTTTCAAACATTACTTCGCTTTTCCATCCAAAGATAGGATTGAGGTTCTGCTCTGACCTTCTCCCCTTCATTCTCCGTTGGCCTGTCACTGCATTCTCTTTCGCCTATCTTCAGACTCTGATCAAAGTTCGATTGCATGCACCTACTGGAAGACTTCCTGCAGATCCTCAGTCTGTGCTCCTGCTCTCAAGAATATGCAGTGACTCGAGTCCCTTCCAACAGGTAGGTCTCTTGCTGTGATCTCAATGAGCTATGATTATGTGGCAAGGCTTTTAAAATCTGGGATTTAGAAAAACAGGGAGAAACTATTCAGGAGGGTCACCAACCACATAATATACATATCATATCATTTTCAACAGCTCCAGGAGGGAGATGAAAAATCTTTTTATAGTGCAGGTTGTTACAATTTGGAATGCACTGTGTGAAAGGATGATGGAAGCAGATTCAACAGCAACTTTCAAAATTTGATGGGAATAAAAATTGCAAGGCTATATCAGTAAAGAGCAAGGGTGTGAGAGTAATTGAGAGCTCATTCATTAAAGTGCTCACACAAAAATTATAGACCAAATGGGCTCCTATGAGACTGGAGGTCTCTATGAATGGAGAAAGAGTCGGGAACCAATAAAGCTTTTCCCGGAAATAAAGATACACAGACCATGACTACATGCTAGTGTTAGAGAGAAGCCCTGATGGTTGATATGTGTAATTAATTGTCACTGAACCGGAGAAACTACAGCATGGTAAAAGGCAGTTCAGCCTACTGTGTTTAGGCCAGCATCTGTGGGAATACAGAGCAATATTTTAATGGGTCTATGTATCACTGCACAGTCTGTGCACATTCGCTTTTTTTTCCACACACAAAACTTCCCCTCAAATTGATTTTGTTTGTTGGTGGGTAGTTTTACATTCTTTCTGGCATATGTGTAAATTAAGCGGGAAGAGCAGACGAAATATGTCTGTAGCAGAGGTAGTGTGACAACAATTTGTAACAATGGCACAGGGCAATTTAGAACCACATAACTGGATCCATGGAGCCACAAAGGTAGCAAACGAGGGTACCACAGCACTCTGCTTCCTGTGGTTCATCACGTGCTATCTGTATGCGGCTTGTGGCATAGATCCAAACTCAGGCTTGATTACTAACCAATACAGAGGGAACCAAAATACTTAACAAAACTGGCTGGCTAAACAGATTCTGCGGATAATCCCATGTAAAGTTGCTGATGAACAAAAGGTTGACAAATGGCTCATTAGTGCATTTGGCCCTGTCTCTCCGACAGACTTTAGGAAGAGTGCCTTCAACTCAACTCAGGAGCTTTGGCTCAGAACATAGTGTAGGCACTAATTCTCCAGCAAGCATTACCATGCATCTCTATCACAGTAGGGAAAAGTAACAGATGATTTTTCTATTGCCAATTTCTGCTGTTCACCCTACCCCAACCCCAACCCTGCCCAAAAGCCTGGAAATAAATCATCAGTGGCAGGCAGTTGACAACCTCGCAACTTCTGCCAAAACTTCCAGGGACATGCCCTGATCCGCTGATTTCTCACTGTGACAGGGATTCACAACATGTTAACACATAAGGGCTGTCAACAGCCACAGTAGGAGGGGGAGAGAGAGAGAGAGAAAGAGAGCTAGCAGTATATTCATGTCTACTATTACACTGAAGGGGCATTTCTGTCCTTAAATCTTTATCGTAATTCTAATTGATCTCCAGTGACAAACGTAGTACTGGGCTAGAACTTATGAAGTCCTGGAATGGTTACAGCACAGAAGGAGGCCATTTGGCCCATCATGTCTGAACCAGCTTTGGCAAAAGGAATTCACCTAGTTGCACTCCCTGGTCCTTTCACTGTGGCAGAGCAAACTTTTTCCCTTCAGATAATTATCTTATTTGAAAGCTGCAACTGAACCTGGTTTCATTGTGCTCTCAGGCCATGCATTCCATACCCAGTGATTAAAAAAAAGTCTCCCTCATGTGACTTTGGTTCTTTTACAAATCTTCTTTATTCAGTGTCCTCTGTTTTCCAACCTTTCCAACAGAGGAATAAGTTTCCGCTGTCTAGTCATTCCAGTCCGCTCATGAATGTGATGCATTTTGGGGCTGGATTTGCCAAAAGTGCTCAAATTTGTTTGAGGGGGGCCATGATGGAATCAAGGTGAGCAACATTTAAGCTTTGCCAAGCAAGCAACCTAACTCCCATTCAGTGCCAGTCTCTACTGCATTGCTGGTGCCCACTGTGTACCACAGGGGGCCCCGAGCCATGTCATTCAGCAATGGCACACTCCAAGTAGCCTTCCTTTTTTAAAGATACGGTTCCTATAAAGGTGGTTCCACCAACGTACAGCAGGTCACTGGATAATCGCACCAAAGCCATGAGGGGAATATGGGATGGCACACAATGCATCTGAAAGTTCTTCCCACTTTCATTACACTACCCTGGAAGGCAGAGATGTAAAGGCTAGGAATAAGGCCACCTATCTGCTCTGGTAGGAGGAAGCCAACAAGAATGAGCCTCTATGAGGAAGGTAAGAAGACTGTGCGGGTGGTTAATGCTAACAGAATGTTGCCTGGGATATGGCACCCATGCCAAAAAAAAGGTTTAAACAACCTTACTTGGATAGTCAAGTGTACTTGGCCATTACACTCTACACCTGACCACCTCACAACCCTTTCTCTGTTCAATGCACTACACTGCAATCCACCACCAACAGTAACTCCTGACACTCCGGACTCAGTCCTAAACATCCTTAAAATTTTCATGCATACCATAAGAAATAGGAGCAGTAGGTCATTCGGCTCCTCTAGCCTACTTTGCCATTCAATAGGACCATGGCTGATCTGGCATTCCTCACATCCACTTTCCTGCCTTTTCCCTGTAACCCTTGATTCCCCCTACTGACCAACAGTCTATTCTACCTCCGCCTCAAACATACACACAAGAATTCTGTCCCCACAGCTCTCTGTGGCAAGTTCCAACCTCTGAGAGAAGAAATTCCTCCTCATCCCAATCTTGATGCCCGTTTAATCTGAGATTATGTCCTCTGGTCCTAGATTGTCCTATGGGGGGAAATATACTCTCAGCATTTAGCCTGTCAAGCCCCTAAATAATCCTGTGTATTTCAATGAGATTGCCTCTCATTCTTCCTGCAGAAAAACCTGCTTCTCCTCCAACTCTCTGGAACTCTCCCCCTTTTTTCCTCTCCCCTACACATCCTGCACATATTGCAGAGAAAGTGTTACTTCAGTGATTGCCCCCTGTGTCTTGTAGGTCAACATTTTTTTTTTCTGTTTTCATGTGGGTTAGCAAAAACTTCCAAACTGCTCCAGCAACTCACCACAGTGCTTCCAAATCAAAAGCACCTCAGCTCCAACTGTCTCTGACCCCAGTTCCACGACATCTTTGTCATCTAATTCTCCCGCCCTCTAAACTATTGCTGACCTTCCCTTTTGTTTTATCTGACCCTCCTCCCATTTTTTTCAACAACATAAAATCCACCACAGTTCCGCCTCTTTTCAGTTCAGAAAAGAAGTCATATTGGGATTGAAAAGTTAATTCTGTTTTCTCTCTCCACAGATGCTGCCAGACTGGTGAGCTTTTCCAGCACAAACTGTTTTTATTTCAGATCTCCAGCGTTCATGGTATTTGGCTTTGCCTACAAATGTAAGTCGTTGAATGGTCCTTAAAGTCGCAGTCCCAATGGAGCTCATCTTGCTTCTTGTTTCAGGAGAGATTAAGGAAATGCTGCCTGCATATTTTGGAGTTTGGGCTTATCCATCGGCCCTTTTCCTGTCAGTGGGGTCTTGACCTGTCTCTTTCAACATTTCTGGGCGCCAAAGGGGACACTTCTTCGTGAGTAGATGTTGACATAACACCTGCTGTGCTGTGTGAGGAGTGCCACAAGGATGTCACAGTGCTGATGCAAAGGAGTTCTGTGCCCCGGATTATCAGCAAGAAACATGATATAATGTAACATCTGATACGTGTATTCGATTGCTACGGTAGAGCTATAACCGTTAATGCTACTGTGATCGAAGGTGCAAGTTTGTATGTATTTCAATATGATTTATTTTTAATTTTGGCTTTTTGAATTTTGAATTAATGGGATATGGGGTTTTATTTGTGTCTGAAGGGGTTTAAGGATTCACTTGTAAGCATTTCTGTACTCATGGTGATTTATCTTAGGACAGTCTGAGAGAGATAGCTCCATTAGAATAATAGTTTTTTGATTACACTGGGGAGAATTTACAAGTGAACAAAGTACACAGACTGGCACACTAAACTTTCTGATAAAAGATTCGGGATTTGATTTTTTTTATGTTTAGGGGAAATACCCATAGCTTGGAGAGAAACCTTCTAATTTTAGTTTCAGTTTGGGATCTTAGCTGAAGATAGAAGTGTAAAGCAGTTGCTGGTTTGTTAAAAAAAATTGTTTATCTCAGAGTAAGGAGTTCTGCAACTGTTTCAGAGTAGATGGGGTTGTTTGAAGCAGAGAGAATTTAAATTCCAGTGTATGCAGGCTCCTGGAAGAGGTTGTCAGATTCTTAAGTTTGAGAGTTGAATCCACAGTTAAATTAAGCCTATGGTGATGCCAGAGAAGATGTTCCCTGGTGAGAACACCGCAAAGGAGTGCTTTCGGATCTACAAAGGATTTTTCGGATTAATGAGATTATATTTTTACCACCTGTTTCAAAATCTTTAAACTTGTGTTAAATGTAAATTTATTTATTTATTTTATCTTCATTTTATTTGCAAAGGAAATTTTTTTGTTGTTAAATCCAAATCTACTGCATTGCATGCTTATGTTTCAGTGAAAGACCACCTCGTTAAATTAAAATAAATGACTTATCAAGGCAGATTTCTGTCTGGGTCTGACTGGTCCAGTAATAACATCAGTTGCCATCATAACACTATAAGGTCTAAATGCTCTAAATGAAGACAATCTGAAGTCCGTGTATGGGCTCTGGATTTATCCTTGAAACAGAGAATAAGCAGAGACACCACAACTGGTACCCATTTTAAAGGAGGATTTTGCATCTGTAAAAATATTTACTTGACATATTAACGGACTCTTCCTGTCCTATTTATCTTGTCAGTACTTCAAGCAACCAGTATAAGTCGTGTCATCATCCCCACTTCAGAGTTCCTCATTGGCCCCTGTTACACTTCTGTAGTTTAATTGCAGGATATTTGTTTACTGTACTCCTCCCTATGGACTTGCAAACATTCGTTTTTGGAAGCAGGAGTGGAGCAGACCTCTTATCTAGCAGGCAATCTACTTCAGACTCTGCTTCACACAACAATGGCCTGGGATCCAGTTCAAAATCTTCTCAACCCACCACTGCACCTCATTCACTTGCTCCACGATTGGGAAAAGGACACCGAAGAAGCAGCCAGACAATTTATCCAAGTTTATTACAAATATTGAACAGCCCATCTTGAAACACGTAGTTTTTTTTTGCAATTGGAAACAAGATCTAACAAGATGCAACGCAGGAAGGCAACGGCCTAGTGGTATTATCGTTGGACTATTAATCCAGTGACCCAGATAACGTTCTGGGGACCCAGGCTTAAATCTTGCCATGATACATGATGGAATTTGAATTCAATAAGATTCTGGAATTAAGTGTCTAATGGTGACTATGAATCTATTGTCGATTGTTGGAAAAACCCATCTGGTTTACCAATGTCCTTTAGGGAAGGAAACTGCCATCCTTACCTGGTCTGGCCTACATTTGACTCCAGATCCACAGCAATGTGGTGGACTCTTAACTGCCCTCTGGGCAATAAATGCTGGCCTAGCCAGCAATGCCCTCATCCTGTGAATGAATTAAAAATATATTCGTGCATTCATAATTTTAATAATTATGATGGTTTTGTTTCCGTTTTTGTTAAAAAGTACAAGACACATTTTGGCTATATTTTCATATCAGACACTATTTACCACCTCATCCCCACCACTGCCAATTTTCTCTGCCCTCTTCTGAGCTCTGTTCTCTTCAGAAGCTGGCATTTGCAAAGGTGCTCAATAGACCCTGCACCCCTGCCAACTCATTGTCAGTGTGTTCTGATTCAGAAATTACAGAAATGCATTCTTTCAGCAAGAATTACAAGATAATCATCGGGACAGGAAGCCTGCCCTTTACTTCTCTCCTGCCACAGCCCAAACACACTATGACCAACAGTATTTGTCCCAGGTTTGATGAACTAAATCTGCACAAATCAGAAATACCAACCTAGGACCTCCACAGGTTTTTACACTCAACATATTGAGCCTTTGATGGAGATCACTGTTTTAGTCATAATAGGTCTTGTTAATCACTTCTTAAATTATCAGCAAAACTCAGTTCCAGGTAAGACAAGTCTGAGTAAAAGACCTGACGAGCCAGAGCAGTGAGCTTTGGTGGAGCAACTGGGCTGTTTTCATCACTGATATTTCTTCTGCTTTTAATAGTTAGCATCTGGCAATAAACCTGCAACTTCCCCTTGCTGGCAGCCAAGCACTCTAACACACTGGTGTGTAAGCAAATGAAGAATATTTACTATATAACCCACACCAAGATTTGAACATGAAATAAAATATTTACTCGAGAGGAAAACTAATGGAACACAGTAGTTAAACATTATAACTGAGTGCTGCTAACTTCTCCATTGAAATGCATCAATCATTTTTTATAGCTTTACAAAACCACTTTCAAACAAATTAAAATCTCTCCACACTAGCATAAAACAGACAAAGAGTAGGTCTGAGAGTAAAATGGCAGAATTTTCCCCTTTCCCAAAATATCTGTGTTAGACCACATTTCCTGGTTCTATTATAAACAGCCAGCTGAACAGAATGTCCCTGGAAGGCACGGAGCATTTCCCAATTTGGAAGTCAGTCTGAGGGAAGAGCACTTACTGTGAGCCACATCTGCCTCCGAACAACAAGGAACTTTAGCCATTGACATTTAGCCAAAATTTATTTTTAAAATTTGAGTGCATTTCCTTCTCTTAAGTACTTATCAATGGTCTGAACCTGGGCATAAATTGAATATCTGCAGGTTATATGAAATTTGGCCACGTTGTGAAAGACTTCAGGAGTACAGGTGAAACAGGCAGACACACAGATGAAAATTAATTGTTGTACAGCTCTGAAGTGAATGGGATTTAAGCCCAGGTCTCCTGGTCCGGAGGTAAGAACATTACCACTGGACCACAGGAGCGGCCTATCAAGGCAAGCGTATAGTGACGAGCTTCTTCAGTGAAAGGCTGGGCAGGTTATAGTCAGTGGAACTAAAGAGCTCCAGCCTTGCTAACTGAATACATGCTAAACAGAGTATTTCTTCATTCAGAATGCTACCAGTGCATGATTTCACCTGTCCAGCATTCTGTTTATCTGTATTTCTCTGCTGCAAGCCTTCAATGAAGTGTGGGAGCAGCTTCTAAAGCTCTAACATGCACTTCTCGATGAGGAGCAACAACAGAAGGCAAATCACCATAAATAGATCCAGCAACAACAACAGCAGCATCCTGGCTTCTCCTCAATCCCAGATCCCTCCATCGCGATTCATCAAAGGCGATGAAGAGAAGGTTAAAAATGCTGATCAGCCTCACACCCCATCAAACAGCACACAAGAGGAAACTCTTAAATCAGCTAGAAGGAGACAAGACCTTTAACACAGGGTCTAAAGGCAGAGGCGAATTAGCTCCCTCAATATATCTGAGCTTCAGAGCCTCAGGAGTGATTTATGAGAACGGGGTAAGAGATTATCTTGAAAGACTGGAAAAGAAGCTCGGGTTGATCTCCTCAGGGGAGAGAAGGTTAAGAGTTTTTTTAGTAGCAAATGAATCACGTGTGATTTTGGTAGTGTGAACACGGACAAACTGTTTCTGGTGGCAGAAGGTTGGTAACGAGAGATTTATGAAGATTAGCAACAGATCCAGATGTGGCATTTAAACACGGCAAGTTGTTGTAATCTGTTATTCACTGTTTAGAATCAGAATCAATAGGAACATCACGATGAAAACCAATAAAATTCTTGAAGGGGGAGAAATTGCTGGGCCATAGGAAAGAGCATGGGTATTGAGTTAGATAGCTCTACCAATTGGCATTATTCGTTGAATGGCCTCTTCCTGTTCTATACAATTTTATGATTCCATAACTATGCTTTTATTTGTCTATGCAGATCTGGGAATTTTCTTCAGCCTTTGGAATTGTCATAACTGTAATCATTATCATTAAATAAATGTAGTTATTTGGTATATCCTCATCCTGACAATAAAAACGATCCTTAAATAAGAATATCATGTATTGTAAAATAAAATTGGATTGTAACCAGATTTTTCTTTAATTGCTCATGAAGATTAGGAACATCAGTGTTAGGAAGTGATTCTGTTACAATGGTACATTATCTAACTTGTCCGCCCTACGTGTCCGTTTTTATACACACAGAATGGAATACAATCTGCGCTTGACAAGGAAGGCTGCAAAATGGAGTATGTTACAAAAACAATGAATAGCCGAATCCAAGCAGATACATGGCTACCTGTGGAGTGTAGCAAGAGTAGGCTACACGAATGCTAACCTGATTAGGCCCTGGATTTACAATACAATGATCTGGGTTAATTGCTTCTGGGACTTGGATACTCGTCCAAGGTTGCACAGTAATGCAGATAGGAGCAGAAGGTTGCAAAGGGACATTGGATGGGTTAAGTGAGGGACATAACTATGGCAACAGAGTTCAATGTGAGAAAAGCTGAGGTCATTCACTTTAGTGCTGTGAAGGGGTCAACAAAAGCACAAATACAATGTCCAGAATGTGGTTGACTGAAGACCAGATTTGTCTGAAATCTGGACGTCTTAATCTCAGGACAGCTGTGTGCCATTTCCAGCATGGAGAAATTGAAGGAATGATAAAACCATTCTCAGGATAATACAGAACAGAATCAGCCAGAGTTGTGGTCACAAAGAGCTGTAGCTAAAACAACTAAAGAAACCTCACATTGTCACCTGTACAAAGCAGCAAGCTCAAGAAAGTGGTAGAGAAACACCAAACTGGAAAAGTACTATTTTCGTAAAACTTAGAAGTATAAAAAATTGTTACATGTTATTATTAAGGAGGTGCGACTTCAACGATACTGGTGTCAGACCAATAAGACACTCAGTAAAGTTTAAGAATGAATCCTGTACTCTCAAGCTGCAAGCTGTCCATTTACATTCAGGTGTTTGTATATGTTCTATGAATTGCCTCCCGTATCGTACAAAGTTATAGCTCATTTTTTCTATGGTAAGAAAAAAGAGACTGCGCCCACTATCCACTGTAGCACCTCAAGATCTCACCTACTCACGGCCTTGGCCCCATCTCCGGCCTTACCTATTCTCCCTCCACAAAAGCTGCTTGTCCACCAGTGGGTAATCCAACATTGGTCCCAAGGGTGCCTAATTCTGGACTTCAGGCCTGTATTTTCTGAATCATAAGAAGCTGTGAACCACGGAGGAGCATGAGACTGAGCAGTTCACATACTGAAATCAGGTACAAAAATGAATTAAAAGGACAAATAAAACGGAACCTTTCATCTTAAAGGTATTAGAATACTTAGGATGGAAGTTATACTGTAGCTGTACAAAAACTTAGATGGATGGTAGTTGGAGTAAGTGCCTCCAGTTCTGAGCAGCATACTCCAGGAAGGAAAGAACTGACTTGGAGGAAATGGAGAATGATACCACAGCGAAAGGAATTAAATTATTTGGGCTGATTGCATACAGGACTTGTATGTTCCCAAGTGTAGAAGGTCAATGGGTGAGCTAATTGAGGAGTTAGATATAATTTAAAGGGTTTATAAAGCAGATAGAAAGAAACTATTTCCTCAAAATCCAGGGCCATAAACTGAAAATTCGACTTAAGCCATTCTGGAGTGATGTCAGGGCACACTTCCTCTCAAAGGATGGTGGAGATGTTGATCTTTCTCATCCAAAATTTACTGATGCCAGCAAATTCAACATTTCAAAACCGAGATCAATAGATCTTTGCTAGCCAAGGATATTAGAAGTGAAGGGATCTAGGTGGGTAGATGGAGAACAATCCAGATCACCCATGGTCTGACTGAATGGTGGAAAAGGCTAAATGGACTACTCTCATTCCTATTTTGCTCAAACAGCTGCTGATCAATATTTTATTTGTTAGTATTTGTCTCCAGAGCAAAGCAAGACTGCAGTGACCTTTTCATACAGTATTATTTGGAGTGTAGCAGGCAAGATCAAAACTTTGTCTTAGGTTTTATTGCAAGCTCACCAAAACAGGGAACAAAACCAACTGCCCAACAATGGGAGAAGACAACTATGTGGGTCAGGACTTTTTTTTGAAACCAGTCTAGCATACTGCCAATCTTAATCACCACAGTATCTAATTACTTATGAAGCTATGCTTATGTACTGCTCGAGGAATTAGGTTCACACTCTTCACCACATTTAGGATGCTAACTAGTGAGCAGAAAGAAACCAAAATAGAGATCAGAGTAGACCCAGACAGCTGTTGATAGAACTCTAAATAAAGTTAAACCATGACAGGAGAGGACACCTAACAACAACCAAACTGAAAATCAAAGATTTAACCAAGACCAAGGGAAAACTGAAACAGAGGGTTCCCATCTCTGTAGGTAGGATTCCAAAGCTGCTATTCATTTTTATTTGCCTTGTAAATTTTTTGGAGGGCAATTACGTCAAGGAGGAGCATCCATTATATACAGGACCTGAAGTCATGACCAAGACTGCTTGAATCATCCACGTTTAACTTGAGAATGAGGTGGTGAGAAAGTCTAAATCTGAACTCCGGACTGATCATTAAAATCATATTTTAAGTTCTGCCATGGGCTGGCAACAGTTAGCAGTTTACAGCTCCAGCCAGAAAGCACAAAAATAGACAATTCTCGAGCACATCCCAGTTGAAAAGCATACAGTCCTTGGTGATTCATCCAGAGGCCTAAAGTTCAGTAATTACCAGCTAATGCACACCTTGTCACTCAAGAACACTCTCATGCAATGCCAAGAAATCCTCTGACGGCCATTTATGGACAAATTCCTGCTGCTCGGATGTGGAATGCAATCCAACAACACAACTCTCCTTTTTTTTGCAAGCTGATCATGCGATTAAGGAAATCATTCATTGCCTTTTAAGAGGGATCACTCAGTCATGGAAGCACAGGCCCTCCCTGATTCACACACAGGCTCTGATTCTGCACACAGCCAGTAGATGGCACCAGTGGAAATACAGAACAAAGGACCAGCAGAAACTTATAGTTTGATTCCTTCAGCATGGAGGGTCGTGAGTTTTCTTTATTGCCTTCATAATGGACTCGTTTCTCATCATCAGACCAAAACATTCAGACACGCTCACCTCGACGTGCCCCCCACTGATTCATAGAGACCAATCTCAGAACAACATTGTTTAAAGGCTCTTATTGGTCACAAGAAATTATAACATTATGAAACAAAATACAACAGTGAATGCCATTCACTTTACTGGACTCACTGTATGTGGCATAAACTTGAACCAAAAGATATCAATGTTCTAGATAAAACCCTCACATGACTTTTTATGTATCACGAACATTTGAACCAAGTGGCCCTTTTTTGCGTACACTAAGTAATGTAAGTGCACACTACTTCTCGTCAACATACTTTTCTGTCAGTTCTGAAGGTAAATCTCCCTCACCACATCTGTAGAGAAAGAAACAAGGTCTCTCCAGATGAGACAGGGCAGCATAATATTAACCTGCCTGACCAGCCCACATGCTGCCATTCCTCTTCCTGACATTGATATTGTATCACACTATTATGTAGAACAAAGAACAAACGAGAAGTACAGCAAAGGAATAGGCCCTTTGGCCCTCCAAGCCTGTGCCGATCATCATGCCCTGACTAAACTAAAAAACAAACCTTCTGCCCTTATTTTGTCTATACCACCCTATTCCCTGCTTATTCATGTAACCATTCAGACACCTCTTAAATGTCACCAATGTGCCTGCTTCCACCACCACCTCTGGCAGTGCATTCCAGGCTCCTATGACTCTGTGTGAAAATCATTCCTCGCACATCTCCCTTCAGCTTTTGCCCTATCACTTTGAACCTGTGCCCCCTTGCAATTGAAACTTCAACCCCGGGAAAAGGCCTCTGACTATCCACCCTATCTATGGTTCTCATAATGTTGTAGACCTCTGTCAGGTCTCCTCTCAGCTGTCGTCTTTCCAGTGAAAACAATCCTAGTCTTTTTAACCTTTCCTCATAGCCAATGCCCTCAAGACCGGGCAACATCCTGGTGAACCTTCTCTGCACTCTCTCCAAAGCTTCCACATCCTTCTGGTAATGTGGCGACCGAAACTGCACACAATACTCCAAATGCAGCCAAACAAGGGTTTTATATAGCTGCGATAACAAGGTGTAGAGCTGGATGAACACAGCAGGCCAAGCAGCATCAGAGGAGCAGGAAGGCTGACGTTTTGGGCCTAGACCCTTCTTCTAGGCCCGAAACGTCAGCCTTCCTACTCCTCTGTTCATCCTGCTCTACACCTTGTTATCTCAGATTCTCCAGCATCTGCAGTTCCTACTATCTCTGAAACAATTTTATATAGCTGCAACATGTTTTGCCAACTCTTGTACCCCATGCCCTGGCCGATGAAGGCAAGCATGCCATTTGCCTTCTTAATCACCTTGGCCACCTGTGTTGCCACTTTTAGGGAAATGTGGACCTGCACGCCCAGATCCGTTTGTGTGTTAATGTTCCTAAAGTTTCTGCCATTTACAGTATAATTCACATCTAAAATTGATCCTCCAAAATGCATCACCTCGCATTTCTCTGGATTAAACTCCATCTGCCATTTCTGTGCCCAAGTCGCCAATCTATCTATATTCTGCTGTATCCTTTCACAATCATCGGCACTAACAGCAACAGCTATTGGCACTATCTGCATCAATGTGAACTAAGCTGACAGGCTAACTGGATAGATATACGCTCCTGTAAAAATACAGGCTGGGATTCTACAGGGTGGAAGCAGATGGCACTGGTGCCCTGAGCCAAACTCTTACTGTATCACTACTCCATTCCAGTTGGGCAATGAGCAGCCAGCAGGTAGGGAGGGCAGCCAGTCCAGAGATGGACATGCTGGTGCTGGAAGGCAGCATTGGAACTCAATCAAAGTCATGCCTGACTGAAGCAACTCTTCCCCATGTAGATACTTCCAGTGCTATGGGCCCGTCAATGGCTCAAGGCCTAGAGGTCAACAAAGTAGGCATGGCAAAGGATGGAGGAATGAGGCATTGAAGATTCCCAGGTATCCCCATGGTTCAGCGACCACTCCCTGAATGTTCTCTTCCAGGTTACTCAAGCAAAACAGGAAGACCTCTTGCCCACGGACCAGAGGGTACTTCCCCAGCTGACCAAGCCTTCCTGTACATCGGAAGTGGCGAAGAAGGTCAGCGAGGTCATCTGGCTGCAGGGCTGGATGAGTGGGAATGACCATCTTGTTCTGGCAAGGTGAAAGCACCCGGGTTTTCTTAGGGATGAACAGAAGGATAACTGTGATATAGTAGCTGATGGCAAAGGAAACCCATCATGTAGGTGAGAAAGAGGCTGAAAGAGAGAGTATGGAAATCCATTATGTAGGTAGCTATGGGGTCAGGCCTTTGCACCTTCTGTGAAAGGAATGAAGACAGCCAGATAAACAGGCACTAGTCAGACAATGACAATCACTGCAAGATCACTCCAGAGCGGCTGAATAATGAACACAACCCAATTCCCCCAAAATGGGAAGCCAGGGTGCTGGTCACCAGTGTTCCCTCTAAGCTGTTCACACACAGCTGCTCCAAGGTTCTGCACATGGCAATTGGTGTCGGCATCAATCACGGTTTGATTGGGTAACAGAGGCCTGCGCAGCCTAAACAAAAAAGTTAGCAAGAACGCTGCTAACCACAGGCATTGTGCCTCTTACTGTTGGGCAATTAACTTGTCATTTATAGTCAGTAAAAATTAAAATGGTGAGTTGACAACAATATTTTGTGACTCTGCTGTAAATACTTGGAGATCCAATTTGGGGTAAGAGGAAAGAGGGTGAGGTCTCTAGTTGCCTACCTACCTCTCCTCCACAATGTGGAACTTTCATGGGTTGTTATTTATTTATTTTATTGTTTGCAAGTGTGGTGAGGCTGGTATTATTTGCCAATCCCTATGCCCCACTGAGGAGTATGGTGAGCACTGTAAGGACTAGAGTGCTGTGCGGATCCCAGGTGGAATCTGCTAAACTAATTCATGTCTCCCTCTGTTTCATTCAAAGTGATAAAACTGAAGGAACATGAATGTCTGCGAAAGATCAAAATTTTGATACCCAACACTTTGTCCCTCCTTAATTCCAATTCCCACACTCTTGTCATCCTTGCCATAACCACAGCCTGCTCATCTTGTCAAGGGGTAAACAGGGACACAGTGACACCAAACAGAGTGTTAGAGGACTTGGCCATGTTTAAAACTGTCAGAAATCACAGTCATTATTCCACCAGTACTTAATCATTGTTTTACCACCACAAGCATCTGATTTCAGAATATTTGCAATTTATGCAAAATTCTCACACCTCCATATCCCTATTATTCATAGATGCAAGGAGTCCCACAGAAGGATTAAGATCAGAATGGGAATGAGCAGATCACCTTAAAGAAAAGGTGCTAATGATGGTGAAGGAAGTGAGACACTCGAGCAATTGTACATCACGACTGCAGAAAAAGCATTAAAATGTCCACAAAGATCATGAGAAATGAGAGCAGGAGTAGGCCATTCAGTCCATTGATCCTGCTCTGCCATTCAGTAATATGATGACTGATCTGACTCACTTTCCTAAATGGCTCTCTCCTGACCCAACCCTGGACTTACGCGTCAATCAAAACCTGTCTAACTCTGGCTTGAACGCATCCAACCACCTGTACTGCTTGCAGGGGAAGAGAAGTCTAAAGCTCATCTCCTCATCCTCACCTGAAATAGGGGACTCTTTTGTTTCAAACTGTGCCCCTTCACCAACCCCCTCAGTTCCAGAATCATTACAAGGAGAAAAATCCTCTCCGCATCTACCCTGTTAAGTTCCCTCAGAATTTTATTTTTTTCCATAAGATTACCTCTTATCTGCTCAAATCCAAGGAATGTAGGCCCAACTAGCTCAACCTTCCTTTCAACCATTTCATCCCAGCAATTAACCCAGTGAGCTTTCTCTCAACTGCTTCCAATGCAAGTCTAGCTCTCTGTTAGGCAAAGAGGCCAGAACTAAACACCATAAGTTTTCAATCAGTGTGCACAGCACAGTGACAAACATGCTGCAAAATTCTTGGGAAGCAGTGCTGCTTTGCCTAGCCGTCTGATACTGTGGGTGTGTGGACATATGTTACCGTGCATATGCAGATGATAGGAAATCTGCTCATTGTGTTTGGGCCTGCACGTTCGGACTGAGCACACGCAACGCTCAAGGATTATACGTCCAGAACGAGAAGAAACTGTGCATGTGCAGTAAAGAGATATGCAGTTGTTGAACAACTGGTGAACTAGCCCACCTACCTGGACACACTTCCATGTTAACATGGGTTTTAAGGTGAATATTTTCGGAATCTGTTCTGCTCCTTACCTGCCTAAGTCAGTGGATTTGAAACATTAATGCATTTGTTCTTGCTTTAGTTTGTTTTATGCACTATGTAGCAAACCTCTCCAATAAGGTTGTAACCACAGTAATTGGAAGTCAATGTGACGTTTATGAGCAATCAGTTCAGCTGAAAAAGTGGGTATTCTGTGGAACTGTGAGCCTTGATGCTAAAAAATGTTGGAAACCACCGTCATGCACAATATACTAGCTATGGTCTCTAATTACCTACTATAACTGCATGCTTCCTTTTTGTGATATATGTACGTGGACAGTATCCCTCTCTACCTCAATATTCTGCAGTCTCTCTCGTTTCAAATTACGTTTGTTATTTTTTATTCTTCCTGTCAAAGTCAGCAACCTCACATTTTCCCAGATTACACTCCTTCTGCCAAATTTCTTCCCACTAATTTAAACTATATATATCCCTTTGCCGATCTGTTGTATTCTCCTCATAATAGTGGTTAACGTTTCATCAGTAGAGTTCATGATTGAATAGGCATTGAGAGATTTCTGCAAGGTAATGGTTAACCCATGTTTAGAGTACTGCAGTCTGTTTTGGACACATTATAGGCAGGCTTAAATATAAAACAAAATTATGTTGGGTTCTCATAGGGAGAACAGCGCGTGATTACTTCCATTGTTTGAAGAATCAATGATTATGATCATCAAATAAAAACTGTCAATAAGAGTATGAGGAGATAGGTTAGGATAAATGTCTTTATGTCAAGAGCTTTCCCACACAGTGACTGAGGTAAAGAACGACCCATCAATATTTTGAAACCAGATGAGATGCAGGATTTTGGGTCAGAGTGGGTTAGTGGCACATGCACAATGAGTTGAGTGACTTGGTTGAATTCTTGGCCTACTCAGATTGTGTGACATGCATCTAATAAGGTCAAATAGCCTGCACTTTCATACATTACAGGTTCCTGGTTGAACCAATGCACCTGACACAATATGTCACTACCACTCTGCAATTTACAAAACCAGATTAAGAGCAGATGTCTTTTGCAGTAGCATGAGAAGACTTTGCCTTCAAAGCAATGCAAGGAGAGGACTTCAGATGGCCTAAGTCACTTCACAGTCAATGGAGGCCTTTTTGAAGTGATTTCTGAAGAAGGGTCCTGACCCAAAATGTCAGCTTTCCTGCTCCTCTGGATGCTGCCTGGCCTGCTGTGTTCATCCAGCTCCAAACTATGTTATCTCTGACTCCAGCATCTTGCTATCTCTTTTTGAAGCGTAGTCAGTTTATGCATAGAAAGATAATCTAAATGCCAAGAAGATAAATTACCAGGTAAGCTGTTTTGGGCGATGCGAGTTGAGTGTCATATGTTGGCCAGGACCACCAGATACTCTCTTGCCCTTCCCTATAGTAGTAGTGCTGTTAAATTTCTTTTACAATTGATAATGATGAGGTCATTTTTATAGTGATTTCTTTGAGGGTTATTTCTCTCTGTTGATTATTTCATTTTGACAACTTTTTTTATTATAAAATAACAAACCATCATTGAAAACAAGGCCAAAGCAAAAGACAATGGCAGTGATAATGGCCTCCCCACTGCACCTTGTTTGTGTCTTGTTGACTTCGCTCTCACAGCAGACTCTTTCTGCTTTCTCACAGATAATAATATTTACACCCACTTTACAATTCTACCACTTCTTTACCACCATTATCTCTGCCTTTGTCTTTTGCCCTGGGCATGCTCGCAATCTCTTCCGCTTGGTCCTCCTCCTGCTCTATCTAACATAAAATTAGCCATTTTCCAGCTCCTTACAATTCCTAAGATGAGTCATACTGGACTCAAAATGTTAAACCTGTTTCTCTGTCCAAAGATGCTTGCAGACCTGCTAAATTTCTCCAGCACTTTCTTTTTTTTCATTTCCTATTGCTCACACTTCAACACTATTGCACCAAAAGTGCCACTCTCCTGTCTAAGTGCCCATGCGTGGTTTTATGTTAGACATGTTTGTGCTTGTTCTGCTGATACACTGAGCCAAGGCAAATGGTGCAGCTTTTATAATGCGGGCAGCTCTTGACTGGGCTGCTCAGAGAGATTTTCACAAAACTGTGACAGGAGAAAGTAATAAGGTCTAAGAGCAAATCATTTTAGATTTATTTGTTTTACAGCTCCGAGTTGTAACAATGCATTTGACCCAGCATGTCACTTAGCACACTGCAGTTTGCAAAACTGAATTGAGAGCCAACACCTTTTTCAACAGCTTCAGAAGGCTTGCCTTGAAGGACAGTGGAGGAGGAAGACTATCCTGTTACACTAAAGCACTCCACCATAATGTTAAACATTGGAATTGTTTGACAAATGAGAAAATTAGAAATTAAATTCCCAATTAGTTGTGGCCTTCTGCATTACAAAAGTAAATCTATTTTTTGAAATCATTTTGACAGGAGCTGTGGCTTCCTACTCCTATCCAGGGTGAAGAATAAGACTGCATTAGCACATCTCTACACATGCTCTGACTCCTGAAACACACCAGTAGCATATTAAATTGCACCAGCCACACCCCAAACTGGCTGTATATTAAGAACAAAAACAAAGTTGCTGGAAAAGCTCAGAAGGCCTGGCAGCATCTATGAAGGACAAAACAGAGTTAACGTTTCGGGTCCGGTGACACTTCCTCAGAACTCAAGTCCAGTTCTGAAACGTTAACTCTGTTTTTTCCTTCACAGATGCTGCCAGACCTGCTAGACTTTTCCAGCAACTTTGTTTTTGTTCCTGATTTACAGCATCCACAGTTCTTTCGGTTTTTATTTGGCTGTACATTAACTTGCAACAGCACCCAAATCGGCTCCATCTGTGCTAGTCATGTCCTGTATCTTAAAGCCTACCATCAATAGACAAATCTAATCACACAGTGGGTAGTATTAGTGCTGGAGTTATTATTTTCCTAAAGAGTTAATAAATGGGAAAGATTAAACTGCACTTTCAAATCTGTCTACAGACTGAGATTAAACCCCATCAGTATTGCCAAATGTTTCTGTATGTTGGGCGACAGTAAACTTCACTACCATTGCTCAATTTTGTGTCCATATTATAACACAAAATACAGAACAGTATGGCACAGGAACTGGGCCTACGGCCCACAATGTTGTGCTGAACATGACGCCAAATTAAACTAATCCCTTCTGCCTGCCCTTAGTCCTTATCGCCCCATATACTGTCAGAAGTCACACCACACGAAGGTTACAGTCCAACAGGTTTATTTGAAATCACAAGCTTTCAGAGCCCTGCTCCTTTGTCAGGTGAAGTGAGGAGAAGCACACAGACACAGAACCTATCATCAGAAAGAACAAACAAATGGTGTGAGTGGTGTGTCGACAGGCCAAATAATAAGTCTCTGCAGGTGATCAAACGTGTCAGACAGTGTGAATAAAGTGTCAACAGGTGAATAACAACCGAAGGGATGACCTATAATCTAATTAATTGAGGCAGAGAGACAATTACAAAAAATTAAAAATAAGGTGGTGCTGGAGACAAACCAAATGACTGGAATAACACGATAGGTATGAGGGTCGCATGTCGTGGGTCTAACCAAAGTAACAGTAATCCAAAACTGTACAAATCAATTAAGGTAGAGAGATCATAACAAGTTATCAAGGTGATGGTGTCAAAACAGGACAGTAAGGAAGGTTTTACAGATACGGAAGTGTGGTGGGGTTGCATATAGCACAACATGAACCCAAGATCACAGTTGAGGCCATCTTCATGGGTATGGCACTTGGCTATCAGTTTCTGCTCAGTGATTCTGCTTTGTTGTACACTTCAAAGGCCGCCTTTGAGGACGTTTACCCAAAGATCAGAGGCTGAATGTCTTTGACATTCCCTGAAGTGTTCCCTGACTGGGAGAGAACATCTCTGTCTGGCAATTGTAGCGCGGTGTCCATTCATCCGTTGTTGTAGTGTCTGCATAGTTTCACCAATATACCATGCTTCGGGGCATCCTTGCCTGCAGCATATGAGGTAGACAACATTGGCTGAGTCACATGAGTATGTGCTGTGTATGTGGTGGATGGTGTTCCCAGGTGTGATGGTACTGTCCATGTCAATGATCTGACATGTCTTGCAGAGGTTGCCATGGCAGGATTGTGTGGTGTTGTGGTCGATGCTGTCCCGAAGGCTGGGTAGTTTCCTGCAAACGATGGTCTGTTTAAGGTTTGGCAGTTGTTTGATGGCATGAAGTGGAGGCATAGGGAAGATCTTGGTGAGATATTTGTCGTCATCAAATATGTTGAAGGCTGAAACTAACATGGCATAGTTTCTCCGCTCTGGGGAAGTACTGGACGACGAAGGGTACTCTATCAGTCGTGTCTTGTGTCTGTCTTCTGAGGAGGTCATTGCAGTCTTTCGCTGTGGCACATCAGGACTGGCGATCGATGAGTTGAGCATCGAATCCCGTTCTTATGAGGGCGTCCTTCAGTATCTTTGAGTGTCTGTCACATTCCTCCTCATCTTAGCAGATCCTGTGCATACACAGGGCTTGTCGGTAGGGGTTGGCTTCTTTAACATGTTTAGGGTAGATGCTAGAGAAGTGCAGCATCGTGAGGTTATCCATGGGCTTGCTGTAGAGTGAGGTACAGAGGTGTCTGTCCCTGATGGAGATGCATGTGTCCAAGAATTAGACTGATTCTGAACAGTAGTCCATGGTAAGTCTGATTGTGGGATGAAACTTGTTGATATCACTATGCAGTCGTTTCAGTGACTCCTCGCCGTGAGTCCAAAAGAAGAAAATGTGGTCAACGTATCTGGTGTATATTGTTGGTTGGTGGTCCTGTGCAGCAAAGAAGTCTTGCTTGAACTTGTACAGGAAAATGTGGGCGTATTGGGGGGCAAATCTGGTGCCCATGGCTGTTCCATGTGTCTGACTGAACAGCTGGTTGTTGAAGGTAAAGACGTTGTGGTTGAGGATGAAGTGGATGAGTTGTAGGATGGCATCTGGAAATCAGCAGCTGTTGGTGTTTGAGTACTGAAGCTGTTGCAGCGATGCCATCATCGTGGGGGATGCTGGTTAAGAGTGCCAAAACATCCATTGTGACAAGGAATGTTCCTCGCCACACCGTGGCTCCATATACTGGGCACTTTGACTCTCATCGTCAACCTTTCCACACACTAAGTGGTATTAAGCCAGGCTGACTGTCTTCCTACATAATTCATAGTTGGGAAAGGACAGGCACAATACCTCAAATTAAACTACTGTAGACCTGAATTGTCCAAAAACTGTACATTTTTGAAGAGCCGCACTGGTGGAACTCATGGGTCTATTTCAGGGTCAGGCTCTGTATTATTGATAAAGCCCAACTTTTTCCCAGATTTCTTCTTTCACTTCTGCTGCACCCAGACTGCCTCTCTCACTCTCTGTTCCTGTTGTAGAGCAGTATTATTCTCCCAGTGTTCTGAGGGAATCCATTCCTTGGGATTTTCTGTGTCCTGGTTCTTCTTTGCATGTGGGGAATTGGATAGTAATAGAGGTAAGAGCAATGTATGATCACTGGGGAATGTAATGTGGCTGTGCCAACCTTAATGACACTACTGGCATCTATGGCTTTGCCAAGTGGACAATCAGTCTCTCGGAACTGTTCCTTTGCAGTTTGAAGACATGAAGACTCGAGTCCTGGGCCCAACTGCCCTGGACAAAATCATCTACTTTTGGGTTAACCTGGATTCCAACATTTTCAGTGATTGCTTGTGGGATTTTATTGTAATCAGATTCGTTACTCATTTAAGATTCTTGACAGATTGGAGATCCAAAATCAGAGAAACCTTAAAACCTGGCTTTGGTCCCAAGATTGCTGGATTTGACGTACTGAACCTGCATTAAATTGCACTATGTATGTCAAAGCTGTCCATGCACAAGTTGATACTGAACCACACAACACTATGAGAACACAGGTTCCCAAAGTTGACTACTACCAGGCTGCTTAGTGGATATGAGGTAACAGAGAGAAAACTGGAGGCAGAGTTACCTCAGCAAGTTTCAGTGTAGAATTAGAAGACCATTTGAAGGAAGCCTCTATACCTCCTGCAATGACTGAAAATCTGAGAAACCTTACAGCAATTTCACCTCAATATCAGCCATCAAATGGAAAAATGCTTCATTTCTGTTGCTGCTAGCTATGCAAAATGTGTACAATCTGCACACAAGTCTAGCACTATGCACAATGTAAGAATATTGAGAGCGATTTCCAATAAATAGTAATTCCACACTGTTGTGATCTACTACTCTAACACCATTTACTTCTTATAGAATCATAAGACATGGAAAGAAGCCAATCAGCCCACCTTACCTGTGCTCACTGTGATAAACTGCTTAATATGTAGTTTTATCATTTGCATAAATAATTTTAAATTTTAAATTGATTTTGGTTTCAATTCTGTGAACACTTTTAAAGAGGGAAAGCGGTGACAGAATGGTAATGTCGCTGGAGTACTCCAGCAGAATCCCAGCCTCATGTCTGGGATCAAGGGTTCAAGTCCAACCATGGCACTCAATTTGAATTCAAGAAAAAAAATCTGGAATTAAAAAGCTAGCCTAATGCTGTAAACAATTAATGTTCTTCAGGGAAAGAGATCTGCTATCCTTGTCATATTTGACTCCAGACCCACAGCACGATGGCTGACTCTTAACAATTAGAGAACAGCAAAAAAAAACTGGCCTAGCCAGTGACACCCGCATCCCATGAAAGAACTAAAGAAACTATTTGGAAGAGTGACCTAAATATATCATTTCCAAGAAAGCACGTGACTTAGTAAAAGGTAGATACCTGTGATATTAACTGATGAAGTGTTTACACTGCCCAGTTTATGACATATAGAAAAACAAATGATCAGGGAACAGTGGAAGGTTTAACTTGAGTTCAGGTTGAAAGTTTCACGCTAGCAGAAGATTAAAGATTTTCAGTTCAGCAGAGCAGATTCATCCTAGCAGCAGGACAGTTTGTTTGCTTTGTGGAATTTCCAGATTGTGAGAGTTGGTAGAACTCTCTTTGCTGTCAGAACTTCAAGGGAATCCAGCCCATCTGAACTGGAAAGAAGTCTTAAAACTGTTTTGGTAGTCCAAGAATGAAAACTAGAATGAGTCAGTTAAGAAATTAGAGTTAAAACAGAAGTGACATTTCTCTAGGATGGAGTATTTGAAAAGTGTGTTGCTGGGGAAAAGGTTGAAGCTGTGGTTTTGCTATTTACGTTAAGGTCTCTTCAAATGTCACAAATATATGTCGAACTTCATCCCCCTCTTTGGTGTAATAAATTTATGTTCTTGTGTTAAAAGAAAACTGGAGGCTTTGTCCAAATATGATCAGGAACTAAACACAACTGTAACCAATTGCAAAAAAAAATTAAACATTTTGACTTATCAAGCTAGGTTTCATTCTAGGATCTGACTTCTCCAGAAATACCATCAGCTAGGATTATAACCCAACACTTTGAAACAATTTCCAAATAGGACCACTCTCCTGCTCTTTTCCCATAGCCCTGCAAATGTTTGCTTTTTGATTTTCAATTTTTATACAATTCTCTCTTGAAAGTTATTGTTGAATTTGAGCTTACAACCCTTTCAGATCTAGATTCTTCATAACCTGAAGCAAGTTTGAAGTTGATGTGCATCAGATAGTTACTCGGAGGTGCAAACTTTGGGCCAGTGACCGTCAACTATTTTTAACTGAGGTAAAGGTGCTGAGTTTTTAATATTTTCCCATTAAATTGTATAACTTAGCAAGATTTATGTTTAACAGAAAAATACTGCAGATGCTGGAAATTGGAAGTAAACATGCAAAAATTATGGAAGACATAGTTAATGTTTCAGGTTGATGAGTTTTCATAAGAACTAGAAAAAGGTAAAAATGTGCTAAGCTCTAAACAAATGAATTTAAATTCAATGTTGAGTCTAGAAGGCTGTAAAATGTAAAGGATGCTTCTCTGCTCTCTGTAGTCTTAGATAAAGACACAGACATAGCTTCTTAGAATGAGAACAAAAACACAACAGCAAACGCATCCTTCCATTTTCACCAGCTCCCTTTAAGGAAGGTACATTGCTTCGAACACCCACTCCCACACACAGAGATAGCTCAGCCTCCTGACAGAGAATGCTTGGTCAGGAATTGTGAAGATGAACCTAATGAAATAGCGTATTCACATAACCTCTGGATATATTATACAAGCCACAACTTTACAGATACTAGGCCTGAGCTGATCCTAATTCTAATCTCCCTTAATGACCTTTATGGCTGAAATACGTTAGCATGTATTCATCACTCACTGATGTTGGAAGTTAGCAGCTGATAGGGGTCATATACACTTTCACATGGGTGGATTGGTTAGTCCTTATAAGAAAAGCTACCTTGGATGGCACTGACTTCGGTGCCCTTTCACGTAAATGCTCATCCCCATGGTAAACTTTCTGCCCCTTTACCTTGTCTTCACAATGAAGTTTTGTTCAAGAAAATGATTAGGTAATAATTTAATGAGGTGTTTAATTAGGTGGCTATTGTTACTACAGCCATTTTTCTGATACGCTGTTCCTTGTTAAACATCTTGGACTGCTCTTAAAAATTCTCAGATTTCTTTTTGTAACAGCTTTACTGCCCATGTATTAGACCAATGTTCCTTATGTTGTATTTAGATCCTCATGTTGTGTTTACTTTAGTGCTCCACTCAGTACAGTAGGAGCCCTATTACCTTTTTTGGGACTCCTTGCTTTGGCAGTCAGATCCTCGGAAAGATAATGGTGCAACTATGTTACTGTGCAGCATTCCCACAGTATAATTATATACACAGCTTTCCTTTACATCAGCAAGAGCTGAGTCAGCGCTTTGGCCCATTCCCAGCATCTGTTTGGATCAGCCAAGAGAGATCGGTCAAGCCATGAGAAGCAACTATTGCCCAACTTTGCACAACACAAGGCAACATACTTCAGAACAATGGTGAACACACCTTGTTCAACTACTACACTTCAACAAATCTATACATGGGAATAGTAGATAAGTGATGAGCTGTAGGATTATAAATGTAAGAAATCAATCAAAATCGCCCATTTTATGATCATCAAGACAAGGTATTTTCTATTCTGGTAAGTAGTTGGTGAAAGGTTGTACTAAAGCAAGCCATTTTCGGTTTTATGTCCATTTACAAAACTAACCATTGTAAGTGTACATCTGCTAACTCATTACATCAATTCCATTAAGTGTCTTTCTGTCTATGCTCAAGTGAAACCTCAGTTAATGCCCCCACATCTACATATAACTAAACATAAATGATATACACTTAACATTTGCCAGTACCAATAAAGACATATTTTTGTTTTTTTTTATTCTTCCAGTCTCCCTTAAGTTCTCACTGTGTATCCTTCTAACCTCCACACCTATCCCCTGCAAGTTCAATGACATATATTTAATGAATTTTAACCTTTCAGCATCTGAGAGCATAGCAAGATTTACGCTTCACTTTCACCCACCTTTACCTATAAAACCATTTTGTCAGCTACCTAGATACTTTTTATTCTGGTAGACAGTCACACCCATTGGTTAGGTTGAACTTTAGAGTTGGTCAATGCCCAACAAGGGCTTGTGACTGTGAATTAGGCAGCTGTGAGGATCCAGGAGGTAGCAATGGAGAAGCCTCTGCCCCTGAGTGCAACCAGAGGGAACATGTCCATTGCAATGTGGACGTGCAAACTGCTAAGTGACCACGCCACTGTGGTATAGGATGCCATTCAAGCGAGAAGAGCGAAAAGGAATGTGGTAGCAATAGGAGACGGTGTACTTAGTGAGGTAGATACTGTCTCTGCAGCCATGATCAGAAACTCTAATAACTGTCCATCTGTGGTGAGGTCAGTGACATCTTTGTATAGCTGGAGATGAACATGAAGTAGGCTGAGAAGGATCCAGTTTATATGGTCTATGTAGGAACTAACAACAAAGGTAGAAATATGTTCTCCTGAGAGAGTCTAAGGACTCAGGTTCCAGTTTGAATGCAGAACATAAAAGATTGTCTGAGGGACATGGCAATTGGCATACAGTCAAACAGACTAAATAAATAAACATATTGCTCAAAGAGAGGTGCAGAAGAACCGGTTTGGTTTATGGGGCACTGATGCCAGTAGTAAGTAATGTCATCAATACAAATATCACCCCTTCCCAGCCATTGTCAGTTCTAACAAAGGGTCACTGCACTTAAAATGTTAGCTCTATTTTTCTCTCGACAGATGCTGCCAAGTCTGCTGTGGTTCTCCAGTATTCTCTGTTGTTGTATGAGGAAAGAGAAAGCTGATCCACTGGGGTGAGCTCTGCTGGTGGGACTAGCACGAACTCGCATAGCTGGGGCTGTGCATAGGGCTTCAAACTAACAGGGACGATGAGAGTTCAGATCAAAGAAGATTTAGAAATATTAAGAGAAACATCAAGGTATCTAAACAGTCTTATGATGTGGGTAAAGACACACATAGTTGAACATGAAGGAACAAAGATGTTAACAGTAATTGTGCATCAGTGATTAAGGCTGTAATAAACATGCATAACCTGTTATCATGTTTCAATTTTGGATTTTTAAAATTGAAGCAGATGGGATTTAGCTTCAGTTCTGCAGAGGTAACAATTTCAATGGTCAGAAATTCTTTCGGAACAGTGAACTAAATACATAATTTCCAAGTAAGCATGTAATTGAGTCAAGTACCTGGCAGGATTCCTGACTGTTGAAATTTCCATACTGCTGAGTTTACAACAGAGAAAACAGAGCAATAACCACTAATTTAAGCTTTTGATTTCATGCAGAAGAATTAGAAGTTTATTTCAGGAGAAAGCGAGCAGAAAGATTTTAGTTTATGACGTCTCCAAGCTGTGAGAATTTGTGCAGAAGCTTTCAAACTGTCAGAACTGGAGGAGAAAAAAAAACATTTAGGCCAGCAGAACTGGTCCTTCCTGGACGTCTCTGTCTCCATCTCCGGCAACCACCTAGAAACCGATATCCATTTCAAGCCCACCGACTCCCACAGCTACCTAGAATACACCTCCTCCCACCCACCTTCCTGCAAAAATGCCATCCCCTATTCCCAATTCCTTTGCCTCTGCCGCATCTGCTCCCAGGATGAGGCATTCCACTCCTGTACATCTCAGATGTCCTCGTTTTTCAAGGACCGCAACATCCCCCCCTCAGTAGTCGAGAATGCCCTCGACCGTGTCTCCCGCATTTCCCACCACACATCCCTCACACCCCCTCCCCGTAATAACAACAAAAACAGAATCCCCCTTGTCCTCACGTACCACCCCACGAACCACCGGATCCAACGCATCATCCTCCGACACTTCCGCCATCTGCAATCCGACCCCACCACCAAGGACATTTTTCCCTCCCCACCCTTATCTGCTTTCCGGAGGGACCACTCTCTCCATGACTCCCTTGTCCGCTCCACACTCCCCTCCAGCCTCACCTCACCCGGCACTTTTCCCTGCAACCGCAGGAAGTGCTACACCTGCCCCTACACCTCCCCCCTCACCCCCATCCCAGGCCCCAAGAAGACTTTCCACATCAAGCAGATGTTCACCTGAAAATCTGCTAATGTGGTATACTGCATCCGCTGTACCCGTTGTGGCCTCTTCTACATCGGGGAAACCAAGCGGAGGCTTGGGGACCGCTTTGCAGAACACCTACGCTCGGTTCGCACTAAACAACTGCACCTCCCAGTCGCAAACCATTTCAACTCCCCCTCCCATTCCTCAGACGACATGTCCATCCTGGGCCTCCTGCAGTGCCACAACGATGCCACCCGAAGGTTGCAGGAACAGCAACTCATATTCCACTTGGGAATCCTGCAGGCCAATGGTATCAATGTGGACTTCACAAGCTTCAAAATCTCCCCTCCCCCACCGCATCCCAAAACCAGCCCAGCTCATCCCCGCCTCCCTAACCTGTTCTTCCTCCCACCTATCCCCTCCTCCCACCTCAAGCCCCACCCCCATCTCCTACCTACTAACCTCATCCCGCCCCCTTGACCTGTGCGTCCTCCCTGGACTGACCTATCTCCTCCCTCCCTCCCCAGCTACACTCACCTTTACTGGCTCCATCCCCGCCTCTTTGACCGGTCCGTCTCCTCTCCACCTACCTTCTCCTTTATCCATCTTCTATCCGCCTCCCCCTCTCTCCCTATTTATTTCAGAACCCCCTTCCCCTCTCCCATTTCTGAAGAAGGGTCTAGGCCTGAAACGTCAGCCTTCCTGCTCCTCTGATGCTGCTTGGCCTGCTGTGTTCATCCAGCTCTACACCTTGTTATCTCAGATTCTCCAGCATCTGCAGTTCCTACTATCTCAGAACTGAAAGGTGGTTCAGGCCAGGGAAATTAGAAATAGTCTTAAAGCCATCTCTGTAGTACCAGATGAAAAACTGGATAACAGTCAGTTAAATAAGAAATTAAAGAGTTGCATTAGGAGTGATATCACTTTGGGATTAAGCATTTGTAAATGGATGTTGCTGGAAAACAGTTGAAATGTTGTTTTGTTGCTTATATTAGATTGATTGCTGTCAAAATTGTCTCAAATATATTTTTGTTTTGTTCCTTTTTTTATCTTTTGTGTAATAAATTTATTACAGCATTTTGTTAAAGAATGTTTGCAGCCTAGAATAAATATGTCTCAGTGATGAACTATCATGGGAACCAACTGCAAAAAGAAAACTTATGATCTATGAAGCCAGGTTTCACTCTAGGATCTAACCTATCCAGTACTATGGTTGGCTGGGACCAAAAAAAGGTAATAAAAGTAGGAGTTGAAATAGAAGCTCCTCATCTTAATGCGCAAAGCATCTGCAGTAAGATAGATAAATATGTACCACAACTAAAGGGAAATGATTTCAATTTAATCAGCATTACTGAGACATGGTTGCATGGTGACCAAGGTTGGGAAATAAATATTTGAGTGCATATGCTATTTTGAAAAAGCACAGAATAGGAAAGGAGGCAGGGTGACCCTGATAGTAAAGGATGCATTTGGACATCTGTAAAGAAGGATCTTGGGTCAGAAGATCATGAAGTAAAATCAGTACGGGCAGAGATTAGAAATAGTAAGAGTTAGAAAATGCTGGCTGGAGTATATTTTAGGCTTGCTAACAGTAGTTATACCCTTGAACAGAGCATTAGAAAATAAAACTTTGGAGTGTGCAATAAATACAATGTAGTAATTGTAGGAAACTTTAGTTTTTTCTGATACTGATGATAGTAATGCTGACTAAGATCCCAGAATGAAACCTGGCTTGATAGATCGTAAGTATAATTTCTGTAACTGGTCACACTGATGGTTAGTCACTGAAATATATTTAATGAGGCTCCACACAGTTTTTTAACACAATAAAACAAGTTCATTACACAAAATCAAAAAAAAGTCTATGAATAGAAAAGTTAGCTGAGGAAGCTAACCTAAACAGCAAGACAAAGTTTCAACCTGTTCCCAGCAATACCCTTCAGAGATACTCATTTCCACAGAAATTTTACTTCTATCTTTTGAATCATGTTTTTATGATTCTTCCCAGTTCTTCTTGGACTGCTAAGACATTTTTGAAAACTCAAAAACCACTACACAAACTCTCACCGCCTCGGGATGAAATAAACTAAAATCCTTCTAGTTTGTTGACTGTTCTCCTGGACTGAAACATAATTCCTCTACCAGGACAAACTATTCTCCTGGGCTGAACTCCTAATACTTCTGTAATGAAGTCAAAGCTAAACTAATGCACCCCAGCCTGTTCTCTCTGTACTGTATGTCATGAAACCCAGCAGTACAAATACTTAATCAATTAATTTCACAGGTATCCAGCTGGGCTATTAGCTAAATGATATACTTTCTTGGCTATTAGGTTGCTGATGCAAATTACTTTGTGACTCTTAAAAAAGTTACCCTCACAGAACTGAAATTCAATTTATTTTCCTCCATTTTGATATTTCAAGTTTCCAAATGATTATTATACATTCTACACCTTTATCACAAACAAATTAACAAGATTGGTCTCATATATAGATTTATAGCTCATTTTTGTGACAGTTTCCTGGGGCAAGACATCATGGATCCAGGAATGAAGCTATTTTATATCCAGTATTACAAAATGAGGGGGGTTGTTTAGTTCAGTCAGTTGATAAGTATAGCCATGGTCTTGATGGGAAGAATGAACTGATAACTAAGCCCCATTATTCCATGGGATGTCACAAAACATTAGCCACTAACTGTGGCCTCTATCTAAGGTTAATCAAACTCAGACTGGATTTCATCAGTGAACAAGAAAATAAAAACGTATTAATTAATAACCTTATCCACTATTTCTAAATTAACCTACTCAGGTGTGTTAGGACACACCTCTGGAGAAGTGGAACCTGAAACCAGGCCTCTTGGGCCAAAGGTGGGGACATTATCACTGTATCACAATAGCCCTTAACCTTATTTTCTGACATGTGGCAAAATGATTATTAATTAGTCATACGCAAACTTGAACTATACCCTCTTGAATTCAAATATGCACAAATTCATTGCTAAATAGGATGGACAATACAGATGAGATAAACTGTCTTTTAGGAACATTATGAATGGAAAATGTAGGCAATAAATGGAAAAAAGTCTGTGGATCAAGAGTCCAAATCAAATGTGACTTTCTTTTGGCAAAAATATGTTGTTGTTGTTGTTGACTGTGGTAATCCTCAATTCAGTAGTTGGTCAGTTGGATCTAGGTATTGGCTTGAATTATAAATTTTAACTTATTTTCAGTGTGTTTGAGAATTATTTCTTTCCAGTCATAGAGGAGGCAAGACAGAAAGAGAGATCTCACTCACCTGCAAGCTTCTGGGAGTTCTCAGCCCAAGTGCTCTCTATCCTCTCAGTTCCGTGACAAACAGCTACTTAGAGTCAATCCAAAAACTGTTGCTGGGCAGTTTCTTTTTTACCTACCCAAAAGCCACCTGCTGTCTGCTAGTCTCAGAAAATTATCAAATTCAGCACCTTAAAAAAAAGTTAGATTCCCTTGTGTAACCAATAAGTGACCACATGGTTCAACTTTTTCTTTGAGTTGTACTTTAAAAAATACAACCAAAGCAGTCTAAACTTCTATTTTCCAGTTTATATCTGAAGTAAAATATATAATTGTATTCCTTGTACTAGTGTGTGGTAAAGAATGATATCAACAATGCAAGATTGATTGCTGTGCCAGCTGAAGCAGACCTGGAACCTGCACACTGCCCTTCCCATTGAGGGTGGAAAGAAATGGGAACTCATCACTGACAAAAACTACTAAGAACATTCTTCAAGATCAAGCTTCAGGAGACACTGAGCCAAAAACCTGTCTTTTGGGCAGACAACATATGACTGACTTTGTCATGAGACAGACTTCATTGGTAATCTCAGTCAAACAGCAACTAAGAGTTGGTGATCATAGTATTATTGAAGTATATGTTAAACTTGGGAGAAACATCATTCAATCACAAACATGAATCTTAGAGTTGATCAAAGCCAACTACGAGAATATGATTAGTAAATAGACTGAAAGCTATGATAGTAACTAAGCAATGGGAAATATTTAAATGAAAATTCAAAATACTCAACAAAAAATATATCCCATTTACAAACAAAAACTCGGCAAGAAGAACGCCCCTGTAACTAAATGAGGAGGTATTACGTTAAAAGTGATAATTAGGAAAGTAAGTTGCAAAGAGGAGATAGGACTCTGCAAAGGGACATAGACAGGTAAAGTGATTTAGCCTAAAATTTGGCAGATGGAGTAAAATGTGGGCAAATGTGAACATGTTCATTCTGACAAGAAGAATAGTAAAGCAACATAATATTTAAATAGAGGGAGCCTGCAGAATTCTGAGGTACAGGGGGATTTTGGTACCTTGATATGTAAATCACAAACTGTTATTATACCAGTACAGCAAGTAATTAGGAAGATAAATGAATTGTCACCACCATTGCAAGGGGCATGGAGTATCAAAATAGGAATGATTTACTGCAGCTGTACAAGGCTTTGGTGAGACACATCAGGAGTAATGTATACAGTTTGGATCTCTTTATTAAATAAAAGACATAAATGTGCTAGAAAGATTCTCATAATTGATTCCTGGGATGGTTGGGGTGTTATCTTAAAAAGAAAGTTTGGACTGCTGTGCTTACACACATTGAAGTTTGGAGAATTGAAACATATGAGATCCTGAGGAAATGGGTTCTGAAAAGACATTTCCTTTTTTTTGAGATGCTAGTCCTAGAAGGTACCCATTTAAAACAAAAGGAGAGTTTTTTTTCACTCAGAGGGTTGAAAGTCTCTGGAGCTTTTCCCCAGAAAGGCAGAAGAATTGAATATTTTTAACAGATTGACAGATTCCTGACTAAAAAGGAAACCAAAAGTTATCTGGGATCAGTTGGAAAGTGGAGTTGAGGCCACAATTCGATCAGCCAAGATCCTACTGAACAGTAAAGGAGGTTCAAGGGCCGAATGATCTATTCCTGAGTCATATGCTCATAAAAGAGGCTTATAATTCTGCAAAGGAAAAGTAGTACGTCTGAGAATTGGGAATGTCTTACAAACCAGCAAACAGCCATCAAAAATGGCAAAGAATAAAGTGAGAACAAACCAGCCAGGAATATAAACACAGACTGTGAGTGCTTTTACAAATGGATTAAAAAGTAAGTAGCTAAAGTAAATGTTGTTCCCTTAGGAGCAGATATAGTAAAGAAATATATTGTGTTTATCGTCACAGCAATACCCAAATCACATACCAGAAAGAGGAGGTAACCTATGTGCTAACGAGAATGAGGAAATAAAGATAACTGATATCGGCAGCAAAAAAGACAGAAGACATTTAAGGGCCTAAAATATGACAAATCCCCAGGAGCTGATTGCCTATATCCTACAATTCTCAAAAAATGTAGCTGCAAGATAGTAAATACATTCAATACGATTTTCTACAATTCCTTAGATTCTGGAGTGAGTCAAACAGATTAGAAGTTAGTACATCTAACACTCCATTTCAAGTAAGGATGCAACAAGTATGGTAGATAAAAGTGAACCAGTAGATATAATGTTGAAACATGTATAATATGTATTACATATACCTGACTTCGATTTGAAATTATAGGTAGATGGACGGCAGTAAGTCCTATGAAGTTATTTTGAAAAGACAAGAAAGTCTATTTGAAACACTAACTTAAGTATATCAGTTCCAAGAAAGCATGTGACTAGTGCAGTGACTGGGAGAACCCCTGTGTTGTTAATGGTTGAAACGGTTATACTATTTGGTCTATGATATGTGGAATGCCATGTTAACTAACTGCAAAGTTAAATAGATCATCTATAAAACCAGGTTTCATTCTGGGATTTAATTTGTCCTGCTTTCCATAATCTGGAATCATAGAATATGGTATACCTGAGTTTCTAAATGGCATTAGTAAGGTGATTCATAATGGTTAATAAAAGTTTAATAGACAAAATAAGATCACATGGAGGTGTAAGTAATAGACTGGCATGAATAAGACTCTGATTAACAAACAGGACCCAAAGAGGGAAGAAGTGTGAGATTCTGTGCCTTGTAAAGTGTCGAAAGGATGAGTTGGAGCTTCAGCTGTTTACATTCCATATTAGTGACTTAGATGAAGAGACAAAGAGTAACGTATCTAAGTTTGCTGATGGCACAAAGCTAGGTGCAACTGTAAGCTGCATAGAGGCCACAGAGAGGCTGCAAAGACATATTTACAGGGTGAATGAGTGAGAAATAAGATGATAAATGGAGAATAACAGGGCCAAGTGTGAGATTATTCACTTTGGTCAAAGGAACAGGAAAGCAGATTTTTTTAAAAGAATTGTGCAACTTGTAAATGTTGGTGTTCAGAAAGACGCGAGCACGTTTGTAAAATGAACATGGAAAGTTAGCATGCAGATACATCAACCACTTAGGAAAGTAAATGGTGTGTTGCCCATTATAAGGGGATTGCAACATTGCAATGAAGATAACTTGCAACTATTGTACAGGGTTTTGGTGAGACCATATCTGGAGGACATGCAGTTTGGCCTCCATATTTAAGGAAGGATACACTCGTACAGCAAAGATTCACTAGATTGATCCCTGGAACGAGAGGTTTGTCCTTTGATGAAAACAGGACACATATTCTCTGGGATTTAGAAGAATGAGAGGTGACCTTGTGGATTCAACATACTAGATTCTGAAGGTGATTGATAGATTGAACACTGAGAGATTGCTTCCGCTGACTGGGGAGTCTAAAACACAGGGGCGCAGTCTGAGGATGAGGACATGATTACTCAGGACTAAGATGAAGAGAAAATTCTTCACTCAAAGTTGTGTGAATCTTTGGAATTCTCTACCTCAGAGAGTTGCGAATTCTCAATATTGTTGAACACATTTAAAGACTGAGATAGACAAATCTTTGGTCTTTTGGGCAATCAATGGATAAGGGAAGTGCGAGGGGAAGTGAGTTGAAGCACAAAGTCAGGAAGTGATTGCAGAAAGGCTGGGGATACTGTATGATATGCTCCTAGAGTCCTCAAGTCACACAGCATGGAAACAGACCTTCAGCCCAACTCGTCTATCCTGACCAGGTTTCCTAAACTGAACTAGTCCTGTTTGCCTGCGTTTGGCCCATATCCCTCTAAACTTCCTATCCATGTGTCTGTCCAAATGTCTTTTAAATGTTGCAATTGTACCTGCCTCTACAATCTCCTCTGGCAACTTGTTACATACACGCATCACCCTCTGCGTCAAAACGTTGCCCCTCGGGTCCCTTCTAAATCTTTCCCCTCTCACCTTAAACTTACGGTCTCTAGTTGTAGACTCCCCTACCCTGTGATCAGGAAAAGACCTTGGCTATTCACCTTATCTATGCCCCTCATGATTCTATAAACCACTATATGTTCACCCTTCTCCTATCTCAGATTTTCGTGTTTGTTTTCACAATTTACTTCATCAGTTACTGAAAGCTATAGGCAGAATTATATCTATAGTGTGAATTTGGCAGTGAATATAGCAAGAAATTCAGCATGTACAGAAGAACTCTCATCAACTTTTATAGATGCACCGCAAAAAACATTCTGTCCGGATGCATCATAGTTTGGTACGGCAACTGCTCTCTCCAGGACCGTAAGAAACAGCAGAAAGTTGTGAACACAGTCCAGACCATCACGCAAGCCAACCTTCCAGCCATTGAATCCACCAACACTTCCCAATGCCTCAGAAAGGCAGCCAACATTATCAAAGACCCCTCCCACCCCAGTTGTAATCTCTTCCAACCTCTTCTGTCAGGCAGAAGATACAAAAGCTTAAACACACGTACCAACAAGGTCAAGAACAGCTTCTTGCCCACTGTTATTAGACTTCTGAATGGAAGCCTCAAAGTTCAAATTTAGTGTTGATCTTGCTTTTTGTGCATCTTTACAGCTATAACTTTCTACTCCTCACTCTGTTCAATCACCCTATGATCGTTGTATGTTATGATCTGCCTGTAATGCACACAAAACAAAACTTTGCACTACACTTAAGTACATGTGACAATATAAATCAAATCAAATTAAATCAAAGCGTAGTCTAAAACCTGACTGTCAATGCAACAAATTCTAATGAGCCCAAAACAAAACACACTTCATTAATTCCTCTGTCTCAGCACATCAAGCCAGGAAAATCTGAAGCTTTACAGTGGGTCACTGTCCAGCTAGTTTTCTCACTACAGACAGTGAATGGTTGCTCTAATTGGTCTCAATGTTTCTAGACTATGAAAGACAGTAAATTATCCAGCGATCCAGGTGTAGGTCACTATTCAACACTCCTGCCAGAAGTGTATTTGTGGACAACGTAAGTTTAAGTAACAGTAGTGTTCTACCACCATGACTCTAATGGCTCAAATGCTGGCTCAATATTCACAGTTCCAGCCCACAAGAGAAGAATGGCCAATTAGAAGAGAGGGGCTGCTAGCAAATGTGGAATCATATTCCATTATTAGTCAAACACTTTAAAAACAGAAGGAAGAAAACTAAAGAGGTAGTGGGAAGACACAGTGCTACAGGATCACAGAATGTGATTCAGTAATTAGAAGAGTTTTCATGGTATTAACACCCTTACACATTTCTAGCATTTTCTAATTGTTTCAATTTTCAATCTTTCCTTCTTAACCTTCTCTCATAGAGCTGCCTCTGGTTCATATCCCTGAACACCTTTGCTGAACAAAAATTATCCATCTCAAGATTTAAAATTAACAACGGATCTAGCATCAATTGCCATTTGTGGAAGAGCGTTCCAAACCTCTACCCACCTTTTGGACAAGAGCACCAAGAGAACAAAGAAAAACACGCGTGTATTCAGTGTCATGTCTCCGAACACAATTACGTCCTTCCCCGTTCAATTAATTACTTTGTGAAGCATAACCACTAAGTGTTCTAGGCAAACACTGCAATCAATGTGCAAACGTCCATATTCCACAAACAATAAATGAAATAAACGACCAGTTAATCTATTTTTGGAGACATAATTTTTAAAGTACTCAGAATGCATGAAATCTGAAATGAAATCAAAAATGCTGGAAAGACACAGGAGGGAATCAGCATCTGCAGAGAGAAAAAGACAAGTTGTGATATTTCAATGCACAAGCCTTCATCAGAAAGGAAACACATTTCAAATTGTGGGTCATTAGAATCAGGAATGCAATGCCTGAAAGAGTGGTAGAAGCAAATTGAATGATAAATTTCAAAAGGAAATTCAATAAGTACTTGAAATGAAAACATTAGCAGGTCATTGGGAAAGAGGAGAGTGGAACTCATCAAGTGGCATGATTGAAAACAGGCATGTGTACAGTGGACCAAAGGGCCTTCATCTGTGCTCTATCATTCTCTGATTCTCAGGGTACAGAACTGAAGCATCAAACCCATTGTGCACTTCCAGAGTTTTATCATCGTGATAGCGTTGATGGAGGGAGGAATGTTAGCCAGGATTAGGCAGACAAGGCCTGGGCAATAATATATCTGTGCTGATGCAACATCCCTCAGTGCTGTGGTGTCAGTCTAGAATATGTAAGAAAATGAGAGACAAGAGCAAGAGATCCCCATATAGACCCTCCAGCCAGTATGCCCTTCAATGTTGACTGAATTAATTCGAGGTGAAAGGGTTGGTCTTATGTGGAGCGACTGAGCAGTTTAGGGCTATACTCTCTAGAGTTTAGAAGGATAGGAGGAGATTTTATTGAGGTATGTAAGAATATGCCAAAGGGGACTGACAAAGTAGGTGTAAAGTAGATGATTCCCCTTATGGGGCAATCTAGAACGAGAGATCATAGTTCCAAACTAAAAGATGGCAGATTTAAACTAAGATTAGGAGAAATTACTTCTTTCAAAGGGTTGTCAATCTGTGGAGTTCACTTCCCCAGAATGTGGTGGATGCCAGGACATTGGGTAAATTTAAGGAGGAGACAGAAAGATTTTTAATTAGTAATGAGCTCAAGAGTTCCGTGAAGTGGGGTTGAGGCTGAGGTGAGATCAGCCATGATCATATTGAATGGTGGAGCAGGCTCAAGAAGTTGAATTGCCTCGTCTTGCTTCTCGTTCATACGTTCTAATACAAGCATGTCAAATCTTCTGTCTCTTCTCAATGATGCGCTCATGACTTTTTGGCTAAATTTAAAACGTTACAGTTAACACATCTGGAATACTGTGTGCAGTTGTAGTCTCCTTATTTAATTAAGGATGTAGAAATGCTGAAGGCGTTTCAAAGGGGGTTTACTGGATTGATATTTGAATGAGCAGGGTGTCTTATGAGGATAATTTGGAAAAGCTGGGTATGTTTTCATTAGCCATCAGAACAGCGAACGGTGACTTAATTAAAGTTAGTAAGATCCTGAATGGTCTTCACAAGGTGGATACAGAAAGGAAGTTTACTCTTGTGGGCAAATCCAGAATTAGGGGACACTTTTAAAATTAGGGGTCACCCTTTTCAAGCAGGGACAAGGGGATTTTGTTTTCTCTCAGAAAGCTGTGTGACTTTGAAAATTTCTGCATCAGAGGTGGGAGAGAAAGGGTCAATGAATATTTTTAACACAGAGCTAGATAGATTCTTGTTGGGCAAAGGAATCAAAGGTCATCAGGAATGGGAATGTGTAATTCTGAATACAAACCAAATCAGCAATGGCCTTATTGATTGGCAGAGCAAGTTTCAAGGCCAGAATGGTCTTTATCTGCTTCTAATTTGTATGTTCATATTTCAATGAAGGTTCAGAGTTCACAGTTTGATTGACAATTTAAAGAGGCTATTATAAAGGATTACCTTACTTTGATGTGGAGTACAAGTGGACGCTTGTTTGCCTTGATAGGGGTTTAACCATTTGGGAAGATTTAGAAACTCTGAAAGGATTTTGTGAATCAGAGTTTCCTTTTACTATCAAGTCCATATTTGTGGGAAGTGAATTAGATTGTTAGTTTGTCTTTCTTTTCATTTCCACATGGGTCCTGAGATCCATCCTTGGTGAATACCTGGTAAGTGGCTACGGAGGGGGCAGGGGATTTCAGTGGCGGCATTGAGTTATCATTGTATTGATATATGGGCAGACCCTGGGTTGTGAAAGGGTTCCATTCTTGAGTCCATTCTCACATCAATTTGTATGCAAGACACAACACAATACAGGACAACACAAAATAGCTGTTCATAAGTATAGGAAATGTTCTTATAGTCATACAGTGAAAGAGGGCTAGAGCATGGAAACAGGCCCTTTGACTCAACCTGTCCATGTCGCCCAGTTTTCGCACTTAAACTAGTCTCATTTGCTTGTGTTTGGTCCATATCCCTCCATACCTATGCCATCCATGTACCTGTCTAAATGTTTCTTAAATGACAAAATCGTACTCGCTTCCAACACTCCCTCTGGCAGCCCGTTCCAGGCATTCACCACTCTGTGTGAAAAGATTCCCCCTCTGAACCCTTTTGTATCTCTCTCCTCTCACCTTAAACCTATGCCCTCTAGATTTAGACTCCCCTAGCATGGGGAAAAGCTGTTGGCTATCGACCTTAACTATGCCTCTCATGATTTTATAAAACTCCATAAGGTCACTCCTCAGTCTCCTACACTCCATAGAAAAGCCCCAGCCTATCCAATCTCTCCTTACAACTCAAACCTTACGGTCCAGGTAGCATCCTAGTAAATCTTTTCTGCACTCTTTCTAGTTTAATAATATACTTTCTATAGCAGAGTGACCAGAACTGCACATAGTACACCAAATGTGACTTCACCAACCTTTTGTGCAGCTGCAATAAGATGTCCCAACTCCTATATTCAATGCTCTGACTGATGAAAGAAAGGATGCTGAAAGCCTTTGTCACCACCTTGTCTACCTGTGACTCCACTTTCAAGGAGCTATGAACCTGTACCTCTAGATCTCTTTCTTCAATAAAACTCCTCAGGATGCTACCATTGACTGTGTAAGTCCTGCCCTAGTTTGTCCCACCAAAATGCAACACCTAGCATTTATCTAAATTAAAATCCATCTGCCATTCCTCAGCCCACTGGCAGATCTTTAAACTTCCTCCCCTGGATGGGATCGTGTTCGCAAGTACGAGCACACATAGGTTGGACATTCGTAAGTTGGGGACCCACTGAAGGGGTATGGGTGGGTGAGGGGCAAGACTTGGAATTGAATTAGCACAGAAACCATGGGGGTGGTTGGGGGATAAGGAGCTGTGAGGGGTGAAAGCTACAGAGCTGAAAAGCTTGGCAACTAAACATAAAAATAAATACCCTGGACAAGCAAGGCAGGCTTTCTAGCCAGCTCACCTTGGCACTCACTCATCCCTGCTTCTGAAGCCAATGAACACAATCTCACTCCCTTCCCTCAAAATAAAAACTGCGCGTGATGGGACACTTTTCATTGAAGCTGTCCAGCAAGTCAGGCAATTTGAAATGTCAATTATCTGCCTTAGCAACTAAACTCTGGGCCATATTCTTTGTTCATCTAACATGTGCACTCACAACAAAGAACATAGAGCAATACAGCACAGGAATGGGCCCTTCAGCCCACGATGTTGTGCTGAGCATGACACCAAAAACATGCAATCAGAGCACGAGTTACAAATAGCTGTTGGAAATCTGAATATTGCATATACAATCTTTAGGTCACAATGCTTTCACTTGTAACTTTAAAACATCACTGTACAATTTCCCACTGATCTGTGTATTCTCATATCAGCAGTAAGACACTGCATTTCGCAATGCTCTCACAATATTTTCTTGTGCTTTTTCCAAGGTCCTAGTCATACTATATTATTAGAAGACTCAGAAACAGAAATAGCTGCTGTTATTTAAAACTGCTGTCAAGTTCCCAGACCAGCACAGTCAGGTTATCAATGAGACCAAAAATGGAGGCATCTGTTGCAATTCTAAAACTGACAGAGTTTGTACTTGTCTTAAGAATAGCTGGCTTCTTTGAGGAAAATTCCATCATCAATTCCTCGGTATTCTATAAAAGTATGACCGACTTACTCTGTTTGCTGTCTTAAGTGCTTTTCTTGTACTGCAAGCAGCAAGGGCTGCTTAAATGTATAAAATGTATAAAATTTCAGGCTGGCAAAGAAGTTATCAATGCTAGTACTTCCAACATCTTCTAACAATCCCTTGTTTCCAGTACAAGTGTGTTTGTGTTCTCAGGCATAATGGAAATGCAACAAGATGTGAGAAAACAGCATGTTTATGCCATGGGTCACTTCCGAAGCCAATTTCCAAATAGTTTTGCTTCCCTATGTAAATTCAACCCAATTGGAAGGAAGTCTGAACCATGTCCAGCCACGTTATACACAACAATTTCTGTGATAGTTTTAAGTTCCTCAAAAATAAATCAGAAGTTTAGAAATACTTAATTGGAAAAAAGTACAGGATATTTTCATACTGATTAATGACTATTCAATCAATCAACGTATTCTTGTTTCAAAGCAATTAATGTAAATTCTACGGCTGCATTATACATAACGGATTTTTCTTTCAAAATCAAACAGTGATAGCTTATAATTGGACTGAATTTCAACAACTGGCTGAAAGGTAACCAAACTCTCCGAAGCTCCTTTACTCAGCTGAAAAAGAAAGACAAGTAACTATTAATGTGGTCGTAGCAACTCTATCGGCAGAGAAATCATTTTTCACTATCAGCTCACAGGTAAGCTCAGGAATTGCAAAAGGATGATGGATATTGGAAGTACAGATTACTGATATTTTAAAGCTAATGCAGAGTAGGTCGAAGAACTGATCACAAATCCTTTTTCTCCTGCCATTTTACAGAACATCTTTCACTGGAGGATGCAAAGATATATTCAGGGTTCTTGGACAGGTTAAGCAAATGAGCAAAAGAAATTGGCACATGGAATATAATGTGGAGAAATGTAATGTCATCCAAGTCGGTAAGAGAAGTAGAGTATTAGAGTATTACAGCATTTTTCTGAAGAAGGGTCTAGGCCCGAAACGTCAGCCTTCCTGCTCCTCTGATGCTGCTTGGCCTGCTGTGTTCATCCAGCTCTGCACCTTGTTATCTTAGAGTATTTGTTAAACTGTGAGAGGCTGAGAAGTGTTGAACTTCAAAGAGACTTGATGTCCTTGTTCATGAATCACTTAAAGTTAACACGCAGACAATTGCAGCAAGCAATTAAGAAGGCAAAAGGTACATTAGCCTTAATTACAAGAAGATTAGCGTATTGCAGCAAAGATATCCCACAGCAATTATATACAGCCTCGGTGAGACCACACTCAAGGCACTGTGTGGGCTTTTGGTCTCCTTACCTTAGGAAAGATGTACTTGTAATGGCGGGAGTGCAAGAAAGATTCACCAAACTAATTGGGATGGAGGTTTATCCTGTGTTGAAGGATATGCTCTGGAGTTGAGAGGAATGAAACATGACCTCTTTAAACATTTAAAATTCTTATGGGGATAGAGAGAATAGATGCAGAAAGGATGTTTCCCTAGGCTGGGAAGACCAGAAGAAACAGTCTCAGAATGGAGGACAGATCATTTGGAATGAGATGATGAGCACTCTGTTCACTCACAAGGTGGTATTGGGATTCCTTGTCCAGAGGGCTGTCGAGGCTCAGTCACTGAGTAGCTGACGAATTAAATTGATAAATTTTTGAAATTTAAAAACAACAAAGGATATGGGATAGTGTAGAGAAATTTGTTGATGTCGTGATCTCCCTGAATGGCACAGTAGACCCGAAAAGGTGAAAGGCCTAATCCTGAATGCTGGCCTAGTCAGTGGGTTTTTTCATTCATTCACAGGATGATGGCATCACTGGGTAGGCCAGCATTTATTGCCCATCTTGCCCAGTTAACAGTTAAGGGTCTGGAGTCACATATAGGCCAGACCAGGTAAGGACAGCAGTTTCCTTCCCTACAGTGAATCAGATGGTTTTTCTGACAATCAACAATGGATTCATGATCATCATTCGACTCTTAATTCCAGATTTTTTTTTATTGAATTCAAATTCCACCATCTGCCGTGCTGGGATTCAAACCTGGGTCCCCAGAACATTACTTGGGTTACTGGATAACCAGTCTAGCAATAATACCACGAGGACATTGCCTCCCCTATGTGCTCACATCCTGTAAAAGAGTAAAAAGAATCAAACAATGGCTGTTGATCATTGGGAGATCTGGATTGTTTTGGTGGATCTCACCAGATTTCCAGCATGAACTGAAGCAAATGTTTGTTGATTCTTCTGGCAGAGGGGTCTTCTGAACCACTCCAATTGCTTGAAAGGCACAGCAATAACTTGTTTACCACCATGAATGAATGCTTCAATTGCATTCCTCTTAACCAACAGTCATTTTCCTTTTAGTTTATTGGCTTTGGATAAATGTAAGGTTTCCACATGCTATTGTATTGTCTTTCAGGCAATATTTCCATCGTCACTAAAATGAAATTGGAATGATCTGTTTTGATGGATTCTGAATGCGTCACTGATGCAGTAAGTTATGTTCTCTATGTGGCACATGCTGTGAGAAGGCGTCCCAAAATGACACATTAACTTTTAAAAGCGCAATAATTTTAGGCAGCAACGAAACATTCAAAACAACAAGAGCATGTTGTGTAAAATAAAAGCAAGAATTTCTTTCATCCATATCCCATATGTTTCAGTGGGACTGGCCTAAAAGACATCCTGGCATTAGCCATGTTGCACATGGAGCCTATCAAAACGAGTCTTGTTTTTTTGAAGCAACAAACCTTCACTACTGTCTTATTCTACTTTCGTGCAGCGTTGTTCATTACCAATTCTTAGAGAATAAGATTTATACGAATACCTCATATTTGTAAAATAAACACATAATATTACAAACATTAGTGCAATGTCAAAGTCATATAGAGGAGAGACAAGTCCTATGTTATTTGCAATATACAACATTTTGCAGTTTTGCACATCTAAAGATGACTCAAGCAAATATTAAGTTTTAAATTATCTACTTTGTGTTTAAAAAGAGTTCGTACAATGTTACCTGTTCCCTTTGTAACCCCATTTTTCATTTGGTATAAATATCAGCCCTCCCCAAGCATAGGAACGTGACCCTGTTATACAAGTAGCAACTGGGGAAAAAGATGCAACAGCTCCTTCTCCAGTTTGACTGGTCATGGGCAAGAGGTGAGCAATGCCTTCCTGCACTGTTGTAGTGCCTGTGGTGTAAGGAAGCTTACAGTGCTACGAGGAAGGGAGCTACAGGACTCTTACCCAAAACCAGCGAAGGAATAATGACAATCTGTGATAGCAGGCACTATTGATGCATTATTTGTAGGAGTGAGAGATCAGAACCTCACCCGAGGTCCCTCAGCATGATGTAAAAGTGGAATTTAGGCCATGAACCCATAGGTGTAGAAGCAAGTCATTCAGGCAATCAAGTCTGTTCCACTATTCAATGAGATCACGGCTGACCTGATAGTACTTAACTCCACTTTCCTGCCATTTCCCCACAACCCTTGATTCCATTACCAATTAGAAATCTGTCTATTTCAGCCTTACTTTTGAAGCAAGCAATGAATCAGAGAGGTAGTAGCAGCTCAATGATCTCGGAAGATATTGGCCGTTTTATCACCCAGCACATTATCAGGTCGTTTCCAGTATGCTACCCAATTTAGATTACTGGTACCACAGTTCACTGACAACCAATTAGACAGTGATAGAGTACTCACAATACTGACCCAAACTTCAGCTCCTCAGGCCAGAAAGTGTCGATGCCTGGTGATGCATGGCTGCTGGTACAAACGTTTTCATTTCAGCTGAGTGGCCCCTCAACTTTCGAGAAATTAAAAAGGCAAGATTCTCCCAGACTCCTCAAAGGAAAACTACTTCTAAGGCTCAAGCATCATCCCAATTGAATCGAGAGCTTTAGAGAAAATGCTGCTGAGAACTACAACCCAAAGTAAAAGGCATCCATAAAGATAGTTCAAAGTTTGTCTGCACGTATGTGTCAAACTCTGATAAATGTACTGACAAATATCACATTCCTTTAGGTGGAAAGCTTGTATCCTGTGTCTGCATTTCTGGCATAAATCATTGTTAGGACAGAACAGTCAGGGAGAATCGCTTTTTTTTAAATATAAATGTGCAAATACTGGAAATTCCTGACATGCTTCTGTCCTATTTATAGAAATACCAGGATATGAAAAATATGTGAGTCTCAATCACATCTTATTATGTTCTCTTTCACTCACAAGCATGTTGGCCATTATTGTACTTAAAGAAAGACAATAATTTTAAACCTGATCATATCTGGATGTTGCTATTAGCTCGGGCAGCATGTGAACGAATGAATCTCACAGCTGTTAGATGCAGAAAAAGGCCCATCATGTCTGCACCAGTTCTCCAAATGAGCACTATGCCCTTGTGCCATTCTCCTGCCTTTTCTTCAAAATCCTGCATTGTTTCTATTCAAGTAATCACCCAATGCCCTCTTCAATGCCTTGATTCAATCTACCTCCACGATAATTCCAGGCAATGCATTCCAGACCCTAACTACTCACTATGTTTCTCTCACATTGCATTTGCTACATTTTCACATTTCTGTAAATCTGTGCCCTCTCAGTCTTGATTCTTTCATATATGGGAATAGTTTCTCCCTATCTACTCTGTCTAGACCCCTGATGATTTTGAAAACTTCTAACCTCTTAATCTTCAACTTTCCAAGCAAAACAGTCCCAACTTCTCCAATATATTTTCATAAGTTTGTTGTCCCTGGAACCATTGTAGTGAACTTATTCTGCACTGTCTCCAAAGCATTCACATCCTGCCTGGTGTGTAACACCCAGAACTGTAGAAAACGCTCTGAATGGGATCTACTTAACTTAATACACAAGTACAGTATAGCCTTCACGTTCTTGTCTTCAATGTACCATTAAAGCCTAGGATACTGTATACTTTATTAACTGCTCTCGCGACTTCTCCTGCTATCTTTGATTACTTATGCAGTAGTACCATTTGTTTTAGACTGCCTATCCATGCTTGTTCTACCAAAAATGTATCATCTTGAGCCTGCTCTGCCATTCAATAAGCTTGGCTGACCCAATATTCCTCATGGCCACTTTCCTGTCCTTTCTACTGGATTCCCCTGCTGCCCAAGAGGTCAGGAAAGGTTCCGAGAACTTAATAGGAAAACTTCAACTCACCATCAGGAAACTGAATATTTGCTTCATATCCAATTTAGTTCATCCGCTAGTCCATCTAAAAGTTCTCATTGGCCCAGAAAATTCCATTGCTCATATGCCAATTAAATTAAATTGGAGCAGGAAGTCTAAAATTTGGTGAGTCCTTTGTGGACATGAGGTACACTTTTTCAGAGGTAAGGTTTGGAAATGGTCATGGGATATGTTTGAGGAAATCAAGTGTCCTCTGACAGGTAGAGTTAAGTTGCTATTTAGGACTGTTAGAAGTAAACATGAGTGTGCACAAAATCTGTTTAAAGCTTAGTGGAATTGACAGCCCTTAAAAGGAATTGTCAAAAGTAATTGTCATGCTGTCAAGGCATTTAACATTCCTGCCTTCAAATACTTGAAAAAAAGATTATTTGGAGCATTTCCAAAAAAACAGTGGGTACTACTTCACTCTACCTGTAGGTGTAAGTCTGAGGGCTATTGTTACTGGCTTAATAGTGCATGATTGATTTCACAGCCTTCCATTATCACAGTGGGGTGCCTTCTCTTTCAGTAATTTGATTGACAGCTCTAAATACCCATTTTTATAAAGGAGTAAGCAGTTAAATAAAAAGTTCTTTTTTAAATCAGAGATTATCTGACAAGTGGAATGTAAACATAATGACTTTTTAAAATATGAGTGGTTTGTTTTTGAAGTATGCAACAGACCCTTGGAGTTTTACTTTATTTCATAACCAGCTTAGGTCTACAGTGGAATCTAGATGAGTTGACATTGGTGGTGTAAGTGTAAAAGCTTGTTAATGGGGCCTATATTGGCACTATGTTGACAGTGGAGCTATAAAGAGTCATGGGGATTGTTGAAGGGTATGGGTGGACATTGGGCTATATGGAGGGTATGTGGAGCCATAGTGGGTGGACAGATGAGGACAGTAGAGGTGGTAAAACTGTCATACATTTTATTGTTTCTTTAAAATAAATGTCCATCTCCAACCAATTCCAGTACTGTCTGACACGATTCCCAGAAAAACTAACCCTGCAACAAAAATATGAAGGCCCCAGGGCACTTCCTCCCAGATCTGTGGAGCTGGGAATTGTTGCAGTAGAGCAAAAATTCAGGCTATAATGTTCATTAGCCAAATTGATAACTGCACTCACACTTACAGTGAAACTTAACTGTGCTTTTCCAGTTTCCTGGCTGGCCACTCCTCAGTCTGCACAAAAACAGAAATTGCTGGAAAATCCAGCAGGTCTGGCAGCATCTGTGAAGAAAAGATCAGAGTTAACGTTTTGGGTCCGCTGAAGGAAACATCAACTCTGATTTTTTCTTCACAGATGTTGCCAGACCTGGTGAGCTTTTCCAGCAACTTCTGTTTTTGTTCGTGATTTACAGCATCCGCAGTTCTTTCGGTTTTTATTTTGACTCCTCAATCTGTTGCTGGTTGAATACACACCAAAGGGCATCAGTTGGCAAGGTGTAAAGGCTGGCCACAACCATTTCCACTCTGGACTCAATCTAGGGCAAAGTGGGAACACTGCACCCTCCTACCCAAGTAAATACTGCCACCTTCAAATTTCAGACCAGGCATGTCAAACCTTTATCAGATAGTAATGCCAACTTCAAACAGATATTCCTCTGTAAAGCCATTAATTAGCCAGAGTATGGACATGATAGTGGCAAGCTTTCCTGCTGGCCGCTTTCCCTTCCCTCTGACACACCACGTGGTGACCCTGTTCTTCGTCATTCTCATCATCATTACAATGGATTTCGCAAGGAATCCGAGAAGAGATTGATGATGTTAGGTACCCACTGCTGCGGATATGTCCAGTAATCTCTTGGCAAAAGAAATTAGTGCTGTGCAGGTTAGTCCCGTCAGGAAGAGGCTAAGATTGAATGGATTATGTATACACAAATACACCATAAAACAAAGTTCTTCCTATACGGCTGTGCAACTAAAGTAGCCAAATGTTGCTATCGAGTCAGAAATTCAGCAGCGTTTTCCCTGATTGTAATTGAAACAATGGAAAGAAGGGATGGATGGGCCTTGTGGCCTAGTTTCATTCAAAAACAAAGCAAGTTAATGGATTGTTTTGTGTTTCATCGAAGACTGGAGAGCGCATCCTGAATCGAAATACTCAATGACCTTTCATTCATTGGAGGCAGAGAGGTGAACTATCACCTTCATCCTTTGCACAGGAATGATGAGCTGAATCTGAAAGGTGTCTGAATGACATTGCCAATGGTTAACATGTATGGCAGAATTGTGCAAGAAGTCCGGCAAGGTCTTTGTTGGCATCAGGAGCAACTTGCTGCACTTTTTATGCGCTTCCCAAGCAGTGAGGCGGGTTCCTCATTAGGCAGTGGTAAGTTGCCAATCAGGAGGGATTAATGCTTGATAAAAGGTAGAATCAAGTGCCAAAACTCACCTCATTAAATTCCGCTTCCCATCTTACAAAATGAGCTGAAAGACCTCCTCGACTTTCGATTTCCCAATGTGAAAGTCACAGCGGGTACCTTCAACTTCAGTTCCCCACCTGCTCCAACTTCCATGTTGGGCACCAGGCACCAACATCTCAGGGAACACTCCACAGGCACTGGTCACACATAACCCACAATATCCAGAGACTTTGGCATCTGGCCTGTGCCAACCTCTGAGAACCTCATGGCTCATCTCCGATCCACTTACAGGGTACTTCTGCATCTAAATGCCGCACCTTGAGCTGCACTAGCAGTTACAGGGAAGATAGGATATGCTCAGGGAAACACACCGAGCTCATGGACTGGACCAAGCTGTATCCAGCTTACTCACTTTGTTTGCTGCACAGGACCTCCAGATACATCGACGACATTTTCTTCCTTTAGACTCGCAGCCAGGAATCACTGAAACGACTACATAGCGATATCAAGAAGTTTCATCCCACCATCAGACTTACTATGGACTACACTTCAGAATCAGTCTCATTCTTGGACACATGCGTCTCGATCAAGGACGGACACCTCAGTACCTCACTCTACCATAAACCCACGGATAACCTCACAATGCTGCACTTCTCTAGCATCTACCCTAAACATGTTAAAGATGCCATCCCATATGAACAAGCCCTGCGCATACACAGTGTCCGCTCAGACGAACAGGAACATGACAGACACCTAAAGATGCTGAAAGACACCCTCATAAGAACTGGAAACGATGCTCAACACATCGATCGCCAGTTCCGATGTGCCACAGTGAAAAACTGCAAAGACACCCTCGGAAGACAGATACAGACACGACTGATAGAGTACCCTTCGTCATCCAGTACTTCCCCAGAGCGGAGAAACTATGCCATGTTATTTTCAGCCTTCAACATGTCATCGATGATGATGAACATCTCACCTAGATCTTCCCTACGCCTCCACTTCTCGCCTTCAAACAACTGCCAAACCTTAAACAGACCATCTTTTGCAGGAAACTACCCAGCCTTCGGGAAAACATTGACCATAACACCACACAACCCTCCATGGCAACCTCTGCAAGACATGTCAGATCATCGACATGGTCACTACCATCACACGTGGGAACACCACCCACCACATACACAGCAGATACTCATGTGGCTCGGCCAATGTTGTCCACCTCATGCTGCAGGCAAGGATGTCCCGAGCATGGTATATTGGTGAGACCATGCAGATGCTATGACAACAACTGAATGGACACCGTGCAACAATCGCTAGATAGGAAGTACTGTCCCGTTAAGGAAGAACTTCAGCAGTCAAGGACATTCAGCCTCTAGTCTTTGGATAAGCATCCTTGAACTAAATCGAGATACACGACAATGCAGAATCCCAAGCGGAAACTGATAGCCAAGTTCCGTAGCCATGAAGACAGCCTCAACTGTGATCTTAGAATCATGTTGCGCTGCATGTGACCCCACCACACTGTTCTGTACCTGTAGAACCTCCCTTACTGTCCTGTTTTAACGCCATCATCTCGATAACTTGTTATGATCTCTCTGCCTTAATTGATTTGTACAGTTATGGATTACTTATTACTTTGGTTAAACCCTCAGCATGCGACTCATACCTATCGTGTTATTCCAGCCATTTGGTTTGTCTCCAGCACCACCTTATTTTTAATTTTTTGTAATCATCTCTCTGTCTCAATTGATCGGATTATAGGTCATCTCTTCATTTGCTATTCAGCTGTTGACACTTTGCTCACACTAACACTTTTGATCACCTCCATAGACTTATTATTCAGCTTGTTGACACTCCATTTAGAGTATTTGTACAAGTTTTATCCACCCCAGTCCAACACTGGCACCTCCACACCTCACTTTCTGTCACAGTGCTCGTACACTCTGAGCTTACCTGATGCTCACAGCATCCCTTCTTCACCTTGTCTGGCCTTTTTGTGCTCTGCCTCCTCAGCAAGAGACATCAGGCTCGGATAACTGCTGTATCACCACGTTAATTAGCACTGACATAAAGCCAAGAAACTGGTCATCTTTGTCAGCAGGCCTCAGTCTAGCCAAGGGACACAGCTTTTGCCCAGGTGATCCTGGCACAGTAGGTCAAGGACAGCTTCCAATATCATTCTGGGCCCTGCTTGGGGTGGGCAGGGTCAGGATCCTCTGCTTTTAAGGGGTGAGGAGCCAAACGTTAAGGAGCAGATCACCCTCCTTGACTCTTTCTGCTCTACTGTGGGCTGGTTTCCTCCTGGTGTGAGAGAGAGGCAGGTATCAAGGGAGATGAGGGTGGTAGTAGAGCTGTCAATTTCACTGCAGGTAGGGAGATGCCCTGAGCGAGTTGGTAGGCAGTGCAGAGGGCATGGAGGGTTAGTGGTATCAGGGGTTGGTGACAGTGAGTAAGGGAAGATGTTGCAGGCAATAGTCAGAGTGGGAGAGCATGAGACTTGGTGGGAAGTCGGTACAGTAGCAGAGAGAGAGTGAGTGTGAACTCTGAGAGAGAAGATGATGGCACTTACACTGGTGAAGCGGCAAAGATCACTGACCTTCTACCTACAGTGCTCCATATGGCTGAGACACAGAATGCAAACTCGCACCGGGCTGGCATGACTTAGTGTCATGGCCATCTCTGCTGGTCCTGGGTGAACAGGACATCCCACTTGAACAACACCCTGTCCAACAGGAGCTCCAGAGCACCCACTGCAAAGCAGGACAGCAAATTTCTATTGTCCCCCATGTCCAGGGCAAATATCCGGAACTGTACAGGACAGCTCTGGACTAACAGTGCTTGCCTGGGTACACAATGAGCTTTTAAAGATGGCACTGGGATGCTGGTCAATTGAAGGATATCTGATAAGTAGTGAGTTGTCCCAGGAATGGAACGTGCTAAGATGGGACTAGAATTGGACAGGAAGGAATAGGGTGGGTGGCTAATGAGACATTTCTGGCAAGACATAGTGAGAAAACTCACTGGGCCTCGTGGCAAATAAAAATTACCAAAAAAATTGACGTAACTGACACTCAGCTGAAAAAGCATACAATTCAACTTTAAAATCCTCCAATGCAGAACCCAACCAATTTGAGGTGGGCTCCAGAATGGGTGGCTTATTAGGTTCCACCAACTAACTGCCCAGAAAGCGGAGATATAAAACTTAATATGGGATATACTCTACTTAGAGACTTTAAGTATGAAACAGGAACCTACTTTTTGCTTTCAGACACTGACCAGGACATTTCTCGTATTTTAAGTTGCTCGAGAGTTCATCCCTTCCAATTTGTTAAATTGGGCAAATGAAGTACACAACTACTGAGGAGCTAACAGTCAGCAAACAAGCTATAGTTAATCCAAATTATGGTAAGTGTTTACTGTACAACTCACTGACCAGACGGGTAATCATAAACTATGTCACTTTCCTGAGGCTTTATATGCACAAATATTTAACTGCCTGTGTTAACAATTGATAGAATACAAAATATCTGGGTTAAGGGAATGAATCTGTCCAAGTATTCCAGTTTGTCTTAAAAGGTGTTGTTTTTACATCCTTGGTGTATGAATGAGATTTATTTGCTTTCTGGGGTGATGATAAGCTTTTCTTCAACCGAAAGCATTTCAGAAAGGCTTCCCATTCACACAATGCATCAACGTAACGAACATTAATTATAAGCTCAAACTTGTGATAGCCCACATGACGGTAGGTTATTCATTCATGAGATGCATGCTTCACTAGCTGGGCCAACCATTATTGCCCATCCCTACTTGCCCTTGAGCTGCCTTCTTGAACTGCTGCAGTCCATATGCTTTCGGAACACATTAGGGAGGGAGTTCCAGGAGTTTGATCCAGCAACAGTGAAGGAACAGCAATATATTTCCAAGTCAGAATAGTGAGTGGTTTGGAAACTTGCAGGTAGTGGTGTTCCCATGTATCTGCGGCCCTTGATCTTCTAGTTGGTAGTTTCCTTAGCTGGGTGTGTCCTGCGTAAAACTTCAGACCCACAGAAATGTGAAAGATTCGTAACCATGCTCTGCAATGGCCCAGCAAACCATTCAGTTCAAGGTCAACTCGGGAAGGGAAACAACTGCTGGTCTAGCCAGTGACACTCACATCCCATGAAATAACAAAATAGAGTTGTTGTAAGGAAAATCATCAAGCACATTAGCCAGAGAAACTCCTGCAGTAGTGTCCTGACACTCAGATAACTGACATCCAACAATTACTTTGTCCACTGGTGGATTCATAACCATGCACATTGTTCCAAATTCCCGAATTGAAAGGATATAAGATACAAACCATTTAAGGTATACCTTGCCTTGCTTTGATGGCTCAAAAGGTAAAATGCACTAGAGGACAGAAAGGTTCTATCTGCAACCAGTCTGCAATCATCTAGTGAGAAAAGGAACACAGGCACATTCCAATAGCCGAGGCATGCAAGCTGGAACATCTGGGGAAACACAGGATCAGTCATAATTCCAATTGCCACAATCCAAGTCAAATACCCTACATACGTTCTAGAGACTAGAATAACTGGCAATGGCAATCAAGAGCTACCAGCTTCTGCTGAATTATATCCCAGTATTAATCCTGAACCTTCAGATAGGAAGGACAAAGGGGAAAAGTACTGAATGGAAGTTCAGAAAAAGTAAAAGAAAATAATTGCTTGTTGTTGCAACACTTGCATTTAGTGTCATCAGTCAGCCTCACCTCAATTATTACCAGACAAGCTATTTATAGAGCAGGCTGAGGATGCACTGAGCTACTCAGCCAGCTTCACAAGCAAATTATAAGGAACCACGTGGAAAACCAGGGACTTGGAATCTGTTTTCTACCTCCTGCATTTAAGTGGCAGCATAACAAGGATTTGAAATTTGCTGGTTAAACTCATGTGGTATCATTTGAGAATATGTTATTGCACTTTGGAAAGTAGTTTGATACTAGAAAAATTACCCAACCCCACAAGAGCAAAGGTGAAGGCATTGTTGTTTGTACAAGTTTTGTTTAAATGTTATGAATATATCTCAATCTGTGCTCTCAGTTCCCCTGATCTCCAATGACTCTTTGACCCTCACCTTCTCCTTCCCACTATCAGAGATCAATGATTCAGCCATCGTCTCCCTGCCTTCTCAAACTTCATTCCAAAACCAAGTCGCCCCACTATCTGTCTCCCTACTTCAAAAGTCTCTTTAACAATGAAGTATCACTTTTGGCAATGCGATTGGTCCTTTTAAATCATCATCCTACTTGGCATTCACCTCCTTTTTTTTAAAAATGCTTTGTGCTAATCTTCAACATTAGATTCAAAAAATGAATGCCAGCTATTGAAAGATTTCCCAGAACAAAGGAGTAAAATAAAGAGAAGAAAGGTTTAATTCAGAACCAGAGTATTGTTTCTGAACGCAGAGAGGGAGAGTTTAGTCACTGGAGTCTAGTTCTTTGTCCTGAAATGAAAGCATCAGACACGGAAAGCTACTGGCTCTTGGAGCTGTCTGTCATTCCTATAGAAACCAGTCCCTGAAACTTTGCTGAAATCATCTTCCAGATGGAAATGCCACACATGCTGTTAACACGATTTTCTGTCTTCTCATGTTAGTGCTGCTTGCTTTTTGTGCAGACCACATCAAAGACATCTACTTCTTCACAAAGGACCAAAGATCCACAACAAGGAGAAATGTTCTGTGCCATCAGGATTTCTTCCAAGTCATTGCAAGAATCACACAACCAATACTTTCCTTTGAACTTTCCTGATTTTTAATGAATGCACGACAACAGAACAACTTTGAGTATTGTCAATCCTAATCCAAAATCACACCCTGCGTGACACGTAGGCCAGATTTTATGATAGCAAAGCACCCAGTGGTGCCTACCATTAAGTAGATGAGAGGGCATAGGTTTAAGGCAAGGGGGAAAGATTGAAAAGGGACCTAAGGGGCATCTTTTCCATGCAGAGGGGCATGTATGGAATGAGCTGCTAGAGGAAGTGGTGGAGGCTGGTAAGATTAGAGCATTTAAAAGGCATCTGGATGAGAATATGAATAGGAAGGGTTTAGAGGGACATGGCCCAAATGCTGGCAAATGGGACTAGGTTTATTACTCTGAAGGGTCTGTTTCCATGCTGTACATCTCTACGACTCTAAGTAAACTTGTTTCCACACCCATCAGAAGATTTTTCTCTACAAAGCTGCTGAAAGTGATAACGGTTCAATGAGAGGAACAGATAATCTTGGACATGAGGAAGCATGAAAACTGACACACGATTTAAGATTTCGGAAACAAATGGCAGGCTGGAGAAGGAAGGTGAATTTAAGGAGGTTAATTCAATGTTAAACTTGGTCCAGGGAAGAGATAGAAGAGACATTGCATAAGACATAGAATTTTCTTTAAAAGTAGTTTTTAATTGTGATAGTTTTAAAATCTCCTCAAAAATGTCAAAACCTGAATGTATGACACTCACACTTGGAGTACATAGATTGATGCATTAAGGTTTAACTCCAAAAATGGAAAGTACATAACAAGAATCATTGATGTGGATGGGGGTAGCTGCCCTTTGGGAGTGTGAAAGAAAACACAGAACTGGTGACTCAAATTAAATGAATGTGGTGTAGTTTACTGAATGAATTAATTGCAGAAAGATTTTCTTAACCACAAGCAAAGTATCTTAACACTAAATTCATGGTTTCTGATTTTGTTTCTAAATTCATTGACTTTGGCATCAGACATAATAAGTTCATTGAATTCACTTTGACTATGGCGCCACCATAGGATTCTAATGCAGATCAGACATGGCATTTTTAGAAACATCCCCTCCGTGATCCACATGACTTGTTTTGAACTATTAATATCCCACACTTTGAAAAAGAAGCACACAAAATAAATAGTGACACGGTGAGAATATTTCCAGTCTTGGTGAGTATCTTTCTGTGTCAACCATCCAACTGTTCCATTCAGTTCAAACATGATCCTTAAAGACCTTGTCAAGGTAAAAAGTCCAAAGGTTGGGCTACAGAAAGTAGACCTTGGGCGTAGCTGCAACGTAGGTGTTATTTCTTTCGAGGCACCTCTTAATTGCATAATATGGGATCACTAATACACTTTACACAAATAAGTTGCATTCTTTTTCCTTGCCACCAACACCAAGTCTACATATTTTCAACATTTAACCTCACCCCATCCTCATCAGCCAACGCGTAAAGTTCCTATAACAAACGTGATATTCAGCAATTACATTCAAATTTGAAAATAACCATAGATTTTGGTATTTTAATCTACCATCTCCTCAAGAACCTGCCTGATTGATAAGTTGTGACAAATGGAGTCACACAGGGATCTGTGTTAAGGCCTCAACTTAAAATTGTATCAATGATAAATGTTGCTAAATTCACAGATAATGCAAAGGTAGGTAAGAACATAGACTGTGACAAAGATGTCAGGTGTTTCAGATGGATACAGGTAGGTTGAGTGACTCAGCAAAAATCTGACAGATGGAGTATCATGTGGGAATATGTGAAGTTGTTCACATTGACAGGAAGAATGAAAAAGCAGCAAAACACTTAAAACAGAAAACAATGTGGCAATTCAAGATGCAGAGGGATCTAGCATGTTGTGCATATGTCACAAAATGTTAGGCTACAGGTAGATCATGTAATCTCGAGGCTAATGGGATGCTATCCTTTATTACAGGAGGAATTGAGCATAAAAGTAAGGATGTTATGCTTCGGTTATACAGGGCATTACTGAGACCACATCTCAAATATTGTGTGCAATTTTAGCTTTACTGTTTAATGAAGGATGTAAATGCATTGGATGCAGTTCAGAGGCGGCTTACTGGATTGATATTTGGAAATGATGGGTTGTCCTGTGAGGACAGATTGGATTTGCTGGGCTCATTCCCACTGGAGTTTAGAAGAGTGCGGGGTAATTTGACTGAAATTTATAAGTTGCGAATTCTGCTTGAAGCCCGAATGGCTTTGAAAAGATGGACATGGGAAAGATGTTTCTTCTTATGGGCCAGTCCAGAATTAGGTTGACGCTTTCAGGATAGGGATGAGAAGAATTTACTTCTCTCAGAATGTTGGTACAACTTTGGAATTCTTTGCATCAGAAAACAGCGAAGGTGATGTTACTGAATCCATTTAAGGCAGAAGTAGGTTTGTTCCCTTGCCGAAAAAAAATTTTTGGTTTAATGGGGGTTGATGGGATCAGCTAGTTTATTGAATTGTAGAGCAGGGTCAAGGAGGTGAATAGTCTACCCCAGTTCATATCTTCGTAGAACCATTTTCAAATGTTTCCACTCCACAGTTTGGCTGCTGAGAACACTGAAATTCATTTGCACTTCAACCACATTGTCGAAGTGCCTTAAAGGGTACTTGAATTTTTGCCATTGTCTGACGATGAACCACCGGAAACTGGTTATTTCAGCATCAAGGTCTCCCAGATAATTTCTGAGTGATCTCAAACTTCTGTCACAACATTAGAACATTGTCTGTTCAATGAAGTTGCAACAACAGCTTGCTGTTGGTTTCAAATCATTGCTGAACTCAAGAGTGCATATTGTATTTCTGGTGGCAATGTTACCATTCTAATGATTTTTGAGGATCCATCATGATATGTGCTTCTCAAGATCAAGGCAGTGACTGGTCCCTAATCACGTGATCATTTGGTCTTGGGCATCTTCCTCAGGATAGACTCCTTCCTCTTCCATTCTTGCAACAGTTTTTCACTAACATGACTCCTCTCATTGCAGCACATTTATTTCATGTATCTGCAATTTTTTATTGCAAAAATGTACATTATGCAAAAAAAATCTTCATACACATGCACAGGTTTTAGAGCAGCTCTGTACAGTGTTTGCGTATCCAGGAAAACAAACCTTTTATGTGACACTCTCTCCAGTTGCAAAAGCCGTTTCTTACTTATGCAGGACACTTCTTACATACATTTACATTCACCACTTTTCTTCTAGTTTTGTGAAAACAGCACCTTGTTGTCTGCCTCTATTGTTCCATACAATGAAGTTGTAGCATTTGTGCAATATATATGGTGCAGATATTTAGAGCTGATGAGTCGAACTATAAGTAAATTTAAGGCATCATAGTCATTAACTACTGTCAACCAACCTCTGACAACACTGACCATTACCTAGATTATATTGTGGCACTGACAGGGTCTGATAATTGAACGGACCCTCATTATACTTTGGCAGGAAGACCTCAGACGGTGGTCTTTCGCCACTGCATGTTGGTGGCAGCTGCCCCAAGCTTTAGTGTGTCCCTCAGCACGTAGTCCTGGACCTTGGAATGTGCCAGTCTGCAACACTCGGTCAAGGTCAACTCTTTACACTGGACGACCAACAAGTTTCAGGCAGACCAATAAGTATCTTTCACTGAGTTGACAGTCTTCCAGATGCAGTTGATGTTTGTCTCGGTTTGTTCCCGGGGAACTGCTCCTCTATAGGGCTGCTCAGGATACAGATCACACTGCATCTCTCTCCAGAGCTACTTTACAAAGGCATATTCCAGAAGGAGACGTGTGACGGCCTCTTCACCATCGCAGCTGCTTCAAGGGCAGTGTGCAGTGGTACAGAGAATCCGAGTTTACATGAAGGATCTTGCAGGTACTGCCCTTATCACCACCAGCCAAGCAATATCTTAGTTTGTGTATCAGCAAATATTCCATCTTTTAGCTTAAAAGCAGCTTCGTATTTAATTCTTCTTGTTTGAGGATCCGCTTCTGTTTGTCATTTGCCATGTCATACATGGTCTGCCCTGTGTAATCTGTGTCTTAAACTGCGGTAGTATGTGTCAACACAGTCTGTATCACCTTCTTGAACCCCTATACCCCAATTTATAGTCTGAAGTCAATAGAACATGCACTTCTGGAGTGAATGTTGAATATGTTCAAAAGCACGATTTTATCACTGAATAAATAAGGTTGTCTTATACACCACAATATAAACTAGGTAATGGTCAGTGTTGTCAGAGGTTGGTTGACAGTAGTTAAGGACTATGATGCCTTAAATTTACGTACAGTACTAAGCATTAACTCTAAATATCTGCACCATATATATTGCACAAATGCTACAACTTCATTGTATGGAACACAGAGGCAGACAACAAGGCACTGTGTTCACAAAGCTAGAAGCAAAGTGGTGAAAGTCAGACTGAAATCTTTAAACTCTGTGTTTAAACGCTCATCTGCCCTTCAATCAGAAGTTGTTGTACCATTTAAATACATATAACCTCATCAAGCATTTAACCACAAATTCTCGCACCACAGTGAAACATGAAAGATAATTCTTCTACGGACTGCAAGTCATAGAAGTCCGAAGTTTCATAATTTTCTTCTTCTTCACCCCTCCTCTACTGCACTGAGTCATTACTACTTGTTTGAACTATTGGAAAGACTATTAAGAGGTAATTCAACTATGGAGGACAAGACAAGCCAGCCTTATCCTGTACTCACTCAAGAGAAGCTGCATATTATTTAAATGAAGAAAGATTGCAGAACATTGGAGCATAGAAGCACAAGACCATAAGACGTAGGAACAGAAGTAGGTCATTCAGAATTTCTTCTAAAGGAGAGTCAATACTGAACTCAAAACGTCAGCTCTGTTTCTCTCTCCACAGTTGCTGCCAGACCTGCTGATTTTCTCCAGCACTTCTGATTTGATTTCACAGAGACATTAGTTGCCCATCCTTAATTACCCTCAAGGTAGTGGTGGTAAATCACCTTTCTGCACTGCTGTCTCCCTAATGCTTAGATAAGGTAAATAAAGAAAAACTGTTACAAATAGTTGAATGTACAAAGACTAGTGTGATGATGGTATGGCTTTAAGAGATTTTTAATTCTTTTTTAAGAGAGAGATTAAACAAGAGGTATCCAGCAGTCTGTGGTAATGAGGCCTTGGGTATTTTTTTTAAAGTTAGAACAATAGAAACTGCCTGGGTGGTGTGGCTACCTCTCACAGACCAGGATTGCTAGTTTTATTTTGTTCTTAGCTTCAGCTTTAGCATTTGCTGGTGAGGGCTTGAAGAGGTATAAGCTAATTTGTCCCCCTTTCTCGGTTACAGCTAGAAGCTAGGGGTTCTCTCTGCTGCTAGGTTATCTGTGAAAGAAAATCTTTTTTTCTGAATTTGCCTTTTTGCCAAGAGGTGTGTTTATGGCATGTTACTATATTGGAACTGTTAATTAGTAATAGGTATTGTATCTATTATTCAGATAAGTTCTCCAATAGAGTTAAGCTATTCTGAGTTCTTCTTTCCTTTGTTTGTATTTTAACTATAGTGATTAAATAAATTGTATTTTGCTTAACATCGAGCAGCTTGACCAATCAAATTGCATCTGGAGCACATCGCGTTACAGTTGCCTTTAAAGTAAGAAAAAGCTAGGGTTAGGATACCTTCTTAAAATATTTTGAAGGGATATGGTCCATAAGACTAGGGACACAGATTTGGCTTTGGGCAACAGCTGAGGGAGGCCAGGAATGCAAGAAATATCTTAATGAGCCAAAGCCTGACATGGAACTTGCTATCTCTGAAAGTGGTGGAGTTTATAATGACTTCAAATAAGGAGACTGGATGGAGCCCTTGAGAAAAATAAAGTTGCCTGCCTGTGGTGATTGCTCTACAGACAGTGAGTACAGAGTCGATAGGCCAAATAGCCTCCTTCTGTACCACAGTAACTCCATAACTCACTGTGACGTTTCACATTCACTTAATGACCTTGTACCTTCTTAGCATGACTACATGTTTCATTCATAAGCGAAATACTGAGATCATTGCAAATCTGAAATAAAAACCAAAAATGTAGGAGACACTCTGGTCATGCAGCATCTGCGGAGCAAAATATAGTTTAAGTTTCAGTTTGAGTCCTTTGGACCCAAGTTCATGTTCAAATATTTAAAGGAGTATTTAAGACAATGTTGTGAGACATCATGACTGGATGAATCCAAGACTGGAATGCAGAACATCACAATAAACGAATCGCTAAATCATCGGGGATAACACAGATGTATGCACATTATGTTAAAATGTATAAGTGACATTCCATTTTACTGTCACTACAAAACTACAAAGAATTGACACATTTTCCACGGAGTAAAGCAAGCACCAGCAAAACTATTTCCCCTACTCCTACTAAGCCGACACCTGCAGCTTTCATTCCAGTCATAAGTGTGAAAAGATTCAAACACCTTAGACCAAATACAACCCCGTGTAGCAAGGAATGTGCATTTATATGACCATATGACCTGATAATTCCTTGGATTTCTAAACCACGTTCAGACACTTCAGGTTCAATAATTGCCCAACTTTCTGACTGGACATCTGTCCACATATAGACTCTAGTCATCCAGAGACCCAGGAGGGTTCAAAACCCACCACAACATGAAATTTAAATTCAATTATTAAAATCTGTAATTGTAGGCAAGTTTCAGTAGTGCTGCTGTCAACCAACACAGCTGAATTGCAAAGCGAGGGACCAGAGAACTTAGGGTGACTACGATATAATGTCTTTGAAAGGAGAGGAGCAGAGATGCTTAAATTGAAGGGTCATTGCCAGCAGTTAGCCCCTGCGCATTGAACCACTGACACAGGAATACATTAGGTACGTTCCCACTGATTGCACATCAATCGATTAAAATCATGGGTGGAGTGCCTGCAATATCCTGATATACATGAGCCAATGGCCAAGACATTCTGCCACAATGATTTGTCTGACCATCACCCTTTAGATAAGGATTTTGTATTGATTGAAAGGGCCTTGGGGAGTGTTGTAGAATAGACAGACATAGGGGTTCAGGTACATAATTCTTTGAAGTTTGCGTCACATGTAGACAGGGCAGTTAAGAAGGCATTTAGCATACTTGCTGTCAGTGCTGAGGCCTTTGAGTATAGGAGTAGGTAAATCACATTAAGTTTGTACTGGACGTTGATAGGGCCTCTTCTGGAGTTCAGTTCAGATCACCATGTTATGGGAAGGATATTATTAAACTGGAGAAAGTTCAAAAGAGATTTATGAGGATGTTGCCAGGAATGGAGGGTTTGAGATATTAAAATAGACAGGAAAGGCTGGGGCATTTTTCATTGGAGCATGAGAGGTTGAGGGGTGACTTTACAGAGGTTTTGAAAATCATTAGGGGTATAGATAAGGTGAATGGCAGGTTTTTTTTTCCCTATGGTGGGGGATTTCAAGACTATGGGGTATTTTTTAAGGTGCGAGGAGAAAGATTTAAAAAGGAGATGGGCAACTTTTTTGTTTACAGATGGAGTGGTTTGTACGTGGAATGAACTTCCAGAGGAAGTGGTAGATGTGGGTACAGTTACAAAGTTTAAAAGATACTTGGATAAGTACATGAATAAGAAATGTTTGGAGGAGTATGGGCCAAGCGCAGGCAGGTGAGACTAGTTTAGTTTGGGAGTATAGTCGGCAGGGACTGGTTGGACCAAAGAGTCCGTTTCCATGCTGTACAATTCTATTAATGCTCTGGTACTATTATTCACTTCATTACAGCATACTCTAGAAATCCCACCCTTAAAACACTGCTCTCTTGAGCAGGCTGACAGGAATACCTAACATTTTCACACCATAACATTTTGCCTGCCTTCATCCTAAATGATTTTGACTAATAGAGACCCCCAGCAAGTTAAGTATTTGCTTAGAAACTGTCTACGCCTCCTGACCTCATGAATCAAACAGGCTGAGAAAGAGCCAGTCAATAAGGTTCCTCCAGCAGCACCCTTTGTAAAAAGAGAGTGCCAAAAACAAAGCTCAAAACAGGATCCATGTCATACTCAGCCTCAAAAGCAATACTCAGGGCCAGGCTTTTAAACTAACTTCATTATTGCAAAATAACAGTACTAGTCGAGGTCAAGATTTGGTACTTCTTTTTCACCAACCCATGCATTCCAGAGAGCTTCTGCCCAGCACAGATACCTTCTCCTCACTTTCTAGAAAACAAATGGAAGTTATTGGTAGACAGGTTGCTAGGAGATCACAGCTGCTATGGTAACAGTCTTCATGGAATTCGATCCTTGCACAGCCAAGCAAAAATGGGTTAGACTTGAACTTTTGTTTTGCTTTACAGAAAGTGTGCTGAGTGAGTGATCTGGAGCCAGCGTATATGCAAGGACCTCTTAAAGGGACCATATGCTTTTCTTTTATTAAACGCTTTCAGTCCATGAGCCCAAATAAAATCAAACACAAATTGTATCCAGGTCATATTTTTACATATGAGAGACAATTTGGTTGGATGAGAAAGCTTAATGTCGAAAACATGCACATGACGGCACTACAGCATCCTCCCACTTTCTAAAGCATGCCAACCAGATGGCATTAGACTATATCAATGACTAGGGAGGGTTTGATTGGTGCCTGAAAGAAGGTAGAGAGATTTGCAAAGGCTGTCTTCATTGGCTACTAATACTGACAACAGATCCAAGCAAGAAACGCAATGTGCATGGGGGCTGGATTGGATGGAGCAGAAATTTTGATTTCCCAACACTGGGTTGGGTTGGATTTGTGGCATATGAGTCCTTGCTGCCCCGTGGCGGGATTCCAATTGTAATACTGTACATTTGAAAGCCAGGCACGTTCTATAGCAGAAATCTCTTCTTTAAGCCTAGCCCGACCTTCAAGATACAGTCACTGGTGCACAAGAAGCCAGTGCCAGCTGTTTCATGATCCTTTAAGGATGGCACAACAGCAGTCCCCTTCACTTTCTTAAACTCGGTGGCACAAATGAAGGGAGCAAGGAGTACAGCAGCTTTCTTAGAGGCTCAGAACCACCAAGAAAGCAGGGAGGTTTAGCGTGGAGTGGGGTCAATGGCACAGAGTAATGAAAGAGGAACAGGCAGGGTCTCTGGACATGTTAAGGGGCTGTGGGAACAGTCAATCAAAGTGTGAAAATGAGGGGTGTAAAGGGCAGTGTCAGTATGTTCTGCATCAGGTCCATCTCAGGGGGCCAGCTGGCAGGATCCATACAAGCTTTTGAGTTCACCTACAACATTTTAATTACTCTTGCTAAGAGTAATCTCAGACAAGCTCCTTTGTGGGATCGAAACTGAACTTGCAGATTCAGTAAGATGCCACTGACTGGCAGGGGGTAAATCAGACATTTAAACCGTTATAAAGCGGAGGTTGACCCCTCTCTGAGAACTAAAACCGAAACACCCAAAGTGAGCACCTCGCCTTATAATCTGTAAAAAGACCGTGAAAAGTGGTGTAACCTGCCTTTCAGCAACTTCCAGTGGTTAAATAAAATAAATCCCTGACACTCACTTCAAAAATTAACAAGTAACAATTTATTTATGTAATTCTAACAGCGAACAAATTTACTAAACTATTAATGAACCAAATAAATCCCATCTAACTCCTAATAATTCCCAAACAAAACAACATTCTAATGGTATGCTGTTTCAATAAATATAAGTCCCACTTATAAATATAGATAAAAGAATTTAGTCTCTCAAAATTGCAGCCAGGTTATGTGTCTTCCAGAATATTCTGTGCCTTCTGCATCGATTCTTCTGTCAGAAATATTAACTAGTTGTGCCATTGGTATTTAGACGGTGCTTTCTCTAAGATATAGAGGAGGCTGTAAGAGTCGATGATTCTCTCTGGAAAGCTGAGGGATGCTAGCTCTGGCAGATGGCAGTTAGCTCTGGGGCTTTGTCCAACTGTCCCTTTCTTTTATACCTGTGACGATACATCAATATTTCTTACAATAGGATTGGTCCTATGTTGTCAAAACAATCAGATTTAAATTTAACTGGTTTTTAGTATCTAACAGTCTGGTTCAAATTGATTGGCTAAATTCAAAAGCTTGTTGTCTTGGTAAACTGCTGCTTGGCCTGCTAATGTACGGCCTTTTGATACAAATGTTCCAATTCAGGTGCTCTCTGTGTACTTGCAAACTTTCAAGCTGCTGCTCACAGACATCCGTTTTAAATCTCTAAGCACAAAAAAACACCTGATCTTTTAAAGGGACCACTCAATGTTTCCTCCCCTGGCATTTTACAAACACCAAATTCTAACTTCCTGCCTCCCAAACCACAAGTACTTTAGCCAACTTCGCAACAAAACAAATATTCAGGACAGAATGAACATAAAAACACATCATTTCTTCTGCAATAAAGATGTGTCCCTTACTCCACTGCAATCATTGGTATGTGTCAACCATGTGGCACGCTAATACAGTTAGCTAACTACAGTCTCAACAAATAACAATGTTATACATGTAAATAAAGTGAAATCGACATGATGTGAAATATTTACATGTGAAATTTATACCTGCAATGTGACTGCGCCACATTTGTGCTCTCGCTAAGTCTTATGTTAATGACGATGATGTTAGGCGGGGAAGTTGGGGTGGTGATGAAGGGCCTCCCTATTTATCGAGGAGGTTATTTTGTTGCCCCCCTCACCTGCTATTTCATCAGGTAATGGAGGGAATTATAAATTGAAAGTCTCCCTTTGTGTGTGACTCCAACGCATGCTGACACCACTTTAAATTTTGATTGTGGTCCTGAAGGCATCAGCAAAAAGCGAGAGAACAGAAGTGGTGCATAGTTTCATTTTCATCGTCAGTAACAACCACCACAATTAAAACTCCACACCCACTCTGTGAGAAGCACTTTGATCACAACGGGGACATTTGCCTTCTTTCATATTTACTAACAAAGTTAGCATAAGTATTGGTGCTGAAACATTGTCACTCTGGAGAATCATTAAGTGCCAAACTGATAAGAAATTACCGAATGCTATTAGCCAAAACTCTAATATAATTGCTTTGTAATGCACTGATTCAGCTTACTTTGTTGCACTTTTTGAATTTATCACTAATCTTGATGGCAGCTAAGTTACTCCAAAAATGCTTTGTATGTGATACTTCTCATTCTGTGCAGCACAGTGGCTCAGCAGTTAGCACAGCTGCTTCACAACACCAGGGACCTGAGTTCAATTCCAGCCTCAGGTGACTGTCTGTGTGGAGTTTGCACATTCTCCCCATGTCTACATGGGTTTCCTCCCACAGTCCGAAGATGTGCAGGTTAGGTGGATTAGCTGTGAGAATTGCAGGCATAGGGTAAGGGGGTGGGTCAGTGTGGATTTGATGGGCTGAATGGCCTGCTTATGCAGTGTAGGAATTCTAGTGTTCAATTATTTAGCATCAAACTGAGAAAGCAAATTATGATTCTCAAAGATAAATCACTCAAAATCTGAAGGCAAAGCTCTACTTGGCTGAAGTGATGCTTTGGCTGTCAATTGATAAGTATCAATGAATGACTCTTACAGATGACCAAAAGCTGAGTCAATGGTATAGGTTTAAGGAGCTCAAGTGTTAAAAAGGGTTGAGAGATGGAGAGGTTAAAGGAGGCTGTTCCTTTGTTTAGGACCTAATTATTTGCTGAGGTTATGGATCATGAATGTTAACCTGAGTGATTGAATCGTCCACAGAGATCAAACTAACAGGAAGAGGTCATGGTATCATTTCATATGAGTTAATGGTTGCTGTACAGTGGAAGATCTTCCTGAACAATGGCAGAATTGCTTAAGTGCTTTCTCGGGATGCAGCGACAGGCCTGCTGCCAATGCAATAGGGACCACACTTACCAGGTACGATGGGATCTCTGTCCTCTGTGGAGACACTTTTGGATGCCCTCCAGACTAAAGGCACAGCTGGGAATGCCTTCTGTGACTGAAACTCCACCCAATGGAAGAACAAGGTCCCCTTTCATGTAATGCACTGATGAAGACTGTTAAAGACATCTACATCAGTTAAGTGCACCTGACTATATCAGAGCATTGAGCTCCAGTAATAGGTTTTTATTCCAAACAGTCACTTGCCAGATCTTGCTCTTGTAATGGCTGGTACTTTTACTTCAATCAATGCATAAATTGTGGGATTTAGCAGTAAAAACAAAAACCTTGCTTGTTCCAAGTGGAACAAGCTGCAAGATAGAAACTAAATGATGAGTTTTTTTTAAACTATTGTTGGTTATGGTGGCCCAGAGCTTGCAGTTTGACGAAACAGTGATTCTTCACTATGCTAAAAACTGCCAAGTACTTTCCATGGTCATTGGATCAAGTGAGGGTCGGCAGGGCGAGGGGGTGGTAGGTGGTGCAGGGGGTAGGATGTGAAATTTTTCAGCAAAGCAAGAGTCAAAAGGTTTAAATCAGCATTCAGATGGTCCAATCCTCAATACAATATGTGAGGCAGAATTTTATTAACATTCAAAACTTTTTCAGGCTTTGACATCAACTGCATGTTCTGACCCTGTTTACTTTTGTGATGTACCGTTAACAGTGTAACCTTTATGAAGGCAGCTGACCCAGAACGGTGAGTGAAACAGCAAAGACAGAGGCTTGATCTAACGGGCAGCGTTGGACACTCAACTAACCATACAAGGAATCTGGAACCCTATGAGGCGGTAGGGGAACACAAGAGCATCTTAATATGGAGATGCTATTGGAAAACCATTTACCGTTAAATGGTACGGTTTCGGAGAGCCATCCGTATGGGAGGACAATAGTTATGATTGAGGCTGCGATATTTACATTGCCACAGCTCCTGCGCTGGGCTCGTGAGGAATTCGGATTCCCGGCCTCGGCGCGGGCACGGACCCCCAGCCTCAGCGTGGACACGGGCTCCCGGCCTCGGTGCGGACACAGACCCCCTGTCTCGGCGCAGACATGGGCACCCGGCCTCGGCGCGGACAGGGGACTCCGGACTCGGCGCTGACACGGACACCCGGCCTCGGCGTGGACACGGGTCCCCGGCATCGGCGCGGACACGGACATCCGGCCTCGGCGCGACCACGGGCTCCCGGTCTCGGCGCGGACACGGACACCCGGCCTCGGCGCGGACGCGTGCTCCCGGCCTCGGCGCAGACACAGACTCCCGGCCTCGGCGCGGACAGGGGACCCCGGTCTCAGCGCCGACACGGGCTTCCGGCCTCGGCACGGACGCCATCTCTTGACCTCGGCACGGACAGGGGACCCCAGTCTCAGCGCAGACACGGACTCCCAGTCTCAGCGCAGACGCGGACTCTCAACCTCGGCGCGGACACGGACTCCTGGTCTCGGCACGGACACAGACTCCCGGTCTCGGTACAGACACGGACTCGCAATACTCATGGCTTTGAGATGAAGCCCAGTCCAGTCTGGGTTGGAAGGAACGTTATTCTGGACTCTTATTTCTTTATTTTCCTAATTTATTTCTGGACATTTTATTTCTTTATTTTTCTCATTTTATCCCCTAAGAATTTGTACTTAAGTGTCTGTACCTCGGTACCTTGGTACCTAAGATGGCGCTGTAAGGGGTGGCTTGGAAACCTTTCACTGCACTCACGTGAGTACATGTGACAATAAAGCTAATTCTAATTCCAAGTTGCTGTTGACATTCAGACTTCGTGGGTGAGCCAGTCTGTCTCTGGGAAAGGACCATCAGCATCAATGGAAAAGCATGATGCCGCTGGCTGGTTGAGCCCCTGTCAACATGTCAGGGAGCTGAGCTACTATACAACATCTGGAAATGCCCTGTGCCCTTACCAAGCCTGCAGCTTCTTCAGGACTAGTAGAACATCTAGAGTCCAAACCCTTCTTGCATAAGCCAAGTATTATATACCATAATAGAAGAATTCATTGAAAGAAAATAAAGCGTTGTGAAGGTTTCATCTTTAGTCATTTTTGAGGACTTAAATTTGAAGGATTGTGGCGCTGGAATTTAATTAGCTTTTAAGACAGGTCAGTGATTTTAAAAAGGCATTTCTAGGAACTCACGTATTGTGATACAAACAAAGAAAATGCTGGAGAAACTTAGCCATATCTCCAGCAGTTTCTGTGTTTGGTTTCAGATTTCCAGAATCTGCAATTTTTCGTTTACACATGTTTGATGATGACTGTTTGTTTATGTCTGTCAGGTTTCAGTTTTCTGCTTCGGATATTGTCTGGACCAGCCTAGTGAAGGAAAGGAGCTTCCCAGCTCAGCTCTCCTGTTTCTGAAGAAATCCTTGTTGCGAATCCAGTGCAAAATCTGACTGTTCCCTTGAAGAGCATCCACAATAATTTTTAATATTGTGTTTCGTTGGGTAGATGTATTTACAATGTTTGATGATTTAGAACGCACGTGTCAGAACACCAGGCTGACAACCATCTGAACATTCCATACTCACTCATTCTGCCTTCAAGAACTAACCATCAGTGGTCAAAAGTGTATTTTTCCCCAAAGTTAACCTCTGCAAAGAGAAAAAATGTTATTCGTCCCTTTATCTGACATGATGGACTCAATGGGTCAAATGGCCTGCTTCCACACTGTAGGGACTCTATGAATGGTGTGTGGTTTGGGATATTGAAAACGCTTGATATTTACATTCGCATATTTCAAACTGTGTTAATTTGTTTTGAACCTTTGCCAAATAATGTCACGGTATCGCAAAGAATCAATAATGTTATTTCTTAGAGAAACCCAGTTAATGGAGCTTTGCATGCTAAACCTAATGCAGATGAAATATCTAATGGGCCATGTTGGTAGCTGGGTAAGATTTAAATTAATGTTGTGGTCAGTGCAGCAGTGAGACTGTAGAGAGATCCCGTGCACTCTTCCAGCCTCAGTCATAACAAAAGATTGGGAAAACAGATTTTTACTACAGAGAGAGAGAGAGAGAGATAAAAACGGAAAGATAATAAAAAAAACTTTTTGCATCAATCAAATTCTAAAGGAAGTGTAAAATTAAATGTTAAGGGCCAGATCAGTTGCTTGGGATAGCACTACTTCCAGTCACATTGTTAAAAATACACTTACATCTGAATGCAACAATCCTAATATTGTCTGAGATGATTACTGGGTCCACGAGTGGGCAAATACCACAGCATCATGCTTTTACATTGATTTCCATGTCAAGTTTATTGGTAAAGTGTTGTTATTATGCAGCCTGCAGAGAGACAGAGTGGGCTGCAGATTTACACTTCTAACTTCTACACTGTGGTGTTCCTTTTATTCCATAATAAAAGTGATTGCTGTTATCCTTATCACTATTCTCAAAGCAAACTGTGGGCCATTGAAATTCCAAGAAAAGTCACTCAAACCTCTTTTTCTTTACCTAGTTAATAAATTACTGCTAATAGTAAAAACCACTGAAAGAGCATTTTACCTGCTCTGTCTTGGGATATACTAGACCAAGGGGATTCTGTTTATCCTCGCACTCATGGATAGAGGTTTGGAGTTTGGAACTGCAAATCAGAGGGATTCAGAAACTTACAGAATTCTTGATTAAATATTTGTCAGAGGCAATAGACATTGCTTTATAAAGACAAAAGGCAAGGACACTGATGTGGAAGCAATGATGACGGCCCGCATGGGGCTGGAGCTATGGAGGGGAATGCTGATGTCTAGCATTGCCACCATAATCTATCGAAACCACGGGACCAAAATTCAAAACATTGCAAATTTGCTCAATACAAGCATCACTGAGCAACAAGAACTCAGATTTAATCATTACTGACACATTTTCATTCTTTTGTGAGCAGGTACAATGTCAATTAGGAAAAAAGGGTCATTATGAAATCGAAGCATACCTCCCAAAATGTTTTTTTTTCCATGGAACTGTGGGACATGGTTTAACCATTCACTATTCTCAACATGGCAGGCTCCTAATTGCAGCCACAATATTAGGATAAATGCCAACTGGAGGCATCCCATGGGCCATGATCAATCAGAGGGAAGGCTATTCTTGGTGAGCTTGTGCTCCCCTGTTTTTCAGCTACAGAACTACATCACTGTGCAAGACAACTAATTTGCCCTCTTTGGTGAAGAGGGGATCCAGGCTCTGGACACAAAAGAGAGTTACCTACTGAATTCCCTGTAAAAAAACAGAAGCTTAATCAAGCCAGAATTCACAGGTACAGTCATATTGTTAATCTCAGTTTAAAATATGAAAGAATTCTGGAATTTGACTCTGTCTTTTAATGTCAGCATTTTAAACATGGGTACGGCCTCTGGTTGGATTATTTTCCAGAATTAGCAAAGGCAGAAAGTTTGACTCTTTAATTATCCAGATATTTTTGGTAAAAAGATAAAATGCCAGCACTTTTAACGCATCATCTTATCTGACAGATCAACATTAATTTAGCAGCAAACTTTTTATTTTCACAAAATAGCTTTGCTGTTTACTGCCTGAGGAAACCTAAGTTTTTTTTGTGTAATGTATAACTTTCAGCAGACTGACAGGATATATGAGGATTAAAAAGGCTGCCTAGTTCACCTTACGCCACCTATTCTAAATTACCAATGACTCACTCTCATGCGCTTGGCTCTTAATGTGGCAGAATTTGCACTCCCATGTGGGGATATATATAGAGGAAGGTGGACATAGATTTATGCAGCATTTGGCATGCCAGTGTGCCATCACCATTTTGATCCTGTGACCATTCACTAGAATTTTCCAGTCATCACTCACCACACATCCTATAAGGCCATAAAACGTAGGTGCAGAAATAGGTCATTCAGCCCATTGATTCTGCTCCGCCATTCAATGAGATCATGGCTGATCTGATAGTCCTCAACTCCACTCTCCCCCGTTTCCTCATAACCCTTGATTCCCTTACGGATTAAAAATCTATCTATCTATTTCAGCCTTGAATGCCCTCATTGTGGTCCTGAAGAGAGGCCATGCCTGGAGGTGAAATCCCAGCAGCAAGATAGCCACCGGCAATCTAGGCAGACTTTCAGGCCCTCATCACTATCTTGGCAACTGCTATACAACTTCTAGTCCACAGTAATGTCCTGAAAGCTGGGACCACTCTTTGAGCTTGGGGCCTCCTACTGGCCCCGCAGTTTGAAAAGCCCACTCACCATCTTTAATATCACAGCCACCCTCTGGCCACTTATTGGCCAATTCAGAGAAAAACGCCATTGGGTGACTTCCCCAAAATTTCCTGGCCCATGACTCCAGGATATTCGTAAGCACAACTCTCCCAGAAGCTCAGCGCATGTATTAATTGCTTATGTGCAGAACTTCTTGTCCTCAGTCTCCTGACTGCAACTAGCAAATCTGTCTGACTTTCATGAAGTAATGTCCTTTTCTCATAAAGTTTATTATCTGACTACAGCAAGTCATCACTCAGTCACCTTTCTTCAAGGCTGGAAAGAGTGTGTTTCATCACTGACCCATCTATGGAGTTTGAATAGATCCCTTTAAAGATCGAGACTGGAGATACCACTCAAGGTAAGATTGAACTGGAATACGCGAGTTAAGCATGATGTCTTTTGCTTTATAGCCTTTTCGCCTGGCTATAAAGTCCAGAAATTATTTGGGATTTGTTTATTGATTTGTCCTGGTAATTGGAAAATTTGAGTGATACTTTCACAAATCCCGGCAACTCTTTCAACTTCACCCTGAGCTATTTCCACATCATTGATGGACCAAGTGGTGCGCTTTACAATTATCCACATTAAATTGTCATTGTTCTACTCACTTACAGATTTGGGTCCGATGGAATTCCATCTGGCTATTTATTTTAGCCTGTAGAGGGCTGCAAATGAATCCCTTTCTGGATCAACACAAGGAAGGACATAATTTTCTTATCTGATTTGAACACAATTATATGATCATTAATGAAATTAAGACGCTATAACATAACTACCATGACATTGCTAAAAATCGGCTTTTGCAGCAAACACAGGGATTGACCTCCATTCTATACTCAGGAACAACAAAACATCGTGAAGAAGATTTGTTAATATGTCCCACTTCACTGTATTTGTCCCCTCTGAAATAATTTCTCAATTACCACAAGGTGGAAAAAGATGCCTCCTTGATATGAATTCAGAACTTTAGGTCACTTTTGTTTTTGCTGGTCATGGTACCATGTCGAGCTTCTACAGTTATCAGATTTGTTTTAAAGTGGACTTTTTAAATTGCATTCTGTGAGGAAGCACTGAAAAAGGCCCACAGCAATGCTTCCTAAAATGAAAACACATGATCTGGCACTCCTACCAACTTGCATTGCTATTTATCTCTGAGGCAACAGATTTTTTTAGCATATTTTATATAACTTTCTATTCATGTAACAAGAAACATTTAACATGGCCTGAAGCCATGTTGATCATTTATAAACTTTTCAAAAAAAGCAGTGAACCTGTTACCCTAGTTACAATATGTTAAATATCAGTCTTTGTAAGTGAATGTATTTTTTTGAAAACTAAAATGCAAGAGACAAAAGCATTCTCCTGGTAGGCATCCCTGCTACTGTCTGTAGTTCAACATCAGTAACTATAGAGCACAGATTTTCTGTCTCGTCTGTCCCTCATCATGTTGGTGAACAAATTACCTATATGTTACAGACTGACAGGAGGCAACTACAAGGCAAGGTCTGCATGTTAACCCTTTAGACTCAGAAGCAGAATACTACCTCCAATCTATTGCGTCATTGTGTTGAAGAAATGCTTTGAGAGTCTTTGGATAGGTGGTAAAACAAAAAGGTAACAGCAAGGACCAGAGCGAGAAGCGCCTGAAGGTCCTGCCAACAGCAATGGGGCTAAAGAGTAGTGCAGAAGATTCCAAGAAGTCGTAGTCAAGTCAAAGGAAAAAAAGCTGAAGCAAAACAAAGAACTGCGTATGCTGGAAAGCTGAAACAAAAACAGAAATTGTGCAGGTCTGGCAGCATCTGTGGAGAGAAAGCAGAGTTTCAAGTCCAGAGACTTTTCTTCAGAAAGATAAAGGTTATTTGGGAAGAGATGGAGGGGCTGATTTTCATGAAGCTGCGGCTTTATCAACGTTGAATTACCATCCAAGACTTCTCTGCTTTAAACATTGTAGGGATGCCACCATCAGTTAAACATGTAGTAGTTTGAAAAGGCACCTCATCATTGCCTTTGCAGGGGCAAGATTTGTATTTTTCCATTAACATTGTGAGATCTACATATGGGAATTAACACAGCCAGCGCAGTATAGAAATACAATGAAACAATTTCAACATTAAACATATCATTCTGGAAAACAAATAAAGTCTGCTCACCTGGAATACTGGCTACGCATTTGGGCTCAGGCCCCTATAATCAGGCAGGCTCAGAGTAAAAGATCCCATTGAACACGGTGATCACAACATGGTAGAACTTAGCATTCAGCTTGAGAGTGAGAAACTTAGGTCAAAAACAACCATGTTAAACTCAAATTAAGTTAATTACAAAGTAATGAGGATGGCTGGAGTGGACAAGGAAAGGAATTTGGCAGCAAGCACCATTGAGGAACAATAGCAGACATTTGAGAAATGTTAATGACTCACAACAAAGAAAAATCACACTGAGAAAGAAGGATTCTAGGAAAGGGATAAGCTAAATTTAGTTAACCAGGGTAGTTAAGGATAACATCAGATTAAAGGAAAAAAACATACACAACATGGCAAAGACTAGTGGTAAGCGAGAGGATTGGAGCAGAGCTTTTAAAAAAAAAATAGATCATTAAGAAAAGGGAAAAGTAAAATTTATGGGTAAGCTTGCAAGGAATAACCAGTTTGTCAGCAAGATTTTCTTTCGATATATATGAGGAAAAGAGAGGGGCTGAAGGGAACATAGGCTCCTTAGAGAATGAGTCTGGAAAAATAACAATGGGGAACCAGGAAATAGCAAAGGAGTTGTACTCTGGAATACCAAGAACCACAGATGTTGGAGTCAGAGTCAATACAGTGTGGAGCTGGAGGAACACAGCAGGTCAGGCGGCATCAGAAGAGCAGAAAAGTCAATGTTTAGGGTTTACACCCTTCATCAGGACTGGCGGAGGAGATCACCAGTGGTTTGCAGTGGGTGAGAGATCCTCTGAGATCTTTACGGAGGGAGGAGGACAACTTCTTCAAGGTGGGCATCCTTTGAAGAGGCTTCGCAGTAGGGATTTCAGTCACTCAGAAATAGCAAGAACTGCAAATGCTGGAGTCAGACTCAATGCAGTGTGCAGCTGGAGGAACACAGCAGGCCAGGCAGCATCAGAAGGGCAGGAAAGTTAACACTTCGGGTTTACACCCATCTCCCCTCTACTACCCTCCCAGGCAGTGCATTCCAGACACCCACCATCTTCTGGGTATAAAAGTATTTCCTCATGTTATCTAAACTTCCAGCTTTCCACCTTAAATGTGTGCCCCCTTGTTACTGACCCTTCAACCAAAGGGAACAGAGATAGTAAGGACTGCCGATGCTAGAGTCTTAGATAACACAGTGTGGAGTTGAGGAACGCAGCAGGCCAGGCAGCATCAGAAGAGCAAGAAAGCTAACGTTTCAGGACGGGACCCTTCTTCAGAAATGGGGGAGGGGAAAGGGGATCTGAAATAAATAGAGAGGGGGTGCGATGATAGTAGGTAGATAGTGGAGCCGATAGGTGGGAGAGAAAATGGACAGGTCAAGGAGGCGAGGATGAAGCTAGTAAAGGTGAGTGTAGGTAGGCAGTGGTGACGATTGGTCAGTGAGGTGGGAGGAGCAGATAGGTGGGAATTGGGTCCTTCACAGATGCTGCCAGACCTGCTGAGCTTTTTCAGCAACTTTGTTTTTGTTCTTTATCATGATCATGTCTGATCATCAAGCTCAATATCTTAATGCCGGTCTTCGCCCATATCCTTTGATCCCTTCAGGCATAAGAGCTATATCTACCTCTCTTGTAAACACAATGTTTTGTCCTCAATCACTCTCTGTGAAAGTGAATTCCATAGGTTTGCCACTCTCTGGATGAAGAAATTTCTCCTCATGTCAGTCCTAAAAGGTTCTACACCTTATCCTTAAACGATAAACCCTGGTTCTGGGCTCCTGCCACCATCAGAACATCCTTCTTACGTCTACCCTGTCTAGTTCTGTTAGCATATTATAGGTTTCTGTGACATCACCCCTCATTCTTCTACATTCCAGTGAACATAATCCTAACCGAGTCAATCTCTTATCAGTCCTGCCATCCCAGGAATCAATTTGGTAAACCTTCATTCCATTCCCTCAATAGCAAAAACATCCTTCCTCAGACAAGGAGACCAAAACTACATGTAATATTCCTGGTGTGGCCTCATCAATACCCTGCATAATTGCAGCAAGACATCCTTATTCCTATACTCAAATTCTCTTGCAATGAAGGCCAACATGGTTTGCCTTCTTTACCGCCTACTGCACCTGCTTTCAGTGATTACTTTTAGTGACTGATGCATGAGGACACCCAGGTCTTGGTGTACATTCTCTTTTCTCAATTTACAGCCATTTAGATAATAATTTGTCTTCCTATTGTTGCTCCCAATGTAGAAAACCTTACATTGATCCACATTAAACTGCATCTGCTGTGCATTTGTCCCCTCACTCAACCTATCCAAATCATACTGAAACATTTCTGCATACTCCTCACAGCTCACCTTCCACCCAGCTTTGTGTCATTTGCAAATTTTGAGAAATTACGTTTAGTTTCCTCATCTAAGTAATTAACACACATTGTGAATAGCTGGGTTCCTAGTACCGAACCATGCGGTATCCTACTAGTCACTGCCTGTCATTCAGAAAAAGACCCATTTATTCCTATCCTTTCTTTCCTGTCTGCTAACCAATTTTCTGCTCATCTTAATACACCACCCTAATCCCATGCACTTTAATTTTACACTTTAATCACTTATGTGGGACTTTATCAAAAATCTTCCGAAAGTCCAAATAAACCACATTCACTCATTCTGCCTGATCAACTCTGTAAGTTATATTCCCAAAGAATTCCAATAGATTTATCAAGCATGATTTCCCTTTTAGAAATCCATGCTGACTCTGTCTGATTTTACTATTGTTTTCTAAGTATTCTGCTATAAAATCCCTCTATGCCTCCGAGTTTCCTAAGACCATGCCATTCATTGAGTACTCCCTTGTCTTTTACCTTTACCAAGGTGTATCACCTCACACTTATTAAATTCCATCTGCCACTGATCTGCCCACCTGACCAATCCACTTATATCCTCCTGTAACCTAAGACCTTCTTCCTCATTGTCAACCACTCAGCAAACTTACTTATCACCCCTGACCCCTACATTTTCATCTACATCGTTTATCACATCACAAGCAATAAGTGACCCAGCACTAATCCTGGGGTATGCAATGGGAAACAGGCATCCAGTTACACCAACAGCCTTCTACCACACTGTATCCTTAACATTAAGCCAATTTTGGATCCTTCTTACCCTGAATCCCATGTGCTTTTACCTTCTTTACAGTCTCCCATATGGAATCTTTTCAAAGGCCTTTCTGAAATCCATTTGAACTACATCAACTACACTATCCTTATCTACACACTTGGTCATCTCCTTGAAAAATTCAACCAGATTTGTTAGGCATGAACTTCATCTGACAAATCCATGCTGACCATCGCTGATCAAACCTTGTTTCTCTAAATGGAGATTAACTCTCTCCTTCAGAATTTTCTCTAATAATTTCCCTACCACTAATGTGAGGTTAGGAGGTTGAGTAGGTTGGGCCTTCTCAATGGAGTTTAGAAGAATGAGAGGCAACCTTACTGAATCTAATTCTTAGTAAACTTGACAGGGGCGATGTGGAGAGGCTGTTGCTCTTGCGGAAGAGTCTAAGACCAGAAGGCATAATCTCAGAGTACGGGGTCACCCTGTTGGGGCAGAGATGAGGAGGAATCACTTCCCTCAGACAGTAGTAAATCTGACGGCTGCAGAGCCTGGTTCATTAAGTATATTCAAGGCTGAGACAGACATATTTTTAATCCGTAAGGGAATCAAGGGTTGTGGGGAAAAGACAGGGAGGTGGAGTTGAAGATTATCAGATCAGCCATTGTCTCATTGAATGGTGGAGCAAACTTGATGGGCCAAATGGCCTAACTCTGCTGTAAAATCTTATTGCTTTTAGATCTCACAAATCCACACATATAAAAGCATTTCATTTAAGCTCACTGCTATACCTTATATAGTAATATGTGTGAGAGAGACGTCGAGACTGAGAGACTAGCCTTTGTGGTATAGAAACTTTGAGGCTACTGAAAGAAAATGCAACATGATAGCCTTGCATCCACTGTGCAATGTGAAAATAGGAGAGTTGTCTTCTCCTTTTCCCATTTTCAAGTATTGAAGGAGTTAACCCTTTCAAACAGCAAATGAGAGTTGAAGTATAATCACAACTTCAAACAACTCTTTAAAAGGAATGCTTTGTGCAGTAAGTTTTGACTTTTTTTTGTTTTAAACAAATACAGCCCCTGGATATACTTTCTTCCCTTGGTGATTAACAGTGCCGCTGTGTGTGAACTCACATTTCACTCACATTTCCTCTCTCAATAATGGGCTTGTTTCTAGAAGAAAGCCGATTGTTAGCCTAAACACTGATCATATACAAAGATGGTGCAGGTCACACAAGTTGCATAATTCGGGAAGGTCAAGAAAGTTCAAACTCTCAACTTTCACCCATATTCGAAGATTCACTTAGCACTGGCAGTGATGACTGCACCTCAAAGAGTGAACTACACTCACCACCTATATAGATCTGGAAAATAGTAGTTTAGGATTTACCTTAAAAAGTACCAGCCATTATATGTGCTCCAACTGTTTCAGTTCATTCAACAAAACAATAATCAAATTGTAGGCTGGAGACATCCAAATAACAATTGATAACAGAACAAGGATCAAATGGAAACTGCTAAAATAATCAATTTTTTACACATTATTGGAGCTCTTATTCAAAACTTGACTATAGTGATCTTTCTGAAAACTGAACATAGAACATAGAACATTACAGCGCAGTACAGGCCCTTCGGCCCTCGATGTTGCGCCGACCTGTGAAACCAATCTGAAACCCATCTAACCTAAACTATTCCATTATCATCCATATGTTTATCTAATGACCATTTAAATGCCCTTAAAGTGGGCGAGTCTACTATTTTTGCAGGCAGGGCATTCCATGCCCTTACTACTCTCTGAGTAAAGAACCTACCTCTGACATCTGTCCTATATCTATCACCCCTCAAGTTAAAGCTATGTCCCCTCGTGCTAGCCATCACCATCTGAGGAAAAAGGCTCCCACTGTCCACCCTATCTAATCCTCTGATCATCTTGTATGTCTCTATCAAGTCACCTCTTAACCTTCTTCTCTCTAACGAAAACAGCCTCAAAACCCTCAGCCTTTCCTCATAAGACCTTCCCTCCATACCAGGCAACATCCTGGTAAATCTCCTCTGCACCCTTTCCAATGCTTCCACATCCTTCCTATAATGCGGTGACCAGAACTGTACGCAATATTCCAAGTGCGGCCGCACCAGAGTTTTGTACAGCTGCAACATGACCTCATGGCTCCGAAACTCAATCCCTCTACCAATAAAACCTAACATACTGTACGCCTTCTTAACAACGCTATCAACCTGGGTGGCAACTTTCAGTGATCTATGCACATGAAACATCATCATATAACCTATTTTCAGTATATATAATCAAACCAGAAACCTGAAACAGATTCTCAATGACTTTAAGTTAACACCTTATTCAATACTGAAACCATTAAAAAATTATCTTGGTGAATCAAATCATAAGAGAGATTTGACACCTCCAACAAAATATGAATTCAAGTATTGTTTTACTGGCCTGTTGACTGAACCCCAGCTCTTCCAGGATGCATCCTGCAGGCAGTAGACATGTTGACTGTAAAGACCAAAAATACATTTGTGCATTTTCCTGACCACAGTATAGGAATAACAAATGCCTTCTGTACAAGAGTTCAACATCTAAACTGTACCCATACAGAGTGTGATAGTTTGACTGTTTAGATTTTCATGACAGAATGAAATTTTTTATGATGCACTAACAAGTTGAAAAGCTAGCTTAGAAATTGACACTGGTGCCACCTTTGTAGAATCATAGAATCGCTACAGTACGCAAACAGGCCTTTTGGCTCAACAAGTCCACAGCAACTCTGCAAGGAGCATCACACCCAGATTCATCCTGTATCCCTGCATTTCCCATGACTAATCCACCTAATCCACATATCCCTGGGCACTACGGGCAATTTAGCATGGCCAATCCACCTAACCTGCACATTTTTGGACTGTGGGAGGAAACCGGAAAAGCCAGTGGAAACCCATGCAGACATGGGGAGAATGTGCAAACTCCACACAGACAGTGGCCCGAGGCTGGAATCGCACCCTTGTCCCTGGTGCCTTGAGGCAGCAGTGCTAACCCACAGAGCCATCATGCTGCCCCACCTGAGCCACCACGCCACCCTTTGTCTTGGATGAAAGAAGTTTATCAATTTAGCAGGGCAAGAGATTTAGATGTTCATTTTGTCAAACTGCTAGGCCTAATCTTAAATTCACAAGGCCCTTTTTGTATTTTCGCAACCACTTAAAGCAAGTGCCAGGTCTCTTGAGGGTGTTCACCAGGGAACCAATGCCAGTTGAGGGATCTCTCTACAATGTTGGCTACCAACAAGCAGGGCAGGCATTGGGAACTTTAAAACCAGGAGCTATAACAGTGTTCCCCTAAATCCATAGTCCTCAGAGTAACCAGGTACATAAGCCACTTCAACCTCACATCCTTACCGAAGGCCTGTCATCGGCCATGGATTCTTTTCATGAGGCGACCTGCCTGTGAAGGTTCAACCCAAGGACAAAATCCTGCCATTAGCAATGCGTTGGTTCAGCAAGCTGCTGTGTCACCAGTGTACAACCTGAGTGGAACTAAACAGGCCTATACACACCTTAAACCCAATATGTATATTAGATATTCCTTCAGTGTCATTGTATCAAAATCGTGGAACTCCCTCCATGATGGCATTTGGGCCAATCAACAGCACATGGACAGCGGTGATCCAAGAAGGCAGCTCACCACTACCACCTCCTCAAGGGCAACAATGGACAGGCAATAAATGTTAGCCTAATTAACAAAGCCCACATCCCCTGAATGAATTTAAAAAAAGACTGGAGTTTTAAATCACTGTTTGGAAAATAATGCAAGTAATGGAGAATTGGCAAGTGGGAGCCTAACATAATATAATAACGGGACTTAATAAAGCAGCTTTGTTAGCCAAACTACGTTCAAAAAAAATATATATGACATTCAGCATTCTGTACTTCACCCAGCCTCTATTATTAAGTACATTTTTCTTCCCCCAATGCTATTCCATTTCCTGAGTGATAGATCTTTGCTTTGGCCTTGCAAATGTTCTCCTATAACCAGCTGTTGGGAGATACTCAGGCTGACTGGCTTGCCGTTGCCCACAGCACTTCTGGAAGATTTCTGTCGCCCTGTGGAGAATCACAGAAATGACTGGCACTCCAGCAAGCTAGCAGCAGGCTGCTGGTTTCAAAGAAATAAATTGTTCCCTCTAAAGCAATTACTTTTATACCTCAATGTAACTCATGTTGTTATTAGGATTACACTGAAGTCTAATGGTGTCTGCCCTATAACATCCACCTGAATGAACACTGACAGAAGCACTCTGACCTTCACAATACTAAACTGAACACGGGTGCCTGCAAACCAATCACTGACAGTGGTAAGGGAGGGAGACATTTGAGGTAATGAATCGAGAATTCCTTGCAGGATCTTGAAATGTGTTGGCTTAAGTACAATTATTTCTTTGTGTGCGCAGGTAACCTGAAAATCAAGCCTGGTGGGCTACAACAATGATATTTTATAATGCTGCTTTAAAACATTTATTTCATTTGCAAAAGGAGTAATGCTCCACCTTCCAAAGAAAATGTCAGGCAGCTGTGAACGTACACAGGACAAAGACACAGGGCTGATTTTCTTCTGCTTCAAGCCTTTATGTCCCTGGAATGGAGCAGAGGTAAAGGGAGCAAGACCTATGCCCTTTTATGTTTCCTAGGCAACTGCAGGGATATTCATGGTTGTGTAGGATGGGTGGAGGTGGTGGCGGGGGGAGGGTGAAGGAAGAGTACAGTGCTTGTGAGGAGGCTACTCGCACAAAAATGAAGCAGTAGTGAGATTGAAACATTGGCAAGTTTCTAGCTCCTATTCTTTTTCTATTATTATTAATTCACAGGATATGGGCATTGCTGGCTGGCCAGTATTTATTGCCTGTCCCTAGTTGCCTTGGGAAGGTGGTGGTGTGCTGCCTTCCTGAATGGTTGCCATCCATCTGTTGCAGAGACATCTCAGTGCTGTTGGAAAGGGTGTTCCAGGATCTTGACCCAGAGAAAGTGAAAGAACACCAATCGATTTCCAAGTCAGAATGCTTTGTGATTAAGCAGAGAAACTTGAGGTGGTAGTGGTGGTGTTCCCATATATCTGCTGCCCTTGTTCTTCCTTTTAGACAGTTCTAGCCATGGGTTGGATGGAGCTGTCTCAGGTGATATTAGGTGGAAGGCATAAGACCCCACATTTGGTGCAGCACAGTGGTTAGCACTGTTGCCTCACAGCGCTGGGGGTTCAGGCTTGATTCCACTCTTGGGTGACTGTCTCTGTGGAGTTTGCACATTTTCCCCGTGTCTGCACGGTTTTCCTCTGGGTGCTCTGGTTTCCTCCCATAGTCCTTCACCTGTGCAGGTTAGGTGTATTGGCTATGTTAAATTGCCCTGTAGTGGCCAGGGATGTGTATGTTCGGTGGGTTAACCATCATACATGCAGGTTATGGGGATATGGTAGGGGGGAGGGTCTGGGTAGGATGCTCTTCAGAGGTTCAGTGAGGATTCGATGGGCCAAATGGCCTGCTTTCTCATTGGAGGGATTCAATGATTCGATGGTAGCCTTGGCTGTGACTGTATATCTTACATGCCTGGGCACAAGCTAAGGGCTGGGCCGAGGATGTACAAATACGAGTGTAATGATCAGCAAAATACAAGCATGATTGAGATATGGTCAGCTGATAAGAAACCTGGCTCTGTGCTTTTTAATCGCCACAGCCAGTCACTAGCATTCTTCCTTAGGAGTCAGAAGAGCTTGTGCAAAGCGCCACTTTGGAAACTTGAGCACACAATTTTGTTTGACACACCAAGGCATTACTGTAGGACCGCTACATGTTCAAGCGGTTCTGTCCATCAAAAGGAATGTCAAAATGTGGCGTCATCTGATTATACCAGTAATTCAGGTAGATGTTAAAATCCTGTGACAAACTTTGAAAGCAACAGTCTCTGTCTGCTGTCCTTACCCAGCAAGACAAACAGCTTAACTCTTCGATTGCCCTCCGCTCCAATCCCAACCTCACCATAAAACCCGCGGAAAAGGGAGGCGCAGTTGTAGAATGGCGCACTGACCTCTACATCGCCGAGGCCAGACGCCAACTCTCCGAAACCTCCTCCTACCGCCCCCTTGATCATGACCGCACCCCCGACCACCAAACCATCATCTCCCAAACCATCCACAACCTCATCACTTCAGGTGACCTCCCACCCACAGCCTCCAACCTCATCGTTCCCCAACCCCGCCCCGCCCGCTTCTATCTCCTTCCCAAAATCCACAAACCTGACTGCCCTGGTCGACCCATTGTCTCCGCCTGCTCCTGCCCCACCAAACTTATCTCCACCTATCTCGACTCCATTTTCTCCCCCTTGGTCCAGGAACTCCCTACCTACGTCCATGACACCACCCATGCCCTCCACCTCCTCCAGAACTTCCAATTCCCCGGTACCCAACACCACATCTTTACCATGGACGTCCAGTCCCTATACACCTGCATTCCCCATACAGATGGCCTAAAGGGCCTCCGCTTCTTCCTGTCCCGCAGGCCCAACCAGTCCCCCTCCACTGACACCCTCATCCGCTTAGCTGAACTCGTCCTCACCCTCAACAACTTCTCTTTCAATTCCTTCCACTTCCTACAGACAAAGAGGTTGGCCATGGGTACCCACATGGGCCCAAGCTATGCCTGCCTCTTTGCAGGTTACGTGGAACAATCCCTCTTCCGTACCTGCACTGGCCCTAAACCCCATCTCTTCCTCCGTTACATTGGTGACTGTATTGGCGCCGCCTCGTGCTCCCATGAGGAGCTCGAACAGTTCATCCACTTCACCAACACCTTCCACCCCAACCTTAAGTTCATCTGGACCATCTCTAACACCTCTCTCTCCTTCCTGGACCTCTCTGTTTCCATCTCTGGCAACCACCTAGAAACTGATATCCATTTCAAGCCCACTGACTCCCACAGCTACCTAGAATACACCTCCTCCCACCCACCTTCCTGCAAAAATGCCATCCGCTATTCCCAATTCCTTCGCCTCCGCCGCATCTCCTCCCAGGATGAGGCATTCCACTCCTGTACATCTCAGATGTCCTCGTTTTTCAAGGACCACAACTTCCCCACCTCAGCGGTCGAGAACGCCCTCCACCGTGTCTCCCGCATTTCCCGCAACTCATCCCTCACACCCTCTCCCCACAATAACAACCAAAACAGAATCCCCCTCATCCTCACGTACCACCCCATCAACCTCCGGATCCAACGCATCATCCTCCGACACTTCCGCCATCTGCAATCCGACCCCACCACCAAAGACATTTTTCCCTCCCCAGCCTTATCTGCCTTCCGGAGGGACCACTCTCTCCATGACTCCCTTGTCCGCTCCACACTCCCCTCCAGCTCCACCACACCCGGCACTTTTCCTTGCAACCGCAGGAAGTGCTACACCTGCCCCTACACCTCCCCCCTCACCCCCATCCCAGGCCCCAAGAAGACTTTCCACATCAAGCAGATGTTCACCTGCACACCTGCTAATGTGGGATACTGCATCCGCTGTTCCCATTGTGGCCTCCTCTACATCGGGGAAACCAAGCAGAGGCTTGGGGACCGCTTTGCAGAACATCTACGCTCAGTTCGCACTAAACAATTGCACATCCCAGTCGCGAACCATTTCAACTCCCCCTCCCATTCCGCAGACAACATGTCCATCCTGGGCCTCCTGCAGTGCCACAACGATGCCACCCAAAGGTTGCAGGAACAGCAACTCATAATCCACTTGGGAACCCTGCAGGCCAATGGTATCAATGTGGACTTCACAAGCTTCAAAATCTCCCCTCCCCCGACCACATCCCAAAGCCAGCCCAGCTCGTCCCCGCCTCCCTAACCTGTCCTTCCTCCCACCTATCCCCTCCTCCCACCTCAAGCCCCACCCCCATCTCCTACCTACTAACCTCATCCTGCCCCCTTGACCTGTCCGTCCTCCCTGGACTGACCTAACTCCCCACCTACACTCACCTTTACTGGCTCCATCCCCACCTCTTTGACCGGTCTGTCTCCTCTCCACCGATCTTCTCCTCTATCCATCTTCTATCTGCCTCCCCCTCTCTCCCTATTTATTTCAGAACCCCCTTCCCCTCCCCCGCTTCTGAAGAAGGGTCTAGGCCCGAAACGTCAGCCTTCCTCCTCCTCTGATGCTGCTAGGCCTGCTGTGTTCATCCAGCTCTACACCTTGTGAACTGTTCGATTATCTCATTGTCATTCATGGGATCTTGCCATGTGCAAAATGGGTGCCAAATTCATCTGCATGACAGTAGTCACAATAGGCATGAACTAATAAATGTAAAGCAACTTGATTTATTGCTAAGCATCGATTCTCTCCTTCTCTTTTGAGAGCCTGGGATTGACAGCAAAGTTGACTGAAAACCAACCAAACAGGTGTAAGGCATTCAAAGTGGCCAATGGGTTAAATGAGTGGGGACACAGATGGAAAGTAAGGGGCAGGAAGTTTTGAGGGGATGTGAAGGAAAATGTTTTCCACTCAGAAGCTGGTGATAATATGGAACTCACTGCCTGGAACAGTGATACAGGCAGAATCTCCCATAACATTGAAGTATTTAGATGTGCATTTTTGATGTCAAGGCATAAAGGCTAAGAGCTAAGTGGTGGACTGGAATAGTTAGGGGGTTGTTTTTGCTGTAGACGCATTGGACCAAAGGGCTTTTTTCTGTGCTGTGGACCTCCACAAATCTGTAACTATATTTCCCCTTATGAAAAGTATACAGATAGTTGTGGAAGGGAATAGATTCAATAATGTAGACTGAATTTTTGACAAGTTTAGAGAACAAACAAGAGGAGGCTGGGGGAAAGGGGAAATGTTTCAAGAAAGCTGCAAGAGGACATTGTCAGGCGAAGTGAATGGGCTAGAACATGGCAGGTGAAACACAATGTGAATAAGTATGAAGTTATTCATTTCGGTGGAACAAAACAGAGAGAGATGGAATATTTCTTCAATGGCGAGAGGTTGGGAAGTGCGGTTGACAAAGGGACCAGGGTGTCCTTGTTCATAAATCACAACAAGTTAAAAAGTGGATGCAGCAAGCAATGAGGAAGGCAAAGATATGATGGCCTTCATCTCAAGCAGACTGAAGTACAAGAGTCAAGATGTTTTGTTGCAATTGTATAAAGCCTTAGTGATACCTTGACTGGAGGACTGTGTATAGTTTTGGAGACAATAAGGACTGCAGATGCTGGAAACCAGAGTCTATAGGTATGAAGTTGGAAAAGCACAGCAGGTCAGACAGCATCAGAGGAGCAGGAAATTTAATGTTTCGGGCCAAAACCTGATGAACCTACCATGAAGTCATTGCCTCCCCATTTAAGAATGAGCTGAGGAGGTGGTTGCTCACTCAGACGGTGGTGAATCACTGAAATTTTCTAACCCAGAGGGCTATCAAAATTCAGTCACTGAACACATTCCCCTCAGAAATCGACACATTTCTGGAGTCTGATGGAGACAGTGCGGCCAAATGGCATTGAGGTAGATGATCATCCATGATTTAATTGAATGGCGGAGGAAGCTCAAGAGGCTGAATGGCCTATGCTCCCAAGATCACAATAGAGCTTTGTTCTGAAATAATTTAAGCTTTTTTTTTTAAATGCCCTTTCACTCGTGTCAACCTGTCAAAGGGATTTTGATTAATGCCAACTCTTCACTGGTTGGAAAATATTCCTACTCTTTGATGAAAGGGATTGATTGGTGGAGTTTTGGCAGACAACCATCACAACCAACTCTTGTGCTGCAGCTTGAAGTGGCCCTTTTTCAGTAAATCAATGTTTTTGAAAATGAATAAAAATACAGATCCAACAGTGTAACAGTGAAAGTATTTCATTATACAGTCTTGCATCATAGTCACTTATTTACAAATGCTTTGACAGCATTTCAGTAAATCTGATGAAAAGTAAGTTTTACTGAAAACTTTTGCATGAGACTTTACACCATTTCTAGCTGAGGTTTTATATCAACTACATTTCCACCACTAGAGACAAAATACTGAATTTGACAGTACAAATGAAACAGAAAAGCATTAAAATTGAAACAAAAATTATAAATGCTGAGAAACAGACAGTGGGTCAGATTCAGCTTAGTTCACTGACACATGCTTTATCCCAATTCATGCTAGAATTGACTTAAGTGAAAACCGAGCCCTTGTTGTCTTTAGTAAAACAGAAATAGATGATTTATCAGAATAGTTCCCAGGCCTAAACTTTAATCAAGCAAACAGGGATTCGACACAATTAAAGCTTGGATGGCGATGACTCTTGCTAACATGCACCATGTACACTGACAAAGTGGATTTACGTATTTAATGGACTATTCATCTGGAACAAACTTTGCACCAGTTTTTCATTAATTTCCCGATTGCAGCTCATTATGTTGTCATCTTTTTGATGTTAATCTTTCAGCTTCAGGCACTTACCCAAAAAAACACACTGTGTTACAGCACTGTGGAATCCTTGCCCTGCACTTGAATAATAAAGCTTTATTGTCCAAATATGAGCTGAGCGACATGCATTAAAGCAACACAAAACAAAGAGTTCACAAAAAAGAAAAGCAGATTTCAAAAACATGTCTGGACAGAGGGTGCAGCATATTCTTGAAATCACATTGACTCTGGATGTAACACTGAAACTGGGGCCTTGGCTTTCACCATTTCCACATCATCAATGATAATCACAGTGCTCTTCATCTCCCTGTTTCTTCACGTACACTTCTTTTCCTTCGGGGAATAGAGGGGAAATGTGAGAAGGCTTCACAGGCTAATCAGCTTGTTGAACAACATCATAAACACTCCTTCCACTCATAGAAAATGTGGGAAAACTAAAATAACAGCATCAGTTCAAAAGCACATGTGAGTTTACTGAGCAGATGCAAAAATGTCAATTCTGTATAATTAATGCAACATGCATCCCATCCCACAGCAGCACATAGGAATTTTGTTAGTCGTGATGGTCATCCACTGTGGTTGATAATGTAGTATAGGAGCAAGCCCCTGGTCAGTACCAAACTAATAGATGCATTTACTCAGTCAGCCACTAGCAAAATCTCAGATCTAATTTCTCCAAGGCAGATAAAATCAACATTTTTTTTAAGAATTTCAGATACACAGATTTTACAGACAAAGTCTAATGACTAGTTCAGGCACATCAACAAATTATCTGGGACTCCCCACGGGAAGATTCAATTAATTTTTTGCATTACTGAAGAGGACCCTCAAAAGGATCATTAGAGTATGCAGCAACGTGTCATGCCTGTAGTGTGGGAAATTAAGTTGCTGAAAATACAACAGGAGGCACAATGGCTCAGTAGTTAGCACTGCTGCCTCACAGTGCCAGGGACCTGGGTTTGATTCCAGCCTTGGGCGACTTCTATGTGCAGAGTTTGCATATGCTCCCCGTGTCTGCATGAGTTTCTTCCAGATGCTCCAGTTTCCTCCAACAGTTAAAAGATGTGCAGGTTAGGTGGTTTGCCATGCCAAATTGCCCATGGCGTCCAGGATGTGCAGGCTAGGTGGATTAGCCATGGGAACTGTAGAGGGATTAGTCTGTGTGAGATGCCCTTTGGGGGAGTAGGCAGTGTGCATTAGATAGGCCAAATGGCCTGCTTCCCCACTGTAGGAATTCTATGTACTATTATAAACATATATTTTAGGTTCATATGTATTGCATAGCTCCTGTAAACATAAAACATCTCCTTCAACAGTATTTTGTTGATAACAACTTACATGATAAAACAGAGGAACTACTAACTTTGTGTAAGTAATGGCAAGAATCAGTACTTGAAATTAACTAATTTTACCAGGAATGACCAAAGCACTGCCCCCATAATTTATGAATTTTATAATTCAGAAAAGGGCCTGAATTCAAGTCAGAATTACTCCATTCAGACGGGAACAAAGCTTTGAGAACAAGGGTCAGGATAGCAAGGATAGTTTAATGATGTTTTGGACCTGGAATACCACATATTGTTTAGTACAGAGTGTTTCTTTTGGGTACGCTGGAAGCTGTTAGTTGACTAAACTGCACATATTAGCTATTGGTTTAGATTCAGCAGTCATTTCAAGTCCATTTGGCCAAGAGGTGTGAAAATAAAAACAAAATTAACCACATTCCAAATTCCCCATAATTGTTCACGGTCCTGCTGCCATAGCTCTCAAGAAAGCTCAGGCCCAATGATTTAAAAGAAATATACTCAGTAGCTGCTTCTGGGTATTGAAGAGGTGGAATATTAAATATAAATGGTTCATTCCAGATGCTCCTGAACATTTGGAGGCTATAAAATCCATGCAGGTGGGTACAGAAGGGTTTCAGATACCAATATGGCTTTAAATTCTGTTCTACTGGCAATGAGCCATGTAAATTGGGTCAGTGAGTTAGTGACCAGCGGACAGAGGATGGAGGGACAATGTGCTTGTGTAGCATTCTGTCTGTAGGTGAGTGCACAAGAACAAAATGTATTCAAATTCCAATCCAACATTCAATACATTGGATTGAACATTTAAGACTTCTCTGGTTGCAGCACAAAGGCAAGAGGGCAAAGAATCTTACACCAACGGATACATGGCAGTTCCTCGCGCCTATTCCATTCCCCGGGCTATTTCCTCTGTGGCACCACAACCAACGTGTTTTCTTAAACGGTTGTATCAGAGGCCGACGAGAATTCTTCGGTCACAATTTCCATTTGGGATTTATATGATCAATTTAGGGTCAACTTTGAGTTGGCCACATCCTTAGGGTGACACTGAACTTCATCGATTCAGTGGAAGTTGCTGCATTTGTAGAAACATTCCAACATTCTGATTAGCACCAAGCAACCCTGAAATCTCAACTCTGGGAGTTTCAAAAAACTTCAAGAGTCATTATCAGGACATCAAATCAGGAAAAGTAAAAAGATGATAAATGGCAGTGAGTATGTAGGAAACACCTGCCTACATACTAGTCAGAATTGTTTGAAGAGCAATTACTGTGTTTAATGCTCTGGGCAAATGCTGACAGACTGAAATGCATTTGGTATCCAAAGTGATTCTCTGGTTGTTTTCACATCAGTAAATGTTTAAATCACAGAACCGGTGGGACCCTCCACGTGGAAGATCACATTGACTAAAAACACACCTGATTTTACTGAAGGCTCGAAATTCTGGCTAGAAACTAAGCCATGACACGCAGACCGGACTTTCCAAAGCATGTCTTTTTATATTTTATCTCAGTGTCCACAGGATGACTTTTAACAGGCAGGCAGTGGGCAGAACAAGCACAATGCTCACCAGGTGGTGAAGTTACCTGCAGACTTATGCCACTTTCATGGTCGTCACTCATTAAAGGAAGAGCTGACACGACGAAATTAATACTGACAAACAGCTTGTTGAACCAAAAGGATGAAACGAGCGAAATGGCTGTTGCTATTTAGAGGGTGGGCCAGGCACTCCACTAGGCAGGACAGGACTGGAGAGGGGGAAGGGGAAGGGGAGAATAAGGTGGCTGCCAAATGTCCAACAGTAGGCAAAACCACTTCTGTATAGACATCTCCTGGTCCTTAAAAAGCCCTAGAAGTGGCTTCTTGAGGCTGGAAAAGTGAATGACTGCCTTCCATTTAGAAACCAAGTAACCCACTAAAATAGCCAGTTGAGGCCCTCTCTTGCCACCACAGGCATCTTAACAAAGGCAAGTGGGTTTTCTACCCCCCAAAACACTACCCAGTGAACCCCTAAAGGCCAGCTCAAAGGCTCATGAGGTGGAGGAAAGGGATGGTCCTCCCTCTGGCCAATACAGCAGCTCCCTGAAACCAAGGGATCTCTATGATACCAGCCCTCCCCAACCCACCCCTCCATCCTATCCCTGACTGGCACTGCCTGATTGTCCACTGTGGACATACACCCCACTTACCTTGTGCAGACATCAACATCCATTTTGATAGCTGCTATCCCAGTTGGGTGGCACTGTGGCTTAATGGTTAGCACTGCTGCCTCACAACACCTGGAACCCAGGTTCAATTCTAGCCTTGAGCGACTGTCTGTGTGGAGTTTGCACATTCTCCCTGCGTCTGTATGGGTTTCCTACAGATGCTCCGGTCTTCTCCCACAGTCCAAAGACATCCAGGTTATGTGGATTGGCCATGCCAAATTGTCTGTAGTATCCAGAAAGTTGTAGGATAAGTAGGTTAGCCATGGTAGATATGGGGATAGGGTAGGGACTTGGGTCTGGGTAGGATGCTCTTTGGCGGGTGGCTGCAGACTTGATGGGCCAAATGGCCTCTTTCTGCACTGTAGGAATTCTTTGGTGATGCTACAGAGGTTGAACAGCTGCCAGTCCTCAAAGTGGCTGACAGCATCTTGGGCCAGGCTCTCGTTGGGTGTACTGGCTAATAGACGGACCATGCAAAATGCAATCAGATATCTCCCAAACAGCTGAGATGGTGTTGTCCCTGCATTGCAAGCCCCACCTTTGAGACACCTGAAATTACACTGGGAATCCAACTCGCAAGTGTCCACTTGAGTGTTTCCAGTAGGATTCCTGAATGTGTATTTCTGAACCTCCTCCCAGATTGTGTTGGGCCAGACAGTGGTAAGACTTTTTTTTAATTCATTAACAGGATGAAGGCGTCACGGGCTAGGCAGCATTTAATACCCATCCCTAATTGCCCAGTGGGCAGTTCAGAGTCAACCACATTGCTGTGCGTCTGGAGTAACATGCAGGACAGACCAGGTAAGGATGGCAGTTTCCTTCCCTAAAGGACATTAGTGAACCAGATGGGTTTTTCCAATAATCGACAACGGGTTCATGGTCATCATTAGAGTCTTAATTCCAGATATTTTATTGAATTCAAATTCCACCATCTGCCATGGTGAAATTCAAACCTGGGTCCCCAGAACATTATCTGTGTCTCTGGATTAACAGTCCAGCAATAATCGCACTAGGCCATCGCCTCCCCTCATACTGAAGCAGTATGACCCTTACTTTGACTTTGATCTCCCACTTGCCAAAGAAAATAGGACCATAGACAGCAAAATTAGCCCTTTTGTCCTTACATCATTCAGCTATCCTTAAACCTAAAGTCATTCTTTCATCTTACCATGACATGGATGGCCAAGGTTAGAGCTCTCTCCTGTGAGAGTCCATTCATTTTACTTAGCAATGTCTCTGCTCCAAAATAGGTTCAGCTGCTACCGGTGAACTCCTGTGAGCAGCCTGCCCGATGTTGGAATTACATGAAAAGAAAAATGTTTCATTTGCTGACACCTGCTTCCCTCACTTTGTTGATCACAGGAAACAAACATGAACAAACCATCACTGATCCACAGTTTTTGAAATGAACAAAAATATTTTCCTTATATCTGTCACCATTCACTGGGGAGAAGGAAGAATAATGAGGTGAAAGAAGCAAAAGTTTTGATTATATTACAAGTGCCGAATTCAACCCGGAGTCCAGTGAGTTTGACTGGTTCCAGCGGCTAAGTATACAGTACCATTCACACTCACAGGGGTCAGGAAGAGTGGAAGCAGCATCAACAGTTCAATTAGCTTAGCTGGTTCATGCGTGCCGTGTACGTACTATGTCAACCACATACTTCATGACTTGAATTAAAAGAAAGTCATTATAAGAAATAAAAAGCATACCTTTTCCTTCGCAAATTTCTACCCTCATGAAGATGCTAATTGGGTTTGATGCATAAGGCAATGATGCTTCACCCAAATCTAGAATAAATAGGTCAATTACAGGGGAACCTGAAGAGGAATATTGGAAGAAGAGTCATATTGGGCTTGAAATGTTTCTCCCTCCCCATGTGCTGCCAAACCTGCTGAGTTTGTCCCGCACTTTCTGTTTTGTTTTAGGCCTCCAGAATCCTCTTCGCTTTTGAGGAATATGAGCATCTATTCAATCACTCGACCTTTTCTGGGGCATATTTTTTACATTAAAGGCACCGTATTAGTGGCAAAATACTGCGGGCGCTGGAGATCTGAAATAAAAACAGAAAGTGCTTAAAAAAACAAGTCATATTGAACTCAAAATGTTAACACAGTTTCTCTCTTCACAGATGCTGTCAGGCCTGCTGAGTTTCTCCAGCACTTACAGAGCTCCAGCATTTAGAGTATTTTGCCGACGTAGAATTTGTTGTTGCGTTGACCCAAATTTAAAGAATAAACCTCACAAATGGGAGGAACTGAGTAAGCAGCCATTAGTGATAGAATATTTCTGTACAGCCACCTTCTCTTTGAATGACCATCCACTGAAACCCACTAATCTAGTTTTTATTAAATCAACTGCAGTGAAGTCAGACACGTTAGCTTCTCCCAAGATAAGATCAGAATTCCTACCACCTAACTAGTATCCAATCAAATGTGCATGTGTGTGTGATTTTCTACTGACCCATATGAATTCGAAATGTACTATGCAGAAACAAATCAGTTCACACACACACACAAGCTATTAAAACTAAAATTATTTCAATCTGCTGTGTACCATGTGCCAAAGGAACACTGCCATTTTGACCAAAATTTAATTGTGAACAATAATTGAATCCATAGCCACGTGGCTAAAATGTCACCATGAAACATTTTTGGATTATTTAATAAATGTTACCCTACAGATAACAGTCATAGAATCACAGAATCCCTACAGTGTGAAAGCAAGCCATTTGGCCTATCGAGTCCACACCTACCCTCCAAAGAGCATGCCACCTAGATTCAACCCCCTCCCCTATCCCTGTAACCCTGCATCTTCCATGGCTAACCATCCAGCATCTAATCCCTAGTCACTATGGGCAATTTAGCATGGCCAATCCACCCAACCTTTGGACTACAGGAGGAAACTGGAGCACCTAGAGGAAACCCACGCAGACTCGGGGAGAATGTGCAAATTCCACACAGACAATCACTCTGAGGGTGGAATCAAACCCGAGATCCCTGGCGCAGTGATGCAACAGTGCTAACCACTGAGCTATTGTGCTACCTGGTCCCATGCTGAGAATTCCTGCATTTTTTGTTTTTGGACTATTGATTAAACTTGGTTATTTATGACAATCTAGAAACACAGAAAATAGGAGCTGGAGTAGACCATTCAGCCCTTCGAGCCTGCTCCACCATTCAATACGATTATGGCTGATCGTCCAATTCAGTACCCTGTTCCCGTTTTCTCCCCATATCTTTCGATCCCTTAAGTCCAAATAACTAAATCCCAATAACTAAAGCATTCAATGTTTTGGCCTCGACCGCTTTATGACTTCGTTAGGTGAAGAAATTTCTCAAACCTAAACGTCCTACCTCATACCCTTAACTAGTGACCTCTGGTTTAAGACTCCCCAGTCATCACGAACATCCTTCCTGTATTCACCCTGTCCAGTCCCGTTAGATCTAAGTGATTAATGATCTGCTTTTCCACAAACAGTTAAAAGTAATTAATTGTATGAAGTGCTATGAGACATTTCAACCAGAATAAGGGGATGAAAATCTGCACTGTATTCAAAATCACAGATTATTCAATCATTGAAAAAATGTTAGAACCAAATTTCCAGTTTGCTGTGATTTATGTTGTTTAAATCAAATTATTAGATAATTCAATTTCTCTCACTGCAATGCCAAAAGTTTGAGCCGTTATGGGTAGGGTTATTATGATGATCTGCTAAGCAGGATAAGTGATTACTCCTTGAGTAGTTACTGCTCCTGCTATTCCTGTGCTATTCATTAAATATTGCTGATCTGGAAGCTGGCACTTTGCAGAAAATCAAACCACATAAGCTTCAATTATAAATCCAAAGCAGTATCAAACCCTAAAAGCTAACAACTATTTGACTTACAGTTTTATTTATAACCCACTTGACAGCAAAAGAGGTTCTAACCCACACCCTTCACATCCTGGCCCCACACCCACACCCTTTCTCTCCCTAGGAAAATCCCGGGGTAACCTTTTAGGATCAGACACATAAACCACTAGATGCAAGACTCACTAAATGCTGAGATTAGATTACAATTTACTGAAAACTGGGTGGCCCAAGGAACTTGAATACGATATCATAAATGCTGTTTAGAAGATCTAACAAGAGCCCCAGGCAAAGCAACACAAGACTGATCTAACAAAACATTTGAACTCCTGTAATGCTGAAGTCAGGTGCTGGAAGCTCCTATAGATCAGGTTTTACAGCACACTGCAGAAAAATGCTGGAAGCTATTGTAAATGCTCAACTGGTAAAAACACTTGAAGGTCTGAAATGGGGTCACTTAGACCAGTTCAAATCAAAGCCTATCCTTACATTTTAAAATGGGACGATTAGGAAGTGATCAAAAGGATCAAATTCCTGATCTCAGAGATGAAAGCAGCTCTCACACGTTATTCCTATTCAATGGCCTCTACTAACAGGATTGGGCTTATCTTCGATGGCACTGGCAAATACATCAGTGATACTCAGTGCCAAGGTTCACATGTACTGATAGTAGTGATCTGCCCGAAGCTAGGCCCTCCACTTATTACTCCACACACTTCAGTGCACACTTTGCTCTCCTGTTGCTGAAAGGACCTCCCATTTTTAATTTCAATGAGCAATATGACAAGGGAAAAGGAACCATGAAGTGGTCTCCTAATCAAGAGAACAAGGTGCAGAGCTGGATGAACACAGCAGGCCAAGCAGCATCATAGGA
>NC_063337.1:21204964-21219521 GCF_021869965.1 Rhincodon typus
GAGATAACAAGGTGTAGAGCTGGATGAACACAGCAGGCCAAGAAATGGCCTCAGGAATGAGGCCTAGGCCCGAAACGTCAGCTTTCCTGCTCCTATGATGCTGCTTGGCCTGCTGTGTTCATCCAGCTCTACACCTTGTTATCTTACATTTACTGAATGTTTTGTAAATGCAAGTTCTCACTCAAATCTGTAATCTCTGATAAAATCACATTTTTATCCCCAACCTGATGGTCACGTAGAGCTCAAAATCAAATAGTGATCATATTGGTTCCAGCATTGTGATAGTGACAGATTACAAAATCAGTCACCCAGTAGTAATCACAAAATGATAAGCCTCATGCTTACATCAACAGACAGAGTGAAATTGCAAATGTTGATTTTTTTTAGAAAACATCTAAAAGGGGTGGGATTTTAACGTCTCAAAAGAATGACATTGCACAGAGGTCATCTACTTTTACACACATGCATGCCTACGCTTATACAGTAACTCAGGAATCCCAACTAGAAGGGAACATTGTATTTTGGTGATCAACAATAAACAGTCACTACTTGTGGCATACATAGGCTATTCCAAGCCTGAGACAGGCAGATCTGCAGACACACCCCTGGGCCTGGTTGTGTGTGCAAAAAAAGAGCAAACAGTTTTTCCACCAGTAAATCACCCTGATTTGGGTCTGCCTTATAATATTTTCTAATCATGTCATTACACAACTCTGAAGTAGGTGGGACTTGAGCCCAGGCCTCTTGGCCTAGAGGCAGGGACACTACCTTTATTTTTGTTTTAAACAACCTGTTCAGGGATGTTATTACACTCCTCTGACACAGATGGGACAGGGAGAGAGAGAGAGAAAGAGAGAGAGAGACAGCGAGAGCGACAGCGAGAAGGTGAGACAGGGGACAGAGGGAGCGAGAAGGAGTGGAAGGGAATGGGAGAGGAGGAAACAAAAAATGGAAAGCAGACAAAGGGATTGCTGATGATAAGCTGGGAGAGAAATGAATGCTGAATGGGTTCTAACAGGAAATATGAAGAGTTGAAAATGGGCTGGCTGTGCTAGAAGCAACCATACAGAGCAGGACCTGGGGATATGGGGGGTAGGTACTGAATAAAGAGGAGGCTGACAAACATGTGCCAGTCCTGTTAAACTTCTCTAGCAAGTTCTGCTTTGATGCAATTGAAAATGTTTCTTTCCATGGTTAGGCTAAGTCTTACTATTTGGTCAGCAAGTTTGGAAATGCCTTCTTATAGAGTCAGAGCATGGAAACAGACCCTTCGGTCCAACTCGTCCATGCCGACCAGATACCTTAGAATTAGATCTAGTCCCATTTGCCAGCATTTGCCCCATAACCCTCCAAACCCTTCCTATTCGTGTACCCATACAGATGCCTTTTAAATGTTGTAACTGTACCAGCCTCTACCACTTCCTCTGGCAGCTCATTCCATACACACATTATCTCTCGGCATGAAAAAATTGCCACTTAGGCTCCTTTTAAATATTTCCCCTACCACCTTAAACCTACGCCCTCTAGTTTTGGACTCCCCCACTGAGGGGAAAAGTCCTTGTCCATTTACCCTATACATATCCCTCACAATTTTATAAACCTCTATAAATTCACCCTTCAGCCTCCAATGTTCCAGGGAAAATAGCCCCTGTCTATTCAGCCTCTCCCTATAGCTCAAACCCTCCAACCCTGGCAACATCCTTCTAAATCATTTCTGAACTCTTTCAAGTTTCACAACATCCTTCCTATAGCAGGGTGACCAGAATTGCACACAGTACTCCAAAAATGGCCTAACCAATGCCTTGTACAGCCCCTACATGACCTCCCAACTCCTATACTTAATGCACTGACCACTAAAGGCAAGCAAACCAAATACATTCCTCATTATCCTATTTACCTGCGACTCCACTTTCAAGGAACTATGAACCTGCACTCCAAGGTCTCTGTTCAGCCACACTCCACAGAACCTTACCATTAAGTGTATAAGTACTGCCCTGATTTGCCTTTCCAAAATGCAGCACCTCACATTTATCTAAATTAAACTCCATCTGTCACTCTTCAGCCCATTGCCCATCTGATCAAGATCCAGTTGTACTCTGAAGTAACCTTCATCGCTACCCGCTACATGTCCAGTTTTGGTACCATCTGCAAAATTACTAACCATACCTCCTCTGCTCACATCCATGCCTTTGTGGATAAATGCTAAATCAGAACAATGGGAGCTCATTATATCAGCAACTTCAAATGGATGCTAATTATCAGAACCACACAAACAAACTTTAGGTCCCGTATGATCTCTGTGCAGGCTGGAGGAAGAACAAATGTTTGGATAGCCCTGTATTACAAGGTCTTGAAAGTAAGAGATCAATTCAGCAATAAGTATCCATGCCCTGTCAACTGCTGACTTCTGCTGTTTTAACCCCACTTAAAAGGCAGGAACACTGGGAGGTAGTCTTATTCCAGGAGGCTGCGATGTCATCTCATCGTAAAGGCCTGAGTCTTGTGAGGCCCTGGTGTCCATAGGTGTCAGGAGAGGTGATCTACTGCCTAGACACTGTGTGGAGATACGGTGATCCGCCGCCTGTACACTGCACGGAGATACGGTGATCCACCACCTGTACACTGCACGGAGATACGGTGATCCGCTGCCTGTACACCGCACGGAGATACGGTGATCCGCCGCCTGTACACTGCATTGAAGAGAGGTGATCTACTGCTTTATGCCGCATTGAGGAGATTTGATCCACTGCCTGGACACTGCATTGAGCAGACATGATCCACTGCCCGAAGGCCACATTGAAGAGAGGTGATCCACTGTCTGCATGCAGTGTAGAGGGGGTCTCCCTGGCAAGGCCAGTGATTAGTAGAGGGTACTGCCAGAACAGCAGGAAGAATTCTTAAGAGGATCAATGGCTGATGGTGAGGTTCTTTGGTGAGAAGGGATCCCAGAGCCAGGGCAGGAGTGGGGGTCTGGGGAACAGCAGCATGGCAGTAAAGGTGGAGCACGTAGTGGCTGTAACAAGGTCAGCCAGGTCTCATGAGTTCCCTGATTGGGGCTGTTAGTCTGGTCCAGTTAGGGAGCCCTGGCTGACACATACAAACAGGATTGTCAGAGGTTCTGTTCACTCTGAGAGCTGGTTCTGAAGGAGCTGAGCCAATGTCAAGGACTCTCCAGGTGTAAATAAAGGGTGACTTAGTGACAGGATACCGGACTCTGTAGAATTATTCTGGAGTGTGTCTGGAAGGGTGTGTGTTTTGGGAGGCGGTGGGGGGGTTGGTTGCACCAAAATCATGCAGAACCTCCAAATCAGGCGCCCCCTTTCTTCTCATTTTTGTTCATGTAGCCACTTAAAAAGGGGTTGGCCACTCCCCATTCAACCTCCCTCTGGGCCAAGACTCTCCTATAAGGGGAAACAATCTTTCAGCTTCTACCCTACCTACTCCCTAAGAATCTTATATGTTTCATTCTTCTGAACTCCAGTGATCATATGCTCAGCTGATTCAATTTCACCCCCCATTCCCAGGATCAGCCTAGCAAACCTTCTCCAGACTGCCACTAATGCCAATATATCTTTCCTTAGTTCAAGGGCCCAAAACTGACTGATTTGTGACTTATATAGTTTTAGCAAAAACTCCCTATTTTAATAAACAAAAACAGAAATTTCATGGAAAAGCTCAGCAGGTCTGGCGGCATCCATGAAGAAAAATCAGAGTTAACGTTTCAGATCTGGTGACTCTTCCTCGGAACAGGTCTGAGGAAGGGTCACCGGACCCAAAACATAAACTCTGATTTTTCTTCACACATGCTGCCAGTCCTGCTGAGCTTTTCCATGAAATGTCTGTTTTTGTTTCTGAGTTACAGCGCCTGCAGTTATTTCATTTTTATTCTCTATTTTTATATTGCCAGCCCATTGGTTCTGTTGCACTTGACTGATCCATCTGCCGCATCTTAATGACTTTGCTTGGCTGATTTATGATGGACATGGATCTGCAAGTTGTCATTTTATTGTACAATGCTTAAAGCTAACTGATTTTGCTCGGAGCTGCTTGCTGCAATTCCGCTCATGTAACTTCACAGGAAAGTGAGTGAGAAACCCCTTTCATGTGCACAAAATGCTTTCTTAAGGCATTCACCAATAGTGGGTGTGCAAACAGCTCCAATTAAATTCCTGGCCTATGAATTAAGAAGTTATATCTTCTCCTTATCCATTAATATCCTTTGGTAACATAATGTAATCTCTCATTATGTTCTAGACATTTGTGAAACACAGTCATTGACAATAAACTTGCAGGAATATTGTTTAAAAGATTTGTGATCTTTCTCTTTAAAGGTACCATCTGCATAATCACCTTCAAATATTTTAAAAGTGCAATCCTTTCACGAAGCTTCACATGATTAAGTTGTAAGAATGATAAATGACCAGTTGTTACGAAACCAGCATGTGTCTGTGTGTATGCGTGGTTCGTGTCTGTGCGCCTGTGTATGTGAGAGCAGGGTTGGAAAATGGTCAAATGTTCAACTTACCAGTCAAGAAACTCAGCCTCCCAACATGAATGCCATATGATTTTAATTCCCAAAGTCTTTCAGGTCCATTGAAAATCTAACCAGTCTTCCGAAGCATCTACCATCTACATGCACGTGTCTGAAATGTTTGCTTGTTGTTTCCACATGATATGGTGGCATTAATGCACTAACTCCTTGGCATGCTTGACCAGAGAACACTGCAACAGGAAGACGCCTGGAGATTTGGGAGCAAAGACATGTTTATGACTTTCCCTGATTACTTGATACATTTTGACATGACAGGAAAGCTCCAAAATGCTGTAACTTAAAAGTGAAGATCCCTGGGAACTAGAAAAGATTTGTGGTTCTTTTCTCTGTGCTAAGTGGTGGCTATCTAAAGTGAAGCATCAACCATTTCACTTTCTACTTAATAAGTTTGGCAAATAATATCCTTCCCATAACTTGTGTTCTGTTACTTCTGTGCAATACAACCAGTGGCTTTAGGATCTTTTTGCAAATGAAGTTGTTATAAATTGTGGTGAAATGTATAGATGTGAATATGATAGTCGATATCATCATTGGGAAGTGATGAAAAACCACATGATTAATTGGAGATGGTTCTCTCCAGCATTGTCTGAGGTGAAGTCTTGATCTCTAATGGTTAGCGTTCAAACAAAAATATTAAGTTTCATTCACCCGATATCCTTCAAAATTTACGAACTGGCACAGTGGCTCAGTGGTTGGCACAGCTGCCTCACAGTGCCAGGGACCTAGGTTCGATTCCACCCTCAGGCAACTGTCTGTGTGGAGTTTGCACATTCTCCCCATGTCTGCGTGGATTTCAGCTAGGTGCTCCAGTTTCCTCCCATAGGCTAGGTGGATTGGCCATGTTATATTGCCCATCGTGTTCAGGGATGTGTAGATTAGGTTTGTTAGCCATGGGAAATGCAGAGTTACAGGGAAAAGGTAGGAGGTGGGTCAGGGTGGGATGTTCTTCGGAGGGTCAGTGTGGACTTGTTGGGCCAAATGGCCTGTTTCCACACTGTAGGGATTCTATGATTCTCTCTCCCAAACCGCACCACAGAATGGTGAGTAGAGATCACATATGAAACTATTAAATAATTTGATGAAACTAATTAAGTTGGAAACCACACTACCAGTTCCTTAAGTCAATCACATCATTACTCTCCACCACTAAACATTTGCTGCAGTTGGAAATTAAATCATAGCCTACTCAGGTATGGGTGACTTTGCTCCCAGTATGATGCAAGGCTAAGAAAATGCATTACGGGACAAAGTCATTTACTAGTTGAAGTTCCAATGTGATGACTCTCACCAAACTTTGCTTGTAAGATTGATCTCACACATTATCAGATAGCAGACAATTAAAGAGGCACCATCTCTTTCTGCCAGACTACTTTGGCAGAATTTCAGAACTTCCTCACATAATGTAACAAAAACATTCAAGCTCTCCAAAAGGGTTCAAACAATTTTGATCTTGCTATTTTCTTATGCATACTGGTCAAAATGCCAGTGAGCAGTTTTTTTAATTTATAAAGGACAAAATAACCTACTCCTAGTCCAGATATTTCTTCTCTTAAAATATGTTGTGGATTTCTGCTGTGCTACCCTCCACATAATGTACAAGCTAAATTTGAAAATAAAAGAGCTGTTTAATTGTTACTGCTTTTTGTTAAAGGCACAAATATTTGATTAAAATAGCATTCAATAACAACTTTTTCTCCTGAACAGAGTTTGCTTGCAAGGTTTAATAGATATTGATAATTTGAAGTCTCCTGTGGTCCAACTCTGAGCCTCATTCATGGCACCTCATTTCGTTTGAAGGCTCTATTTTATCATCGTTGTCAGGAGATTGGGCACCGGCACAGACGGTTACCTCAGAACAGGAGGCTGCAATATTTGGGTTGGACAGTCATGAAGAAGCACTGATGGTGATGCAGTGGAGGTTATGATCTAGGTCATTTACTAGCCATTCTAACCTAATGTTTAAGCAGTCAAGACCAATCAGGAAATAAATAAGCATTTCATGAGGAAGACACTGAACTACGGAAACAGGAGGATCGAAGAAGCCTCGTGTTTTACAACAATTTGAAAACTCAACATTTTGAAGAGGAAATGGAATAAAGGCACAACACAAAAGATTAGCATGCAATACAAAGGCTCATGAGTTGTTGGTAATGTGCTAACATGTCTGAAGGTTCAGTCAATGACAGGAATCAGAGAGTAGCAATAAAAACAGCATGTCCAAGGTTATTACTAGTGGATTGCCACAAGGATCAGTGCTGAGGCCTCAGCAATTTACAAGCCAAGTTAATAATCTAGGCAAAGAGGCCATGGGTAAGTACTGTATGAAAATACAGATCAAGTAGGTAATGAAAGCAGCAATGGCACAAAGGGGCATAGACAGGTTAAGTTCATGGACAACAATAGCTGATGAAGTGTAATGTGGGGACGTTCGAGGTTATTCACTTTGGTAGTAAGAACAGAAACACATTTTGTTTTATAAAAAGGGATGAATTTGTAAATGATGATGTTCAGAGAGATTTGTGTTTACACAAACAAGGAGCATAGAAAGTGCTAGTACAGTAATTAATTAGGATGGCAAATGGCATTTTGGCCTTTATTGCAGAGGAATTGGATTACAGAAATAAGAAAGAATGCTACAATTGTTTACAGCTTTGGTGACACCACACCTAGGATACTGTACACAGCTTTGATCCATATTTAAGCAGGATATACTTATCTTGGAATGGTACAGCAAAGGTTCACAGATTGGTCCTAGGATGAGAATTCTCATACGATGAGAGGCCAAGTTAATTAGGCCTATACTGTCTGGAGTTTAGAACAACAAGAGACAATCTCACACAGGTGTAAAAGAATCTGATGTAAGTTGACAGGATAGAAACAGAGGGACTGTGGCCCCAGGCTGGTAGATCATGGTTATTAGGATTAGGCGACGATCATTAAGGACTGAAATAAGCAGGATTCCCTTCACACAGAGTGTTGTAAATCTGTGGAGCCCTCTGCCCTGGAGGATTGTCAATAATCCATGTTTGAATGTATTTAAGGTTGAGACAGACATATTTATTCTCTCTGAGAATCAAGTGATTCAGGAAGCGAGCAGAACATAGAATTGAGGTAGAAAATTGTGTTGAAAGGTGCAGCAGGCTCAAGGAGACAGTTAGTCTAGGCCAACTTCAATGTTTTATGTTTGAATGGGGGATTTTGTAGTATTGCCTACCTCCCACTGCCCAAACACATTGGCTGATGTTTAACATCAACAACTGCCCTGACAGAGCTGGGGATTTAACTTAGATCATCTTTTCCAAACTAATCAGTGCTATATTATGCAATTCTGGGAACACCACAGCAAGCTCAAACAGCCTATCCTTATAATAACATTCTGTTCAGACACCTTTCTCTCCTCAATGCTGAAGAATTGACACTGGCATTACATCATCACTAACTCCCATTGTATGATCATTTGAGAGACTGGCACACGTCATTATGTTGATCCCTTCAGTCTTACATTCTCTGGAAGGTGGGCCACCATGACTAAACAAATTGAGTTGGGAAGTGCATTGTGTCCATGCAGCTTCCTTGATGAACTGATAAGATGTGCCTGAACAGTTCAGTGTTCTTAATTATCTAATTTATTGTTTTAATTAGAGCAGCAGTTTCTGAAACAACACACAACAATCATTCTTGCAGCTCTCCAACAAGCAAATAAAAATGAAGCACATTAAAACCCAACCATTCAAATTAAACCAAGAATAAACACCACCAATAAACACACTCCTGTCCAGCTTAAAATAAAATAGGAAAAGCCATGGCAAACAAGGGAAATTAGGAAAAGTATTAGATCTAAGGAAGGGGCATACAAATTGGCCAAAAAGCAGCAGATCTGAGGATTGGGAGCAGCTTAGAATTCAACAAGGGAGGACAAAGGTATTAAGTGGGGGAGGAGTAAAAATGCAACAGTAAGCTTGAAGTAAACATCTAAACTGATGTTAAATGCTTTTATTGGTGTGTGAAGAGAAAAAAATTACTGAAGATAAATGTCAGTCCTTTACAATCAGAAACAGGGCAGTTATAATGGGGAACCAAGAAATGGCACACCATTTAAATATGCACTTTGGTTCTGTCTTTACAAAGGAGGACACAAATAACGCCCCAAAAATGTTGGGGAGCACAGAGCCTAGTGAGATGGAGGAACTGAAGGAAATCAATAATAGGAAGGAAATGGTGTTGGAGAAATTGATGGGATTAAAAGCTGATAAATCCCCACGGCCCAACAGTCTACGTCCCAGAGTACTTACAGATGTGGCTCCAGTAATAGTGGATGCATTGATGCGTCTTTCAAGATGCTATAGATTCTGGCACAGCACCTATGGATTGGACAGTTAGAAATGTGATCCCACTGTTTGAAAGGGAGGTAGAGAAAAAAAACAGGGAAATATGGGGCAGTTAGCCCAGCTGGTACTGGAGAAAATGCTGGAGTCCATTATAAGTAGATTTAACATGAGAAACAGTGAGGCAATCAGACAAAGTCAGCATGGATTTACAAAAGGGAAATCATGCTTGACGAACCTACTGGAATTTTCTGAGGATGTACAGTTGATAAGGGAGTTGATAAGGCCACAGTGGATGTGAACCTCCAGAAGGTTTTTAATAAAGTCCCAAAACAGAGATTAGCATGTAAATTAAAGCACATGGGATTGGGGTCATGGGCAGCCATGGACAGAAAACTGGTTGACAGCCAGGAAACAAAGAGCGCAAATAAACAGGTCTTTTTCTAAGCAGCAGCCAGTGACCATTGGGGTGCTGCAGGGATGAATACTTGGACCCCAGCTATTCATAATATATATTAATGCTTTAGATGAGAGAACTAAATACAATGTCTCCAAGCTTACATACAGGACCATGCTGAGATCGAGGGTGAGCAGTCAGGAGGTTGCAAAGATGTTTCACGTGATTTGGGCAAGTTGAGTGAGTTGGCAAATACATGGATGAAGAAGTAAAATGTGGATAAAAGTGAGGTTATCTATTTTGATAGCTGAAACAGAGAAGTAGATTATTATCTGAATGGCGATAGTTTGGGAAAGTGGGAGATGCAAGGAGAACTGGGAGACCTTGTACACCTGTCAGTGAAGGTAAGCAGGAAGGTCCAGAAGCCTATGAAGAAGCAAATGGTATGCTGGCCTTCATTGTAAGAGGATTCAAGTACAGGAGCAGTAATTTTACTCCAATTTTACAGGGTCTTGGTAAGACTACACCTGGAGTACTGTGTATAGATTTGGTCTCTTTACCTGAGAAAGGATGTTCTGGCTACAGAGGGAGTACAGCAAAGGTTTACCAGACTGATTCCTGGGATGCCAGGTGTGACATATGAAGAGAGACTGGATTGGTTAGCATTATTCTCTCTGGAACTTAGAAGAATGATGAGGGGATTTCATAGAAACCTATAAAATTCTAACAAGACTAGACAGAATAAATGCAGGAAGGATGTTCCTGGGAACCAGAGAATCCAGAACCAGGGGTCACAATTTAAGAGTACAGGGTATGCCATTTAGGATTGAGATGACAAATTTCTTCACCCAAACAGTGTGGAATTCTCTACCACAGAAAGTGGTTGAAGCCAAAACATTTTAAAGTTTTCAAGAAGGAGTTAGATATAGTTCTTAGGGCTAAAGGGATCAAAGGGTATGGGGAGAAGGCGGGAATGGAGACTGAGTTGGATGGTCAGCCATGATCATTTTGAATGACAGAGCAGGCTCAAAAGGGCCAAATGGCCTACTCCTATTCCTAAGTTCTAGGTTTCTGGATGGCACACTGATAGTATCACGGCAGAATTATTCTTAATACTGTCACCGCTAGTAACAGCGCCACTATTGTTACTGATTCTAACTGTTCCCCTCTATGTCCTGGCCAGTATTCATCACTCAGGCAACAGCAATAAAACACATCATCAGGTCATTTACTGTTTGTGGAGCCTTGCAAATTGACTTGCTGCATATAACTAGTGACGAGGCATTAAAACTACTTTATTGGCTGTAAACCACTTTGGGACCTTCTGAGGTGGTGAACGGCACTAGATAAATGTAAATTCTTTGTATTGTTGTTTTCACTATTCTGACTATGCTTTTACCAGTAATTCCATAGCAATCACCAGCACGTATGGAAGAAATATTTTCAGATTGGGTTAACTTAGGATTGTGGCCAAGTTGAAAAAAAAGGCTGTTTCTTCTGGTAAAACTAATCAAAAGACACTTCAAACAGACATTGAAGGTAACAGAATAACTAAGCAAAATGTCATGTTAACTCCAGAAAGCTAGAAATTAGGGTAATATTCCCGAACACCAGTGAGAAACACTGAACCTAGCATTTATGGGAAATAAGCACAAGAGGGCTGTCAGAGTCAACAACAGTGGGGGTGGGTTCAACTGCCTAGAAAATTAGGAAAAACGTTAAAGCAGGGAAGAGCTCAGCAGAGGTTATTAGTTTCCCAAACAAGTAGCGGGACAGAGAGTATGGAACAGCTCAGAAATCTAAATTCAGGCACATAGATAAGGGAACAACGATGAGAAGGGGGCAGCCAATGCAGAACAGAGAGTGCTGTACTTAAATGCTTGAGTATAAGAAATAATATAAATGAGCATGAGCAGATTGAAATTGGTGTGTACAATATTGTGGGTATCACAGAGATCTGGCTACAAGGGTTTTAGGGCTGGGAACTAAATACCCAAGGATACATGTCCTATTGAAGGGACAGGCAGATGGGGCAGGGTCAACTTGTTAGTAAGATATGAAATTAAATCAATAGCAAGAAGTGATATACAGTAGGAAGGTACAGAATCTGTGTGGTTAGAGTTGAGGAACCGCAAAGGAAAAAAAAGACCCTCATGGGAGTTATGTACAGGCCTCCTTGCAGTAGTCAGGATGTGGGGTAGAAACTGAATCAGGAGACTGAAAAGGCATGTAAGAAAGACACCAATGCAACAATCATGGGGGAATCCAATATGCAGGTGGACTGGGAAAATCAGGTCAGTAGCAGATCCCAAGAAAGGGAATTTGTGGAATGAGTTTTGGAACAGGTTTTAGCATGATTGAGTGTTAGCTGCTCAAGGTAACCTCAATCTGTTCACCCGGACTCATACAATCTCAGGAAAAGGTTAAATCTCAGTGAGAAGCTGTCCATAGCACTCATTTGCGAAGCGTACAAGATAAACGACTAAGGTGTTGAACATCACGAGAATTCACCTCCATACTGTAGAAACTTGGACAATTCATGCCTGCAGTTTCCACCTGTACATATCCAGGGCAATTTCCACACATAGCCAGCTGCAGAAAATATGTTTCACAGATAATTATTTCCCTGTTAGATACAACTGATTTACTGCTTCATGGTTATCATGTTAGCAATTGTGTGTGCAAAGGTCTGATGTTATAGTGGTAAAGACCCTGAGCTAGTAACCCCAAGGACCAGACTAATGCTCTGCAGATAGGGGTTCAGATCCTACGAGGGCAGATGGTCAAACGTACGTACAATTAACAAGTCTGGAATTGAAAACTCGTCTCAGTGATGGGGACGATGAACCTGTTGCAAAAATCCATCTGGTTCCTAAACATCCTTTAAGGAAGGAAATCTACCATCCTTAATTAATGTGTCCGACACATGACTGCATTTCTACAGCAGCAGTTGGCTCTGGCCTTCCCAGCAAGCCATTGAATTAAGGACAGGCAACAAATGGTGGCACTCACATTCCACGAAAAGTTAAATAATATTTTTAAAAGTCTGAGGAAAACCCCGAACGTAAGAATGTTACTTACCTATCAGTTAAGTTTCTTAAATTTCACAACTGCAGGCCTTTTGATTTGCGAACCAGAACTTCAATGATGACATAATTTTACGTACATGCATATATGCTTCCACAATAGATCAGTAAATAAATGCATTACCGGGTGTGGTATTGAGCCATGTAAACCTGACACTAACATTCAATTTTCCCTCAATGGCCTCTTTATCAGCCCTAAGCTGGAGCCTGAATAGAACAAGAATTATCCTTGGAGCTTCTGGGTGAGGGAAATGGCAACAAACTAAAATCCTGAATGGGGCTCTGCCCTTAGCTGACTGACTGTGTAGACTCTTTGCTGGTTTTAGTTTTGTATATCGTGATGTGTTTCAAAAGAAATCCAAACCAAATTTCACCACTTCTGAACTTACACAAGATAAATATTTGTTGATGGAAGCAATATAGCAGTTGTAGATATATGGTTTTAAAAGCTTAATTTTATTCATGCAAAGCCTGCTCCTATAATTTTTCAAACAATTGGAAATTTAAGACAGAAAATGAACTAATCTTCTAAATATAACATGCCGATTGGATTCTACACAAATTGGTTTCGGGAATAAAGCCTACAAATGGCTGGTTCTTTTCTTCCAAATATGGAGAGCTTTTCCTCTCAGTTCGTCTGCATAGACCCTGGACCAACACACAACTCCTTCAGTCTTTCCCTATCAAACCATGTGTGATGCAGCAGTGCAGCACAGTCACTCACTGTGTGACCCTCACCAATCTCATGAAAGAAATAAAACATTCTGGAACAACTAGATCACTGACATCCTTAGTAATTAACAAGAACTGCAAGCATGAGTCAAGTAGAAAAGTTAGAGACCTAAACATGATTAGCCCCAACTCGACTTAGCTACTTGGTGGAATGCAGATACTGAAATGCTTTCTGAATCATTTCAGAGAAGCAGTTCAGATATGGCTAGAATTGAAAAAGCAAACATGAAAATCTTAGTCAAACAGGTGAGGTTAATGAGCACAGTGTTATATGTGCCTCGGCTAAAACATTCAAAGTTAATAGTTTATAAAAGTATTTTTCTCCTTCAGTCTTTGCTGACAGACTTTAATGATGCTGTAGATACAGTTTCACAAACAATAGCTTAAGAAGCTATTTTTAATTTATGGGCCTGTACAGGGAGCAAGTATGGCTATTCCATCCTAGGTGGTCCCACAAAGCTAATATTGTCCTTAACTAATCTCCAAGTGTGGACATTTCTCAGCAGTGATTACCATTAGTAATTAAACGTTTTTGTTTTGCTGACAAACAAATACGTGATCGGTTATCACGTTGAAGTGTCTCAAAGTATTTTATGTTGACTGATTCTTCCTCGAGATCAGCTAATTTACTCCAAGGGATAAATCAGCATCTTCATGATCTTTATGTGTTAGATTTACACTGAATGGGGCACTTACCAGCTAAGCCACCAGAGGACATTTTCCAAAGCATTAAATGTCTCACAGGCACATCACAACTAGTCGAGAACCATGTACAAATTGTTTTGTAATAATATTTGCAGTATCAGAAATAACATTGTTGAAGAGTGTTGAAAACAAACAATGGTGAAAACAAAGCTTCTATATTTTACATTCTCTTGAGTAAATAAGAGGTTGGTGTTTAACTCTAAAACCTTAACATGAGCTGGTCTTTAGCTAACCAATCCTTCATTTCTGTTGTATCATTCACTGCCAATGGATGGAGGTAGGGTTTCCCACAGCTTCAAAATTAAAAGCTACTCTGCAGTTTGTCAATTCCAGTCGGTGGCATGTACTGTATATTTCACTATTTAGTAAACCTGGTAACAACATTACACCTTATCACATTGAAATATCTCAGTTTCATACTTGATTTGATTTTCAGAGCAGCACAGTCATATTCATAAACATGTCACACTTCCCACAGAAACAACATCCCACAAAAGCCCATGAAAAGGGATAATGGTCAGTAAAGTGATAGAAGGGGTCATCAACATCGCTATCAAGCAGTAGAGGAGATTACGAGAGAGTTGCAGTGGGAGAGAGATCCCCGGAGGTTGGTCTGGAGGGAGGAGGGTAACTTCTTCAGGCTAGGCATCCTTAGAAGAGACTTCACAGTGGGGTTAAAATTGTATCAGAGATAGTAGGAACTGCAGATGCTGGAGAATCTGAGACAACAAGGTGCAGAGCTGGATGAACACAGCAGGCC
>NC_063337.1:21219921-21378866 GCF_021869965.1 Rhincodon typus
CTAGGCCCAAAACGTCAGCCTTCCTGCTCCTACGATGCTGCTTGGCCTGCTGTGTTCATCCAGCTCTGTACCTTGTTGTCTCAGATTCTCCAGCATCTGCAGTTCCTACTATCTCCACTATCAAGCAGTACTTGTTTTGAAACAACCTGCTCACTAACACCAAGTTTGGATTCTGCCAGGGCCTCTCAGCTCCTGACATCCTTACAGCCTTGGTTCAAACATGGACAAAAGAGCTGAATTCTAGAGGTGAGGTGAGAGTGATAGCCCTTGACATCAAGGCATTTGACCAAGTGTGGCATCAGAGTGTCCTAGCAAAACTGGAATCAATGGGAATCAGGGGAAACCTCACTGCTGGTTGGAGACATACCTGGCACATAGGAAAGTGCTTGTGGTTGCTGGAGGTCCAGGACATGTCTGCAAGAGTTTCTTAAGGTAGTGTCCTAGGCTCAACCATCTCCAGCTGCTGCATCTACAACCATCTCTACATCATACAGGCAGAAGTGGAATGTTCACAGATGATTGCCTCCCAAATGTCCACCATCTACAAGTGTAATGGAATAGTCCCCATTTAGCCAAAATATGGAAAAATGTAAGCCTTGGTTCTCAGTCAAAAACAATTATATCTGTTAAATGTTGAGAGCCTCAGAGGATAACACAATTGTTAAGAAGAATGGTTATTACCTTGAATTAAGGTGCAGAAGTAGGACAATGGAAGTAGATTAAATATACAAAAAGTGTAAAATGATTTCAGGGCTTGTGCCAGAAATTTCCTCTTTACACGCTGGAGATTTGACTTTGGCTTATTGTGTTAGACCTGTGATTGCAGCTCATCCACTTCATTAAAAATCTCTCCCAAATTCCATTACTCTTAAAGACAATATCCTGTGTTCTGCACAACTGCAAAATGTCAAAATTACCCCCAGTGAGCGATCAATGCATGAAATAAACAGAGATAAAGTAGTGGAGACAAAATTGCTTTAGCCTTTCCTCCCTAACCCCAATTTAACTGCGTTCCAGACAGCAGTCTAGAGACCACACAATTCCAACCCAGCAGCAATTATCCAACTACCTCCCCAATTCAACTACAGCTCAACAGACATCTGTAGCATGGTGGCTCAGTGGTTAGCACAGATACCTTGCAGTCTCAGGGACCTGGGTTCAATTCCTGCCTCAGGCAACTGTCTGTGTTGAATTTGCACACATGCCCCGTGTCTGCATGGGTTTCCACCAGGTGCTCTGCTTTCCTCCCATAGTCGAAAGATGTGCAAGTTAGGTGGATTAGCCATGCTAAATTGCCCATAGTTTCCAATGATGTGTAGGTTAAGTGGATTAGCCATAGAAAATGCAGGGGTACAGTGGGATGCTCTTCAGAGAGTTGGTGTGGAATTAGTCATAGTGATGTGCAACATGGAAACAGGCCCTTCAGTCCAACTCCTTCATGCTGACCAGATCCTAAATTAATCTAGTCCCATTTGCCAACATTTTGCCCAAACCCTTCCTATTCATATACCTATTCAGGTGCCTTTTAAATGTTGTAATTGTACCAGCCTCCACCACTTCCTTTGGCAGGTCATTGTATAAAAACACCACACTCTGGGTGAAAAAGTTGCCCCTTAGATCACTTCTAAATCTTTCCTCTCTCACCTTACATTTTGGGTGGTCACTTCACTTCTATATACCCAAAGTGAATCAGAGGACAGCTGAGATTCATCACAGAGGAATTCTGGGAGACTTCGCCACAGTTATCATGACTGTACAACAGGTCAGATAGAACCTGGTGTCAAGGTGTGGTTAATTTTGCGGCTGCAGAAGAGACAGCAGGATAGTGTGTTGCTTCCCAGGTGCCAGGGTAAACGATGTCTCTGAATAGTTGCAAAACAGTCTGAAAAGGGAGAGTGAACAGCCAGAGGTCATTGTGCACATTGGTACCAAATGACAAAGGGAGACAAAGGGATGGGGTCCTGCGAAATGAATATAGGGAGTTAGGTAAGAAGTTAAAAAGCAGGACCTTAAGGGTAGCGATCTCCAGATTACTGCCAGTGTCACACACCAGTGAGGATAGAAATAGAAAGATAGGCCAGATGAATGTGTGGCTGAGGAGCTGGTGTAGGGGACAGGGTTTTCAGTTCTTAGATCATTGGGATCCCTTCTGGGGTACAGGTGACCTGTACAAGAGGGACGGGTTGCACTTGAGCCAGAGGGGGTCCAATATCCTCGCGGGAAGATTTGTAGTGTTGTCCAGCAGGGTTTAAACTAGTTTGGCAGGGGGGTGGGACTCTGAATAAGAGAGGGACCATCAAGAAGTGAGGGGAAAATACATTAGCCATCAAGAGCAAGTTTACTATTCAGGATAGTCAGGGAACAGTAAAAGGGAGGGGAAAGACTTCTGCACAGAAACATGGCTGAGAGAAGGGCAGGACTGGCAGCTCAATGTTCCAGGATACAGAAGCTACAGGCATGACAGAAGTACAAGTAAGCGAGGATGGGGAGTCGCCCTTATGATAAGGGAGGACAGAACAACAGTGCTTAGAGAGGATATTCTTAAGGGGCCTTCAAATGATGCCATATGGTTAGAACTTGGAAACAAGAAGGGGATGGTTAATCTCAGAGATAGTAAGAACTGCAGATGCTGGAGAATCTGAGATAACAAGGTGTAGAGCTGGATGAACACAGCAGGCCAAGCAGCATCAAAGGAGCAGGAACGCTGACGTTTCGGGCCCAGACCCTTCTTCAGAAAATGGTTAATCTGTTGGGACTGTATTATAAACCACCAAATAGCCGGAGGGTACTAAAGCAGCAGATGTGTGGAGAGTTTGCAGATACCTGTAGGAATAATAGAGTAGTATTGGTTGGAGATTTTAATTTCCCCTGTATTGGCTGGGCCACCCAGAGTGTAAAAGGCCCGGACGGGGTGGAATTTGTCAAATGTGTCCAAGAAAGTTTCCTAAATCAATATGTAGAGGGTCCTACACGGGAGGATGCAACGCTGGACCTCTTCTTAGAAAACGACGTCGGGCAAGTGACTGAAGTGTCAGTCGGAGAGCACTTTGGGTCCAGTGACCATAACTCTCTCAGTTTTAACATAGTTATGTAAAAAAATAGGACAGTACCACAGGTTAAGGTGCTAAAATTGAGCAGGCCCAATTTTAGGGCCATTAGGCAGGATCTAGCAGTGGTCATTTGGGTGAGTCTGTTTGAAGAGAAGGGAACGACTGGCAAATGCAAGGCTTTTAAAAGTGTGCTATGTCCCTGTTAGGGTGAAGGGAAAAACTGGCAGGTTTAGGGTTCCCTGGCTTACGAGGCATATTGAGGTGCTGGTCAGGAAAAAGAAGGCATACATTGGGTCTAAGCTATCGGGCTCAAGTGAATCCCGTGATGATATAAAAAGTATAGGAGCACACTTAAGATGGAAATCAGAAGAGCAAAAAGAGGTAATGATGTGAATCTGGCAGATAAATTTAAAGATAATCCCAAGATTTTCTATAGCTATATTAAGAGTAAAAGGGTGGCTGGGGAGAGAATAGGACCCCTTAAAGATCAGCATGGCCGTCTATGTATAGAGCCACAGGAGATGGAGGAGATTTTTAAATGAATATTTCTCCTCAGTATTTACTTAGGAGAGGATCATGGATGCTAAAGAAATAAGGGAAAGAAGTGGGAATATTTAGGACCGCATATGCATTATCAGAGAGGAGGTGTTTGCAGCTTTAAAGCACATTAAGGTGGATAAATCCCCTGGGCCTGATCAAGTCCATCCTTGGATGTTGTGGGAGGCTAGGGAAGAAATTGCAGGGGCTCTTGTAGAGATTTTTGCTTCATCTTTAGCGACTGGTGAAGTTCCTGAAGACTGGAGGGTGGCTAATGTGGTTCCATTGTTTAAGAAAGGGAGCAAAGACAAGCCAGGGAACTACAGGCCAGTGAACTTGATGTCAGTGGTAGGCAAGTTATTGGAGAGGATACTGAGGGACAGAACCAACCAAAATTTGGATAGTCAAGGTTTGATTAGAGATACTCAGCATGGATTTGTGTGCAGGAAGTCATGTCTGACAAATCTTTTAGAGTTTTTCAAAGAGGTAACCAAGAGAATAGATGAGGGTAGGGCAATGGATGTTGCCCACGTGGACTTTGGTAAGGCCTTTGACAAGGTCCAGCATGGCAGGCTAGTTATGATAGTTAGGTCACATGGGATTTAGGGAGAGCTAGCTAATTGGATTCAAAATTGACTCGATGGTAGGAAGCAGAGGGTGATGGTTGAAGAACCGAAAGAACTGTGGATGCTGTAAATCAGGAACAAAAACAAAGTTGCTGAAAAAGCTAAGCAGGTCTGGCAGCATCTGTGAAGGAAAAAACAGAGTTAACATTTCGGGTCCAGTGACCCTTCCTCAGAACTGGTGATGGTTGAAGGTTGTTTCTCAGACTTGAAGCCTGTGACTAGTGGTGTGTCACAGGGGTCGGTGCGGGGACATTTGTTATTTGTTATTTACATAAATGATCTAGATGTGAATGTACACGACATAATAGTAAGTTTGAGGATGATACAAAATTAGGAGGGATCATTGATAGTGAGGAAGGTTAACAAAAATTACAGAGGGATCTGATCAGATGGGGAAGTGGGCTGAGGATTGACAAATGCAATTCAATACAGATAAGTGTGAGGTGTTGCACTTTGGAAAGTCAAGCCAAGGTCAGACTTATACAGTAAATGGTAAGGTCCTGAGGGGTAGCATGGAACAGAGGGACCTAGGAGTACAAGTACATAGTTCGTTGAAAGTGGCATCACAGGTGGACAGGGTGGTGAAGAAGGCATTTAGCATGCTGACCTTCATCGGTCGAGGCATTGGGTATAGGAGTTGGGATGTTATGGTACAGTTGTATAAGTCATTGGTGAGGCCGCACTTGGAGTACTATGTATAGTTTTGATCACCCCATTAACGGAAAGACATAGTTAAACTGGAAAGTGTGCAAAGAAGATTTACGAGGATGTTGCCAGGACTAGTAGGACTGAGTTACAGGAAGAGGTTGGCTAGGACAGGACTTTATTCCTTGGCACGTAGGACAATGAGAGGTGACCTTATTGAGGTGTATAAAATCATAGATAGAATGAATATAGACAGTCTTTTTCCCAGGGATGGAGAAGTGAAAACTGGAGGGCATACGTTTAAGCTGAGAGGGGAAAGATTTAAGAGGGACCTGAGGGGCAACTTCTTCATGCAGGGAGTGGTGTGTGTATGGAATGGGCTGCCAGACAAAGTGGTTGAGGCAGGTACAATAGCAACATTTAAAAGCCATTTGGATAGGTACTTGGATGGGAAGGGTTTAGAAGGATGTGGACCAAATGTGGGCAACATGGACCAGTTTGGGCTGAAGGGTGCGTTTCCATGCTCTATTACTCTATGAGTCTATGATTCCAATTCTTTTTCAGCAATAGTTGTCTCCTTGATAACTTCAGGCCATCCTTTCATCTCAATTCCTGTAGCACTTGAAGATCTGCATCTTATCACAAAGCCATGAGGACTTGTTGAACTGAATGACCTGTTTCCACACTGTAAGGGTTCTACGATCACACTTACTGCTGAATCTCAAGGTTTCATGTTCAGGTTCTACTCCAGGTCTTGAGCACAAAATTTCCTGCAGATATTGGATCATGCAACAGTGCATACTTTCAGCTGAGCCTTAAATGAAGGTTCCACCTACCTCCTCAAAGTGAATCAGCATTTGCACAACTTCGAGCTGTACAAACAGTGTCGGAACAGATTTCTAAAGGTCAGATCATGTCTAACCTGGTTGATTTTTTTTCTGGAAGTTTATATGGAACTTCAGAAGACATTTTATGTGTTTGCTCACAAGAAATTATCAAACAACACAGCACATGAAGTGCCCTTGTGAATTGACTCAGAAATTGGTTAGGGGTTAGGACACATAGAAAGAGAACATTCTCTAACTGATTCAATCAATATGCTCCAAGGATCTGTACTCAAACCAAAGATATTAACATCTTGGATGAAAGAAAAGAATTATATAACAAAGTCTTCAGATTGAGAAGCACATTGTGCAGACGACAGCAGCAAGTTACAAACTGACAAAGACTAAATAGCTGCGCAAAAATATGGCAATTCACTGCATGCACATGGGCAGTTAACAACAACAATTTGCATTTATACAGCGCCTTTAACACTATCCCAAACTACAACAAGGGAGTGTAATCAGTCAAAAAATTAGACAGAAGAAGATAGAAGGAGGGGTAAATATAAGATTGGTCATAGCAGATGGCAAGGCACTATACTTGTTAATTCCTGTTATACGGCAAGTCTATTTTGTGATTCATTGAAATGCAATAAAGCAAATTCTTTGTAATTAACACAGTCTACCCCTAAAAGTAAACCGAGTCTACCTTCCAGGTTTTGTAAAGCTCTGTTTGCAGCTATGAATGCAATTGCGGGAACAAAATCACTGATCTAATTCCATCTCTTACACTCTATCCAAACACAGCCAAAGTGAAACTGAAAACATGCCATAGTAACAGCGAAAACAGTGCTCAGTCCACTGCCTACTTAAACATGCACAGCTTCAAATATCAGAACATGGAGTCACTGTGCAGAAAGTACCATCACTCCATGTATCTAGTATTAAGATCAGCTCCAACTGCATTCATACAGGGCTCGCTGCGTTAACTTGGACCCACAGATGGAGCTTCTATAAACAACAAAGAATCAATGTGCAAGCAGCACTGTCTTGACACCTACACCTACACAGTTTTCCAGGGACAGCTGTGATTGCAACAATGCAAACCTTATCCAAAATTTTTCATTACTTCGATCAGTGACATACAGTACTTGAATTGACACTTAAATATAACAACTCATCACAATGCTCCACAACTCAGTAACATATCACACTTCCAACTTTTTCTTCCGTGTTACAGAAGGCAGACGATTCCAAAATTGTAACTTTGCAGTGAGAAAGAACCATTTACAAATATATTATTTCACTTTCTTTTAAATTTGGTGCAAGATAACTAACAGCACCTTTAACCTGATCCCAGAGTACTATAAGGGAGTGTAATATGTTAGATGATGAGATCAGGAATCCCCACTGACATAGAGGTGGTGCAACAATCCAGGTTTTCTTCCGCTCATTTTCCTGGCATTATTCCCTATGGCAGCTGAATTATCACACTCCAGCGGTACTTCTACCTGTATGGGGATTGGCTTCCACAGGGAGAGAAAGGGAATGCCACTGATGCAGACATTAGACTGAAATAACAGAAAAATCATCAGGACTACCTCCAGAGCTATTGAATTTCTTTCATCTTTGCAATCTTCCACGGAACTGCAATGGATCAACTAAATGGCAAAGGCCAGTTGCTGGGGTGGGTATCAGAATAAGAAAATAATAATGGAAGTTGTTGTTACATTCAGTAGGGCCCCTGTAACCCCAGGTTTCATGGGTTGGGCCCACATGTCCTTCGTTCCCTCCCCTCCCCTCACACTGTCACAATTCGCTTTCCACCTCCCCTAATGATCAGGCTCTGGTCTCCACACTGACATGAACAGCTTTTTACTCAGGATGGAAACTGCAATCGACAGCTCACCAGACTCATTTCTCAATGCCCAGATTTAAAACAGACATCAGTAATCAACTACGCAGAATTACCAAACAGACTGAGGTCCTGAGGCTCAGTTGGTAGCACCCCTGCCTCGAATTGAGGAGAATCCAGGTTCAAGTCCCACTCCATGACTAGTTTACCATGGAACCAGCATTCATGACAAGATTCAACAGGTTGATAATCAGCCTCGTATTCCTTCCAACAGTTTACCCCTATTTCCCAAAAGGGGAAGAAAAGCATGCGAAAAGATACAAACACAGACCGAGCCGACAATTGTTGTAAAATAGTCATAGAGATGCACAGCACTGAAACAGACCCTTCGATCCAACTCGTCCATGCTGACCAGACATCTTAAATTAATATAGTCCCATTTGCCAGCATTTGGCCCATATCCCTCTAAACCCTTCCTATTCATGTACCCATCCAGATGCCTTTTAAATGTTGTAATTATACCAGCCTCTATCACTTCCTCTAGCAGTTCCTTCTATACGTGCACCACCCTGAGCATGAAAACGTTGCCCCGTAGGCCCATTTTAAATCCTTCCCAACATGGCAAAACTGAATGGGCAATGGTAGCACAAGAATCCTCAACGGTAAATGTTGACAGAAAAGTGTAACCAAAGATTGTGACAAGTAGCAAGGCTGTGTTGCTGATAATTTTGTTCCAGTGAAATTATTTTATTAAATAACAAACATTCTTTCGGGAGGAAACAGTAACATTGTGGTAATGTTACAGGTCCTTGAAATCCAGAACCACAGGTTAATGCTCTGGGGAATATGTGTTCAAATTACTACAGCTCGGAATTTGAAATCACTTTGTAACACCTGGAATATAAAGCTATCTCAGCCATAATAACCATGGCTGCAAAAATCTATCTGGTTCACAAGTGTCCTCCCAGGAGGGAAATCATCTGGCCTTGATTGAATTGGCCAACATGTGACTCCAGAGCCACAGCAATGTGGTTGACTCTTAACTGCCCTCTCAAGTGGCCTAACCAGCCACACTGTGATTAGGGGTAGACAGCAAATGCTGGCCTCACCTGTAATGCCCACATACCATGAAGGAATACATTTTTTTAAAAATAATACACCTTCCATTTTTTTCAAATCACATTTGGCTAGAAAAGAGCAACTAACTAGTGGGGATAACAATGGAACCAAACAATCCCAACTGATGACCACTAGCAACCATCTCAAAAATTGTCCTGATCTACTGGGCTAGAGAAAAACTTATCCTTGCTAAAATATTGCAAACTTTCCAGAGGCACAGGCAGAGCACAAATATGGAATAACTGGTTTTCAATTTTTTGACAACGAATGTGAAACTACTGAGCTGATAATAACATTGATACCTCCTGATATCAGGAGATTGGCACTCGCTAATCATGCTCACTTAAAGAGCTGATGCAGACACGATGGACCGAATAGCCTCCTTCTGTGCCAATAACAAATCTGTGATTCTGTGAAGATACCAAATGATACTTTGTTTTATTCACTCGATGGACTTGGGCATCGGCTGGCAGGCTGGCATTTATTGTCCGTCCCCAATTGCCCTTGAACAGAGTGGCTTGCTAGGTCATTTCTGAGGGCAGTTGAGAGTCAACCACATTTTGTGGGTCTGGAGTTACATGTAGGCCAGACCAGGTGAGGATGTCAGATTTCCTTCCCTGAACGACATCAGTGAGCCTGATTACCAATTTTTGGAAAAAGAACTAGCAATGGTTTCATGGTCATCAGTAGATTCTTAATTCCATTTTTATGTACATATTGAAACCATGTTCCACCATCAGCCATGGTAGGATTTGAACCCAGGTCCCCAGAATAGTAGCTGAGTTTCTGAATTAACATTCTAGCGATAATACCACTAAGTCATCATCTTCCTTAAGATTAAATTTAACTTAAGTTTAGAAATTAAGAGAAATCTGTGGATAGCTACAAAAGAAATCTTATAAAGAGCCAAATGAAATTCCCTACGGCCAATTTGGATAAGCGAAACAAAGGACATCCAGCCCTCATCTACTGTTGTCTCTATCCATTCTTCCACAGTAAGAGTGGAGTGTTTTTGTGTTTACCACATAACCACAGATCATGGTAGACACTGAAGGGAAGATTATGTATTTTGTTTTGTCACAAGGCAATTGTGCTACGGCTTGTACACAATATTAGAAATAATCCCGACATACAGCCTCTCCATTCTAGCACTATTTGTGGCTGGAATTGGGACACTTGTAGGTGTGATTCTGATACATGCTCCAGTCCAAATGCCTATCCGTGTACAAGCAATTTGACACATACATTCAACTGCAGGTAACACCTAGTGCTGGAGCTAGGACCTGATCTGACTGTGCTGGTATCATAAACACAATCTAAGTTAGGAAGAAAACTTGTGGAATTTGCTTTGTTCCATTTGAGACTGAAGTGAAATACCTGAAATTTCCAAGACTGTATAAGGATTCACAAGGCTGAACCAGAGAAGCCAGGGATGCAAATACTTGGAACGGGGACATTGTTGTTAAATTTGTAGATGACACAAAAATAGAATGCCAGGTCCAATTCCTGGTTCTTGTTTGGTTAGCTGATCTTGACAAGGGAGGTAGGAAGGGTACTACAACTGGTCTAATCCTCCTTAGACTGAGAACAAAGGGGTGTGGTGTGAGAGTGCCAAAATTAGAAGGATTTCTCAATCCAAGTATCTAGCTGGTTAGTCCAACCCAAAAGAGTAGGACTTCAGTTGATCGATAACACTGAAGCAAAACGCTATGGAAATCTGAAATAAGAACAAAATCAAAAATGTTGGAAAAAATCAGCACAGGTCAGATAGCATCTGCAGCGAGAAACAGAGCTGAAGCTTATGGATTTCTGGCATAGAGCGAGTCATGTTGAGTTTGGTGGATTAATCCACACCATGAGGCCAAGCGAGTTATCTGACCAAACTCACCACATGAACTGATGTTTCAGCCCTTATGCTGAGTATCACAATCAATCACCCCATCTACGCTCATCTCGCTCCCGTAGCAATTCCGCGCTTACTGCAGATCTCAGAATTGACAGGCATCTTTGGCGCTGGTGCCACATTTAAAAGGCCTTAGCTGTTTTTCACCCAGACAAGCACTCCCAGTCCGGAGCTACCCTGAATGTTTCTTGATACTTGACCTAGACCAAGCATATGGGGTAAATGGGGTCCCACTTTGGAGGCAGGCTGTTGTCAGGGTGATGTGATGACAGGACCTCCTCTTACTCCAGGATGAGCAGTGGAGGCCACAAGACCTGATTATGCCAGCCTTGTCCAAGGTTGCTACTTAGGTGAGTGCAGTCTCAACCATTTTGCAAAATGCCCGGCACTCTAGGAAGAAGGCATGGTGGCTCAGTGGTTAACACTGTTGCCTGACAGTGTCAGGGACCTGGGTTTGATTCCACCCTTGGGTGACTGTCTGTGTGGAGTCTGCACATTCTCCCTGTGTCTGCGTGGTGCTCCGGTTTCCTCGCACAGTCCAAAGATGCGCAGGCAAGGTGGATTGGCCATGCTAAATTTCCTGTAGTGTTCAGGGATGTACAGATTAGGTGGGTCATAGGGGGATGGGTCTGGATGGGATGCTCCGAGTGTCGGTGTGGACTTGTTGGGCCGAACGGCCTGTTTCCACACCGTAGGGATTCTATGATTAAAGGTCAATGTCTTTCTCCACTCTGCCAGCGTACTGATCCCTCACTCTCACTCCATCTGTCCTACTCCCCTAAGCCCGATGCTCTGCCACTTTCACTACTGTCTGCACCATCTTTCTCTGCTCGCCTCACCCACCCCAACCTGTGACACCACTAACCCTGCATGCCCTCTGTGCTGCCCACACACTCACTCAGGAAACCCTGCCATTGACTCAGCGGTAATAGCTGTGCCACCAACATTTATTTTCCTGCATATGCCCCTCTCTCTTATTCCATAAGAAAATAGCTCACAATAGGGCAGAAAGAGTCAAAACTGGTTGAGTGCTACCTGTCATCCGGTTCCTCACCCCTTATCAGCAGAAAATCCTGACTCTGATTCACCCCAAGCAGGGCCTGGACTGGTATCGGCCATTGCTCTTGACCTGCAGTGCTAAAATTACCTCTTCACTGGACAATGAACTGATGACAACTGTGCAAGCCTCCTGGGTTTCTGTCTACACTAAATAACACAGCAAGACAGTGGTAAATGGAGCCTGATACACAATGTACAAAAACGCATGGCAAGGCAGCGATGTTGTGAATATCCAGGTTGGGTTAGGGTGAGTGAGCGTTACGAATGCAAGCAAAGAGCCCAAAGATGTAACCTGATCTTAGGCAATGAGCTGGGTGTATGCCCCTCAGCACAGTGTACTTTCTACAGCATTACAATAATATTTGTCAATGTTACCTGAAGTGAATTAGTGAAGTGCAGAAGCATCCTTAAATGGATCAGAGATATGTCTTGACGGCTCATAGAGGCTAGCGCATATCAGATGACAATGCCTGTTGACATAGGGTGAATGTGACTAGTGTTCATAGACCATGCCTGAGATGCTGGTGCCCCGTGTCCAACATGGTGGCGTTATGGAGCAAATGGCAAGTTGAACCAACCAAGAATTAACTCTGGTTGCAATGTCATGTTTATATGGTGAGATTGGTAAGATTGCGACTGGTGGCGAGTTAGGCTGTTAATAAGGCATTAAACAAGCAACAGCAAGCATCAATTGGGAACTTGCTGCTGCCTGGTGAGAATCTCAGTATACACATGAGAAAAGTGATGATCTGCTTCACTGAACATCTCACCCAATTCTACTACTTACCTCACCATAGCCCATATCACTCAGAGTCTGATGGGATTCCACCCAGTGTCAACGTCCATGACCTTTCTGATGCAACCTAATGAGTTTACTCAGCAGTTTTCTTTGTTCTTGTTTTTAATCATAGGACTGAGCTCATCGCCATCCTTGTGAATGGTTTGCCTACACACAACACCTGCATTCGCACAAGAATGGCCTCTTCACAGAGATGGCTCAGGGCCTTTCTGGGATAGAAGGCAGAGAAACCATCACAACAGGCTGGTCCCACATATCCAGCACTGAGCAATGTGACTGGCGGAGACCTTGGAGCAGGTTCTCTCTTCACTTGGGAGAAGCAAACCAGATGCAAAGATTAAACAGCCAAGACCAGAACCCAACCTTAACAATGAGAATTGCAGCACTGTTGCAATGAGAATTGCAGCACTGTTGCATCAAGAATGGCTCATGCAAGTTTCTCTCAGCACAAAACAGCAGCTTCGGAAACTGTCATCCAGTGCAACGTTTAACAAAAAGACATACCATTTTTAATAACTTTACTCTTGCGCATTTTTGTGCTCAGCACAACACCAGAACATAGTCCAAATAAGGGGACCATCTTTTACAGAAAGCTGAACGACAACCTCTCTCTCGCAGAAGCACCTCTGATGGACAAAGTTTGTTTCTTGGACACTGTCTGTTTCCCAGGGACACAACTCAAAACAGTCTATTTATAGAGTCTATAACCATCCACAATTTAGTTAGTCTCCTAAATTCCTCATACATCTTTCACCATGGTTACTAGAAAACCTATAAACACCCAGATAGCCCAATGCTTTATAAGGAATATTTGGGAAGAGCCCATAAGTTTTTGGGCAGCTGCTGGTTGGCAGATCATACTTACAATTATGAAAAGGAAAAAACAAATCTGTAACAGTTCAGGAATCTCATTCAAATAATTAAACTATAACAGGCCGTGCATCAGGTTTTCTGTCTTAGAAACCACTTGCCAATATTAAGTCATGTAAGTCACAGATTTGGTTTCATGTTACCTGAGTTACCTATCTGCCACCACCACCATCACCACATCCCCCCCCCCGTACACAACACCATTTTTTAATAAAAATGATTCTCTTACAACATTTACAGAGCTTTCTTGTGGCAGAACTGCAACTAGCAATCACACCAGGACCATGAGCGTCTTCACAAAACAAAAACAAACTTAGTCTAAACTCAGGAGCCACTGCAGAGAATATCAAAGATCTAAGCAAAAAAGACTTACATTTATATAGCACCTTTCAGAACTACCTGAAGTGTTTTTCCATCAATGAAGTACTCCTTATGCGTATTCATTGTTAAAATGCAGGAAACACAGCAGACAATCTGTACACAGCAAGCTCCAAAAGAAACGAAAAGACCAGATAATCTGTGATGTTGACTGAAGGATAAATATTGGTTAGGACAACAATAGTAACGTCCTGGCTTTCAAAAACAGTAGTAGACTCGCCCACTTTAAGGGCATTTAAATGGTCATTGGATAAACATATGGATGATAATGGAATAGTTTAGGTTAGATGGGCTTCAGATTGGTTTCACAGGTCGGCGCAACATCGAGGGCCGAAGGGCCTGTACTGCACTGTAATGTTCTATGTTCTAACACTGAGCTATTTTACACCCACCTGAGTGAACAAACAATGCCTTGGTTTAAAATATCATCTGATTGACAGTGTATCCCCTAGCACTGCATTAGAGGGTCAGCCTAGATTATATACCCATGATACACTTGAAAACAATGGAGTTAAAACCAAAGTCATTAGAAATTTGCAGGGCTATTGCTCCAAAATGGAGGAAGAGAGCATATGATTTTCCTTCATTCTTTGCAGATTTCTTTTTAAACTATACAAATTTGGACATTATTTGGCTGAGATAGAGAGATACAGAAAAGATACCAGATCTATTTGTAAAGAACATACACTATTTTTGTAGCATAATTTTATATATTTTTCCTAAGTCAAGGATTTCATGGTAAATTTAGTTTTTGTTTGTAAATAATAACACAGTAGTTCTTCCACAAAGCCACCTGGTGATATGATACTGCTACTCTGCATGTCAGGCCACCACTAGATTGTCAGACAGAGCAAAGCAGCTCAGCAATTGGAAAGAAAAGGAATGTACAGCCAGACGTAGGGAACAGGAGAGTGGCTTTGAGCACTTCCAAATGGTCTGAATTGTCTATCACTGCGGTGTGAGAGGCAGTAGTCCTGATATTGGAGGTGTAATATTGCCCAAGTACGAAATCACAACAAGTCCTGTTCACACATCACCCATGTTCACTGATCTACAATGGTGTCCAGTCTGAACACTTTGATATTGAAGTCATGATCCTCCATATCTCTGTATCAGGAAAATATTCGTATTTAAGATCCATCTGGAAACAACTGGAAGATTTTGAATTTTACAGATATTGTCTGGATTGAAAAGCGTTTTTATCATGTGTATTCTTGGAAGTGAATCCGACAGTTTAACGTCTGCAGTAGTTTACCTGCTGTTTACCAAATATCGCGTTACTTTGGAAGAACAGTCTAGTACAGCTTTTGAAGAGATAAGAGATTGTGTTTGTTACCTTAATAACTGGAAAAACCTGGCTTTCAGACACATACAGGCTAATAGTTGCACTATTTCTGGTCTTATATTCTGTTTTTCAGATGCCGTGTAAAATGCCAGAAGCTGCAAGCCTCTCTCTTGAAATCCTGTTTCTCAGGAAAAGTTCCAGGGTATCTGACAGAGTTTGCAAATACCAGTACTTATGTCTACTTTATAAAACCTGAACAGAAGGGGGCTGTGACTAATCTCCAACAACTCAAAACCAAGTTGATTGGAATCAGAACTGGACATTTATCATAAATCTATGGCTGTCTACAATTCAGCTTCGTCAACAAGAAATCCATTGGACTCAAGGAGATGTTACATTTTATCCTCTGTTTCCAGATGCTTGGCCCATAGAGTTTGTTTTTCCCCTTTTAGCCCTACTTTTCTAAAAAATCCATCATTTCTGCAGACAGGTGTCTTTTTTGCTCTGTGTGTATGCACATGTGTATCTGTGATTGAGGGAACATAGTTTTGATCTGGATTGTTTCCTAGGTGTTAACTAGAGTTTGCTACGTGCTTTGAGAAAAGGTTTTGTTTATAATAAATGGGTTATTTCGGGTTTATTAAAAAAAGTCTGATGGGCATTTCTTTTATTCTGGCCAGTAGTACAAGAGAGAAGAAATTGGCCAGCTTGGTAATTGAATCAACACATCTATACTAATGGTGTGACTGGAGGGCTTGAATGTCAGCACACTCCTCCTGTCACAGCTGTAACCCTTTGTAACCTTCCCCAGCCCCACAAACCTCTAAAAACCTGGCATTCCTCCAATCTCGGCTGGTGGTGAAAATCCCATTTCCTCAGTTTTAATTTTCGAAATGAGATTGCTGGATTCTTGTTAGCCGTAGGTATTAAAGGATATGGGGCATGAGTAAGAAAATGGAGTGCAATGGCAGAGCAGCTATGAGCTCACTCACCCAAGGGGCCAAATGGCCTACTCCAATTCCTACATACCACAATAGGCACTGTGCCTTCAGCTCCTTAAAGCACTTTCGGACCCTACTACATTAGAGGGGTGGCTCAGTGGTTAGCATTACTGCCTCACAGAGCTAGGGGCCTGGGTTTGATTCCATCTTCAGGCAACTGTCTGTGTGGAGTTTACACATTCTCCCCGCGTCTGCATGGGTTTCTTCCAGGTGCTCTGATTTCCTCCCACAGTCCAAAGATGTGCAGGTTAGTTGGACTGGCCATAGTAAATTGCCCATAGTGTTTGAGGGATGTGCTGACAAGTCATGGGAAAAGCAGGGTTACAGGAAATGGCGGGGGTTCTGGGTGGGAAACTCTTTGGAGGGTCGGTGTGGAGTTGAAGGGGTGAATGGCCTCTTTCCACGCTGTAGGGATTCTATGATTCCAGGTGGTAGGCAACAGCTATAATCTTGACTCCCAATGCAGTTTAGAAGATGAGAAATTGTAAGAGGTTGAGCCCCAAACAGTCAGGTATTTGATTACTTCAATATATCTCATGGCCCGGTGAACAGAATACCCCTCAGTGTGAGGCCGAGGAAAGTGCCATGACTTTTTCCCCTTTGAAACTGAAGAGAATTGGATATTAAAAACCTGAAACAGAATTCTAAATTAATGCTGGTAATGTGACCTCTTCAGCTCAAAGATCTCTAGCATTTTAATTGTCATAAATTGCTTGCAGTAAAATGCAGGTTTCAGTTTTGACTCTAATACTTTTACAGTCACATTGATTTCTCCAGATTTGAGGTCAAAACCTTTGAGGATTTTGACACCAGTTCCCACAGATTTCTGGCTACAACAATAACACTGCCTCAAGACATTCAAAGATAGTTATATCAAACCTATTTATCTCTACATCCTTTAAAAATACTATTTACCTTTAGCATACTGCATTTGTACAAGTTTAAACCCATTAGCTGGAAAGCCTTTTTCCCCTGTTTGGCACCAAACATGCTGTGAAATTCATTTCCATTGCTTCATCAGCTTTTATCAAGAACACTAACCCTGTTCCAACCTTTTTCCGGGTTGAAACTCATTTAAAGTTAAGATTCGTGCCAAAATGTGAAGGCATACGCCTACACAAAAGACATTTGCCAGCTCCTCACCTATTTTAATCAGAGATTTGAGTATACAGACACTTATGCTTATCCAGCCATGGTATGATATTAGCAGAGTAATATACTGGATGAGTGAGTCTTACAGTGCAGAGCTGAATTGGTGTTCTATTAAATTTAGTGAAAATCCAAGTTTTATCTGCTTAGCTGAGTTCAGCTATAGTGATGGATGAACACAGCAGGCCAAGCAGCAGCATAGGAGCAGAAAGGCTGACGTTTCGGGCCTAGACCCTTGAAGGGTCAAAAGGACAGCCTTTCTGCTCCTATGATGCTGCTTGGCCTGCTGTGTTCATTCAGTTCTGCACCTTGTTGTCTCGGATTTTCCAGCATCTGCAGTTCCTACTATCTCAGCCATAGTGATGTTGGGCTCACTGACCTCAGCACCTCAAATTTGGAAGAGTAAAGCAGAAGCCAGAGTTCCTGCTTCTGATGTCTATGCAGTGATTCATAATGGGAAGTGGGCATGCTGGGCATTACAAAAGGACAGAACTGTTCCAATAATCTGATCGCTCATTGTCTGAGTTCACACATGAAGCACCTCCATTCAGCTGAAGGATTGGCCCATATTTAAAAACAGGGACTAGATTAATTGTGAAGACTGGCTGGCATGGACAAGTTGGACCAAGGGCCTGTTTCCATGCTGTAAACTTCTGTGACTCTATTCCCAGTATCATTCAGCAATATCAGAAGATATTAAATGAAGGAGAAATAACGCTAGGATTCTATTGTTATATTAATTCTACAAGTGGTAGTATTCAGTGTGGTTTTGATATCTTTATACACAAATCATACTGCATTTATATGCAGAAACAGTAAGCAATTAAGAAAGCAAATGATAATATTAGCCTTTTTTGCAAGGGTGTTGCAAGAGTAGGAAGACTTGCTCCAATGACATAGAGCTTTCATGTGACCACACCTACATAGTATGGAGTCACAGAGTTACAGAGTTTCACAGCACGGAAAGAGGCTCTTCAGCCCATCATGTCCATGCCAGTAAATTAGTGCCTATCTATTCCAAATAAAAATCGAAAGAACTCCAGATGCTGTAAATCAGAAACAAAAACAGAAGTTGCTGGAAAAGCTCAGCAGGTCTGCCAGCATCTGTGAAGAGAAATCAGAGTTAACGTTTTGGGTCTGGTGACCTTTCTTGTGTTCCTTTTGTTCCTATCTATTCTAATCCCATTTTCCAGCACTTGGCCTGAAGACTTGAATGTTATGGCATTTCAAGTATACATCTAAATAATTCTGAAATGTTGTGACCTTTCCCATCTCTACTACCCTTTCAGTCACTGAGTTCGAGATATTCGTCACCCTCTGGGTGAAAAGATCTCTCCTTAAATCCCCTCTGAATCTCCTGTCCTTTGTCTTAAGTCTGTAACCTTGGCTACTGATCCCTCTTCAAAACGGAAAGGTGTCTTCCTACCTACCCTAGCTATGCCCCTCATAATTTTTACACATCAGTTAGGGTCCCCCCTCAACCTTCTCCTCACTAAGGAGAACACCCCACCTATCTATCCAGTCTGTCTTCATAGCGGAAATGCTCGAGCCTAGGCAACATCGTGGTGAATCTCCTCTGCACCTTCTCTACCCCAATCACATCCTTCCTATAGTGTGGCGACCCAAACAGCACATAGTAGTCAAAATGTAGCCGAACTTACATGATATGCAATTCAGTCATAATCTCCCAGCTCTTGTATTCAATGCCTTGACTAATCAAAGCAAATATCCCATATGTCTTCTGAACCAGCTTAACTTTCTGTCTTAGAGATAGTAGGAACTGCAGATGCTGGAGAATCTGAGATAACAAGGTGTAGAGCTGGATAAACACAACAGGCCAAGCAGCATCAGAGGAGCAGGAAGGCTGATGTTTCGGGCCTAGACCCTTCCTCAGAAATGGGGGAGGGGAAGGGGGTTCTGAAATAAATAGGGAGAGAGGGGGAGGCGGATAGAAGATGGATAGAGGAGAAGATAGGTGGAGAGGAGACAGACAGGTCAAAGAGGCGGGGATGGGGCCAGTAAAGGTGAGTGTAGGTGGGGAGTTAGGGAGGAGATAGGTCAGTCCAGGGAGGACGGACAGGTCAAGGGGGCGGGATGAGGTTAGTAGGTAGGAGATGGGGGTGCGGCTTGTGGTGGGAGGAGGGGATAGGTGGGAGGAAGAACAGGTTAGGGAGGTGGGGATGAGCTGGGCTGGTTTTGGGATGCGGTAGGGGGAGGGGAGATTTTGAAGCTTGTAAAGTTCACATTGATACCATTGGGCTGCAGGGTTCCCAAGCGGAATATGAGTTGCTGTTCCTGCAACCTTCGGGTGGCATCGTTGTGGCACTGCAGGAGGCCCAGGATGGACATGTCATCTGAGGAATGGGAGGGGGAGTTGAAATGGTTCGCGACTGGGAGGTGCAGTTGTTTAGTGTGAACCGAGCGTAGGTGTTCCACAAAGCTGTCCCCGAGCCTCCGCTTGGTTTCCCCGACGTAGAGGAGGCCACATCGGGAACAGCGGATACAGTATACCACATTAGCAGATGTGCAGGTGAACATCTGCTTGATGTGGAAAGTTTTCTTGGGGCCTGGGATGGGGGTGAGGGGGGAGGTATGGGGGCAGGTGTAGCACTTCTTGCGTTTGCAGGGAAAAGTGCTGGGGGTGGTGGGGCTGGAGGGGATTGTGGAGCGGACAAGGGAGTCATGGAGAGAGTGGTCACTCCGGAAAGCAGATAAGGGTGGGGGGGGGGGGAAAAATCTTTGGGGGGGGGGGCGGGTTCGGGAAGGGGGGGGGGGGTGCGGGGGGACGGGGGGGATTCTGTTTTGGTTGTCATTGCTGGGAGGGGGTGTGAGGGATGAGTTGCGGGAAATGCGGGAGACACGGTCGAGGGCGTTCTCGACCACTGAGGGGGGGAAGTTGCGGTCCTTGGAAAACGAGGACATCTGAGATGTATGGGAGTGGAATGCCCATCCTGGGAGCAGATGCGGCGGAGGCGAAGGAATTGGGAATAGGGGATGGCATTTTTGCAGGAAGGTGGGTGGGAGGAGGTGTGTTCTTAGGTGAATTTCTAGCTGACTTCACAAGCTTCAAAATCTCCCCTCCCCCACCGCATCCCAAAACCAGCCCACCTCGTCCCCGCCTCCCTAACCTGTCCTTCCTCCCACCTATCCCCTCCTCCCACCACAAGCCGCACCCCCATCTCCTACCTACTAACCTCATCCCGCCCCCTTGACCTTTCCGTCCTCCCTGGACTGATCTATTTCCTCCCTACCTCCCCACCTACACTCACCTTTACTGGCTCCATCCCCGCCTCTTTGACCTGTCTGTCTCCTCTCCACCTAGCTTCTCCTCTATCCATCTTCTATCCGCCTCCCCCTCTCTCCCTATTTATTTCAGCACCCCCTTCCCCTCCCCCATTTCTGATGAAGGGTCTAGGCCTGAAACGTCAGCCTTCCTGCTCCTCTAATGCTGCTTGGCCTGCTGTGTTCATCCAGCTCTACATCTTGTTATCTTTAACTTTCTGTCTTGCTAATTTCAAGAATCGATGGGCATGCACACCAAGTTCCCTCAGATCTTTTGTACTTCCCCTCATCATCCATTCCCTTGCCTTGTTAGTCCTCCCAATTACATCACCTCACACTTTTCAGGTTTAAATTCCATTTACGACTGTTCTGCCCATCTGACCAGCCATCTATATTATTCTGCTGTCCAAGGCTTTCCTCCTCACTACTCACTACACCACCAATTTCTATGTCATCTGCTAACTCACTACATTCATATCTAGATTATCACTGTACACTACCAACAGCAAGGGACCCAGGACCAAACCCTGCAACATGGCACTAGACACAAGCTTCCAATCACAAAAAAACAAGTTTTGACCATTACCCTCTGATTCATGTCATTAAGCCAATTTTGGATCCAATTTGTCCAAATTGCCTGAATCCCATTAGCTTTAGGCTCTTTGATGATTCTCTCCCATGCAGCACATTGTCAAGAGCCTTATGAAGTTCATGTTGACTACATCAACTACATTACCCTCACCTACATACCTAGTCACCCCCTTGAAAAATTCAAACTATTTTGTTACACATGATCTCCCCTGGCAAAGCCATGCTGACTATCCTTGACAAATCCTTTAATTTCCAAATGTGTCCCTCAGAATGCTTTTTTGCGAATAGTTTCCTGACAACTAATGTTAAATTCACTGGTCTGTGGCTTCCTGGTTTATCACTAACATCCTTCTTAAAAAATGTTACCACATTAGATGTTCTCCAGTCCTTGGGAACCTGTCTTCTCACCAGAGAGGTTTGGAAAATTAATGTCAGAGCCATTGCAATCTCCTCCCTTGCCTCCCACAGTAGCCTAGGATCCATTTCATCTGGGCTTAAGAATTTATTCACTTTTAAGTCCGCTAAAACCTCCCCTCTCTCAATGCTAATTTGTTCGAGTACATCAGAGACCCACATTTCTAGACCTACATAGTCCTTTATAGTGAATGCTGATGCAAAATACTCATTTGAAACCTCACCTATATCTCAGGCTCTACACACAGTTTCCCCTCTTTGGTCCCTAATGGGTCCCATTTGCCCTAGTTATCCTCTTACCCTTTACCCACCAATGTTTCATTCGTGGCCACTGTTTATTCTCTTGTTGTCTTTTTTAACTAACTTACACTTTCTGTATTCCTGTCGGGATTCCGCTGCTGTGAGTCCTTGGTGTCAGAAATAAGCTTCCCTTTCTTTCCCTTGCAATCCTGTACATGCTTTTACATCCAGGGGTCTCTGGACTTCTTGGTCCCAGCGAATGCAGTCTCTATTCCCAGAAGGTTATCAATACTCAGTCATTGAGTTTATTCACAATGAAGATTGATAGATGTCTGGACATTAAAATAATCAAGAAACATGGAATAGGATGGGGAAAGTGGAGCTGAGGTCAAGGGTCAGTCATGATCTTATCAAAAAGCACAGCAGGCTGGAGGGGTCATTGCGTGCACTGATGATGTTTCTACAGCAATAAAGTCACAAGATTCACAGTTGAATATGACCCAGGAAATGTTGAACATTCAGATCAACAGGTGCCATTTCAACTTAACAGTTCAAATGTCATCTGAGACCACAATTGCCCTGCAACTGCAACTAACTACAAATTGCTTCAGGTCTTTGTGAACTAAGTCAATCATAGCTGAAAGTGAATTGGTCAGACTTGCTCCAATGTCATTCTGAAATGGCCTGTAAATAGAAAGTGTGGCTTATGTTTCAGTACCATATCAGGCACAATAGTGACCTATAAAGCTGACAGGGTGACATACAATGCATTACACTACAAAAATTGGAGACAGTATGTAGAGTAAGGAGGCAGCTTAACTTTGAGATCATTTTTAAATCACAAATGTTCACATGCTTTGTGATGTTATCTAAACTCTTTGAAATTACAGACTTGATATTCACAACGCGTTGGATAAATCAAAATAATTGTTGTGCTACACATAATTTAATCTGGGGCAGAGAAACAGGTCCAGTTATCTAACTGGTTAACTAAAGTACTCAATAGCTTGAATATTTCAAACTCTTGCTTTTGTCTTGCATTAATTTGACCAAAATTCCAGTTCAGTTCCTGCTCTGCCAAATGCAAATAAACAAATTTTGACTCTTTACTCCCCTCTGTCTAGCTCTTGTCCATCCATTCAAACTAGATGCGTTGAAACAGTTCACACAAGCACTTCATCACTGTTTACTCAGTCACTAACCCAACAATTGTGTTTTCTTCAGGCCTTTTCAAGGCACAATTTACTGCAGATATGTATCAGAGGAATTCTCACTGCTATATGATCAATGATTCTGACTTACAAACAAGAAACTCCTGCTTATGAAAACTGAAAGAACTGCGGATGCTGTAAATCAAGAACAAAAACAAAAACAAAGTTTCTGGAAAAGCTCAGCAGGTCTGGCAGCATCTGTGAAGGAAAAAACAGAGTTAACGTTTCGGGTCCGGTGACCCTTCCTCAGAACTGATGGTGGCTGGGAAACGGCAGTTTTTATGCATGTCACCGGACCTGAAACGTTAACTCTGTTTTTTCCTTCACAGATGCTGCCAGAACTGCTGGGCGTTTCCAGCAACTTTGATTTTACTCCTGCTTATGAAGCTGCAGTATAAAGGCAATTCACCAATACTAGTTTGCTAACTGGATCAAAAGCTTGTAAGTGAATTATAAACAAAGACTTTTCCATTCCAGGGAATTTACTCATTCCTTTAATCACACAGCTCTCCTCCAACTTCCCAGTCATATGAACTAGGAGGAGTAGGCCATGAGACCCCTCTAGCCTGCTCCAGCATTCCACAAGTTTATGACTGATCTGAATGCAGCCTCAACCCAAATTCTCAGCTACCCTTAATAACCTGTGACTGGCCTGTTAGTCAAGAAACAATCTAGTTTCTTTTTTAAAATTACTCGATGGCCACACCCCCACCACTCTTTGGGGAAGAGAGTTCCAAAGATACTCAACTGCTTATCTCCATCTTAAATGGAATTCTCCTGGTTTTTAAACTGTCACCGCAACAAGAGGGAACATCCCTTGGGTATCCACACTGCCAAGAGTACCCTCAATGTCCTAGCTGATCACTCCTTTTAAATCATCTATTGGATACCTTATGGCACAACTCCAGAGAAAGTAGGACTTGAACCCAGATTTTCTAACCCAGAGATAAGGACTGGATACAAAAGCCCTTGTTCCTCTTTTTAAACATTTTCTAGTCAGCTTGATCAGAGATGTTATTACACACCTCTAGGTCAAATGGGACATGAACGAAGCATCCTGGCTCAAAGGCAGGGACACAACTACAGCACCACTGGGGCCTTTGTTCCTCTTCACATTCAGACACATTGTGACACACTTCTGGAGCAGGTAGGATCTGAATCCGGGCCTTCTAGCTCAGAGGAAGAGGCACTACCACACAGATTCTTAGAATCTCTTCCGGAGTTTTTTCTAATGGCTCAAAGACATCCAACTGCTCTTGACTTCTTACAAGGTCTCCGTGTACACAGACTCAGCCTAGTTCATTCGTCTTTTCAGCAATACGGTGCAACAGTTCATTTCAGCATGGAGATTGCTTTTCCATCTCCTTCACACACTTACTGACCTTCAGTCCCTGTCTGTAATCTTCTGAACTGATCAGCAACTCCGGAACTGTCCTGAGTTGCCTGTTAAAAAGCTTGCAGAAACAGGCAGAACTGAATGTTGTCAGCTCCCCGTTCAGGAACGGAGTGTGCTGTAAATAATACCTTTCACAGAGAACGCTGTCTTCACTGGTACAATTGAACGTACAGCAAATGGATTTCTTCAGAAAATGTGAATAACCTTCCTAAACCAGTGTATTCACCAAAATCTCAATTTTGACTTCAGAGTGTGGCCAGAGTTCATCCTGTAAAGCCAGCAATGGTTTATGCAAATATGAGAGTTTTTTATCCAGCTGCATCTGTAAAAATGGCCTCTGGTTAATTTACAAAACTAGATAAGCAACTTATAGAGTCATACGACACAGAAACAGACCATTCAGTCCAACTAGCCCATGCCAAACATAATCCCAAACTAAACCAGTCCCACCTGCCTGCTCCTGGCCCATATCCCTCCAAACATTTCCTATTCATGTTCTTATCTAAGTGTCTGTTAAACATTGTAACTGTGCCTACATCCACCACTTCCTCAGGAAGTTCATTCCACACGCAAACTACCCTCTGTGTAAAAAAAAAATTTGCCTCAACTGTCTTTTTTAAATCTCTCTCCTCTCACCTTAAAAATGTGTCCCCTAGTCTTGAAATTACCCATCTTAGAGAACAGACCATGAACTTAAACTTGGAACATGAAGTGGAGGGAGAAGGATTTCTGTTAAATATTCTCACGTTGACATCCTGATTGGTCATAGCTCATAAGACTAAAGGCAGTGGGAGATGCCAAAATTGAGAACAATCCTGAGCGGGTAAGGGACTGAGGGTTAGAAAGGAAACAGTGAAATAAATCAATAGCTACTTAACCTATTCCGCCCAGGCTTCCCAGAGGCTACATCAAAAATTAGCAGCAGTCCAGGAGTATGTCACTTCCACTAATCTGATTCGATCCACTGCTATTTAGACATTTAAGGCTGAATAATATAGGGACAGACAGATGCCATTGCCCAGAAAGGATAATGAGAAGATGAAATTATCCTCTCATCCTACTATTTCCACCGGTTCATTGGGCAAATAAAAAGAGCTCCATCAAGTTTTGTATTTTGTAAAGTATACATGAATGCATTCCACAAGTAGTGGCATGACAACAAGACAAGAGGAGGAAATAATGACATAAGGTTCTTTAGCAGATTTGTAGCTCGGGTTGCGGATGCTATGGTTGGTTCACTCGCCGAGCTGGTTCGTTAGTTCGCAAACATTTCATTACCCTGCATTTTCATGGACTGGATATTACCTGGAGTCACTGGACGTGTGCAGCATCGGGGCATTAAATTAGGTTGAATGACTAGCCCAGCACTACTAGCCATATCAAAAAGGCGAACAGGCACCACAATCAGCAGGCCACCTACTAGATGTCAATACCTTCATTGTCCATGCCTTGATACAGTTGGTGTAGGTGGTAATGGCAGGCCTTTTCTCTTTCCAAAGTGTTCACACCAAGGGGTAGTATTATCAATGGAGGAATACCCTTGCCCAGCAGTGCCAGCTTCAATGCCACCCCTGCCCCATCAGACTATCATCCTTGGACTGGCTAAAGACTCAGCAGTGCCCACTACGGATCTCTGTTGCTGCTGGAACTTGCAGTCAGAATGGCTGGCAGCATCCAAGGACAGGACCTCCTCCCAGTGAGGGAAAGCCAGTCCCCAACGGGACTGTTTAGCCCGCCCAGGGAAGGAGAGGGGTGAGCTATCCAGCTGCCCACTAAATACCGAGTCCCCACATTAGTCATGTGGAACACTATTCAGCACAGAGAAACCCAATCAAACTGCCTAGATCTGGATCCAGGGTACATCTTAAACTCCATTTCATTCAGGAATGGACAAATGAATGATGTTAGAGACAAAAAAAAACTGTAGATGCTGGAATCCAAGGTAGACAAACACGAGCGTGGAAAAACACAGCAAGCCAGGCAGCATCTGGAGGAAAGGAGCAGTCAATATTTCGGGTATTACCTTTCTTCAGGACAAATGAATGATGTTAGCCACTTTAGTTATCATTGCCAAGGTCTTGCTGTACCAAGCAAACACTTACAAGAGGCTTTAGGTGCAACACAGCAACACCAACATAGTGCGGTACATTCTAGGATGGTATTATACCAAAGGGCAATTTAGAAATGTATAAATGCCTCTCTCTCAACCAGACATGAGTTGGAATAAAGTGTGCACAGAGTATTTGCATTCCAATTATGCATTAATATGGAGATAGTTTAAATGTGTCTTCAGTCCATTTCTGGAGTGCACTGAAATCACTAATCTCAACAGAGCACAAGTGCAAAAAATTAATTTGTCCTCCAACATAACCTGGAAATTTAAGTCTATTGGTAAGTGAATAGCAATTTGCTAAGGGAGAAACAAAAATTCATATTTTCAAGATATCTAATAGTCAAAGTGCCATTTACAGTCATAAAGATTTACAGCATGGAATCAGACCCTTTGGTCCAACTTGCCCTTGCCAACCAGATAGCCTAAATGAATCTTGTCCCATTTGCCAGCATTTGGCCCATATCCCTCTAAACCCTTCCTATTCATATACCCATCCAATGCCTTTTAAATGTTGCAATTGTACCAGCCTCCACCATTTCCTGTAGCAGCCCATTCCATACACACACCACCCTCCGCATGAAAAAGTTGCCCCTCAGGTCCCTTTTACATCTGTCCCCTCTCACCTTAAACCTATGTCCTCTAGTTTTCGACTCCCCTACCCTGGGAAAAAGACTTTGGCTATTCACCCTATCCATGTCCCTCATGATTTTATAAACCTCTATAAGGCCACCCCTCAGTCTCCAACGCTTCTTATTTTGAAAAAGTTCAGCCTGAGCAGCCATTTTCACCCAGCATCTGGTAGAGGTACTGCAATCTCTTAGTCAGACTCCAAAGATCTCATCTACAGCATTCCAGAAACTGTAGCACTGATTCAGAAGAGGATACCAGCTGAATGTGCTTTCTTATATAACCCAGTAAAACAGATAGCACCGCTCTGCAACCCACTCCCTGCTGGCCTGTGAAAGAGAATTTCCCATACATTTTGATAGGTAGCCATGCTACGGCCTCCAGATGTTTGGTCACCAAATGGAGTTTGTCAGCTGTTGGTCACCTTGGGATAACTTTATTCCTGCAGTGTAGCTGAAAGCAAGGCACACTATGATTGGACAGCTGAATAAATGGTCGGCTAGCTGAGATGGTTGGGTGGCTGCTCTGAAATGCACAGGTGCTAATGACCTGGGTTCAATTCCTTCACCAGCTGAGATTCCCATGAAGGACTCTCCTCCTCTACCTTGCCTGAGGTGAGGTGACTCTCTGGTTAAACCAGCATTGTCTCCAGTGGGACAATGATGACTTTAATACTTCCTAATTCCATTGACTCCTCAAGTCTCTGCCACTTATTTCACATGAACTGTACACAATTTTAGCCAGAGGGAAAAATTTCCTGTCAATACTGACACACACACACACACACACACACACACACACACACACACACACACACACATACCTTCCAACTTTATAAACAGTAGATTGGGAAAAAAAAATTTATTACGGGGAAGCAGAGAACCACAGAGCATGATCTTGATTGCATTTTTAATAGTAAAGTTCCTAAAACAAAATAGAATTAAATGCATTCACGTAGGAAAAATAGGCCTGTATATTAGTAATAAAAAGGTACCATTGTACTCGCTTTACATTACAACAAAAATCCACAGATTCTACACACTACAATGTTTCCCTTATAGGGAGGTTACCATTTTAAATGATACATTGACGAGTAACATGATAGAAAGGATATAAACACACTGGGTAGATGAGGCTTTGATTGAATTATACCATGCAATTACAAGGGGTGTATTCAATGCAAGTGGTTTCAGACACAGCAGCATACAATTAAATGGGCGAGATGAAATAATGGAGTGAAATCTGCAGTGAAACCTGAAACTGCCAGTCAGCTGGATGAAGGATGTTGACAGAACAATCCCTTTGTCCTCCAGGTAAAACTGGTTGTTTCTATAACCATCTACCGTGAAGAGATTGCTCACTGCAAGTACAAACTAGAAGTACAGTCACCAAATTTAATACTGAGGAGAAATAAAATCATAGCACCATTTTCTCATCCAGTATATTGTATAGTATAATTTGAAATAACTTTAACAAAGGAAGATAGGTTGTATTCTTGAGCTGCTGTTGCAAAAGTCATTAGAAAGTTGTCCTGCTCCAATAACACATTACTAGCATAAACAGGGAGATAATGGAGCTTCCATTCCGCAAGGATAGGAGGTCCCAATCTGACTTGCCAACAACTCCAGCCATCCCACTGGCGCCAGCTCTCAATGGTGGTTACTGGAAGGACTGCTAAAAGAAGAAAGTAAAAGATTCCAGACTCTGTTACAAGTCTGGGATTTTCAGACAGGCAAGGGTCAGGCATCTTGGTGAATGGGCCAAGGGGAGTAGAGGGGGGTGGGTGGGGGGTGGTGGTGGTATCGTCTTTGGAGGGTGCCCTTCATATACACAGGGCAACCCTTCAAAAGATGACTCTACCCTGCTCCCCTCTCTTTCCTACACCAACCGCATTGTGGCGTCGACAACGTTCAGGTAAAAAATGTCTTCTTAACAAGCTCAATTGCCCATTAATGGTTCTTTTAAAAATGGCAGGTTGGTTTCTAATTTCAGGACATGCCCATAAACCACTTCATAGGAAAGCAACATGCAGATGTTGGTTTTGTGACATTATGTTTCACCCCTCTCTGGGCTTACATTTCCCTATTTCTGTAACCTTCTCCAGCCCGACAACACTTCAATAACTCTGTATTGCTCTGAATCTAACCCATTATGCAGCCGCCAATTCTTTTGCCTCAGTATTAGTGAACATTTCTTGAGCCATTTTGGGTTCCAAGCTTTTGAACTCCCTCCTTAAACATCTCCACATCTGTTTTTAAAAATCCTCGTTTGGTCAGCTTTTCATCATCCCTCCTAATATATCCTTCTTTGCCTCAGTGCCTAGTCTTGTGTGATTTATGATTCTGTGAAGTGCTTTGGGTGGCTTCCAATGTTATGGGTACCACATAAAAACAAATTGTCATTCAGTCGTACATAACTGGACTAATTGCTGAGAAAAGACAGCTAGGGTCAAGGCCTTTCAACTTGCAGTCATCAGGACAATTCTCAGAAAACACAAACGTAAAGGGAAACCACCATTCATATCTTACAAAAACAGAATGCTCAGTGCTTGGCAACTGGACTCTAGTTGGCAGAGGTATTACCATATAGAAAATACCAGTTACATGATGACTGACAGTAAACTGCCAAACTTTGTTTAAATTTTAAACCCAGGTGGGTTGACTCTGAAACAAACACAGAGAATGCAGAGAAACTCAGCAGATCTGGCAGCATCTGTGGAGAGAGAAACAGAGTCAACATTTCAAGTCAGGTATGACTCAAACTAGTCTTTGCTACATACAGGGCATATACCACAGGAGTGGAGAATTGTAAATATCACAAACTTGCTCATAAAAGGTTGTAAAGATAAGCCCAACAAATACAAAGCAGTTGGCTTAGCATCAGTAGTGGGGAAACTTGTAAAATTAATCACCACGTGGATAGAAGTGAGTTGACTGGAAGAGCGAGCATGAACTTCTAAAACAGAAATCATGTTTGACTAACTTGGCAGAGTTTTCTGAAGAGGTAACAAAGAGTCAAGGAGGGTAATGCTGCTGATGCAGTGTACATCAAGTTTCAAAAGGCACTTGATACAGGGCCACACAACAGAATTTTGGGAAGAGTTGTAGCTCATGGAATAATAAGATAATAACAACATGGATATAAAACTGATTGAGGAATAGAAAACAGTGAGTAATAGTCATTGGATATTTTGCAGGCTGGAGGAAGATTTGTAGAGTCATTCTGCATGGGTCGGTATTGAGACCAATGCTTTTCGATTGATCTTGACGTGCAGTGGACAATTGCAAAATTTGAAGATGCTATAAAATTTGGAAGCATTGTCACTTGTAAAGAGGGCAATGTAGAACTGTAAAGAAACACAGACAAGTTACGGGGTGGCTGATTGGTAGCAGATTAAGTTCAATGCAAAGAAAATAGGACTACATTAACTCAAGATATCTGGTCAGCATGGACGAGTTGGACCGAAGGGTCTGTTTCAAGCTGTACATCTCTATGACTCGAAGTGTCAAGTGATGAATTTTGGTAAGAAGAACACAGACAGACAATGTAAAATAGGAAATAAAATACATAAAGAGGTGCAGATGCTGGTGGATATGGGTGTAAATGTCCCCAGGTCATTAAAGGTGGCAGGACCTACAGCAGTTAAGAAAACATTCTGAGCTTTATTGATAAGGGGGATACTGCTGAACTTGTTAGGCCTCAACCAGTGTACTGTGTTCAAGTGTGTGTGTTCAGGTGTGAGTGCGTGAGTGTGTGTGTGTTCAGGTGTGTGCGCGTGTACGAAAAACTGAAGTGACACTTTTCCACTCCGACAGTGGAATTACAAAGTAAAAGGGTTCTCTCGGCACAAGCTGTCACATTGTTACCGGTAATGAGGAGAGAGTGCTGCACCCTACCTTGTTATCAGTTGATCAGATCTTCACCTGAATAAGATGGGTCTGAGTTTTGACCCAAACTGAAACATTCCTTTCCTTGCCACACCCATCCTGGGAGTCATCCTTAGAGTGATACAGTTGTACAGCACAGAAACAGACCTTTCAGTCTAACTTGTCTGTGCCCACCAGAGATCCTAAACTGATCTAGTCCCATTTGCCAGCATTTGACCCATATCCCTATTCACATAACTATTCAGATATCTTTTAAATATTGTTATTGTACCAGTCTCCACCACTTCGTCTGGCAGCTTGTTCCATACGTGTACCATCCTCTGTGTGAAAAAATTGCTCTCACGTCCCTTTTAAATCTTTCTTCTCTCACCTCAAACCTATGCCCTCTAGTTTTGGACTCCGCTATGCTGAGAGAAAGACCTTAGCTGCTGACCCTATCCATGCCCCTCATGATTTTACAAATCTCTGAAAGGTTACTCCTCAGCCTCTGACGCTCCAGGAAAGGAAGTCAAATATCTTCTTCACCAACCTGTCTACCCGTCAAGAAACTATGCACCTGCACCTCCAAGTCTCTTTCTTTGGCAACGCTCCGCAGGGCCCTACCATTAACTGTATAAGGCCTGCACTGGTTTGTCTTACCGAAATGCAACACCTCTCATTTATCTAAATTAAACTCAATCGGCCATTCCTTGGCGCATTGGTCCATTTATCAAGGTCCTGTTGTACTCCAAGGTAACCTTCTTCACTGTCCACTACACCACCAATTTTGATGTTTCTGCAAACTTACTAACAATCCCTCCTATATGCACATCCAAATCATTTATATAAATGATGAAAAGCAGTGCAACCAGCACCGATCCTTGTGGCACACCACTGGTCACAGGCCTCCAGCCTGAGAGCAACCCTCCACCACCATCCTCTGTCTCTTACTTTCAAGCCAATTTTGCATTAAATTGGCTAGCTTCTCTTGGATCCCATGTGATCTTACCTCGCTTCCTCTAATTCCATTCCATAAAAGCAAACAGGCTTCATTAAATAAGGAAACAATTGATGAATTACTAATTGCAGGTGATGAGGAAACAACAAAACAGAAAAGACATATTTGACCACATTCTCACCAATCTGCCAGCTGCAGATGCATCTGTCCATGACAGTATCAGTGAGAGTGACCATTGCACAGTCCTTTTAGAGACAAAGTCCCACCTTCACATTGTGAATACCCTCCATCGTGCTGTGTGGCAGCATCACTGTGCTAAATGGGACAGACTTCAAATCAATCTAGCAAATCAAGACTGGGAGTCCACAGGGTGCTATGAGCCAGAAACAGCAGCAGAATTGGATGCCAGCAAAATCTGCAACACCATGTCCCAACATATCCCTCACTCAACCATTACCATCAAGCCAGGGGATCAACCCTGGTTCAATGGAGAGTGCAGGAGGGCACGCCAGGAGCAGCACCAGGCGTATCTAAAAATGAAGCCACCAAAACTGGACTACTTGCATCCCAAAACAGCATTAGCAACAAGAGGTAGACAGAGCTAAACAATCCCACAACCAATGGATCAGATCTAAGCTCTGCAGTCCTGCCACATCCAGTCATGAATGATAGTGGATAATTAAAGAATTCGCTGGATGGGAGGCTCCACAAATATCCCCATCCTCGAGGATGGAAGAGCCCAGCACATTAGTGCAAAAGATAAGGCTGAAGTATTTACAGAAATCTTCAGCCAGAAGTGCCAAGTGAATGATCCATCTCAGCCTCCTCCAGTGGTCCCCAGCGTTACAGATACCAGTCATCAGCCAATTTGATTCATTCCACATGATATCAAGAAACAGTTAGAGACACTGGATGCTGCAAAGGCTACAGGCCCTGACAACATTCCAGCAACAGTACTGAAGACTTGTACTCCAGAACTTGCTGTTCCCCTAGCCAAGCTATTCCAGTACAGTTACACCCTGGACATCTTTCCAACGATGTGGAAAATTGCCCAGGCATGCCCTATACACAAAAAGCAGGACAAGTCCAACCTGACCAATTACCACGCCATCATTCTACGCTTGATCATCAGCAGTGATGGAAGGTATCATCAACAGTGCTACCAAGAAGCCCCTGCTCAGTGAAGCCCAGTTTGTGTTCTGCCAGGGCCACTCAGCTCCTGGCCTCATTACAGCCCTGGTTCAAACATGGACAGAAGAGCTGAATTCCAGAAGTGAGGTGAGAATGACAGCCGTTGACATCAAGGCTGCATTAGACTGAGTGCTGCATCAAGGGGCCCTAGCAAAACTGGAATCAATGGGTATCAGGGGTCAAACTCTGCACGGATGGAGTCATTACTGGCACAGAGGAAGGTGGTCGTGGTTGTTGGAGATCAGTCATCTCGGCTCCAAGACATCCCTGCAGGAGTTCCTCAGTGTAATATCCTGGGCACAACATCTTCAGCTGCTTCATCAATAGCCTTCCCTCCATCATAAGGTCAGAAGTAGGGATGTTCGCCAATAATTGCACAATGTTCAACACCACTCGTGACTCCTCCAATACTGAAGCAGTCCATGTTGCATTTGAATGAGATCTGGACAATATCCAGGCTTGGGCTGACATTTGGCAAGTAACATTCACACAATACAAATGCTAGGCAATGACCATCTCCAATAAAGAAACAATCTAATCACCACCCCTTCACATTCAATGGTGTTACTATCACTAAATATCCCACTATCAACATCTTTGAGGTTACAATTGACCAAAAAATCAACTGGACCCGCCACAGAAACACAGTGACTACAAGAGCAGGTCAGAAGCTAGGGACAATGCGGCGAGTAACACACCTCCTGACTCCCCACAGCCCGTCCACCAAGTTCACAAGCATCCACTCCCTCCACCACTGATGGTCAGGAGCAACAGTGTGTATCATCCACAAGATGCAATCAGAAATTCACCAAAGGTCCTCAGACAGCACCTTCCAAACTCACGACCACCTCCATCTAGAAGGACAATGACAGCAGATATATGCAAACACCTGCAAACTCCCATCCAAGCCACTCACCATCCTGACTTGAAAATATATCGCCGTTCCTTCACTGTCACCTGGTTAAAATCCTGGAATTCCCTCCCTAAGGACATTCTAGGTCAGCCTACACCACGTGGACTGCAACAGTTCAAGATTGCAGCTCACCACCACCTTCTCCTCAAGGGGTAACTAGGGACGGGCAATAAATGCTGGCCCTGCCAGCGATGCCCATGTCCCACAAATGAATAACAAAAATTAAGCAGCTTCAGTGATGTTGAATGAAGGATGAATATTGGCCCATTTAAGAACATCCTTGTGCTACTTCAATAATGTCATGGGAATTGTAGCATCTATTTGAGAGAGCAGAGGGGTTCCCTATTAAACACTGGATCCCTCAGTACTGCAGGGCACTGTCAAGGAGAGCCAGTGTGGTAATTGGAGCCAATGTTGACAACCTTAGTGTATGTATATATGCAGATGGTCACTTTGTCAACCATTTTTTAAAGCATTTGCAAGTCCTGTAAACTCTCCCATTGCAGCACAGGTTTAACATGTGCTTCCTATTGGATTGGATTTTTGTTTTTAGATATTTCTGGAAAAGATTTTGAAGCACATCTGTTTTCTTTACCGCTCAGTCACAGAGCACCAGACCAATATGATTTCTTACTATCTGTGGGGAAAAAGAAAACTTAATTCTTGGATAGAACTCATATTATCCTGGAGACGTTTGATCACCTCATAAATGAGGTCAAGTCCCCAGTTACAATTAGATCTGCCGTGTGCCAGTTCCTCATTTCCACTGAAATTAACTATAAGATTTTACATCCCTGGACTATATAATGAATAAATCCACAGGAATGGAACCAGACATGCCAACCCCATTGTCTCATAAATCAAAAGTCTAACTTTTAACAATCAAGAGATTTGGCATAAGAATCATAATTTGCTTATATTCCTCCCTATAATATAAACCCATAAAGATTGGCAATTGATTTATAAACCTCATTAATGGCTAATTTAATCTCTAACAGGTCAGCACACTTTACAAAACTATTACTTTTTAAATTAAAACGACAATTATATTAATATATTACTGCATCTGAAAATGCTCCACAAAAATCTTCCTAAAGGGCGGCACGGTGGCTCAGTGGTTCGCATTGTCTCTCAGCGTCAGGGACCCTCGTCCAATTCCACCCTCAGATGACTGACTGTGTGGAGTTTTGCACATTCTTCCTGTGGGTTTCCGCCGGGTGCTCCAGTTACCTCCCACAGTCCAAAGATGTGCAGTTTAGTTGGATTGGCCATGCTAAATTCCCAGGGATGTGCAGTCTAAATGGGTTAGCCTAGGGAAATGAGGAGTTACAGGGATAGGATGGGGATGTGGGGGTGGGTATGGATGGGATGCTCTTCGGAAGGGTGGTGTGAACTCGATGGGCCAAATGGCCTGCTTCCACACTGTAGGGATTCTATGATTCTAAAATCCTGCCTATAGTCAGTTGTCCGTTCTGTCTCAAAGGCAGGATGATGTAAACTTACCTTTAGACTGAATTGGTGAATGAAACAGGTTTCAGGGAGAAACTCTACTCAGATCGACAATTCTCTATAGAAAATCTTTTAACAAAACTCTTCGGGAACTTGACAGGGTAGGCACAGAAAGCATGTTGCCCTTGTGAGAGATTAGGACCAGAGGGCATAATCTCCAGAACAGAGATGAGGAGGAATTTCTTCTTTCAGAGGGGTGTGATCTCTAGAGTTCTTTATCGCAGTGGGCTACTGAAGCTGGATTCTTAAGTATGTTCAAGGCTGAGATAGACAGGTTTTTAGTCAGTATGTTAATCGAGGGTTTTAGGGAAAGGCAGGAAAGTGGAGTTGAGGATGATCAGATCAGCCACGATCTCAATGAATGGTAGAGCAAACTTGACAGGCTGAATGGCCTACTTCTGCTCCTACATCTTACGGTCTAAAATTAGTCTGTTTCATCTTTGCTGGATCATCAAATCTTTTCTTGCTCTAGGTTCAATAGTGTCCTCCAGTCAGAACATAAACGAAAGGGTAGATGTGATCTGACCTTACATTAAATCCCAGAATTGATATTGATCTGAAGCTGCAACGCTTGTGGCTGTGAATAGCAGTAAAAAGGGCATACTATTTCCTTTATAATTCTCAGCCATCCCTCTAACACTCTGAATAAATTACCACCAGGCAGAAATTATCAGTGTAACTCACTCCAAATCCTCTAATAAAAAATTTCCCCACCCCCGGCCTCATCCCACGTCCAACCCTCTCTCTCATCCCCACCTCCTTGACCTGTCACAATTTGTCTATCTTCTTCCCCACTATCTGCCCCACCCTTTCACCATCCCACCTACCTTCCCCAGCCCTACCCCTCTTCCTTCTATTTATTACCCAGCTCCCTTCCCCCTCCACAGTTCTGAAGAAGGGTCCCGACCCAAAATGTCAACTTTCCTACTCCTCTGATAGAAGCATAGACACATAGAAGATATGACCAGGAGGAGGCCATTTGGCCCTTCGAGCCTGCTTTGCCATTCTTCACGATCATGGCTGATCGTCCAACTCAATAGCCTAATCCCACTTTAGCAGCAGGGATGTGTTGTTACAGTTGTACGTGGCCTTGGTGAGACCACATCTAGCATATTGTGTGCAGTTCTGGTCTCTTTTTCTGAGGAAGGATGCTCTTGCTCTCAAGGGAGTGCAGCGAAGGTTTACCAGCCTGATTCTGGGGATAGAGAGATTGACTAGGTTGGGATTGTTTTCACTGGAATTCAGATGAATGAGGAAGAATCTCATAGAGACTTATAAAATTCTAACAGGACTAGACAGGGGAGATGCAGGGAGGATGTTCCCGATGGTAGGTGTGTCCAGAACCAGGGTCACAGTATGAGGATTCAGGATAGACAATTTAGGACGGAGATGAGGAGACATTTCTTCACCCAAAGAGTGGTGAGCCTGTGGAATTCATTACCACAGGAAGTAGTTGATGCCAAAACATTGAATGTATTCAAGAGGCAATTAGATATAGCACTTGGGGTGAATGGGATCAAAGGTTATGGGGAGAAATGCTGCTTGACCTGCTGTGTTTCTCCAGCTCCACACTGTGTTGACTCTGACTCCAGCATCTGCAGTTCTTGGTATCCTCTAATAATCAATGTTGCCTGTGCATGTGTGTCTAACACAAGAACTAAAATATTCAACCTGAATTACAATGAAAACCGAAAGAACTGCGGCTGTTGTAAATCAGGAACAAAAACAAAGTTGCTTGAAAAGCTCAGCAGGTCTGGCAGCATCTGTGAAGGAAAAAACAGAGTTAAAGTTTCGGGTCTGGTGACCCTTCCTCAGAACCCGAGGAAGAGTCACTGGACCTGAAACGTTAACTCTGTTTTTACCTTCACAGATGCTGCCAGACTTGATGAGCTTTTCCAGCAAATTTGTTTTTGTTCCTGAATTATAATGAGGCTTGCAGAATCGCCATCACACCCAAAGTTCCAAACCCACCACCTTGGAGTAAGCCCATTGCCCAATCATCTTGTATTCTCAGTCAGAACTGGAAGTGGATCGGGGAACAGATTTCTCAGATTTTAACAATCCACTCAATACAAATCTGACCCATTATGGGTTAAAAATGCACCACCCCTCCACCTCCCACCACCAACTATATAATGTAAGGCATTGCTGAGACCACATTGGGGCACTTCATTATAGAAGTAGTAACGATACAACAGAACAACATCATATACATACACTGGGATACAAGATAGGAATGAACGGGAAAGGTAGACACTCCATTTTTAATTCACGTATAGAGAGAAACCCTGATATGTTTGTTAATATAGTGGCAATCATTTCCAAGATTTTTGCCTCCAAAATTCTTTCTGAAATTCCTTCTAAATATCAACTATTCTTTGCATGAAGAAGCGTTTTCTGACACAAATCCTAAAGTTCCCTTTAATACATTCGAATCTGTATCCCCGTTCTACTGTCACTGTTAAATGTAAAGTAATATTCCAGTTTAGCTATTCTGCACCCTTAACAATTTACTACAATCCTACAAAAACACAGTTAAGGTGCCTGTTTTCTAGATAGAAAAGCCTTGGTGTCTCTGATCTTTCATCTTTGCTGATCACTAGCACTGGAGATTACATTTGCAGCTCGTCTCTGTATGCCTCCAACATTTCATTGGCTATCCTGTTTGTTTAAGAAGTAGAACAGCCAAAGCACCGTAAATTCTGATCATCTAACATTTATGACACTACTTTAGTTAAGTAGCTCAACATCCTGTTGTCTTTGTTGATTGCTACTTTGCTTTAGTTGAACATGCTTGACATTGAGTCTACTAAGAACTCTCAGTATCTTTCACCTTCATCTATAGTTATTTCAACAACACTCAACTACATCAAGTGTCATGTATTTATTGTTCCAATTTTAGAAACTTACACTCGTCTGCATTTAGTTTGATCTGCTGTCATTTTACTCACTTATGCATTCCATCCAAATGATTCTGTTACATGTTGTCCCTTCTGATTCAATTTCTCTGACAGTTTAGTTTGTTATCACCATGTTGTATTCAGTTTTTGAATCAGACCATTTACTCCAATCAGTGCTTCCACACACGCCAACTCAAAAAGTACATAATGTTTCCTAACCTTTCGCCAGTTTTTTATTCATTCTCAGAGTTTATTCTGATTTCTCATATTTCTTGGGTGAAGCACTTGGGTTTATGTCCAAGATTTGTTTTTTCGTTTTAAAAGTTGTCTACTTACATGTACCTAAATTTAATCACTCACTCTCTTCAGTATCTTTCCAAAGTGTGGACTCCTTCCTTGCTTTTTTGTCCTTCAGAAAACTTATCCATATAAAATTGTCAGTTTGTAATCTCTCTTAAGCATAAACAAGGGTACAGAAATGCTTTCACACAAAGGGTGACCAGAATGTGAAAGTATAAAATATGATATTTAAGAGAAACCTCAACAATTGAATAATATTAAATACTACATGAAAAGGGGAGAGAAATGCGATGCGATAACTGCAGTATGAAATTCCCATGGGGCAAATGGCCTGCTTGCGATGAAACATCTATGATTCTGTAATGGTTCAGTTACAACAAATAAAAAAAATTATTAGTTACTCAGGTAGGACTGAGAACACAACCCCTTACATTACAAATTAGGAATGTTATGTACACTTAGTGTATTAAAAATAAAATCAACAAACTTGAAAACTAAATTTCATTCACAAGCAAAGTCTGACAACAGTCAGATTATGTACTTTTACACAGTAGCAATGAATCTGAAGAATCTGTTACCTTTTGGGAAAAGGTTCAGGCAATTTCCAAGAGTAAACTGGAACAGTTTTATGTACTACTATGATGGCAAGCCAAACTCTGTTGGTGTTCTACACAATAAGTCATGTTTCTCATGAACATAGTTTTTTCCAACACATGTCCAAAATCTCCCAATCCCATTCAAAATAAATTAAAACCCATTTTAGAGCTGCCGGCAGGAATGTAACAAATAGAGCTCAAGGTGATCGCCAATCATGAAAACCTTTACTGAGTGTAGAGCAAAGGGTTAATTAAAACTTTACTCTGGGAACAGCTACTGAGCATGTTCGAAAGCAAGTCTGTCATGATGACATCAGATCACATGGTACTGGATTCTAAATCTGGAGGGTTCCAGAAGATTGCCTCACCCACCATCCCTTATGTATGGTTATGTTTAATAAAACTTGTTCATAGTCACTTACACAAATGTAGACCTGAATTAAATATGATTACAATGATATTTTGTGGTAGAACTAATTAAATCTCAATAATGAGAGGTGCTCCTTCACTTTCCTCTCAACTTGAAAACTTTTTAGTCCAAATTTGAAGTCATAAAGTTTAGTCAATGTATTCATAAGCCTTCCAAAGGAAAAGTCTGGTCTAGGGTTCATTCAAGGGCCATGTGGTGCTCCACAAGTTTTCTTTTAAAAAGTCTTATTTTACAAACAAGCCAATTTACTTGAAAAACCCCACAAATTTGTGTGGCAGTCGCTTACTTACTCTTCTTCTCTGTTTTCCATAAATTCATTCTTTTGCTAGTTCTCTTTTTCATGGCAATCTGCCAGACATACCATGGGAAAACTGAAACCTTCCAATTCTGCTGGCTCTTCTTAACCCGAATCTACCCACTACAGGAACAGAGAATTTGAAAATAAAAGCTCAGGACAATATATGATCATCCCGAGAAATACCAATGAATTAAGCTGTCAACTGGACATTAAGAGATTAGATTGAAATATTTATACTCAGACAAAATCAGTAGCTAAATTGATAAAGAAGTATCAGCATTGTAATCCAGATAATGCAGCAATTACATTTGGATTTTCAAGTTTCCCAAGTAATGAACACCTATGAAAAGCAGGTGAAATAACTATGCTACCAGCACACCCAATGTCAATGAGCAAAGACCGTTTGGTATCCTTTGTATGCAGACTATCAGGAGCTGAATTTTGTTTACATCTGAAAAAAGCTCCAATATGTTCACACCAGACATCATTAATATAAACTTAAGTATTTAGTTCAGCTCCATACAGGGTGACAACTGTCTGGTCAATCCATGAGACAGCAAAAACCATTACCGTACAGATCCTTGCCACAGGTCTTCGTTCTTTGAGGAACATATGGGATTCCAGATGGCTGTTAAAATGCAGATTATTCACAGGCCTTTAACCTTATGAATTTCAAAAAACATGATACACCACTATTAAAAGCAGTTTTGTCCAACTGACTAAGAGTACAGGCTGCAAGAAAAGACTGGTAAAGGCTAAAACTCAATGATTAATGTGCCCATTGGATGGTCTGATAAAAGATTGCAAGTTTTACTTTTTGAATGAATGTTTGTGTGGGAGGGGTTGGCTAAATCACAAGAAGCTGGCACATATGTGAAAACAAGAAGTTATGGATCTTGTACATCACGTACCGTGATTGAAAAAATGAACAGCCCCATTCAATCTTTGAATCTTCCATTCCAGCTAAAGGCTAAGGGTGAGATTTCAAATGGTAACTTGTTTTCCACTATACCAGTGGCAAGGACAGCTTATATCCAACTTCTCACTATCTGTTCCAAGGTATTGGTCAATTTGTTTGCAGTTATTGTATTTTCAAGGTAACTGCCATCTCCTAACTTTTCACAATCAATTCCACATTATATTGGGCCTGTAGACATCCGAATATAGATTCCAAAAAGACTAAACATGCAAAAAGTAACCACCTAATTTTTTCTTATGGAATCTGAGCATCAGGAGCATTTGTTACCCATCCCTAATTGCTCTCAAACTGCTGCAAAGTATGTGGAATCAATACACCTATAGTGCTGTTATGAAAGGAGTTTGTAATTCTTGCATGTGATATAAGCCTCACTGGCTTACCCGGAATTTTATCGTCCATCCCTAATTGCCCCTGAGAAGGCGACTTGCCTTGTCGAACCATTGCAGTCCATGTGCTATAGGACTGTTATGTGCTATATACCCACAACACTGTTATGAAAGAAATTCCAGGATTGTAACCCAGGGACATTGAACGAACAGTGATATAGTTTCCATTCAGGATGCATGTGGCTTACGGTGGAATTGCAGGTGCTGATTCCCTTGAACCTGTTGCCATTGTCCTTCCAGATGATAGAGACTGCAGGTTGGAAGAGCCATGGTGAATAGCTGCAGCGTATCTGGGTAGATGATAGAAACTGTTCTTCTGAGCATCAGGAACGGAAGGAGTGAATTTTCAAAGTGATGGTGTGGAATACCTTGAGAATTGTCAGAGTTGCAGCCATAGAAATGGACCGTATTCCATTGCACTCTTGACTTATATCTTGTAGACAGTAGATAGGCTTTGGGGAGTCAGGAGATGAGTTACTCGCTGCAGAATTCCTAACCTCCAATCTACTCTTGTAGCCACTGTATTTAGACAGCCAGTCCAGTTCAGTCTCTGGACAGTAGTAACATTCAAGATGTTGTTCAGTGAAACATCCCTTTGTTGTAAAATAAATAAAAACGTCTAATAGTAAATCCAATCAATCATTGTTGCACAAAGTTATTCACCCTCAGTGCTATAAAAGACCGAATGGATGATCAGGGTATCTCCGACTTCCAAAGCCAATGTTGTCCAAAAGTAGACAGTGCATGTCCTTACAACATGGTATGAGCAACAGCTATTGCTACCTCATGAAATGTTTAATCTAAATATCAATGAGCAAACTTATGTGAAGTGTCATATGCAAAAACATTACACTAAACATGCATATCAGGTCAATGTATCAGGCCTCAGGCTGGGATTATAGATTATAGATGGGATTATACAGTATTCTCAAACAATTGTTGACAGCTAATCTTAAAGTTAGTCAGTGCCTACCAAAGCAGAATCCAAGCTTCCTGCTCTGTGATGGCATAATGTCGCAAGCTAACTCACTTATCGAAAAGCAAATTTACGCACAAAGCTATTGAAAATATTAAAATTGTTTGGACAAACCTATTTTCACACATAAACTGTAACACAATCACTCTTTTCAAATTAGAGCTCATGCTATTTAACTACCCTGTTATCTTTCCAAAACAGCCAAAAATGTTTCGATTCATGCTGTGGTCATGCAGACTTCAATTTTGCCCAGTACTGGATATTAATGTAGTGCTAAGTTACATGGAATTTCAAATTTTCGATCCAGCCAAATTCAAGACTGTGTGGTCCAAGGAACTTTTCCCCTGACATTTTCAAGGAGTTTTAAAACTTCGTCCTTAAATTGCCTTTCTGTAAGAATTGCACTTTGACACGGTGGGAAGGTTTGCCTGCTCCGCTAGGCAGAAGTAAAATCTGCCTGGTTGAGGCACTAAAGATCAAAGGGTTGGAGCTAGAGTGAAGGCAATTCACTGGCATTCCTGATAGGGAGCTGAGAGTCAATTTCATATTCCATCTACAGAAATTGTCTTCTGATATGGAAAAAAAAACCCAATGACAAGGTGAGTCTTAGAGTTACAAATACAAATATCAATTGTAAGGAATTACGACTTACTGTTTATCAGGTAATATGATATTAATCAACCTGCAAATCCAGCTGATCGGAGGGCAACATTTTGCTATAATTTCCCTTCTTCCATTCATGCAAAGTCAGCAAAGCCTCAAAACACACAAATTTAATAATTTCATTAATGAGCTTCCACGACAAAGCATTAACTAAATAAAAGATTTACTGATCAAGCATAAGAAATGGAAGTTACTTACTTTAGAATGATATACACTACACTTGAACCTACATATATAAATATACATGAACTTAACCTACACATATAAATATACATGAACTTAACCTACACAGTATAACACAAAGAAGCTCAGTGCTAAAGATAGATGTCTTTGGAATGAAGAACAGTGGATTACCATTACACCTGCAATAGCAATACATTAAAAGCCAAGTTCTCAAACACAGAGTAATACAGAACAGTGGTAACTGCAATGCAAGGAAGTACTCATATTGGCCAATACAGCAAATGTTATCTGTGATGGGCGCCCATGAATGAGCTGTTGAGAAAAACAGTCCGAAAGCAGCATCTTATCTCTGGCTCTTACTTTCAATGAGTCACAAAGCACTCTAGAGCTTCCCCTTATCAGCAAAGCAGCAGACACAGGGCTTCCAGACCTCATCCTCACACTGAAGAACTGCAATCATTCACAAGTCAGCGGTTGGTTCAAATAAAGGAAAACACTTTCCAGCTGTATTTGTTAGGAGCCACAGTAAAAGCAATGCTGAAAATCAGGACAACATTCCAGAGCCTGAACACTAGACCAGCCAAACACAAAGGTCAGTCCTTTTCTTCGTTTTAACCAGACTGCAGACTACACGAGTGCCAGACAAAAATTTAAAACAAAAATCCAGAGAAGTGAAGGGATTACTTGTACAAATACGTTATGACTCACAAAACTGACTGAGCATGCAAAGACCAGATCCACTAGTTTCACTTCGCACACTACCTTGCGGAGTTAGAAGAGGTTTTAATGTTATTACTCTTGCATGGTTGGGACATAGACATTAAAGTACTTTCTATTTCTGTCAATATATGACTTGTCATTGTGAATCATGTAGTAGTGTATTGTTTCCTCCAGAAAATCCTACATGTTTCAGGATTGTGACTTGGGTTACAGGAAAGAAATGAAGGAGACATGAAATGGAATCCACAGAATTCCCATTCCTCTCGACTCTAATCATCTTCCATGCTTCCCTCTTGGCCAACCTCGTACTCTACCTCTTCTGTGCAATTTCTTAAATTACTGCTTTATTTGGCTCACACAGCACCAAGATAGTGAGGCACTGGAGGAAAGCAGGTCTGAACTATCCTCCCTCTCTCTGTGCTGTGTAAAAGCAGTGTTTTCTTAGACTGTAACGGACCAGTTTTAGAGTGCACATTGCAGGGGAGCTGGGAATCATTCAGCCAATAGTGTTCCTAGCTCTAGGGTGTGAATAGAAAAGCAGGATCAACAAGTCCTTATGGAAATGAATATTGCCAAGGACAGGACATGAATGGCACTGGGTATAAACTGATGGATTGAATGATTGTCAAGTATAAAGCCATGTGTCCAACTAATAGCAGTCAATATTCCCTCCCTAGGGACATTGTGGGTTAACCTACAGCATGTGGACTGCAGCGGTTCAACAGGCAGCTCACCACCATCTTCTCAAGGACCATTATATACAGGCAATAAATGCTAGCCAGATAGCAATGCCCATGTCCCACAAGTGAATAAAAACAAATATATCAATGGAGTACTTTCAACAGGAGTGCACCTGAGTTCAAAGTGTGAGAAAATATAAGTCAATGTTGTCATTGATCAGTTTAAAATACACCTTGGTACATGTTAAAATATTTAAAGCAAAAGGATTGTTTTAATGCTCAGGGTATTTCAAGTCCACTCCTCACAGTTTGCACTTACTACCTCAGAAAGGCGATTAAATTATAAACTTCTGCAATGGGATCACAACACACCTCCCAAAATACCCAAATATTCAAATGGATGAAATCACTTAGACTCAAATGGTTCAACATACCTTTTCCATAATCTTTCATGAAATGAGGGCATCACTGGTTAGGCCAGCATTTACAGGCCTGTCCCCAGTTACCTTTGAGAAGGTGATGGTGCTAGCGAGCTATTTTCTGTTTGCATGTTTGGCTTTGCAAGCTGCTTAAGGGACTAATGGAGGAAGACCAAAGAGAAAAATACAGCCCATAAATTCTTAACAATAATATCAGTACATTGACGACATCATTGGTGCTGTTTTCATCTCTCATCCAGAATTGGAAAACGTACTCAATTTCGCTTCCAATTTCCACCTTCATCTGGTCCATCTCTGACTCCTCCCTTGCCTTCCTCAACATCTCTGCTTCCATTTCTGGGGATAGGCTGGCTACTTATATTCACAACAATCCCACAAACTCCCACAGTCACCTTGACTGTATATCCTCATACCCCACTTCCTGTAAAAACTCTATTCCATTCTCCCTGTTCCTTCATCTCTGTCGCATCTGTTGCGATGAGGCCTACTTTGACAAGGGGGCCTCTGAAATGTCCAGCTTCTTCTTCAACCGAGGATTCCCCAGCAGTGTAGTTGACTGGGCCCTCAGCCATATCCGACCCAACTCCCACACTTCAGTCCTCACCACTTCCCTACCCTCCCACAACAGCTATATGGACCCCTGGTCCTGACTTACCACTCCACCAACATCCACATCCAAAGTACCATTAGCCGCCATTCCCATCTCCTCCAGTGAGATGCCACCACCAAACACACAATCCCCTTGTCAGCCTTTTGCAGGAACTGTTCCTGCGGGACACCCTAGTCCTTCACTCCCAACACTTCCCCATAGCCCGCGGCACTGTCCCACGCAATAGCAGCACGTGTAACACCTGCCCGTTTACTTTCTCCCTCCTCAATATCCAAGGCCCCAGACATACCTCCCAGGTGAAGCAGTGATTTACCTGCACGTCACTCAATCTAGTCTGGAGCTACAGGAGCACAGCAGGTCAGGCAGCATCAGAGGAGCAGGAAAGTTGACGTTTCAGGTCGGGACCCTTCTTCAGTTCTTGCTATCTCCTCAATCTAGTCTATTGTATTCACTGCTCACAACGCGATCTCCTCTACATTAGGGAGACAAAACGCAGATTTGGCGACTGCTTGGCAGAACATGGACATTCTGTCCATGAAAATGAGGCTGAGCTTCCTGTTGCTTGACAATTCAAGACAACGCTGTCTTCCCTGGCCAGCATCTCTGCAATGTTACAGCAAACCTCAGTGCAAGCTGGAAGAACAGCACCTCATTTTCCACTTGGGGACCCTGCAGCCTTCAGGGCTCAATATCAAATTCAATCATTTTTGGGCCTGAGCACCTTCTTCCATGTCCTTACCCCAACCCTCACACACCAGGCCTTGGAATCACATGGACTGCTCCCTCAACCAACCCACTGCCAGCTACCAATGGTCCCAATTCGCAGATATTGATTCCCGAGACTGACCTGCATTTCTACACCTCGAATGAGTTTTAAAGTATAAAAAGGGGTTTAAAAGTAACAACCGACAGGAGTTTTGAAAGCTCCTGCAAAATTCAAAACGTGCAGGAGTCACGGCTAAAATGGAAGAGCAATGTCAATCACTACACTGACTGATCTCAGACCAGCAGCAATTAGGATGATAGAATTGACCTCAGCACTTTCCTCAGTCAGGACTGGGTAATGTGGGAGTGGGGAAGGCAGCAAACTTTGCTCAGTTATGATTTCATTGCTTGCTGCAACAGATTGTTGACACTCACTATTTAGGTTCATTCTTAAAGGATGGCTAACTGGCTACGGTATAGGGGTTAGAGTGTAAATGCCTGTGGAACTGTACCTTAGCAACAGCTAGTTCATCTACAGAGGAAGACAGCAAAAGAGAATAAATTTCAAACAGTAAAAGGGTCCCACTCTCAATAGAGATGACAGAATGGTGAGTTTAACCTGAGGGTCACCGCGCCTCAGCGGACAGGACAGGTTGAGAAGGCTGGATCCTTCAGGGTTACCTCAGAAATCGAACCCACACAGTTGGTGTCACTCTGCATCACAATCCAGCTGCCCAACCAACTCAGCTATCCAACCATCAAAAGCAACATCAAATCTCAGGGCAGTAGAAGCCAACCGGATAATAATTTAGAGGCTTAAATTAAAACTGTATGGCACAAAGAGATTCTTTCAACACAAACAGCTCCAAAAACTTGATTAAATATGCAGTTAACAGACTTCAGCAGCTGAGACCAAGTCTATGTCTGTAGAATAAAACACGTTTTAAGTATACCATGGTTAAATATATTTGGAATATAATTCATTGTTATGAATAAAAAGGGAATGTTGGCATTCTTTGTGCATTAATAGTGTGCTGATATGACCAGCAAACTAAATGTACATTGCAAGAAACCAAGTCACGCAAGTTGACTTTTATCATGTGGTGACAGATAACCCCAAACGTAGTCTCTGCCCTGCTCAAAAGCTCTTGCTTGTCTCTATCCTCTGGATGAGTTATGATATTTGTTGCACTAAGTGCATAACCTGCAGCTATTATTACCTTGTGTCAAAAAAAGCCTTTTCTAGGAAGTCTGTTATGTCATGATCTCACACTTTACCTGATAACACAATTCCAAAAGAACCCAGGATCATCAAACTGCATTTTATTCCTGATCACATCACTCACGTAACAAAAAGAAACATAACAATCAGGAGGAATGTTACTGCTGGTTGGCCCGCTCTGCACAGAACTGGAGTGCAGGCCTATTCAGGTGGATAGACTGAACTCTCGCCACCCATCTCTGCAAGATCCGAGATACATGTTTCAAACATTGATCAGAGTTAACTCAAGTGCATGGCCTCAGCATAGGTTACTTATCACTTCACAAATCATCCAGCGCAGGGGGGTTCTGCATTTGAATCTGATCTGGCAAGGGTAGTTAGTGAACACCAGCAAAAGCCAGGGAGTAGAATATGGGCCCATTATCTCTGCAAGGGAATAAGGGAAATGACAGATCACAAGACAAAACCCCATGCGGGATTACAGGGATGAGGTGGGGTGGTTGGTCTGGGTGGAATGGTCTTCAAAGGGTCAGTGCAGGCTCGAGGGGCCGAGTGGCCTCTTTCTGCACTGTAGGGATCTTATGATTCTAAGCTGATAACAAACCTTTTCGACCTGGTTCTGAATCTGCCTTCCTTGGCCATCATGTCCTGGTTTGCGACTTGAACCAGGAGCCTCTGGATCAGAGGCAGGGACATTGCCCAATGTGTCACAAGACCCTTTTCTGTCAATGCTTACCTTTATATATTACGTCAATGTTACTATATCCATTCAATTTTGCTGTGTCAACTGCCCTGGTACAGCTGCATGTTCTGGCCACAAGCTCGTTCTGTGCTCACTTTTGAAGTCTCCATCCAAATTCAATTGCGATCTTGTATATCAGTAACAAGAAGAAAAATATGTATTCATAAAACGTAAAGTAAGTCATGGATGTGCATATTGTAAGCTTTAAGAGTGTCTGTATCCCTTGCAAAGCAATCATTTGCAAGGACAGGGGTTTCTTCCCTTCACTTCCTGAAATTAGCCAAGAAATTATCAGCATCTTCCAATATTCAAAATGCTTCACCAAATGACTGAACTCAGATTGATGCCAGCCTGTGTTTGCTTGTCGCTATTAACTGGAATAGATAATCCAATCTAAACGCGGATAAATAGATTACATCATCTGTCACATCAGCCCAGCCTTCCTCAGGGTCAGACAGATATCCGTTACTCCAGCATACATAGGAGTTGTGCATGGGGACCGTGCAGAATCCCCACTGTAGCAGAATCCAAAGGAAATTTCCTGGGAAATTGAAGATTCTATTGGGCAATTCCTCTAGGCCTGAAATCCTCTGAAATTCTCCACTTCAAACTGGATAAATCGGTGAGTTCCAATATAATAAAATAAAAATTACTGAGGAAAAGTATTAAATACATTGTCTAGGTCCTGAGTAACTCTTCAACTGACCCCATAGTTGCCTCACTCACCCTTAATTCCACATCCTCCAGACTCTGAATTGACAACCCCAGAATATCCAACCACCCTAGACCCTAGATCCCCACCGAAACTCCCAGGACCCACACCCACTTTCCCTGCTCCAGATCCACTCCCCCTTGCCTCGTCTCCCCAACTCCAGACCCGATGGGTCTGTCTCCCACCTCTCCAAACACCCATAGGACTCAACACTCCCACTGCCACCGTTTGCCCCAACATCAGACCCAATTTCCCGTGAACTGACACTTACCTTCCCCCACCGCTGCCAAACCCAATATCACCCACCCATTCCGACCTACACTAAATATTGTATCATATATTGTAAACATTGAAGGTTATAGCAGGTGAGGACCTAGAAACTATCATTATCACTAAGGAGGCAGTGCTGGGCAAGCTAATGGGGCTAAAGGTAGACAAGTCTCCTGGCCCTGACGAAATGCAGTCCAGGGTACCAAAAGAAGTGATGGGGGAAATAGCAAATGCACTAGTAATTATTTACCAAAATTCACTGGACTCTGGGGTGGTTCCCACAGATTGGAAAACAGCCAATGTGACGCCACTGTTTAAAAAAGGAAGTAGACAAAACACAGGTAACTATAGGCCAGTTAGCTTAACTTCGGTAGTGGGGAAAATGCTTGAATCTATCATTAAGGAAGAAATAGCAAGACATCTGGATATAAATTGTCCCATTGGGAACACCCAGCATGGGTTCATGTAGGGTAGGTCATGTTTAACTAATTTGGTGGAATTCTTTGAGGGCATTACTTGCATGGTGGACAATGGGGAACCTGTGGATGTGGTGTATCTGGACTTCGAGAAGGCATTTGACAAGGTGCCACACCAAAGGCTGCTATACAAGATAAAGTTGCACGGTATTACAGGTAATGTATTGGCATGGATAGAGGATTGATTGACCAGTAGAAAGCTAAGAGTAGGGGTAAATGGGTGTTTTTCTGGTTGACGGTCAGTGGCTAGTGGTGTGCCTCAGGGATCAGTGTTGGGACCGCAATTGTTTACAATTTACATAGATGATTTGGAGTTGGGGACTAAGTGTGGTGTGTCAAAATTTGCAGATAACACTAAGGTGAGTGGTAGAGCAAAGTGTGCAGAAGACACTGAAAGTCTGCAGAGGGATATAGATAGTCTAAGTGAGTGGGCAAAGGTCTGGCAGGTGGAGTACAATGTTGATAAGTGTGAGGTCATCCATTTTGGTAGGAATAACAGCAAAATGGACTATGTTTTAAATGGTAAAAAATTGCAGCACGCTGCTGTGCAGAGGGACTTGGTTGTCCTCGTGCATGAATGGCTAGAAGTAGAATTACAGGTGCAGCAGGTAATTAAAAAGGCTAATGGAATTTTGTCTGTCATTACTAGAGGGATGGAGTTTAAAAACAGGGAGGCAATGCTGCAGCTGTATAGAGTCCTGGTGAGGCCACACCTGGAGTACTGTGTGCAGTTTTGGTCTCCTTACTTGAGAAGGGATACACTAGCACTGGAGCGGGTGCAGAGGAGATTCACTCAGTTGATTCCAGAGTTGAGAAGGTTGGATTATGAGGACAGACTGAGTAAACTGGGATTATACTCATTGGAATTCAGAAGAATGAGGGGAGATCTTATAGAAACATATAAGATTATGAAGGGAATAGATAAGGTGGAGGCAGGGAGGTTGTTTCTGCTAGCAGGTGAAACTAAGACTAGAGGGCATCGCCTCAAAATAAACGGAAGCAGATGTAGGACTGAGGTCAGGAGGAACTTCTTCACCCAAAGGGTTGTGAATCTGTGGAATTCCCTGCCCAGTGAAGCGGTTGAAGCTACCTTGCTGAATGTTTTTAAAGCAAGGCTAGATAAATTTTTGAACAGTAAAGGAATTAAAGGTTATGGTGAGCGGGCGGCTAAGTGGAGCTGAGTCTCAAAAAGATCAGCCATGATCTTATTAAATGGCGGGGCAGGCTCGAGGGGCCAGATGGCCTACTCCTGCTCCTAGTTCTTACGTTCTTATGTACTTATCTAGCCTCTTTGCCACCTTGCTCACTGGTACCCTACCCTGCTGGTAACCTGCCTATCTGGTATCCCACTCCTGTGGCAACCTGCATCCCTTCTCTCTGGCACCCTAACCTCACACTTACTTTATGTACTTACCATTTGATAGCAGATCTCAAAGCAGCTGTCGGTGATTCTGGAACTTTAAATTTCAGAATACGGCAGCTGACTGCTGTGAAAAGGGAGAATGTTTTGCTTTCCCTCAACAGTTCTGCACCACAGGAGAACTGTCAGAACAGAAGTACAGCTCTGCATTTCTGAAGAAGCCTGGATTGGAAACACCTGTCCAAAAATGCGGAGTTCTCTCCTCTCAAAAAAATGGCCACTCCTCAGAAAATCCAGGCCATCATCTAACTGAGCATCAGCAACACCATGCAAGATCCACTGGCTATGCCTATGGGAATACTGATTCACTGCAGTACAGAGGTTGTATCCCAGTATACCTATCCTCTTCCTGGTAGTTTACCTGCATTTTAAGATTATCCAGTTGTGGTGGTGACAGAGCTGCTTGCAAAATCGTCATTGCTATTGTACTGGTGGCACCATAAAATGTACACTGCAAAATTAAAGCTCAGGTGAATCTAGCAGAAAAAAATCAAAGACTTGTATCATCAGGAAAATCAATATCGGGAATGTGCAAATTTGCAACACAAGCAAACTCAGCTAACATCGATTCTCTACATGCTTCAGAAAAGACTGAGAGATCAAACCTCTTGGAATCAATGCAGTTTTACAGAGAGTTGGAAAAATGGCACTATTGTATCTACCATGAACAAGATGTTTTTCAGCTCCGTTCCATCAGATTGTTAAATGTATCTAGGAAGAAAAAGTCAAACCAATTCCACTTAAGGAAAAATATGTCTGAGAAAATGCAAGAAAAATGTTTGAAGAGTGAAGTGCCAGCTGTTTCCCTTGCTAAACTGTGACAGGCTGCTTATGGGTGTAATTAATTAGTTTGCAAAAGCATAGTCTCTGCACTGCACCAAAATGGTTTCTAAAGTACTGCTGTTTTATGGAGTGATCTTAAAGGCGGCCAATTGTGCTGGCTCAAAGCCAAGAAGGGCCTCTTAACTATAAAACCACTGCAACGCTTGGAGCATTAACTCTTCGAATAGGTATCGTACAGTAGCTTTTCTGTACCAAATATCGGTGAGTAAAACATTCAACAGCGGTGCACAAATGCATATGCATTCATGCATTATTTGACTGATTCCACTTGGCATTTGTCCACAATGGCCTCCTATCTACAAGCGCAATCTTTGATCCTTTAACCATGAACATTGTGTCTGCACTTCAAAAAAGGTAGAAGTTTGGGAAGGGGGAAAGACTTGAAAATTCTCCACAGAATTAAGTGTGCTTTCTCAACCATTGACCTCCCTGTAAAAAAAGTAATACAAAATTCATATTTAAAACAAACTTAAATTGGAAGGGTAGTCCCTTGCTTGTATTAAATCATTCAACTAGGCAACACACAGCCAAATGACGCATAGATTTTGAATGCAGTTTAACCAAACTGGTGCAAAGTACTGGCTTTCAATAGTATTAATAGAAAGATTACAGCAAGTATATAAATCACTCTGCTCCGTCGCCTGTGTCACAAAAGAACTCAAATGCTAAGTTTCTGTACACCAGAAAAATTTTTTTTAGAAATAAATCTTTTCATTGTAAAGGTTAATGGTTGTTAGATATTTACATGTTTTTGCAAGATATATATATTTTTGACAGACCATGAATTGGATTTTGTGTCAACAATGGGGTTGGGGAACCAGCGAGAACCTTGTTTCGCTTCGATAGAAAGCCAAACACAACTAAGTGCCCATCAACTAATTAAGTGGCCAATGTCAGACCTCCAAAGCGATGAAGGACCCCAGAGATTGGTAATCCCACCATGTACAGCTGCCAGCAAATCAGAGGCTAGCAGAAGCTCTCCACTGCAGATTATGCCTCCAGAAGTGAAATAACTGCCGAAAGGCCAGGATCCCATCAACAAGTCACCCTTCATTTACATATGCACAGTACATGAGCTCTGACCAGCCAGCTCAGGGCCAGTCCCTAGAATGAGGAGACTCTCTGAATCTCCTGTTTATATCGCTCAGCCAGGGGTCCATGATTGGCCCAGGTTAACAGCCCCAAACAAGGAACTCAAAGTCGATGAGATCTGCCTGGCCCTCATTCACTACGAGAAGCAATGGTTGCTATCATTAATACTGGGATGACCAGCTGCAGGACAAAGGTGAATTAGGGCAGGATGGGGGCCTTGGGGAGGGGGTCACAAGGAGGGATCGAAGAAAAGGACGATGGAGCAGCTTTTAGCAGCCACCTATCATCTGTCTATGTGACATCAGGTCCCTCATTCAGGCACAAAGTGCTCGTGAAAGAGGGAACCCCCGTCCAAGAATAAATCGTTAGGGTTAGTTGGGTAATCTTCAGGAGGCCATGCAAGATCGGGTTATCCTGACAAAATTCCAGTGAGCTCTCAAGTGGCTCATTAATTGTATTCCCACCATCGGCAGGCAGGAATCCCGCATCCCTTCCTTCCACCAATTTAATTGGGAGAGATTTCCCAACACTAGGAATTTCATGCCGGTACACCTGCCTGATTCTCCCACCTCTCTGCCTGGGAGGTAGCCCCTTCACCAAGCCCCCTCCAACAAGCCTAACCAGACGCTGCCCTAGGGCGTACATTGCACAGTGAATACTGGTCTTCCATCTTGTTCATATTTATTTGAAGATCCCTGTTACTGAAATCTATTTTAGTTTGCTCTCACCACTTGTAGCAATTTAAAGCTAATTTATCAACCTTTAAGCTGCAGAATCCCTAAATTCTTGCTGTCAACATAAACAGACATATTGAAAAGAATCCAAGAAAACATGCAACCAGTAAAACAGAATACTCAAAATGCTGTAAACAGTCAGCAGGCCTAGTAGCATCTATTACAGCCATAACTAGCTGCTCATAGGCAGCACAGTGGCTCAGTGGTTGGCATTGCAGTAGTTAGCGCCAGGGACCCAGGTTTGATTCCAGCCTTGGGAGACTGTCTGTGTGGAGTTGTAAGTTCTCCACATTTTTGTGTGGGATTCCTCCAGGTGCTCCGGATTCCTCCCACAGTCCAAAAATGTGAGGTTAGGTGGATGGGCCATGCTAAATTGTCTGTACTGTCCAGGGATGTGCAGGCTTGGTGGGTTAGCCATGAGAAATGTAGGGTTACAGGGATAGGTTAGGGGAATGGATTTGGGCGGTATAGTCTTCAGATGGTTAGTGCAGACTTGATGCATCGAACTGCCTCCTGCACCAGAGGGATCCTATGGTTCTATGAAAAGGAGCAAAGGGCAGGAAAAAAAGGGAAGGTTTATAATTAGGTGGAAGACAGAAGAGATTAAATGATAAAGTGGATGATGAAGCAAAGCAACTATTCTATTTTGTCTTCCTTGATTATTTCAATTTGTCATTTAATTTTCCTCTGCATTTCCACCCTATTCCATACCTTCCCTTTTGTTCTTGCCGTCTGCCTTCATTCCCTGCCTATGAACTTGCTTAGAATTGGCTACATCTTTCACTTTTTCAAGTTCTAATGGAAGGTCATTCCCTGAAACATGAAGGAAAGCATCCCATGGACCTTATATAACACCTGATCTCCCTGTTGTGCCATCTTCAAAGTCTGTGGATGTGCAAACCAAGGTTTCTCACTTCCTTACCCCTCTCAATATCCTCCTGTTTATTGAATATTCCTCTGCTTGGATTTCCCTCCCCAAATACATAAACTCCCACTTCTCCCATTTGAATTAGATTTGCCACTTTTCCACCCACTCAACCAAGCCATCAATATCACTCTGCAGTCAACCACCATCTCTTCACTAACAACTAGATGGCCAATCTTTTGTGGCAATGCAATAGATAGAGTAGAAACAAACCGTCCTTGAATCATAATGGTATACAGGCTCAGATGACTAGAAAAGTTGTGAAAGAGCCAGATTTTCAGGAGCATTTTAAAGCAGAACAGGCGAGCAATGCAGAGAAAAGTTGATGGAAGAAATTTCAGAGCCTGGGGCCTGAGTAGCTAAAGGCCTGACTGCCAATAGAGGGGTAAAGGAAACTGAGGAGACACAAGAGATAACAGAGTGAAAATTCAGAATATCTGAAATGAGGTCATTATTTTTTCATTACAAAGAAAGGGAAGTAATAAATATGCACATTGTTCAAAATACTAAGATGGATTTAATTCATTATTGATTTACATCTCACCAAGCGTGAGATAGAAAAATCATCACTTTATACACATATGCCACAATCTGATGGCTATAAAAACAGGTGAAGTGCCAGGCTGGATCTCTGGCCATATCGAATTTATTCTCAGCTGCAGTAGAGTTTAAGAAAAGATTTACAAGGATGTTGCTGGAGTTGGAGGGTTTGCGCTATAGGGAGAGCCTAAATAGGCTGGCGCTTTTCCTTGAAGGGTCAGAGGCTGAGGGGTGACCTTATAGAGGTTTATAAAACCAGGAGGGGCATGGATAGGGTGAATAACCAAGGTCTTCTCTACCAGCGTAGGGGAGTCTGAAACTAGAGCGCATACGATTAAAGGTGAAAGGGAAAAGATTTAAAAGGGACCTAAGGAACAACTTTTTCACACAGAGGGTGGTGCATGTATGGAATGAGTTAGCAGAGGAAGTGGTGCAGGCTGGTATAACTACAATTTTTAAAAGGTATCTGGATGGGTATGTTATAGGAAGAGTTTAGAGGGATATACGTCAAATGCTGGCAAATGGGTCTACATTAAGATCTGGAGGCGAGCTCACTTCACCTGATGAAGGGACTGTGCTCCAAAAGCTTGTGATTTCAAATAAACCTATTACTTGGTGTCGTGTGATTTCTGACTAGGACTAGATTAGTTTAGGATATCTGGTTGGCGTGGACAAGTTGGACCAAAAGATCTGTTTTTGTGCTGTATAACTCTATGACTCTACAAGAAGCTACAGTTGGCCTGAGATATGGGAGATGATGCAGTCTGGATCCACACTCCTGATCTCTATACAATGCCTGCAGAATGAATTTGTACAAATTCCTCAGTGCAATAAACTGGGTGATAAAGAACATGTTTACAGTTTTGTTCACAATTAACTTTCTCCTTGTATCCTGCCGCTACAGGGCTGATGCAAGACCACAGCTGCTTTTCATTTAACTTGACACAAGATTGAGGACTTGCAGTCAAAATGTGAAAGGGCGCTTCATTTAACATCAAGTCTTCCTTTCTCCATGAACAGCATTATCGTTTCCACATAACACAGTACACAGAGCCATCTTCCCAAGCTAAAGGCAAAGTGAAACTTCACCAGAACCACAGCTAAACCATTCATTATTAATTACCAAGAAGAATTGACAACATACTTGAGGGAATTAATGACTAGGAATTTTAGCCTCAAAAGATCATTAGAAAGAGAGATGAGCAAAAGAGGAGAAATTTGAATAAACATATGCATGCAAAAGCTAGAGCTTTCTGAATGACTTCCCATCTTTAAAATAATAAAGATGATTAAATGAATGTCGTCCTTTGATGTGTAAACAAATGAAATGAATTTTGCTGCACAGTCACTTGGCTGGATGTCCATCCACCAAGTTCTCTTTGGGATCAGGTCTAACATGGTATTTAGTGCTAGAAGGAAATTCACTGTTTAAAAAATAAAACTAAACAGCTTCCACTCTGTGACACTTTGAGTTATAGCAGAGCCAAACACAACTTAATATGGGATCTATCCTACTTAGGCTACGTAATATATGGTCTCCTTAAGGGAGGGGAGGCATCAGCACTCTATATGAAAGTTTCAATTCATCAAAAAAGCACATACTGATTTTGCCATTAATAATCCAAACTCCATCAACCCGGGAATTGATGTCATTTTCTCCGATGAATCCACTGGACAGTCCAACATCTGTTTCATGCTTTTAAAGTCTGTGTAATGGATAAACAGCGAACATCTAAAAATAACATCCCATTGACGACGGACCTGGCTTCAAGTATGCCATTACTAAGATATTTTTATAAGTTGGTAATCAACGACATCTATTCTATTTATAACACAGTCCAAAATCAGGTGGACTGGAGGTGCCATGTTACTATGGAGAAATGCACTCCAACAACCATGATGGTACACAAAGTGCCTTTGTTTAGTGAATTTTGGCTCAGAATGTTAGTGCCAGCAAATGGAACACTTTCCATGTCAGTTATCCAGCATTCAGCTCTTCTAGTTCAGGTGAAGGAAAGCTTCTCTCTGCTCTGCCCACTCACCTTCTGCGAAATAAAAAAGTACTTCATCAAAAGCACTTTTTAGCCTCCTGTTTGAATCCAAGTCCTGCCCGTAGCACATAAATTGGGACGGTTTACTGCACAGGAGATGTAAATTTTGACATGTCGTAATTTTATCAGCCTGCCTAATCCTGCTCCTATGTTCCTATAAATAAAGTTTTGAATTTTTCTTAAATTGCATAAAGGATAAAACTGTAATCCTGCTGTCTTGACAGTGGGTTGTCTGAACAGACTGGAATTGTATGATTCAGTTGGCAGTCTGACCCATTTACCTGGCAATGCATAGTATAATACATAGAGCAGACCTATTCGCTCAATGATACATGGTTTCTTCATAGCACATAGCACAGTGACGGGTGTGACAGATCCATCTCTGAGCCAACACATGGTGCAGCAACAGTTTTTTTATTCATTCATGGTATGTGGGCTTCAATTATTGCTCATTCCTCGTTATCGTGAATCACTGCAGCCATTTGGTGTAGGAATTCCCATAATGCCATTAGGAAGGAAGTTCCAGGATTTTCACCCAGCGATAGTGAAGGAACAGCAATATATTTCCAAGTCAGGATAGTAAATGACTTGGAGGGGAACTTGCAACTGGCGGTGTTCCCATGTTCTTCTAGATGGTCATGGTTGTGGATTTAGAAGAAGCTAAGGACCTCTAGTAAATTTCCGCAGCGTACCTTGAAAACGGTACACACTGCTGCTATTGAGCATTGGTGGTGGAGGGAGTGATTGTTTTTGCATGTGTTGCTGGTCAAGCAGGCTACTTTATCCTCAATGGTGTGAAGATTCTTGAGTTGAAGCTGTGCTCATCGAGGCAATTGGGAAGTATTCCATTACATTCCTGACTGGCGCTTTATAGATGTTGGGCAGGCTTCGGAGGTGAGTAACTCACTGCAGGAATCCAGCCAATGGCATGCTCCTTTACGCACTGTATTTATATGGCAGTCGAAGTCAGTTTCCAGTTTGATGGCAACCATCCGAGGATATTGATACTGGAGGAATTGATGATGATAACTTCCTAACTTTACTAAGGCTCCTTGATATCACACATGGTCTTGACAGTCAAGGGCAGTCACTCTCACCTCATCTCTGGATTCAGCTCTTTTGTCTGTGCTCAAACCAAGGCTTTAATGAGGTCAGAAGCTGAGTGGCCCCAATGGAACCCAAACTGAGCGTCAGTCATTACTGAACAAGTGCAATTTGACAGCGCTGCTGATGACCTCTTCCATCACCTCACTGATAATAGTGAACAGACTGATGGAGTTGTAATTGGCCAAGTTGGATTTGTCCAGCTTCTTGCATGCTGGACCGACTTGAGCAATTTTCCATATTGTCAGGTGAATGCCAGCATTGTAGCTGTACTGAAACAGTTTGGCTAGGGGCATGGAAAGTCCTGCATCTTAAGTCTCCATTACTATTAGCAATATGTTGTCAGAGCCCATAGCTGTTGTAGTAAAAACACTTTGAGCATTTCTGATATCACGTGGATTCAACACCAAGTCCCCAGAACATATCCTAGGTTTCTGGATTACTAATCTATGACAGTTCCACTATGCCATTGCCAACCCTAAGTCTAACCCTTCATTCTATTTGGATTAAGAAATGGCTTGGAAGACATAAGTGTGTAAAATAGAATAAAATCAAACAAGTAAAGGAGCTTGAGATTCTCATGCTAAGGTCTGGTGGATCTTTGGGTAAAACCAGCCTAGCTTACTCCGAAACTGAACATCTTTGATTAAAAGTAATACCAAGATGACATATTGAGCCCATCACTGCAGTTTGTATGTGCCAGTATCTGAGTAGGTAATTGTAATTTAATGGAAAATCTAATACATTAATCACCCCAGTAAAGAAGCCGTCTGACAGTTATGCAAAAGTTGTACTCCCAACTTTGTTAGCCATAAAAATACTCACAAAAAATGACTGGACATATATTCAATTCTATGGGACTACTTGAAAAGACTTCTACTAATGCTCAGGATGAAGTAACAGTTCCAGTTGTGCAGTGTAAAGACTCAATCTAAAAATGGCACCAGATTGTGGTACTTTTCACTGTATCTCCCCAGATATATATGATAATAAATTATTCATTCATTCAATCAGCTCACAAGTCTTGGCTCAAGATGACCAAAAATAATTTGATCAGTTTTCTGCAATTAGTGCATGTAGTGTGCATGAGTAGAAATGGTTAAATGCAAATAATTTACATTACAGAGCAACTGGCAATAACTGATATCTCACCAGGTTAGACTGAAACATGAACAAAGAAATAACTCCCACCTTTCATTATGTTAATACTCGCCTTCATTCGATAGCATCATCCTTTCTTCTGCTTAAGGACACTGTACAAATTGGAACTTACCACTGCTTCCAAAGTTGGATCATACTGAGCATAATTTGCAAAGATACAAGATAACTAGCCATACATAAACTGAAAGGAGTAACATATAAAAAAATTTCCAATGAAATTTATTCATATAATTGCAAGAAAAATAAAACTGGCATCATCAATATCTGAATTTCATTTGCATTTCAGAAATCTTGCCCATGAGTTTATGTATTCACACTCTTCACAGAAAAGATGAAAATGTTGGGTTTGAATCTGTCTGCCAGATGGTTCTCAGAACAGGAAAAACTGGAATCATCAACAATTGTATGAAAATACAAGTACGGGAGATTGCAGGAGAAAGATGTTCTTGAAAAGTTACTTTAGAAAGAGAAACAAATATGGATCTACACATATTTCAGGTAAATGGTAACCTACTCCTATCTTAGGTGATGTTAGAGAGGGGCAGATACATTAAAATAAGAAATATGGCAAGACATCAGAATAGAGCACATGGAGTTATACCGAATATTTGCCTTTGAGCAAACGAAGGTAAAAGGAGAGTTGACATGTATTAATATCATGTAGAGATTATATAGAGTAAACAAAGAGAACGACTAAAAAGAAATGCAGGTAAGACAACAGGCAAAAGAAATAGAAGTAACATGAGGAAATACTTTATTATGCAACAAATAGTTAGGAACGTAAACATTGCTAAAAGGTGGCAAGAAGTTGAAACTTTTCATCTTGCAGTTATCAGAACTAGGATACCAGAAACAGATATGAAAGAGTCACAAATTTGTACAGATTGAGAAGAGAGTGCTGATTGGTTGAGCCATTACTGGCACAGAACACAGAAAGAACGAGTTAATTGTCAATCTTAATTCTCAGACCAGGGAGATGGATTCTGATTAGTCAGGATGTTGTCATGGAGATATAGCAGGGTTTGACTATCTCCTTTTTTTTGAAAGAGTGCAATGTATTGACAAATTCCATTTACCTACATAAAACAGGATCTTGAGTATTCATTAATGTAGCTTCTAGCACACTTGCACAAAAGCATCACCGATAATCTCAAACTTTCATGAATTTTCATGATTATCTATCCGTCTACCACACAAATGAGTAATGCTGGTTTGTGCTCAACCAGCTCGACCTTGCAAGCCTCAGAAATGTATATCCGCCATTAGATGTGGTTCTGCTATTTGAAATCAATTATTAAATAAACCAGACTGTGCTGAGTTACACCAGGAGCCAATTTAAGATCACTTGCCAGATCTACAGTGTGATGTACTTGCATGTACTAGAAGCTAAACACATAAATACTCAAGACCTTGCTTTAAGTGAGCAAAAGGAATTTTTTCATTGCACCCTTTTTAGAAGAAGTAGTCATGAGAAGCAAACTCTACTGCATTCCCATGGCATCCTGATCCTGACCAATCAGGATCTACCTGCCTGATCTGAAAATTAAGATTGACAGTTAACTGTTCCTGCTGTATCTCCATGTCATTGATTGCACAACCAATCAGCACTCTCTTCTCATTCTGTATAAAATGGTGTCTCTGCTTGTATCCTAGTTCTGATAACTGCAAGACAAAAAGCTTCTGGTTTATATTTAAAGTAATGTTTAAGTTTAGTATGACTAAATAGTTAAGATTTGGTATGTACTGCCTGGTAGGATTATGGATTCACTAGTGATATTCAAAGGAAAGTGGATAAGGTAAACAAATTGCAGAAATGTGGGAAAGAGCTGACACAAACCTAACAGGCCAGAAGACCTTCTTTCTATGTTTCACTGTTCTATGACTTTTTGTTCTGTCTCAGCTCTGATATGGAGCTGTTGGTGTTGGACTGGGGTAGACAAAGTCAGGACTCACACGACACCAGGTTATAGTCTGACAGGTTTATTTAAAATTACAAGGTTTTGGAGCCTTGCTCCTTTGTCAGGTGAAGTGCCTTCACCTAACAAAGGAGTAGTGCTCAAAGATTCTGATTTTAAATAAATCTTCTGGACTATAACCTGGTCTCATGTGACTTCTGACTTCATCTCAGCTCCTACGTAAGGATAATGAAGCTTCTCACTTTCCCCTACAAGTGATGCGACAGAACGTCACCAGGAGTTTGTGGATCTCAAAGAGTAACACAGGCAGAAGTTTAGGTCCCAAGTTCAAGGAGCATGCAGGATTTTTTAAAAATTGAAAAGTAGCATCCAACATATCACTTGGTGGTCAGGGTGGGAAGAAATGCCTGTTCAATTCAGTATTGTTTAGCTTTTAACTGATTTCTTGGCCTTGGGCAGCACGTGCCGCTGTTGTTAGCCCTGCTGCCTCAGAGTGCGAGGGACCCGGGTTTGATTCCACCCTCCGATGACTATCTGTGGCGTTTGCATGTTCTCCCCATGTCTGCATAGTTTTCTTCCAGGTGCTCACATTTCACCCCATAGTGCAGACATGTGCAGGTTAGGTCGATTGGCCATGCTAAATTGCACAGAGTCCAGGGATGTGCAGGCTAAATGGGTTAGTTCTGGGTTACAGGGATAGGATAAGGGGGTTGGTGTGGACTCATTGGGCCGAATTCCCTGCTTCCACACTGTAGGGATTCTTTGATTCTTGTCCAGAGTCTCATCAAATGTCCTCTGAAATTCTATACAGATTATGATAGTGATCTTCTCAAAATAATTCAACTAGTATGGTCAGACATGGCCTAGCTTTCAGAAATCCACGCTGACTCTGATCAATTCATATTTATTAAAGTGCTCAGTCATTCAAAGATTAGTCTACATACACCAAGTCTTGCTGCAACTCCCATTTGAAATGTTTAGTTTAAATTGCTTCTCTTCATTCTTCATGCCAAATGGATCATTTAAAAATTTCTTGCAATGTTTTTTGTAATCTGTCCTGTGATTGCCCATTTTACCAGTCCTTGTACAGCTAAGTCCACCTGAAGACTATTACTATCCTCATTACCATCTTTCTGAGTATTGTGCCATGTACAAATTGAAATCATGCTCTGCGTACCCAAGCCCAAGTCATTTATATTATTGAGTAATGATGTCTAGGCTCCCGTAACTTCCCACAACTGGTACTGAACTTTCTGATTTCTCTCTCCTTAGCTGCTTATGTAATGAAGGGGCATACAATTTTTCAACACCAAAAAAGAGATAATTATTAAATCCAGAGAAAATTTGAATGTCACATCTGCAGTTTCTTCACCTTTTCTTTTAATCCCCTGAAGTGAAACCCACCTGCTCCTGAAGATTTGACCATCTTACTTTTCATTATTTAAAAAAAACAACAAAACATTGATTTAATCCACTGATGTTCTCCTTTAAATTTAATAACTCTTGTAATGCTGATACTTTGTCCTCTTCATCTATTCTGAAAGCTGATACATGCACAATATACTCAATTAACATGTTTACAGTTTCCTTACTGTTCATCACTGTTCCTTAATCTCTAAAATCCTTTACTGTTAGCTTTGATATTCCTTGGAATTTTTTTCAGATTCCCTTTCTAAATTGGTTATTACTTTTCTAAAATAGCTTTGTTGTTTTTTAAACCTCCCTCCTTTCAAGACTTCCACTGAGTGTTGTATTTTATTTCTTTATAATTGATGCACTTTTCTTTTTAACTAAGCCACATCTAGAACATACACTATTTATTGGTCAGTTAAAAGACCATCCTCTTTCCCCAGCACAGCAACATCGGAGGTAACTTGGATTTAACTGATGTATTGTGAACTAGCAGAGTCATAACTGGAGATGTTTTTAAGAGATTGGCTGTATTTGTGCCCTCTGTTCTTACTACTCTTTTCCACAGAGAGGTGGACACAGTTGGCAATCTGGAGAATGAAAAAATGATCCTATCTACTTGACTAAAATATGAGGAATCTCAAAGAAGAAACAGCATTTTTTTTAAACAAAGTAGATGCTAAGTTAAATAGTTCAGGACAATGTCAGTAGTGTTTATGTCAGATCCAAGAATGACATAAGCTCAAAATATTTTACTTTCTTCTGTTTGATAGATTTCCTGTCATTTTAGGTGGGAGGAGAGATGAATCAAAAATAGGTTTACAAATTAAAACTTAATTTCTCCACTTAAATAAATAAAAGATTGAGACAAAATGTTTTCCATGGTTAGACCTGAGCATTGCCATGGTTACAACTGAGGGAACTAGCAACTTGTGAGAATTTCACCCTTTCATTGAACTTTTTGAAAAGTGCACTGGACAGAACGCTTGTTTTTAAATGTTTGGTCATTAACTAATACATCTCCTCTGGCATTGTTGACAGATAGTCCAGGAATACAATGGGTAAAATTATGAATGGAAGTTCTCATTGGTGCAATATTTATCTCAAAGAAACCAATCAGCAGAAACTGAGTGTCTTATAACGGATAATGTGAGACTGCATTATGACAAATAACAGAAATCCATTCAGATTATTGAAAGGGACTTGAATATTACAACAACTTTTGTTTATGTAGAATCTTTAACATTGTAAAAAAGATTCCAATACACTTCACTACTATTGCAAATCAAAATTTGATACTGAACCATGTAAGGAGATATTATGGCCGGTGGCAAAAAGCATAGGAACAACAGCAGACCATTCAGCCTATCAAGCCTGCCCCCTGCCCCACCATTCTACATAATGGCTGATCATCACCTCAATGCCATTTTCCTACACATTCTCCACATCCCTAAATCTCAACAGTCCTCTAAAACCTATCAATTTCTGTCTTGAAGTTCCTCAATGATTGGGCTTCCACAGCCCTCTGAAATAGAAAATTCCAAAGATCCATATTCCTCCAAGTGAAGAAATTCCTCCTCATCTCAGTTTTAAAAGGCCTTCCTGAGGTAGGTTTCAAGGAGCAGCTCAAGAAGTGAGCTACAGCTAGAGACATCACTGAAGGTACAAGCACCAACTGTATAACAATGAAAATGGAGGATGTGCAAAAGGTCAAAATTAGTGAATCACAGAGATCCGAGACGGTTATGGCATTTTCAAGAGGATTGGAAAACTACCAATGTAACACACTCATTCAAAAAGGAATGAAGGGGGAGAAAGGTAACTATAGATCAGTTAGTTTAACATCCGTCATTGGTAAAGTGTCAATGTCAATTGAAGGTTGTAATAGTACGGCATTTAGAAATGCATAATATAATTGGAGTCAGCATGACGTCATGAAGGGGAACCATGCCTGACAAACTTATTGTAGTTCTGAGGAGTTAATAGGTAGAATGGATAAACAGGAACCAGTGGATGTTATATAACTGGATTTCCAAAAGATGTTTGATAAGCTACTGTACATAACGTTACTTAAGATAAGAGCCCATGCTGTTGGCAAAAGTATATTATCATGGATAGTGAACTGGCTAACTAATAGAAGACATAGTTGGGATAAGGGGGACATTTTCAGGATAGCAACCTGTATGTAATGGGAGGGCCACAGGGACCAGTACTGGAGCAGCAATTATTTAGACTATATTTTAATGACTTGGATGAGGAATGTGACTGTAGTATTGTCAAATTTGCAATGACACAAAAATAGGTGAGAAGACAAGAAGTGAGGATGAAATAAAGAGCCTGCAGGACAATATAGACAGGTCAATTGAGTGGGCAAAAACTTGGGAAGTGGAATGTGCATCGGCAAGAATGAGGATATGCATTTCGGCCGGAAATAATAATAATAATAAACTCAAAGCTTTAAGACAAAAGGAATTTGGGAATCCTCATGCGTGAATCACAAGAAGCAAGCATCCAAGTTCCGATGGGTAAAAGGGAAGGCAAACGTGATGGAGTACAAGAGAGTGATCTTGTTAAAACCTTACAGGCATGAACAAAGAACAAAGAAGAACAAAGAAAATTACAGCACAGAAGCAGGCCCTTCGGCCCTCCAAGCCTGCGCCGATCCAGATCCTCTATCTAAACCAGTCGCCTATTTTCCAAGGATCTGTATCCCTCTGCTCCCTGCCCATTCATGTATCTGTCTAGATACATCTTAAATGACACTATCATGCCCGCCTCTACCACCTCCGCTGGCAACGTGTTCCAGACACCCACCACCCTCTGCATAAAGAACTTTCCATGCATATCTCCCTTAAACTTTTCCACTCTCACCTTGAAATCGTGACCCCTAGTAATTGAGTCCCCCACTCTGGGAAAAAACTTCTTGCTATCCACCCTGTCTATACCTCTCATGATTTTGTAGATCTCAATCAGGTCCGCCCTCAACCTCTGTCTTTCTAATGTAAATAATCCTAATCTACTCAACCTCTCTTCATAGCTAGCACCCTCCATACCAGGCAATATCCTGGTGAACCTCCTCTGCACCCTCTCCAAAGCATCCATTGGTAATGTGGCGACCAGAACTGTACGCAGTATTCCAAATGTGGTTGAACCAAAGTCTTATACAACTGTAACATGACCTGCCAACTCTTGTACTCAATACCCCATCCGATGAATGAAAGCATGCCGTATGCCTTCTTGACCACTCTATCCACCTGCGTTGCCACCTTCAGGGTACAATGGACCTGAACACCCAGATCTCTCTGTGCATCAATTTTCCCCAGGGCTTTTCCATTTACCGTATAGTTCGCTACTATGAGTCAGACCACACCTGGGATGCTGTGCACAGTTTTGGTTCCCATAAATGAGAAAACATATCCTAGTGTGGGAGACAGTTCAGAGAAGGTTCATTAGTTTGATCCTGGTGGGTAGGGATTTTTTTATGAGTACCGGTTGAATAGTTTGGGCCTGCACTCATTGCAGTTTAGAAGAATGAGAGACTGCCTTATTAAAAAATATAAGGTTCTTAGGGAGCTTAACAGACTAAATGCAAAGGGGTTGTTTCCCCTTCTGGGAGACTCTAGGACTCCAGGGCTTAATCTCACTGTAAGCAGTCACCCATTTAAAACACAGATGAGGAAGTATTTATCTTAGAAGGCAGTGAATCTGCAGAATTCTTTGCCTCAGAGGACCATAATATTAATATGTGCACAGTCACACCCGCAACTTTAACACTTCAATATACTCATTTCATGCTTAATCATTTCTTCAAGTCATTTATTTCATCTTGCAGAGCTCTGCCTACAGACATGAGTCATTATTGATTGGGATTGGAGGAATGTACTAATAGAGTTGGCTAAGCAGAAAATGCGACAAGACAGATTCAGAAGACTTTTTTACTTGATGTTTGGATGATATTTGATCATCCTAATATTACATTCAGATTATTGTTAATTAATGCTTATTTGAATCTTCTTTGGATTTCTGTCAATTAGAATCACAAAAAGTCGGCCATTCAGCCCATTAACTCAATTCTTCTATTCAATGAGTTCATGGTGAATTAGTATCCTAAATCCATCAATCTGATTTGGTTCCAGATCCTTTGTTTTTGCTAGCTAAGAGTATTATGAATTACAGATTTCAAGTAATTACCTGTAACTAGCATCGACTGTTTTTGAAGAGAAAGTTCAATACTCCTGTTATGTATTTTTGTGTGGGAAGGAGTATTTTGCAACTGCTCTCATCAATGACCTGGCTCTAATTTTTAAAGTCATATCTTTCTGCCCTCATCACCTCAACAAGAGTATAATGTTTCTCTCTATTGGCTCCAACAATGCTTTTCAAAATCCGTAATGTTCAATAGACTTAAGCATTAACTTTTTATATTCAAGAGAATACAAGCTTGCTTTATACAATCCCCCTTCATAGTTTAACTTTTGCAGCTCTGGGAACATCCTGATGAATTCATGCAGCACATATTCCAAGTCCTGCAGCTGAACTTTCTCCCTTTTCTTTACATTCAAGTTATGAGAAAGGTAACATTCCATTTAGTCTTTTTGAGTGATTTTACTACATTATAGTGACCCAAATTGAAAGAGCCCCCAATCTTATCAGATTTCCACTGCTCCTAGCTTTTCATAATTTAAGATAATATTCATGGCTATCTTTATTTGATTGAAATGGATAATCTCACAATTACCTGGACTGAAATCCATCTGCCACCGGTTCACCTACTCACTTAACCTTTCAGTTTCTCTTTATAATTTTATGGTTCCACCAGCACTATTTACCATTCCACAAAACTGTGTTATCGGCAAACTTTGATACATCACTTTCTATTGTATTATCTAAATCATTAGCAAATATAATGAATGGCTGATGTCCCTTAAGAGATTCCTGTTGCCCTAGAAACACAATTTATTTCCTTGCAATCTGAATATACACTATTATTGATAAGCTTCTACCACCTAAGCAATCTGTCAATAAGGTTAATAGTTTGTCTTCAATTTATGAACATTAATATTAACTAATAGCTTGTGTGAATCACAACTTCTGAAAGTCCATATAAACTGCATCCAAACATTTCCTTCTCTACTACTTTATGAACTTTCACAAATAAAAGCAAAAATTTGGTGAATTAGACATAATCTGCTCTCTCTCTAATTAACACAATTTCTCTTCAGTACTCAGTCACTCATTGCTTAATTATAGATTCCATAACTTGCCCACAACAGACGTTAGTCTAACAGTCTATAATTTGCCAGTTCCTTTCTTTTGCCTTTCTTGTATAATGGAGTTAGTCACAATTTTCCAATGTAAAAAAGGGTTAATTCCCAAATATAGAACTTTGGAAGATTATGACTATTTGCAATAACAATTTTAACTGTCGCAGATTCTCACAGAATTACTTCTGAATGAAGCCTACAGAACAACTTGGGAACTCAACAAAGATTACCAGCTATTGGGATTTCTGGAAAGATCGGAATCCATAAAAGGTAACTCATTCAAAACCTGTCTCAAATTCATGCTAAAAGAAAGGAATATGTTGGGAATATTTTTTAAAATAGCAAACTGCACATTAACTGATCAATCAACATAAAACTGACTTTTTAAAATTCAATTCAGATGTCAAGTACAAACAGCAATAAACATTTATTCCTTATCTGCATCATTCAACCTTTCTGGTTAAAATCCTTACAAGAACTACACACAGACTGCACAGATTCAGTGGGACACAAAAAGGTTGCCCTCACACATACACTTACTTGAGAAACAGTAACTCTGTGTATTAACTGCAGTACACAATGATGACCCACTCTGCACTGACAACACCCTCAGAATGAACATGTCCTTAAATTGATTTAGGAAAAATGGCAAAAACATGATTGCAGTTGACTAATCTGGTACATCCCCTCAGATTCAAGTGTTTTTCTGCTTCCTCGGTGGTCAGCCAAGCGGAAAGACACTGTGTTCACTGTTACATATATAAGTACTACATGAAAACAGGGTATATGATGACACCCTTTCAAGTATGAATATATTAAAGCTTTAGACTTTGTTTACCAACTTGCAAGAGTAGAAGTAAGTTCTGCTCCAAATAGAGTTCGCCCTTTGTCCAATCCTATTAGATTCAGATCAGTCTGCCTGCATTAACGTGTTAGGTTGTTACATTCAACTATATAATGCACCTTGACAAATACACTCAAGAGATAAGTTCAAATGGAGAATTTTAATCTATGTTTCACACAGACAGCTTCTATAATAAAATTATGTTATAATAATGTAATTACGGCTTTTTTATCATAACTGTAGATTTTAAAATGTCAGGCCATTTCACAATACAACAAACTGCACTACTTTAGAAGGAAGAGATTTTTCACCAAGGATGATTCTTCTATTGTTACACCCAGTTTAACCCCAAAGTTTCTTGCATCAAAATCAGAATAACCTTTATTGTCATTAATTTGTCTTTTCTTGTTACTTGTGCTAACTAAAGTTCTGTATGTTATAATCCACCCCTGTAATTTTACCTCTTCTGATAGGACTGTCCTCGCTGGTCTAATGTAAAACACAGGCATTCTGTTACCAGCAGACAGTATGTGAATACATGCTTATCTCCCCCAATGATCTGTCTACTTTCCCCTCCCCTCATGTTCCTTGCACTAAATTTTCTAAATCCCTCCACTTAACATCTCAAACCATCCCATCCCAAATACAAGCCCAACAATCTACTATTAAATTTGTTCCTAAATGTGCTTTTAGTTCCATGATAAAACATTTTTTTATCATTACAGCACAGTGTTTAATTAAAATTATTTTTTCTTTTCACATTTCAGCCCCTTCAAACCACAATGACTCAAAAGAAACACTATGTTCCGAAGTTGGAGAACCCATTTGCTCTTCCAGCTCATGACTACACAGTCCAAATGTCAATGTTTACTTTTCTCATCCTTGCTTAGCCTCTACAAACCATTCCTAAATGCTGTTGGTTCAGAAGAAGACTAAGAGCACGGCAGTGCCCTTTGCTTTGATAACATCCTGTTGTTCTGAGCCATATGGGAAATGAAGAATTCTAAAGAGTTAAGTATTGTGAAGAGCTGTTTACCATTTATAGGATGCCTGTACTTTGTACCTAGGGGTCTACAGTTATCTTTGCTAATCACACACATGCAAAGGTTACAAGTCTGACTCCTTTATTAATTGTATTTTCCACACCCCCACCCCCAAGCAAAGCCTCATTCACCTTTAATACCATAGCACAAACTAATTTCAAACCATCAAATGTTGAGTGAATTCTACAACTAGGTAAGTAAAAGCATTTTAAATCTTGTTGAGCTGAACTGGAGTTTATCAGTTTTCCCTACACTATAATGTTAAAGTTTCTTTTCGTTACATGATCTGTGCTTGGATCTAAAACCATGCCCAAAATGTTCTGTTTAGTTTTTGCTTCTGCATGAAAAGGCATTTGAACACATAAAATGTTCAAATAAAATCTCACTTTTAGTGTGTGATCTCTTCAGCATCACCAAAGGCACAACTGATACATAAAGAAACATTAACAGAAAATGATCTGAAGCCAGTTCACTTACCACTTGAGGTTTGCCTTTGTTGATGCTTGATCCAACTTCCTCATTTGGTTTTGACAGAGAGGGCACTCGGGGTTCGGTGCTGGTTGGCGTACCAGGAGCTGAGGCAGACAAATCCTCTGGTAGTTGAAGGGACGATTCCCCTTTCAAAACGTACTGCCTGGTAACGTCTTCCAAGGATGGAGTCTGTGCCAAGGGAAACTGCTTTCTAGATTGTCTTGTGGATTCTGAGGCAGTGACATGAATTGGCTGGCTACAAGACAAATGGGTTTCTGGGGCAATGACTTTGGAGGCAATGGGAACAAAATTGGCAGGCTCACTCGTGTGCCTTATGTGCTTGGTTGACGGCCTTGTCTTGGACGGTGGAGACTGGTCCATCTCACTCAACGTGTCATACTTTCTACCCTCCTGTTGCGTGACCCTGTTATTACGCTTCTTGGAGCTGCGCCGCATTGACCGTGGAGAAAGAACCTCTGCTAGTTTTGGGTGCAAACTGAAGTTCTGCAAATTAGCTTTATCTTGTTCTTCAATGACGTGTAAAGGCAGCATACGTTCAGACTGTGAACGGGGTTTTCTAACCTGCTTGGAAAACTCCTCCAGGTCTCCTACTTCATCTCTCTGCTCAGAAAGAATGGGTTCACTGCTAGATGTTGGAATCACCTGCTCCATCTCAGTTATGGGCTCACTTGGACCTGTAAACTCTGGGGTACTCAGTTCACCTCTCCGACTTGGGTCACTGAGTGACTTCTTTTTCACCAACTTCCCATTACCTTTCTCATCAATCACTTTGTCCATCGTTCCTGGTTCTCGAACTATACGTTGAATCACAGTGTTGTAGTCCTTTAAGCCATCACTGCACACTGACAAGTCACTAGCTGCACTTCCTGTGCATTCTGATAAAGCAGTGGCTGAGCATTCCAGGATGCCACCTTTGACAGAGTTTAACGAGCCCAACAAGTTGCTGTCCACAGAGAAATTTTCCGTTTCTTCTGCACACTTCCTATGTGGCATTGGGTCACTGAAGGATCTGTAGGTGTCGCCACTGGAGTCACCATTGCTCCCATTGCTGGAATCGGATCCATTGCTGCCACCAGGAGGGAATTTCCGCCTACGCCGAATGGAGCTCGGAGTCGAAGGAGGATCCAGAATGACTGAAGCAGCGGTTTTATTGTACACCACATCCCCTCCTATTGCAACACTCTCATAGCCAGCCCTCACTGCTGTCATTGCAGGAGCCGTGCCTTGGTTGACAAGCAACTCGCTCTTCTCCTCTTTACTGAGGTCCCTGGTTGGGTTTCGCACCAATACGTGACTGGGAATGTCCTTGTACAAGGTGCTACTTGATCCAGTCTCAGGCTCAGTAACAATTCCTTCATCAGTCATGCTGGACTCAGGACCCGACAAATCATCAGCTGATTTCCCACCAGACAAATTCTCCTCCGATTCCCCCCTTTTCACAGGTTCCAGCTCCTCATCTGCAGCAGCAACTGATAACTCAGCGTCTTTCCGAAATTGCGAGTCCTCCCCAGTACCTTCAGAACATTCTGCCTCCTTCTGGTCAAGTTTGAGAGGAGGTTCTTTCTGAGACCACATTGTATTGATTTTCTCAAAAAGCTGCCCTGCTTCTAAAATGTACTGAACCTGCATATCAACAGGCAGCAAGTCCTCACCTCTTTGATGGACTGTGTCTTGGTTTTCGCCCTCTGAAGCAGAATCACAGCCCCCTATGTTTGCAAGCATGGCCTCTGAATTACTGGGTTTCATGAGATTGCAAGCTATAGGCCTACGTGTCACTGGCTTATCAGAATAAGTGAAAGACTTGGCACGCCGTAGGGTGGCAGTGAGATCTTTGAGAGTAGGACGTCCACTTGAGGTTTGCTGGCTTAAAGGATGGAGTGAGCCCCTGCCTTTTGCCACTGAGTTGAGCTCATGTTGCCATTTTGTGTTTTGGCATTGAGCACGTCCAGTACGATCATGATTAACCCCATCACCATCAAATTCTTCCTTTTCTTTCCTCCTCATCCTGAGCCCGGAAAAATCCGATTTAAGAAAGTTAAACAAAGTCAGTGTTTCAGATGCTATGTCAGGATTTGACAGAGACTTTCTGTGCTTAGATTTATCAGTGTTACATTCATACTGTGAACTCGCGCTCCCTGCTGAACCCTCAGTCATTACCTTTACAATCCCGAAAGGCAGCTTGGGTCGGGAACGCACCAACGGTTTCAAATGCTTTGCTGCCTCATCTCCATGACCAAAGCTTGGGGACCGGTGCATGTTCAAATTCCCTTGTAAGCTCCTGCTAAATGCAGAACAGTGATCTTCGTCCTTTAGTGTTTCAGTGCTGGAGTATCTGCTGCTGCTCCTTGAGCTGCTGGGACTCTGAAGGAAGGACTGGATGTTGACTTTCGCAACCCTGGAGACCATCGGGATGGGTGACCCTGAAGTGCTGTGAGAATGATTTGTGGGGCTGGGCGTTCCACTGTCTCCAAACAGTCCCAGAGACCTTTTATGGCTCTGTTCAACTTTGTTCGTTTGGCAGGCTGCTGAGACACACTGCTTCCTCTCACGTGGAAGAGTTGCCAAGCCACACGGGGCAGAACAGTCCAGTGTCGAGGGGTATGCTTCAGCTGTTGGCTGTGACTTCAAACCGCCCTCACCTTGGCAAGGGAAGTGCTCTAACTGACCGTGCCCTTCATGCCTGGCCAGAGATTCACCTAAGGGGGCATCACTGTCGGACTCATCTTTGTTCCCCACCACCAGGCTGGCTTTCTTTTTCCTCAGTGATCTTCTCTTGACATCCCTGTGAACCATGGGCTGATCTTCCTCACTCCCTGAAGATCGGTCCTGAGACCTGCCTATCTTTGCAACTCGACTGCTGTACTGTACCAGATCTCTGCTGTATTGCTCCTCATCGCTAGAGCTCGCCGGTAAGCTGGGAGCAGTGGGGACAGCCTGTGGTTTGGAGCAGTTATGCGTGGAATGTAAACTATCTGATTCCTGTCTTCCCTCTTGCTTGTGTAGACCGGAGGAACGCCAAGGCAGCCTCAGAGCTAATGGGAGGGAGCTGCGAGGCGGTGGCGGCGGGGGTGGGGTTTTGTATCCAGGGCTCCCGGCTCCTTCAGTCCAGCTGAGGGGCTGCTCGGTGGCTGCTTCAGACCGAGAGGGGGCCCCGGGGCACCGAGCCCGGGCAACGGGAACCTCCGGCCACAGCGAGGAGCCGCCACTGGGCTTCCTGGTACCGGGCTCCCCGAACAGCTTGAGCATCTCGGTGACGCTGGGCCAGCCGGTACCGTCACCGGGGGCTGGACCCTGCTCCCAGTTCACGGCCGGCTGCACACACTCCGGCTCGGCTCGCTCTCCCTCCAGCTCCCGGGGGCCGCTGTTCCGCTCCCGCTCGCCAGCCCTGACCTGCGGGCTAACTCCAACAGCGGGAGCCGGAGGCAAGCCGGTCTCCCCGGCATCAAAGCGTTCGGAGAGCTGGCGGATGGACGGCGAGAGCTGGTGGCTCTTCTTGGCCTCGGAGCTGCAGGAGACGAGTTTGCAAACCGAGCGGACCCTGGCGGTAACCCTGGGGCTCGGCTGCTGCTCAGCCCGACCTCCTGCAGCTGGGCACGGACAAGGAGGCTGCACACATCCCGCTGACGGGTTACATTGCTGCTGGCTCTCCTCAGCCGGGCTCCTTGTTCTCAAATACTGGAACGAAACGCTTCTGTAAACACTCACTTTTCTTCTCTGATCTCTCTCCGCCATCGGGGACAAAAAGATAAATCTCTTTCTTTCCTCTTCTCTCTCTTCTTCCACGCCCCCCTTCACATCCACTGCTGCACAAGTCCTTTCTTGAAAACGACCCAACACATTGTTGACCCCTGTTTGTTCTCGCAGCCCCTCTGTTCGGCCCCCAAGTTAATAAATACTCACACAGCTACTAAATAAAAGGAGGAATCCGAGCGAGGAAGCAACAAGCGGTGGTGACCTTTCCGACACTTCTCTCGATTCTTTGAGCCCAGCCATACACCGCCAGCAACAAGAGGTGAGGTGGGAAGGGGGGGTTGGAAAATGTCCTGCCAACAAGATGAAAGTTCAGCTCCCAAGTTTTCGCGCTGCGCCTTCACTTTTTCAAACTGATTCTTCGCCCCAAACTCGAAGCATTTCCACACGGAGATCTCCAGCATTTTCTTCCAGGTGTATACAAACTCCCTTTGCTGTTTTACCCATTGATTTTTGTTTTCTCTCTTCGACAATCTGCTATCTACTTTTGCGTGACTTTTGTCTTTTTTTTGGAAGGGGGGGTGAAACATGCAAATAAACTGGTCTGAAACAGGGCGGAGAAAATCAACTGAGGGACGTCCTCTGGGTGCAAGTTTAGCAGAGGTGGTTGGGGGTTGGGGGGGAGCGAAGAGTTCCCTCCAGTTTATATTTCCAAGAATTTTTTTTTACCGCGATAGAATGACTTCCATTCTGCAGTTTAAGGGTTGTGTTCTCTATGCATCCACATGTTAACGGGATTTCAGCAGCTTCTATATTCTCTTTAGCCCTCTGCATGTCTTTAATGTTTAGGCTTCTTTGTGCCCGAGAAGTAATCTCTGCACCACCACCCCCCTCCCTTTCCATGGTTTATACGGTCCCTGTCATTCAATCAGGCTGCACTGAGACCGCTTTCTTTCATTAGGTTTTGCCCTTTACCTCTGAAAACTACTTGTTTCTTTTTCTCGTTTCTGAACATTAATTATTATAAAGTGACACGCTCCAATGATTATTGGCGAGATGGTTGTGAGAAGCGCGGAAAGAAAGCCTCTATCGCCCCCGAGCGATCGTATGTGGCTTAGGGGGGCAGCAGTTAGGCTGATTTCTCAGATTGCAGGGGGAAAGTGGAGTTGCGATCCCAGCCAGATCTACTGGAGGGGCTGAATGGCCTACGCCAGCCCCTTATCATTATTTTTTAATATTAAGACACACCTCAAGAGCAAGTGGAACTTAAACCCAGATCTTCTACCCCAACCGTAGGAACACTATGCACCACTAGAGACCTCATCTGATGTCCTGATAAGTGTTCGGTTTTCATTAACAACCGAAAGAACTGCAGATGCTGGGGGAAATCTGAAACTAAAACAGAAATTGCTGGAAAAGCTCAGCAGCTCTGGCAGAACTGAGGAAGGGTCACTGGACCTGAAAGGTTGACTCTGATTTCTGTCTACCGATGCTGCCTGACCTGCTGAGCTTTTCCAGCAATTTCTGTTTTTGTTTCAATTTTTGTTAACGTCAATAAGATTTTAAAGTTATGATCTGCAAATTATGTGAAGAAGCCTGAGGTAATTGGTGGTAAACCTATCAACTGCAAATTGGAACAGAGGAAAGGAAGTAGACCATTGGGCCCTTTGAATTTGTCACAACTTTCAATGCCTGATCTGATGTATAGCTCAAAAATACCCAACTTGGTTCTATATCCCTTAGACCATAAAATGTAGGAGCTGAAGTTGGCTATCCAGCCCACTGAGTCTGCTCCACCATTCAACATGATCATAGCTGATTAGATAATCCTCAACTCCAGTTACTGCCTTTTCCCCAAAATCCTTGACTCCCTTACTGATCAAAAACCTATCCATCTCAGCCCCAAATATAGCTTCTACAGCCCTCCTTGTTAAAGGATTCCACAGATTCAGTACCCTTGAGAGAAATATTTCCTCATCTCTGTCTTAAGTGGGCGATCCCTTATTTTGAGATTATGTCCTCTGGGCTTACACTCTGCTACAAAAGGAAACAACCTTTCCAAATCTATCCTGTCAAGTCCCCTATATATTGTCTCATTTGTAACATCTCATATGTTTCAATTAAGGTCATCCTTCATTCTTCTGATCTCCATTGAGTACAAGCCCAACAGGTTCAATCTCTCTTCCTAAGACAGTCCCTCCATACCCAGAATCAGACTAGTGGATTGCCTCCAGTATATATTTCCTCAGCTAAAGGGACCAAAACTGTACGCAATATTCCAGCTGTAGTCTGAATAGTGCCTTCTATGGTTTTAGCAATACCTCCCTATTATTATATTCCATTCCCTTTGAAACAAAGGCCATCATTCAATTGGCCTTCCATATTATCTGCTGAATGTGGATGCTAGCTTTTTGTGATGTAAGCACAAGAAGTCTAAATCCCTCTGTACTTTCTGCTGCCTTTCTCCGTTTAAATAACATCCAGCTCCTCTATTCTTCCTGTCAAAGTGCCCAAACCTCTCTCTTTCCCTCATTATATCCTATCTGCCAAGATTTTGCCCATTGACATTACTTGTCCAGATCCCACTGCAATCAGAGATAGTACGAATTCAGATGCTGGAGAATCCGAGACAACAAGGTGCAGGGCTGGATGAACACAGCAGGCCAAGCAGCATCATAGGAGCAGAGAGGCTGACGTTTCGGGCCTAGACCCTTCATCAGAAAAGGGGGAGGGGGAGGGGAAGGGGGTTCTGAAATAAATAGAGAGAGAGTGGGAGGCAGATAGAGGATGGATAGAGGAGAGGATAGGTGGAGAGGAAACAAACAGGTCGAAGAGGCAGGGATGGGGCCAGTAAAGGTGAGTGTAGGTGGGGAGTTAGGAAGGGGAGGCTCAGGGACCACTTTGCAGAACACCTACGCTCAGTTCGCAATAAACAACTGCACCTCCCAGTCGCGAACCATTTCAACTCCCCCTCCCACTCCTCAGACGACATGTCCATCCTGGGCCTCCTGCAGTGCCACAACGATGCCACCCGAAGGTTGCAGGAACAGCAACTCATATTCCGCTTGGGAACCCTGCAGCCCAATGGTATCAATGTGGACTTCACAAGCTTCAAAATCTCCCCTCCCCCTATCGCGTCCCAAAACCAGTCCAGCTCGTCCCTGCCTCCCTGACCTGTTCTTCCTCCCACCTATCCCCTCCTCCCACCTCAAGCCACACCTCCATCTCCTACCGACCAACCTCATCCCGCCCCCTTGACCTGTCTGTCCTCCCTGGACTGACCTATCCCCTTCCTAACTCCCCACCTACACTCACCTTTACTGGCCCCATCCCCGCCTCTTCGACCTGTTTGTTTCCTCTCCACCTATCCTCGCCTCTATCCATCTTCTATCCGCCTCCCACTCTCTCCCTATTTATTTCAGAACCCCCTTCCCCTCCCCCTTTTCTGATGAAGGGTCTAGGCCCGAAACGTCAGCCTCTCTGCTCCTATGATGCTGCTTGGCCTGCTGTGTTCATCCAGCCCTGCACCTTGTTGTCTTAGATCCCACTGCAGTCTCTTTGAACCATCCTCTACATTTGCCTTCCCACCTATTTTTATGTCATCTGTACACTTGGCTACAGTACATTCACTTGCCCCATCCAAGTCATTCATATATACTGTAAATAATTATGGCTCCAGCACTGACCCCTGTGGCACTTCCCTAGTTACAGGGTGTCATCTTGAAAATAACGCCTCCCCCCCCCCCAACTTTTTCCAACTCTGTCTTCCATTAGTTAGCCGATCCTCTATCCATTCTAATATACTGCCTCCAACACCATGGATTCTTATTAAGTAGGCAACTTATGATACCTTACCAAATACCTTCTAAAAATCCGAATACATTGCATTCACTACTTCCCTTTCATCTATCTGGCATGTTACCTCCTCAAAGAATTCTAATAAATGTGTCTGGCGTGATATCTGCTTCACGAAGCTATGCTGACCCTGATCGTACTTTGTATTTCTAAATGCTGTGTGGTTATACCATTTACAGTAGAATCCAACATTTTCCCAATGATGAATGTTAAATTTAACAGGCCCATAGTTACCTGTTTTGCTCCTTCCCTTTCTAAATAAAAATGTTACATTGGCAGTTTTCTAATCCTCTGTGACTTTTCCAGAATCTGAAGATTCTCAAAAGATTACTACCAGTGCATCCACTACCTCGATAGCCACTTCCTTTAATATCTTAGGATGCACCCCATTGGGTCCATGGGACTTTTCAGTCTTTGGCCCTCATTAGTTTCCCTAGTACTTTCTCTTTGGTGATAGTTATTGAATTTATTTCCTCTCTTACCTCTTGATTATTTATTCATTTTGCAAAGCTATTAGTATCTTCTACTTTGAAGACTGATGCATTTATTCAAATCCTCTGCCACTTCCTGGATCCCCATTATTATTTTCCCAGCCTTGTTGTCTAATGGGGGCCTCTCTCCCTTTTTATATATTTAAAGAAGCTCTTGTTGTCTTTGTATTACTTTCAAGTTTACCCTCAAAGTTTATCTCCCCCTCTTTTGTTTTATTGTGTTTTTAAAACTTCCCCAAACCTCTGGCTTGCCACTAAGCTTTGCCATGTTGTATGTTTTTTCTTTCAGTTTGATCTACCCTTAACTTCCTTGGTTAGCCATGATTGGCTTATTTCCTCCCTAGAATCGTTCTCTCACTAAAATATATCTTTCCTTTGAACCATGAACCATTTTCTTAAATGTCTGCCAGTTTTCCTCAACTGTCTTTGCTGTTAAACTCCTTCCCCAGTCCACTCCAGCTAATTCTGACCTTATTCCTTTTAATATCCCCATACATAAAAATACATCACTCTCTCTCATTTTTGAAGTTTTCACTTGATCTTGCCTCAACAGCTTAAGAAGAGAGTTTTGCAGATTCCAACTGCGCTTTTATGAAAGAATGCTTTCTGAAAATACCAAATGGTCAGGATCTAAATTTAAGATTCTGCCAGTTTATCCTGGTCTCCCACACCAGTTTTAAGCGGAATGCTTTTATTCTGTCATGGGATGTAAGGATCACTCGTAAAGCCAGCATTCGTTGCTCATCTTTCACTGCCATCAAGGAAGCATACTCTAAATTTCTAAATATGTACAAACAACACCCAGCTCTACTTCACTACCACCTCTCGACCCCTCATCTTTGACTCTTCTCACATTTGCCCAGCATTCACTGGCTGGGCAGAAATTTGCTCCAACAAAATATTGCAAAGCCATTATCTTCAGTCTTTGGTAGAAAGAACTCCATTCCATTCCATGTGGTTCCATTCACTCTCTGGCATCTATCCGTGCTGTACCCTCTGTTCACTACCTTTCTGACATCTGTAACCGTGAGGTTCCATCCCTACATTCAACTCATCACAAAGTCCACCTAATTCCACCTTTATACCATTGCCTGACTCTGTCCCTATATTAGCTCATCTACAACTGAAGTCTTCAACCACACATTTATTCTTCTACGCTTAATCGTTCCAATCCTCTGCTTGCCTGCCTACCTCCTTGCATTCTACATCAACATGGGTTCATCCAAAACTCTGGAGCCTTTTTCTTTTAACTCTACTCATCCCTGTGTCTGATAACTAACAGTGGTTCATGGTCTGACAACATCTCCATTTTTAAATTGTCATGATTGTTTTCAGATTCTTTCACAGACTCACCTCTCCCTATTTTTGTAACCTTTTCCAACTTTATAATGCTCTGGAGATCTGTCTTTCTATTTCAAGCATCTTGTGCATCCCTGATTTTAATTGTTCTTCAAGTTGGTGGTCAGACTTTCTAAACTCTGTTATTTCCTGCCTGAACCTTCCCCACCCCTCCACCATCCTCTCTAGCAGCATTGAGCTCTGATGAAGAGTTACCAAACTCAGAAATGTTAGCTCTGCTTTCTTCCCACAGATGCTGCTAGACCTGCAGATTTTCACCAGCAATTTCTGTTTTTATTTCTTAGATCAATGTTTGGTCAAATCTCCTAATATGTGGTTCAGAATCATATTTTGTTTGTTCCTTTGAAATGCCTTGGAATGTTTTACTACATTAAAAGTAAATGTAAATATAAATGCAAGTTGTTGTCAAAAAATGAATAAAACATAAACATAGAAATGTTTCCATTTCCTTGACTTTCCTCTGCCTCATGAAAGTCTGTCTTCATGTTGGGATATGGTTCCAAAGGTGCTGGCAGTGTTCTGGTACCTCATACAAATGGCCAGGTATGTTTAAACAGGGACGATGATTAGGGACAGACATCTCAAACAAGTGATGCTTCACTGCAGCCTCTAATCCTGCCTTCAGCCTATGTCTACACATGTGGATTCTCTAGAAAAAGGACATTGGATTACCAATTGCATTGCATCACTTTAGCTCAGGGAAGTGTATTTAATTATAGAACACATATCTTTTCTCACACTCATTCATTCTCTGTTTTAATGCATCAAAGTTACAACTGGGGTCCCATGTATGTCTTGGTTATGTGCATGATTTAATGAGGCTTCTGCCTAATTGAGTCAATGATATTTTTGATCCTTTCATAAAATGTGGGCATTGCTGGTCAATCCAATATTTGTAGCCCGTCCTTAATTGCCCTTAAAGAGGTGAACTGCCTTCTGCAACCACTGCAGTCCATTTGGTGTATATGTAGTTTCAGGGCAGGGTGTTATGTGACTTGCAGGGGAACTGACAAGTGTGGTAAGGTTCCCATGTATCTGTTGCCTTTGTCCTTCCAGGTGGAAGCAAGGTAGGAGGCACCGGAGGAGCATTGCTGAGTTGCTTCAATGGATCACATTCTGTCATAGAGTCATATGGATCTTCAGCACTGAAAAAGGCCCTTTGGCCCATCACATCTGTGCTAGTCAAAAACAACCACCAACTAATCTGAATAAAAACAGAAAGAACTGCGGATGCTGTAAATCAGGAACAAAATCAGAAGTTGCTCGAAAAACTCAGCAGGTCTGGCAGCATCTGTGTAGAAAAAAATCAGAGTTAGCATATCAGGTCCAGTGACTTACTCTGACTTTTTCTTCACAGATGCTGCCAGACCTGCTGAGCTTTTCCAGCAACTTCTGATTTTGTCACCAACTAATCTAATCCAATTTTCCAGCACGTGTCCCATTGCCTTGTATGCCTTAGCTTTGCAAGGGCACATCTAAACGCTTCTTCAATGTTATGAAGGTTTCAGTCTTGACCACCCTTACAGGCAGTGAATTCTAGATTCCTACACACTCTGGGCAAAAACATTTCCTCACATCTCTTCAAAACGTCTGCCCCGTACCTTAAATCTATGCTTCCTGTTCATTGATCCTTCCATCAAGGGGAAATGTTTCTTCCTGTCTACCCTATCTATGCCCCTCATAATTTTATAAATCTCAATCATGTCTCCTGTCAATCTCCTCTCCGCTAAGGAAAACAAAACTAGTCTATCCAGTTTCTCACATAACTAAAAATCTCCAGCCCAGGCAACATCTTGGTAAATCTCCTCTGCACCCTCTCCAATGTAATCACATCCCTCCTATAACATGGATTCCAGAGCTGCACACAATAATCTAGCTGTGGCCTAACCAACATTAGAAGCTGCCACTTTGCATTAGTAGTGGAGGGAATGAATATCAAAGGTACTGAACGGTATGCCACTTGAGCAGGTTGTATTTTCCTGGATTGTGTTAAGCTTCTTAAAACTGCCTTCCAAACAGTACTATGGGTTTATTTACACTCCAACATCAGCAGGGAAACTCACCACCACCTTTCCAAGAGCAATCAGGGAATAGATGCTGGCCTGGACAGAGATACCCACTTTTCATGCACAAATTAAAAAAATACACTGAATTGATCCAACCATATAAATACCAGTTACAAGTGCTGGTCAGCAGCCGAGAATTCTGCTCCAACAACGTTCAACAAGTGAAGTCATATCAATACACACAAAATAAAATGAATAACCATGAAATAGAGAGTAACAGAGGAGAGATATTGAAATGGAGATGGGCTGAATTCTGCATGTGTGCCCACAATTAAATTTGTGAGGACTAATTTTGTTTACAGGTACCACCAAGTGTTTTATCTCATTTGCATTCTATTCCTCATTATACATTCTGCCCTATAATATTCAATCTAGATGTGAGAACAAAACAGAATATTCCAGGATGCCTTACAGTATTTTTCTTAAGAAAGAAAATAAAGTCCCTAACTTATCAATCAACCATTGGCTGGTTTTACTATAATTATTTCTATTTTCAAGTTAGGTGCTGTTACCATTTTATAGGTGAAGTGTTCTTTCACTCAATCCCCACATGCTTCTTTAACATATTCTACAAATTTATCCTTTAATGTTACACCAAATTAAAAGCCGCCTTGAGGTTGAGGTGGTAAGACAGGATGTTGCTATGTAACATCTACTTTTCAACAGTTCATTGGGCCTTGAACTGTTTTGTAGCCCCAGACAGCACACTGAATCAGTCTCCAACAATATGGCAGATTGTAACTTTGTAATGAGGGGCATGCACACTCTGCTCATTGTCAGGTTCCCTTGCCTTCAATGGGTGCCTGGGCTTGGGCAATACATTTTCTCCCATCCACTTTGTGCAACCAACCAAAGCAAGATTCTCACATCCAGATCACTTACTCTGAACTATCAACATCTTTTCTCCACCAGCACCCCACCACTACCACACCACCCCCAACTATTGCATAAAGCTGACCCCTCCACACTTCACTTCAGCTCTGATGAAGAGTCATCTAGACTCAAAACGTTAGCTTGCTCCCTCTCCATGGATGCTGTCTGACCTGCTGTGATCGCCAGCATTTGCTGTTTTTCAGTACAGATTCCAGCATCTGCAGTAATTTGCTCCCTCAAGCAAAGCAAGATCATCGCCACACGTGAGAGACAAATGGAATCTGTGTGGAGCAACTAGTTCAATCACAGCGTGTTTCTCATCCTATTGATAGGTTCGTTAATCAGCATTTCAGCAATAAACACAGCCAGTGATTGGAGAAGTAGGTGTGAAGTGAAATGGATGCAGTGATTGAGTTGTTGGCATTGCTGTTGACCATGTCCAAGGCAGAATCAGTGGGTGAATGGGGGTCATTGAGCCAAGTCCAGACCTTAAAACGGTGGGCACATTGAATGGAGTCCAAGCCTTGGGAATGTGGTATTGGCATGGGAGGAGATGCACAGTATGAGTGGCAGAGGGGGAGGTAAAGAGGCTGCAGGAGAGGAGGGAAGGTGGCTGCAAGAGTGGAAGGGGATCAGGAAGCTGCAGAGTGAAGGAAAGGAGGAGGCTATAAGGTGGACGCAAGATGAAAGCCGTAAGATAGGGTAGGCAAGAAGGAGGATGCAAGGTGGGGAATGGCAAGAAGGAAGGTATAAGATAGGAAATAGCAAGCAAGAAGCTACAAGTTGGGGGGATAAGAAAGATGCTTCAAGGTGGGAAGGGTGAATGAGGTTGCAAAGTTGGGAGGCAAGAACAAGACTACAAGGTGTGGAAGAAGAAGGAGGTTGCAAAGGAGAGAACAATTTTAAACCCATCAACAAAGGAAAATTTGACTCACTTGGAGCCAGAAAACTTGAAGTCACTGAGCTAATGAATTCCTTGAAAATGAATGTGGAATCTCTAGCCTACAGCTTCATAGTTGCAGATCATATGTGTGTCCCTGACCATTTAAACCTGGAAGTGACAATGGCATGGATTCTTCAGTCAAACACCACTGCCAGTAAAGTATGGTCTGAGTACTGTCTTATATGTCAACAACCATAAAATGTAACATAAACATTGGGTTCTTATTGAGACAGATTTCTTAAAGTTTATTAGAAACACTAACTATTTATATTGCTATAATATCAGAGACATACATAAGGTTGGTACTTAGTGATTGTAACTGTACATTACAAGCACATAATTGACTGAATACACTACAGAGACTCCATTGCACTGACAGACTGATTGAAGGCAAGGTGGGTACGTTTATGCTGGAACATCACACGTTGTGATGCACCTATTTTGAAGGTACACTGCCTGTCTGGTCTAGAATCTATGCAATAGTACAACAAGTGGCACAAAAGTGAGAGGTTAGGCTTACAGTTGGAGGTCATCATACTGAAGATGCCTTCACTGAAGATTTGGATCATCTGAAGAAGGGGGGAAGGAAGCCCTTGTCCCAATGAGACAGGACCCATCTGAGGAACAATGGAGTAAGAACTGAGCATTGACTCGGAGTAGAATGATGAGAGTGGAGCATTAGTAGGATTACGTCTCATCGTTAGGGCATCGATGGCCCGAAGCTTTCCAGACTCCTTTGAATTACCTTTACACATTGTAGTGCAAGTTGAAGGGAGGTTGTCACCAACCTGTAGGCAATGTTGCAAAATGACTTACAGTGATCAACCAATTTCAGCGGTACTGCATTAAGCGTTGGTGCGTCTGGTTCTTTCCAGGTGTCTAGTGATGACATAAGAATATCCCAGGCCTTAGCTCATTACTCACTGAAAATCACCAATGTATTTTTTAGCAAGGCTGAAGGTGGTGAGCTGACAGAGAGTTCCACATTGACTTCAGGACTACTGCAGGATTTTCTAAAGTGCAGGGTGATTGCACCCATGTGGCCATCAAAGTTTCTTTGATCTAGTTTACAGACTTCACAAACTGAAAGTGTTGTTATTCAACCAACCTTCAACCGAACTATGGCCACCAAAAGTTTATCCGGCTTTGTATGTTGAGTTCCCTGGCAGCAGTCATGGCTAGGCTAGCACTTATTGCCCATCCTTAATTGTGATTGGGAAGGTCGTAGGGAGCAGCTTTCCTGGACTGCTGCAGTCTTGGCATGTGGCAGAGTGTAGGTACACCTGCAATACTTTTGGGAAGGGAGTTCCCAAATTAAGAAAAGTATGTGTCATTGAGAGGAACCTGCAAATAGTGTTGTTCCCATGCATCTGCTGCCCTTATCCTAGGTAGTAGATGGTGGATTTGGAAAGTGCTGTTGAAGGAGCCAAGATGAGTTGCTGCAGTGCATCTTGTAGATGATACACACTGCTGTCACTGTGCATCGGTGGTGGAGGGAGTGTGTGTTCATAATAGTGAATGGGGTGCTAATTAAGCAGACTACTTTTTCCTAGACGGTGTTCAGCCCTGAACATTGTTACAGTTGCACACATCAGGCAAATGGACATTATTCTATCACACTCCTGACTTGTGCCTTGTAGATGGTAGAACATGTGCGGGAGAGACAGGAGGTGAATTACTCACTGCAGAATTCTCAAGCTCTGACTTGCATTTGTACTCACAGTACTTACAGAGCTGGCCAAGTTCAGTTCCTAATGAATTGAAACCCTTGATGTCAATTTCAATTTCAGTGATAATAATGTCATAGATTGTCACAGGAGATGGATAGGTTCTCCCTTGTGTAAAATGAGCATTGCCTGGTACTTTTGTGGGGCAAATGTTACTTCTAGGTCTTTCTAAATGTGAACATGGACAACCTCTGCATCTGAGGAATCACAAATAGTGTTGAACAATGTATAATCACTGGCAAACATCCTACTTCTGACTTTATGCAACAAAAGCCAATGATGAGCAAGCTGAAGATAGTTGGGCCAAGGATGCCATCCTAAGGAATTCCTGCAATTATGTCCTGGGAATCAGATTGACCTCCTACAACAAATCCATCTTCCTTTATGTTAGGATTGACTCCAACCAATAGAGAGATTTCCCCTGATTCCCATTTACTCCAGGGCTTCTTGATGCTACGCGCAGTCAAATGGTGATTCATGTTAAAGGGAGTCAGGCTCACCTCATCTCTGGAGTTCAGATGTTTTGGTCATATATGGACCAAAGTTGTAATGAGGTCAGGACCCAAGTAGCACTTGTGGAATCCAAACTGAATAGGAAGTTATTGCAAGGCAGTGGTGCTTAATAGCACTGTTGATGACCCCTTCCATCACATTACCAATGATCAAGAGTAGACTGATGAGAAGGTAATTGGCCAGTTTGGATTGTCCTGTTTTTTGTGTACCAGACATACCTGGGCAATTTTCAATGTTGCTGGGTGGATGCCAATGTGGCTATATTGGAAAAGCTTGGCTGGAATATATCTCATTCTGGAGCACAAGTCTTCACTTCTATTTCCAGAAGTTGGCAGGGGCCATAGCCTTTCCTGTATTCAGTGTCTTCACCAGTTTCTTGATATAACATGGAGTAAATTGAATCGGCCATGAATGAGGGAACTAAGTACCTACTTTTAAAAATTTTCTTTTCAATCTGTTAAATTTGTAATTGTTTTCTGCAACTATTTTAATTTTCCTGTAAGTATCTCAAATATGGGCCTCTGTTAAAACTGTAACCATGAGTACTAATAAACCAGTTCTATTAAGCATAACAACTTTTGGGTGATAACTCACTCAGATATAGTAAGAACTGCCAATGCTGGAGTCTGAGATAACAAGGTGTGGAGCTGGAGGACACAGCAGGCCAGGCAGCATCAGAGGAGCAGGAAAGCTGACGTTTCGGGTTGGGACCCTTCTTCAGAAATGGGGGAGGGGGAGGGGGAGGGGAAGGGGGGTCTGAAATAAATAGAGAGAGGGGGTGTGGTGATAGCAAGTAGATAGTGGAGCGGATAGGTGGGACAGAAGACGGACAGGTCAAGGAGGTGAGGTTGAAGCTAGTAAAGGTGAGTGTAGGTAGGAAGTGGGGATGGGGATTGGTCATTTAGGAGGAAGGGGTGGATAGGTTGGAGAAAAGTTGGACAGGTCAAGGAGGCGGGGATGAGATGGGGGCTGGTCTTGGGATGAGGTCGGGGGTGGGGAGATTTTGAAGCTAGTAAAGTCCACATTGAGACCATTGGGTTGTAGGCTTCCAAGGCAGAATATGAGCTGCTGTTCCTCCAGTTTCCAGGTGGCATCATTGTGGCACTGGAGGAGGCCCAGAATGGACATGTCGTCCAGGGAGTGGGAGGGGGAGCTGAAGTGGTTTGCGACTGGGAGGTGCAGTGGTTTGTCGCGAACCGAGAGTAGGTGTTCCACAAAGTGGTCTCCGAGCCTCCACTTGGTCTCACCGATGTAGAGGAGGCCACATCGGGAACAGTGGATACAAAGACCACATTAGCAGATGGGCAGGTGAACATCTGTCTGATGTGGAAGGTTTTTTTGGGGCCTGGGATGGAGGTGAGGGGGGAGGTCCAGGGGCAGGTGTAACACCTCCTGCGGTTGCAGGGAAAGGTGCCAGGGGTGGTGGGGCTAGTGGGGAGTGTGGAGCAGATGAGGGAGTCGCAGAGAGAGCGGTCCCTCTGGAAGGCAGATAAGGGTGGGGAGGCAAATTTTGTGGAGCACTATGCTCAGTTTGCAACGAACAACAACACCTCCCAGTCACCTTTACTAGCTTCATCCCCACCTCCTTGACCTGTCCGTCTTCTCTCCCACCTATCCACTCCACTATCTACCTACTATCACTGCCCCCCCACTATTTATTTCAGAGCTGCCTTCCCCTCCCCCATTTCTGAAGAAGGGTCCCAACCCAAAACGTCAGCTTTCCTGCTCCTCTGATGCTGCCTGGCCTGCTGTGTTCCTCCAGCTCCACACCTTGTTCATTTGTTCTTTTGTAATTTGTGGATCAAAAAGAACTATAGGGTACGGGGTTTTATAAAAGAAAGGAACTTCTACAATGCTGTGGCCAAAGCAGGAGGTCAGAGACTAGGAATTCTGTAGTGAGTAACTGTTGTCACTACCTGACAACATAAATCCTGCCTATTATTTACAAAGGACAAAAGCCAGACCAGACTCAATTATGGACCTAATAGGAAAAAGTGGTGGGAAAGGCTGAGTGCCCGGTGGAGCTAGGAACTTCATGGAGTATAGCACACTGCTCTAAGGGAAAGACGTAAATCTTTCCAAGTTGACCTCAGCTCTTAAAGAATCTTTGCTAATGTAAGATATCACCCCAGGTCGAATGATAACCTACATTGAGGCCCTTGGTAAATCCCTGTATTAGACCACTATCCCAACATGGTTTGGATAGGTGAAACATCTAGTTACCCATTGCAGAAAGCAACATCAAAACAACATAATTAGGGGAGGCAATGGCTGGATTGTTAATCCAGAGACCCAGATAACATTCTGGGGAGCCGGTTTCAAATCCCACCATGGCAAATGGTAGAATTTGGATCCAATAAAATATAAATTCAATAAAATTAAGAATCTAATGATGACTATGAATCCATTGTTGATTGCAAGAAAAACCCTTCTGGTTCACAACTGTCCTTTAGGGAGGGAAACTGCCACCCGTACCTGGACTGGCCTACATGTGACTCCAGACCCACAGTAATGTGGTTGACTCTGAACTGCCCTCTGGGCAATTAGGGATGGGCAATAAATGCTGCCTAGCCATTGGACATTGCACCTATTGCTACTATGGAAGAAAATGCTGTCATATTGTGTTCGAGGGTGACATGGGCAAGACACCAGATAAATTCAAAATTGGTAATGAGGAGATATTAGATAGGCTAGCTATTTTTAAGATCACTAGGTCACAATGAACTGATTAGATACATCCAAAGATACTGATAAGGGTGAAAAATATGAAGGCACTGATCACACATTTCCAATCCTCCTTGAATACAGGGGTGGTGTCAGAGGAGTGGAGATTTGCAAATGTTGTACTCTTGTTCAAAAAAGGGCGTAAAGATAAATCCAGCAACTACAGTTTATCCTCAGTGCTAAGGAAGCATTTAGTCATGGTAAGTTGGGCCAAAATTAACAGTTACATGGAAAAATGTGAATTGAAGAAGGCAAGCATGAAGTTGTCAAGGGAAATTATGCTGAACTAACCTGCTTGGGTTTTTCAATGAGTAACAGAGATGGTTGATGAGGAAAATACCGTTGATGCAATGGACATAAACTTCCAAAAGGCATTTGAAAAGGCAGCACATACCAAGCTTGTCAGGAAAGCTGAAGTTCATTGAAGGAAAAGACATTAACAGCATGGATAAAAAATGACTGAGTAACAGGAAACAAAGGAGTGATGTATAACTCCTTTTGTGACTGGTGGAGTTCCACTGGGAAAGGTGGGGAAATGGAACAGGATGAGTTGCTCTTGCAGGCAGCCAGCACAGGCATGAGGAGACAAATGAGCTCCAGTTCTAGAGTCATAGAATCATACAGTTCAGAAACAGACCCTTCAGTCCAACCAATCCATGCCGAACATAATCCCAAACTATTTGTACCTGCCTGCCACAGCCCATATCCCTCCAAACCTTTCCTGGGCATGTACTTATCCAAGTGTCTTTTAAATGTTGTAATTGTACCCACATCCACCACTTCCTCAGGAAGTTCATTCCACATGCGAACCACCCTCTGTGTAAACAATTTGCCCCTCATGTCTTTTTAAAATCTCTTTCCTCTCACCTTAAAAATGTGTTTCCAAGCCTTAAAATCCCCCATCCTAGGGAAAAAATACCTACTATTAACCCTACTTATACCCCTCGTGAATTTAAAAACTTCTATAAGGTCACTTCTCAACTTCCTACCCTCTGGTGAAAAATGTCACAGCCTATCCAGATTTTCTTTATAATTCAAACCTTCCATATATGGCAACATCCTGGCAAATCTCTTCTGAACCCTCTCCAGCTTAATAATATCCTTCCTATAACTGGACGACCAGAACTAGACACAGTACTCCAGAAGAGTTCTGTGACTATTCTATGATTTTCTTCTGTGACTTGTGATAGAAAACAGTATAAAAGATTTAACACTGTATCTCAGTGATGACCCAAACTACGATTGGACCAATATCAACTTCATGATACCTTTTCCTAAACAACATGCAAGGCAATAATCACCTTTAAGATATCTGCTTCTCTTCTTACACCATTTAATGAGTTTATAGTATATTATTACCAAGTTGTTGTTGTTGTTCATTACTATTGAATTCCATTATTATATATTTTTAGTTCATTCTATTATTATATTAATGGGTATGTTAATACATAATTTTAGCAGTTGTATTATATATTACTAGGTGTTGCATATATATGGCATTCATAATGAACACTATTTTTATGTTGAAGAATAAGGGTTCTTATGATTTAAGATGATCAGTTCTCTCAAACGGCTCGCTGTCACAGTGATGTGGAGTAAAATATTGTTGTAATTCTCTCTATTGTGGATTAGGTCAATATTTAAAAATGTAAATTTAATTGTGAATGTAAATTTAATGTAAATTTAATTAAATTTAAATGTAATTTAAGTTTTAACTTAAAATGTAGTGGTTTACTTTCACTTTATTTTATTTTGTCTGTGTGTGCTTACAAACAATGATTGAATTTTTAAAAGCTGAATGAACTGAGGATGCTGTAAAAAAAACAGAAATTGCTGGAAAAGCTCTGCAGATCTGGCAGCATCTGTGGAGAGAAATCAGAGGTAACATTTCGGGTCGAATAACCCTTCGTCAGAACTGTGGAATTTTTAACCCAGTTAAGAGATTAATGGAAGCAAGAAAATCCTGAGGTATCTATGGAGATAATTGCTATGTTTGGAGATATAGTCTGAACAAAAACTGGTGGCTTGTGGTTTTAAAACACGAGTCATTTGAAAGAAAGCTGACCTGGAGGCTGTACACATCCTGTCAACTACATTTAAACAAAGAAGACGTTTCTTTATGTTTAGAAAAAGGAAGAGTTTGTTCTAAAGAATTAGGTAGGGCCACATGCATTATGAAGGATATATTCAGTGGTGAAATAGACACCAAGGGAGTTTGTCCATAGGTTTATGGCAGATGACTGTCAGCAATGCTACCAATGGACCAGGTACAGGCTATACTGTAGACCCAAGCTGTGGCCTCTGCAGTCAGACCCTAAGTAAAAAATGTTCTACCTTACAGAGGGCAAGTAGGTTCTTCTGGACTGTGATTATATTTAAAACTTTCAGAATGAAAGCCATAGTAAAATGAATAAAACTGAATTAAATGTTGGACTGGGTTTAAAGGTAGCTTAAACTGTTTACAATCATTATCTTAACTATTAACTGTACTTATTCAGTCATTATTGCTTATGATTGTTCATTAATGTTTGTATAAATCTTCTGATGTTTCAGTTTAATCCTGGAGACCTGGCTTTTATTTTCTTGCCCCTACTTCTTTCCTGCATTATATTCTTTAAATGATTATGATCTATCAAGCCAGATTCCAACAAATATCCAGCTTTTCCAATATTCACAAGCCCAAACAGTTCAAGTAATTTGCAAGTCAGCCTAAACTATCAATCAATGCTGAACTTGCCCTGACACAGCATCCTATTTATTGAAAAATGGCAATAAGGGCCACTTGGCTCCTTTAGCATTTCTGGCATTCAGTCAGATCAGGGCTGATCTGTACCTCAACTCCAATTACCCACTTTGGTTCCATAATCCTTAATACACCTAACTAACAAAAAAAATCTATTAATCTCAGTTTTGCAATTTCCAATTGGATTTAGCCCCAGGAAACTTTGGAGGAGGGTGTTCCAAATTTCCATTACCCTTCATATGGAGACATCCTTACTGTAAAACTCTCAATGGATCTTTCTAAAGTATTTCCATTTATTTGTTTTCTGTATGCCAACAATCACTTTGCACAAAACAGCAGCGAGGAAGCAGGCAAGTAGTCAACCTTCAACTGGATTTTATCCCTTTGAAAGAAGTAATTAGCTGGTTTTTATGAGCTGCTATCACTTAGATTTTTTTCTGTGGAGATATGTGTGGGAGTTGTCCATGATGGTTTATATGACATTACGACGTTATTGCCCGGAGGTCTGCAGATTAAATGTCTACTCACCGTTGCATATGAAAGAATGTTACTCCAACACAGTACCCCACTAGAAACCTCTTAATGAGTTATAGGTTTGAAATCAATTTTGATAATTCAATCTAAGTGATTTATGTGACACAATCTACGGAAATTAAATGCAGTGAAACTATTTAATTTAAAAAGTAAATTAATTTTCTTTGCCAATATTCAGTAATGCCTAAAATTTTGTTTAAAAAATGACAGCTTTGTTTTTAAAGCACAATGCAGAAATCACCTTGCATTTTCTTGGCTAATTTCCAATAAACCTCTATTAAAAAATAAATTAATCTGTGACAACGTACTCATATCCATGCAAACCTGACCTCACATGAGTTGAGACAAAATTGGCAGTAAATCACATCTTTCTTTAGTGGGGTTGTGGAGGGCCACAAGTGAATACAGTTCACACATGGGGTCGATTCAAATCTCAGGGAAGATGAGATGAGAACAAAGAGATTAAATAACAGGCTGAGATTTCCAGGAGGTGGTGGTGGACAGTGATCTACCAGGGCAGCGCAGTGGTTCAGTGGTTAGCACCGCTGCCTCACAGTGCTAGAGGCCCAGGTTCAATTCCACCCTTGGGTGACTGTCTGTGCAGAGTTTGCACATTCTCCCTGTGTCTGTGTGGGTTTCCTCTGGTTTCCTCCCACAGTCCAAAGATGTGCAGGTTAGGTGGACTGCCCATAGTGTTCAGGGATGTGTAGATCAGGTGGGTTATAGGGGGATAGGTCTGAGGGTCAGTGTGGACTTGTTGGGCTGAAGGGTCTGTTTCCACACTGTAAGGATTCTATGGATCATTATTAACACCCTATCAATATTTCAGGAAAATCAGGCATGCATGATGAACATAGGAAAACTGAAGTTGTAGTCTACCACAGCCTGTGCCATGAAGTCTGCACCATAGACAGTGATCAATGAGCATTTGATATTTTCTATTCCCACGTCACTTTGAAAACCTTAAATTACAGGTATAACCAAATTTTTACAGGCCTTACATTCATAAAATGTAATAAGCCACATAACAGCACTGAAAATGCAATTCTGTAATTGTTACATGCTATTAAATAATTGATTTTTGTATATTTTTTAAAAATTGAATATTTTAATTTCTACCTTCACCTCATGCATATGCCATGATATTTAAGTTGATCTTTAAAAACAAAGTGATTTTATGTTGGTGCTTTTCGTTTCCTGTTAAGAATGGGGTTTGCGAGTGTGTAAAAATCCTTCAATGTGACTAGGTTGCTTGGACAAACCGATGACAGCACACCAATTGCACACCGTGAATGCCCAATAAAGAATGCTGCAATCAGAAGCAGTACCATCAAACTCTGAGAGAAGGGGAATTCTCACCAGATCTCTCGGCAAGACTTCAATAGAATTCAGCTATGAGCTTCAGCACTGATTGTACGTTCCAGTCGGTTAAATTCAAAGCCAGGCATGGAGCTGTGATACTTTCCAATAAATGGTCAGGTATGGATCTAGTTTGAAAGTAGCTGGGTACAATTTGATCTTTACTGTTGAATGTTAAACACCCACTTTGACAGAATGCACAGGCAGGAAGAATACAAATGGACATCATGGACATTCTCCATTGAAATAAATGAATGGAGAATTGACTTTTCTGTTGGGACATTTTCCCTATGAGATTTTCCATTCTGAATTGTCGATTTTTGTGGGGGTGGGGGGGCGGAATTCATGATCACACGTACCTAATATAAGCAATCTACAACATGTAGCAATTTTCTGGCAGTTTATTGTGTTTAAGACACAGCAGTTTAGATACGATACATCAGTTCGTTAGGGAAATAAAGTATTCACCCTCTTCACCTCAAATGGATTTAAAACTTGCTTTCGGGGGGGAAACTATCTTGTTCCCTGAAAGTGCAGTCTGGCTTTTAACCCTTTACTGTCCAGTTCTATAATCCATGTTCTTATTACTTCTAAGAATGGATTTCTGAATGATGGTGGGTGATAATTTGATATTTGCCTCAAATTTCAACTCACCGGTATCTTCTAGGTGGTCTCAAACAGCGAAGTCTGTGGTGGTGTTATGTTCCTGTTCCTTTGTTTTGAAATTGGGTTTTCCATGACCTTGTTCTAAAATTCCCCAGAATGGCACTACCATGAAGTGGATGCTCAGTTCCCTAGGATGCTCAGATACCACAGTGCCTCTTCCACTAAGTGAGGCTTTGCTGTCATGTTCCCCTGGCCTGTCTGAGAGCACCTATAAATTTTCCACAAAGGTATCCGTTGATCAGATCTCCAGTGCTGCTCTGTTATATTTCCTCGTCTACCCTGTACTTATCTTGGCCTCTTTTATGGCTAATGGCCTAACTCCAGCCTTTTAAACTTCTTCAAGTTCTGTCCTGACTGTCTCTGACATTACAGGCCTGATGTTAGCCCTGTGTAACTCTCAAGTCTCTTGGGTTTTATTGTCACCCATCAGGCTTCCAAACCTCACTTGGCTCCTGACCTCTCTGCCGCTTCTTGCTGGCTCACTCCATCTTTTCCAATCCCATTGACCCTTCCTTTCCTTTTGAGGAATATAATTTGCTGCCACCAATTCCCGAATAAAATAAAACTCCCTGCCATTAGCAAGCTTGGAATGACAACCACTGTTACGAGGTCCAAAGCAAGTTCCATCAGTGAATTTTAACCAATGCATCTCCATGCGCTTTTCCATGAGTGCTTTTACCAACACAAGCGAATTTAACTTACTTTCAGGTTGAAAGTCCTTCACTTTTCCCACTGGTAAGCTTTGTGAGCATCTTGTGGCTCACAGAATGCTGGATTCTCTCTCTGGCTGTTTAAAAGTCACTGATCACCATTCCCTTGAACACAAACTTCTGACAGTTATCCTGGTCAACAGCTATGCCTAAGCAAACACTGATGATCTCTAATGCCACAGACACCAGCTTTGCAACCACAGTTTCAGAAAAATGCCTAGACAAAAAAATTTCTTTTAGATGGCCTTCCTTAGATCATCTTCTTTTAGCGGTGATGATCTGTCTCCCACCTGGATTCTTTCTTTGAAAGGTTGGGGACAGTTCTGCTTTCTCTGCCTGACTCCCTTTATCTTTCTAGCTAGCCTTGGGTGTATTTACCTCTCCCTTGTCTTTCTCTCGTCTATGAAAGTTTCCAGACCCCACCTGCCTGAGTTTATGCATCTATGTGTCAAGGAAAGGTGATGGCCTAGTGGTATTATCGCTAGACTATTAATCCAGAAACTCAGCTAATGTTCTGGGGACCCCGGTTTGAATCCTGCGACAGCAGATGGTGCAATTTGAATTCAATAAAAAAAATCTGGAATTAAGAATCCACTGATGACCATGAAATCATTGTCGATTATCGGAAAAACTCATCTGGTTCACTGATGACCTTCACAGAAGAAATCTGCCATCCTCACCTTGTCTGGTTGACATGTGACTCCAGACTCTCATTTGCCCTCTGAAATGGCCTAGCAAGCCATTCAGTTGTACCAATTGCTACAAAGTCTTTAAAAAAATGAAACCGATGGATCACTTGGAACAGACTTAGGTACCTGAAAGGACGACGACAGAAACAGTCCCGTCAACCCTGCAAAGTCCTCCAACTAACATCTGGGAGTTAGTGCCAAAATTGGGAGACCTTTCTCGCAGACTAGTCAAGAAACAGCCTGACATTGTCATGTTTACAAAATCATACATTACAATGTCCCAGACAGCACCGGCAGAGGTGGCAGCACCGTGGTAATACGCTCAGGAGGGGGTTGCCCTGAGTCCTCCACATTGACTCCGGACCTCACGAAGTCTCATGGCTTCAGGTTAAACGTGGGCAAGGAAACCTCCCGCTGATTACAACATACCATCCTCCCTCAGCTAATGAATTGATTATCCTCCATGTTGAACAACACTTGAAGGAAACACTGAGGATGACAAAGGCACAAAATGTACTCTGGTTGGGATTTCAATGTCCACCACCAACAGTGGCTCGGCAGCAGTACTACAGATCGAGCTGGTCGGGTCCTAAAGGACATAGCTGCTGTACTGGGTCTGTGGCAGGTGGTGAGGGAACCAACAAGAGGGAAAAACATACTTGACCTCATCCTTACTAATCCGCCAGCTGCAGTTGCACCTGTCCATGACAGTATCGGTAAGAGTGACCATCGCACAGTCCTTGTGGAGACGAAGCTCCGCCTTCACATTGAGAACAACCTCCATCGTATTGTGTGGCACTATCACCGTGCTAAATGGGACACACTTCGCACAAATCTAGCAACTCAAGACTGGGCATCCATGAGGTGCTGTGGGCCATCAACAGCAGCAGAATTGTACTCCAACACAATCTGTAACCTCATGGCCTGGCATATCCCCCACTCAACCATTACCATCAAGCCAGGGGATCAGCACTGGTTCAATGGGGAGTGCAGGAGGGCATGCCAGGAGCAGCACCAGACATACCTGAAGATGAGGTGTCCACCTGGTGAAGCCACCAAACAGGATAAATTGCATGCCAAACAGCAAAAGCAGCAAGTGATAGATACAGCTAAACGATCCCACAACCAACGGATCAGATTTAAGCTCTGCAGTCCTGCTACATCCAGTCATGAATGGTGGTGGATGAATAAACAAATCATTGGAGGATGAGGTTCCACAAATATCCCCATCCTCAATGATGGAAGAGCCCAGCACATCAGTGCAAAAGATAAGGCTGAAGCACTCACAGCAATCTTCAGCCAGAAGTGCCGAGTGGGTGATTCATCTCGGCCTCCTCCAGCGGTCCCATATTACAGCTTCCAGTCTTCAGCCAGTTCGATTCCCTCCAAGTGATATCAAAAAATGGGTTGGAGGCACTGGATACTGCAAAGGCAACAGGCCCTGACAACATTCCAGCAACAGTACAGAAGGCTTGTCCTCCAGAATTTACCGCTTCTGTCGCCAAGCTGTTCCAGTACAGTTACAACACTAGCATCCACGGGACAATGTGGAAAATTGCCCAGATATGTCCTGCACGTAAAAAGCAGGACAAATCCAACCCGGCCAATTACCATCCCATCAGTCTACTCTCGATCATCAATAAAGTGACGGAAGGTGTCATCAACAGTGCTATCAAGCAGCACCTGCTCAGCAATAACCTGCTCAGTGACGCCCAGTTTGGGTTCTGCCAGGGCCACTCAGCTCCTGACCTCATTACAGCCTTGGTTCAAACATGGACAAAAGAGCTGAATTCCAGAGGTGAGGGGTGAGTGATTGCCCTTGATATCAAGCTTCAACTGATGTGGCATCAAGGAGCTCTAGCAAAACTGGTATCAGTGGGTATCAGAGGGCAAACTCTCTGGTGGTTGGAGTCATACCTGACACATAGGAAGATGGCCGTGGTTGTTGGAGCTCTGTCATATCAGCTCCAGGACATCTCTGCAGGAGTTCCTCAGTGTAGTGTCCTTGGCCCAACCATCTTCAGTTGCTTCATCAATGACCTTCCCTCCATCATAAGGTCAGAAGTGGAGATGTTCACCAATGATTACATAATGTTCAGTGCCATTTGTGACTTCTCAGACACTGAAGGAGTCCATGTTCAAATGCAACCAGATCTGGACTACGTCCAGGCTTGGGCTGACAACTAGCAAGTGACATTCGCGCCACACAAATGCCAGACTATGACCATCACTAATAAGAGGTGATCTAACCACCGGTCCTTGACATTCAATGGAGTTACTATCACTGAAAACCCCACTATTACATACTGAGGGTCATCACTGATCAGAAACTCAGTTGGACTCACCACATAAACACAGTGGTTACAAGAGCAGGTCAGAGGCTAGGAATACTGTGGGGAGTAACTCATCCCCTGACTTCCCAAAGTCTGTCCACCATTTACAAGGCACAAGTCAGGAGTGTGATGGATGAGTACAGCCCCAACAACACTCAAGAAGCTTGACACCATCCAGGACAAAGCAGCCCGCTTGATTTGCACTGCATCCACAAGCATCCACTCCCTCCACCACTGATGCTCAGTAGCAGCAGTGTGTGTTATCTACAAGATGCACTGCAGAAATTCATTCACCAAAGATCCTCAGGCAGCACCTTCCAAACCCATGACCACTTCCATCTAGAAGGACATGGGCAGCAGATACATGGGAACAGCTTTCTGACCCACAGATCGCAATCAGTGAGGATAGGTAACTGCACCTCCTCCATGATAACACTCAACACTGGAGCCCCCCCAGGATGCATTCTTAGCACCCTACTGTACTCCCTGTACACCTACGACTGTGTTGCCAAATTCCGAATGAAAGCCATCTACAAGTTCACTGACAACATTACCATAGTAGAACAGATATCAAACAACGACGAATCAAAATACAGAAGGGAGATAGAGGGCTTGATGACATGGTGCAATGAGAACAACCTCCCTCTCAACGTTGGCAAAACTAAAGAACTGATCATTGACTTCAGAAAGAAAGGAGGAGAACATGGCCCCATCCACATCAACGGAACTGAGGTTGACAGGGTGAAGAGCGTTATGTTCCTCAGAGTGACAATAACCGACAACCTGTCCTGGCCTTCCCACGTAGATGCAATGGTCAAGAAGGCACAACAATGCCACTTCTTCCTCAGACGGCTCAGGACGTTTGGCATGTCCATAAGGTCTCTCACCAATTTCTACAGATATACGATTGGAAGCATACTGTCTGGGTGCATAATGGCCAGGTACGGCAACTGCTCTGCCCAGGACCGTAAGAAACTACAGAAGGTCGTGTGCACAGCCCAGACCATCATGGAAGTCACCCTTCCATCAATAGACTGCATTTACATGTTCGCTGCTGCAGAAAGACTGCCAACATCATCAAAGACCCATCACACCCTGGTAACGATTGCCTAAAACCTCTTTCATCAGGCAGAAGTTACAGAAGTTTGAATACACACTCCAGAAGGTTCAGGAACAGCTTCTTCCTGGCCATTATCAGATTGTCGAATGGACTCTCTAGCCTCAAATAACACTGATCTTGTTAATGCTGATCTCGTCTAGCACACACCCTGTGCAATATAACCTGTATGTCTCTAAGTCTTTTTGAACTGTACATCCTTGCTTACTATAATCTACCTGTACTGCTCATAAACAAAGCTTTTCACTTTATTTAGTTACACGTGACAATAAATCAGTTTTATTCAAGAAAACCTCCTGCAGTATTTTTAAAAATGATTTTGAATGAAAAGTTTTCTTTCCTCACTCTAATCCTTTCATTCCCCTGAGAACTATCCCAGACTCTGAGCCTCCAACTTTATACAACCAGGTCCAAAGATGTGCAGGTTAGGTGGATTAGCCATGGGAAATGCAGGATTACAGAGATAGGGAAGGGGGTGGGTCTGGGTGAGATACTCTTCAGAGGGTCAGTGTAGATTTGATGGGCCGAATGGCCTGCTTCCACACTGTTGGGATTCTATGATTCTAGGTGAGAATTAACTGTCCTCCTTCCAACCTCCTTGATTAGTGACAACAAAGATTTAAGTTCTTTTCAGCACACGGCTTTAACTTTCTCTAATTAAAATGTAGTTAACTATTTTTACTGCAAGAAATTTGAACACCATCACAAGGATTTCCTGAATGAAAGGAAAAGCAATTCTGTTACCTGATAACCTCAAGGAAATAAAAATGTGACATCAAGTGCACAGTCTTCATGCAGTCACTTAGTCTTCACGCAATCAGATACAAAGGTTAAAGGGGGTAGTGTCCAAAACAAAGTAAAAGAAAATAATATACAGCATAGAGCCCTTATGGTGTCACTGAGGTGTTGGATTTAAACCAGGGACCCCAGTTACTTGGTTGTATACTTAGAGTTTGTCAGCAACCGCAAGTATTTTAGTTAGCCTCTAAGTTCTCAGTTCTCTGGTACTTCTTCCCAGTCAGTGCCGTTAAACTGAGCGCTTTCTACTGGAGAAAGAGAGGGGGAGAGAGCAAGAGAGAGAGAAAACACAAGAGTAAGACAGACTTTTCAACTCGTGTGCAGTTCTTCATCTCTTCTTAGTCTGCCAAAGATCTCCTTGAAATACAAGTTGTTGTATATTCTGTAACTGCTGAGGTTATTTTGTCCAGGTTTGAAATTTCATTACCAACATGTGAAGATTCTCACAAGAATGCAAATCAAGTAGGAGAGGATAATTTATTTCATTGCCTTTAACCTAAGACTGCATTTATTGTGAATGTCAGCACTAGGTGACACACATATGCAAACACAGCTTCGCAGTGGAATGGCATCAGTCTGGAACAAAAATGGTGCTGCTTGTATAATCACAGTGCAGGATGCAGTCAGAATCCTGAGCACTGGCTCACTGAAATCAATGGGCATTTCAGCTTCTGCTGCGATGATATTGAACATTTTCATATGACATTTGAACTTTAAAAGAGGTTCTTAGAATGTCGGTTCGTGCAAAAAAATGTCTCCCTAAGTTACTGAGGCTCTTTCCCATGTCTGGTTGCTATAAATACTGACTGGAAAGAGGCTGACTCCACACAGCAGTCTGCTCACATGTAAAGTGGTCTCCTATCAGATTAATGAATTTATTTTTCTTATTATTCATGAATGAGATGTAGGCATCACTGGCTGTGCCAACATTTACGCTCCATCCCTAACTCCCCCTCAGCTGAGTGGTTTGCTTAAGCCATTTCAGAGGGAGGTAAGATTCAGTCACATTGCTGTGTGACTGGAGTCACTGTAGGCTAAAGCAGGTAAGAATGGCAGATTTCCCTGCCTCAAAGACATTAATGAACCAAATCAAATTTATATGAATTGATTGCAGTTACATGATCACTATTTATTAATTCCATATTTTCACTTAATTCAAATTTCACCATCTGTAATGGTGGGAATCAAACATACATCCCCAGAGCACTTGATCTGGTGTCTGGATTATGAGCCCAATGATATTACCACTCTATCACCACTTTCCGAAAGAACTGCGGATGCTGGAAATCAGAAACAAAAACAGAAATTGCTGGAAAAACTCAGCAGGTCTGGCAACATCTGTGGAGAGAAATCAGAGTTAATGTTTCGGGTCCAAAGACCCTTTCTGAATTCTTCTGTCCACAGATGGTTCCAGACGTGCTGAGCTTTTCCAGCAATTTCTGTTTTTGTTTCTGATCACCATCTTCCCCTCTGCTGACTCTCTGATTCTGACTAATAGACAGCAGAATAAAAGAAGGGAAAAAGCTCTATTAATCTTAAAAATCATTATAAACCTTGAGGGACTTCCGAAACCAAAATGTTGGTGGAACATAATGGGTGAACTATGCTGCTGGGTGCACAGGAAACAGAAATAGAATATGTCACTGCAAAGAGACAGCTGTACAGTTTGTCTATGTTATCCACATTTGGGCAGATGTCACCAGTCCATTTATGCATGTGCCAACCATTTTGGTATTCCAAGTAATTACTCTAGTATTTACTCTGGCATGGTGGCTCCGTGGTTAGAATTGCTGCCTCACAGCACCTGGGACCTGAGTTTGATTCCACTCTGAGGTGACTGTGTTGAGTTTGCACATTCTCCTCATGTCTGTGCAAGTTTCCTCTGAGTACTCTGGATTCCTCCCACAGTCCAAAGATGTACAGCTTAGGTGGATTGGCCATGCTAAACTGCCTATAGTGCCCAGGAACGTGCAGGCTAGGTGGATAAGCCATGGGAAGTGCACGGTTACAGGGACAGGGTAGGGGGTGGGTCTGGGTGGCATGTTCTTTGGAGGGTCAGCATGGACTCAATGGGCCAAATGGCCTGCTCCCATGCTGTTGGGCATCAATGATTCTAATATAATCCATGTCAATTCATATAGTTCCTGAAACTTACCCAACCTGTGTGAGTCTGGTAATGCCTGTGGCCATTCTTTTTAGAACCATTTCAGTCTGTGACAGACAGAGTTTTTTAGTTGGTCAATGGAAGTCAAAGACAAATAGTCTGCATTCAACCAGGGAGATATTAGCAACAACCATTATTAATGATACCCCTGGCTGTTATTTCTGATTTCTCTCTGAAATTGAAAACAAAAGTTGCAAAGTCTAATTTTATACGTAGTAAAAAAACAATTTGAGTCAAGGAAATGTGTCACAGGAGCAAATCATTGCCCATCAAATAATTTGCTTATAACTCTGCTTTTCATTGTTATCTAGTCTAAACCCACTCTCCTGCACTCCATTGATATCCTTTAATATTCCTCTTGATAAACCACAATGTGCATAAGATAGAAACTGATCATGTTTAGAACGAATTTATGAGGACTGATTCAGCAACGACTTATGACACACACTTCCCAATGCCGCAACTATCCAGCAAAGATATTTCAAAGCTATCCTCTCTATTTGAGATGATCTTGACGGTGAATTTGTGGCTGAATGTGCATGAGATTCACATCATCATTATCTAATCCTCAAGACCTCAAATCAAGCCATAGAATGGAACCATAGAATCTCTACAGTGTGGAAGCAGGCCATTCGACCCATTGAGTCCACACTGACCTACCAAAAACATTGCGACCTGGACCCACCCCAACCCTGTAACCCTGCATTACCCATAGCTAATCCACCTAGCCTGCACATCCCTGGACATATGGGGAATTTAGCGTGGCCAATCCACCTAACCTGCATGTATTTGGACTGTGGGAGGAAACCAGGCTGTGCAAACTCTACTCAGTTGCCCAAGGGTGGAAATGAACACAAGGTCCCTGGCACTGTGGGGCAGCAGTCCTAAATACTGAACCACTGTGCCACAACTTTTCTCAGCTTTGGTAAAAATCAAACTCTGGATTCCTTGCATCGCTAACTAATGGCCTGCCACGGTTTACTGAATCTAGCCTGCAGCCTTTCAATTTACTTTCCAGTTTTTCCATGCAAAAAATTGTACAATACTCCAACATCCACTCAGTTTGGGTTCTGCCAGAGCCATTCAATTCCTGACCTTATTACATCCTTGGTTGAATCACAGACAAAATGAGCTGAATTCCAGAGGTGAGGTGACAGTGATTGCTCTTGATATCAAGGCAGCATTTGACCAAGTGGAGAATCAAGGAATCCTAGCAAAATGGGAGTCAATGGGAATCAGGAGATTCCCATTAAAAACTATCTGCTGTTTGGAGTCATACATGGCAAATAGGAAGATTGTTCTGGTTGCTGGAGGTCAGTCATTTCAGTTCTAGACATCTCTGCAGGACTTCTTCAGGGTTAGGGTTAGGCTCAACTATCTTTTAGCTGTTTCATCAATGATCTTCTCTTAAGCATAAAGTCAGGAGTGAGGATGTTTGTCGGTGATTGTACAACATTTAGCATCATTTGCAAGTCATCAGATACCAAAGAATTCCATGCCCAAAAACATCAAGAACTGGACAATATCCAGGCTTGTGCTGAAAAGTGGCCAGCAATATTCGTGCACACAAACACCAGGTAGCAGGTAATGATCATCTCCAACAGGAAAGAATCTAAACATCATGCTTGACGTTCAATGACTTACCACTGCACCCCCAACTATCAACATTGTGGGGGCTACTATTGATCAGAAACTGAACTCACCATATGCTCTTCTAACTACAAGAGCAGGTCAGAGGCTAGAACTCCTGCAGCTAGTAACTCATCATCTGTCTCTTGTCCACCATCTCTGTCAGAATTGTGATGGAATACCGTCTAATTGCCTGGATAAGTGTGGCTTCAGCAAACACTCAAGAAGCTTGTCACCACCCAGAAATGGCACCAGATCCATAAACATTCACTCCCTCCATCACTGACACACAGAGGCAGCATTGTGTACGCTCTACAAGATACATTGCAGAAATTCACCAAGACTTCTTGGACAGCACCTTCCGAACCCATGACCACTTCCATCAAAAAGGATAAGGCAGCTGATACATGGTAAAACCACCACTTGCAAGTGCCCCTACAAGCCACTCACCATCCTGACTCAAAATGTATCACCGTACACTCAATGTCACTCAGTCCAAATCGAGGACTCCCTCCTTAAAAGCATCGTGGGTTTACCTTTGCCAAACAGACTGCAACAGTTCAAGAAAGCAGCTCACCACCACTTTCTCAAAGGCATCTGGGATGAGCAAAATACCTACCAGTGACACCCGCATCTCATGAGTGAATAAAAAAGTGTACTTTATATCATAGAGCATCAAACATTACTGGTGTCAGCTGACATTGCTGTGAATTGTACAACCTAGGCTTCATTTAGCTGGATACATAACAGTGATTCAATATAAAATATATGGTTCTCCGAGTTAAATGGTTAACACAACACACATAGCACTCTAGCTTCCCCTGCTGGCAAGTTTAGGCACAGCACCTTAAACAACTTAAGAACACTAAAGATACCCTGGCAACAAAATGGTTGTGACCTGATAGTCCTGATATTAAACTAATCACACGAAAATGCCAGCAATTCTGATGTTCTGAAACTAAATAAAATTCTATATTGATTGCTGCAAAAGGAGAAATGCTCAAGATAAACTGCATGGGTTAGAAGGGTTGATTGCTATGCTATCCCAATTTGGAACCAACATTGACATCCATTTTCTGTCCACTCTCTCAAATAAATAATCTATACTCGCCATAATCAAATCCATTTTATCTATTAGATCCCCAGATTACATTTTTTTTACAAATTCTTACTCCTTATTATTTAATTTTCGGGAACAATGAAAATCCCTTGGACATAAACAACAAACTTGGATAATCTTTAACAGTAATAATATAATGTGACTAAAAACAATACTTTTAAAATCTTGTCACATAGAACCAGTTCAAGAAAGTTCTGGTACATTGAATAAATTTTACATTTAAATAAGGAAAGCTTCAAAAGTGATTAAATTGACAATAGTAAAGCGGGCTGAGTTTTTAAATATGTAAATTCACTTTGAAGCAATGCAGAATAAAGCTCCATTTATGTATTTAACTAGCTGTGGTGGACAAACTATTAACTTCTATAAGGGAACTGGATGCATAGCTGAAAACGAAGATTGTTGGTTAATGAAAGATCAAGGGGTGGGGTGTTAATTGTGCAGATTTTTCAAAGACTGGCATTGACCCAAAGGACCAAATGGCATTCCTATGTGCAGTATGATTAATTGAAACAAGGCAAGAAAAACCTTGCATAATGGGAAACAACTTCTGGGAATCCAGCAGACTTTATTAGATACAAACAACAGGGGCACAAAAAAAGTATTAAGGCATGCAAACTAAAAGAGATAAGACCAAGATTATCAATATTTTTATAACCTACAGCAAGTGGGCGCAATGTTTCAAGAAGGCAGCTCACCACTAGCTATTCAACAGTGACTAAGGGACAGGCAATAAAATATGCTGGTCAGCCTGCAATGCCCATCTCCCAGAAGTGAATAAAGAAATCCATACTACAAGTTGCACAAGTGACCATGGGCTCAGAGTTAGGCGACATTATAATGTATGAAATGGTACCAGTTAGTTGGTCATTAAAGTCTGGTGGGATGTTATGAAAAGAGGGATTGTGAAAAAAATGCTAACAGCTAACATAAAAAGGAATTCCAAAGGGCAGGAATAGAACATAGAACATAGAACATTACAGTGCAGTACAGGCCCTTCGGCCCTCGATGTTGCGCCGACCTGTGAAACCAATCTGAAGCCCATCTAACCTAAACTATTCCATTATTATCCATATGTTTATCCAATGACCATTTAAATGCCCTTAAAGTTGGCGAGTCTACTACATTTGCAGGCAGGGCATTCCATGCCCTTACTACTCTCTGAGTAAAGAACCTACCTCTGACATCTGTCCTATATCTATCACCCCTCAAGTTAAAGCTATGTCCCCTCGTGCTAGCCATCACCATCCGAGGAAAAAGGCTCCCACTGTCCACCCTATCTAATCCTCTGATCGTCTTGGATGTCTCTATTAAGTCACCTCTTAACCTTCTTCTCTCTAACGAAAACAGCCTCAAGTCCCTCAGCCTTTCCTCATAAGACCTTCCCTCCATACCAGGCAACATTCTGGTAAATCTCCTCTGCACCCTTTCCAATGCTTCCACATCCTTCCTATAATGCGGTGACCAGAACTGTACGCAATACTCCAAATGCGGCCGCACCAGAGTTTTGTACAGCTGCAACATGACCTCATAGCTCCGAAACTCAATCCCTCTACCAATAAAACTAACACACCGTACGCCTTCTTAACAATGCTATCAACCTGGGTGGCAACTTTCAGTGATCTATGCACATGGACACCGAGATCTCTCTGCTCATCCACACTACCAAGAATCTTACCATTAGCCCAGTACTCTGTATTCCTGTTACTCCTTCCAAAGTGAATCACCTCACACTTTTCCGCATTAAACTCCATTTGCCACCTCTCAGCCCAGCTCTGCAGTTTATCTATGTCCCTCTGTAACCTGCAACATCCTTCCGCACTATCCACAACTCCACCGACTTTGGTGTCATCCACAAATTTACTAACCCATCCTTCTACACCCTCATCCAGGTCATTTATAAAAATGACAAACAGCAGTGGCCCCAAAACAGATCCTTGAGGTACACCACTAGTAACTGAACTCCAGGATGAACATTTCCCATCAACCACCACCCTCTGTCTTCTTACAGCTAGCCAAGCCAATTTCTGATCTATCTTACAGCTAGCCAATTTCTGATCCAACTTACAGCTAGCCAATTTCTGATAGGCTCATAAAAAGCCAAGGAGCGGTGAAGGGCCAATCAGGAAATAAAAACAGGGTGTTACACATCAAGGCAAGGGTCATAGCTGAAATTTTAAATGAATACTTTGCATCTGTCTTTACTGAGGGCAGAGATGCTGTTCAAGGCACAGTGACTGAAGCATGAAACTCAATCACTAGGAGTTTTAAAAATTGTTACAGAGGAAATAATGGGTAAATTGTTCGTACTTAAAAGTTGATAAAGAACAGGGTGTACTGGTAGGCTCAAAAAATAATGTCTTCAAACTACTGATTAAAGATTTAGGTTTGTTCAATACATTTGAATCAGTTCTATGACCCTTTGACCTTTTCCTTATAAATTCTACCTCTCTAACACCCGAAGAAGGCACAAGACTCTGAAAGTTTGTGTTTTCAAATAAACCTGTTGGACTATAACCTGGTGTTGTGTGATTTTTGACCTTGTCCACCCCAGTCCAATGCTGATACCTCCACATCTGGGCCAGAAATCAAGTTAAATGTTGTAACATATCATGACAACAGGTTGATTTAAAAAAGTAAGTTACTGTCAGATAGCTTCTGTCCACCTTTACTATGCCTTGAGAAAGAAAAGTTCCAGTAACTTCTGAGGAAAGATTTCTCACTTAAGGAACCCTCAGCTGCTTAGCTAAGAGATCTTAAAGATCAGCAAACGACATGAAGTCTACTGGAATTAGAAAAGAGCTCAATAGCACATAATTGGAGATTATTCAAGTATAAAATTGGGTTTGACCAAGACTTCCTTCATGAGGCTATTTGTAAACAAGCTTGCAATGTCAAACAAGAAAACAGATTACTATCCATACATAAATCAAGGATCGATCTTGTCCAGATACAAACAAAAACATTTACATTCAAGTCTTGTGGTTTTTGTTTATTATCAAAGAGTTTAGGGAGCCTATAGCTCCCTGTTTATTTCTCCATTGCAATACCTCAGCTAATCAGAACCAACTTGTCAACCAAACTGCACCATTTTCTCCTGAGTGTAAATTATTGTGATCACCTGCAATTTGACATTCTTGAGTTTGTTCTGATGAGTGTAAAACCAAAGGTTTTGGCAGCATGTCTCTCATGTCTGCTATATTCAAGTTCTGTACGACCAAGTGACTGTAAATACATTTATGTATCCAGGTACACAAAAGCTCAACTATAAAAAGGATAATGAGACATTAGCTTTTTCCTCAAGGTTTAGAATTATGCTTTAGTTGTAGTCCTTTCATCAGACCCCATCTGCAGTCCTTCATTGAGCCGCTAGGACACTGTTGTATTCATCAGAATATCAGAGTACCAAAGGATAAATGATAATAACATTTCAAAAATCTAGCTTATATTGCCTCAAGTCTAGAAGCTGAGTCTAACTTAACTCTGATTGCACTGAGGTGCACATCCAGAACAAAGAATACAAACTTAAAACCAGAGCTAATGACACTCATAAGTGAAACCAGGAAATAGATTTCCCATCTCCATAGAGGACAGTACAGAATTCTAGGACTTTTGGCCCTGAGTCAGAAGTCACACGACACCAGGTTATAGTCCAATAGGTTTATTTGAAATCACAAGCTTTTGGCACACTGCTCCTTTGTCAGGTGTGACTTTTAGGACAGGACAGTGAACAGATAGAAATTGATACACAAGATCAATGATATTTTCGGCAAGGGAAATGATGGATTAAGATAAGTATCAGTCATTATCTAATTGACTGGATGAACAGGCTTGAGGAAACAAAGGGCCTACTCCTGTTCTGAGTATGGTGTTTTGAACCAGAGTTGATTTTCAACTCCTGCATATATATGTGGTGACATCTGTCTTAGTTTAAAATATGACCTTGCAGCCCATTGTGTCCACACTAGTCATGCAATACCTATCGACTCTAGTCCCACTTTCCAGCACTTGGTCTGTAGTGTTGAATACTGTGGCATTTCAAATGTTCATCTAAATACTTAAAACATTGTAATGATTCCTGCCTCTACCACACTTCTGTGCATGCAAAAGTTACCTGATACTTTTTAGTCTAAGCTTGGATATTGTTACATTTGAACATGGACTGCTTCAGAATATGAGGAATTGGGAGAAGTACTGAACATAAGTACAATTATCAGCAAACATCCCCACTTCTGATCTTATGATGGAGAGAAAATCATTGAAGCAGCTGAAGATTGTTGGACCTAGGAGACTTTCCTGAGGAACTCCAGGAGATACCCTGGAGCTGAGATGACTGGCCTCCAACAACCATAGCCATCTTCCTTTGTGCAGATTTGATTTCTACCAGCAGAGAAATCCCCCCAAACTCCTATTGACTTGTTTTACTAGGGCTCCTTGATGCCCCACTCAAGTTAAATGCAGAATTGATGTCAAGGGCAGTAACTCACCTAAAAAAGATTCTACACTCTATGCTGATCAAAGATCCTTACTAACATACTGATCCAGTCTCCTATTGCAAGAGCATCTCCACCCCCTTTTCTGCCTGTCCTAAACATTGAACATCTTTGAATATTCTGTTTCCAGTGCTGGTCAACACATAACCATGTTTCTTGAATGGCTGGAATCACTACTATACGCTTTGCGCCTGTGTGTCATCAATCCTAATGAATGCATTCAGGTAAAACGTCATTAACTTTTTTTGACATTATGTTGCATTCAAAATGTTAGAGTTTGTTTCTCTTCCATTCGCCCTAGCAACTTTTCTACTTCCTTTTACACTTTACTTCTTTCCATTTGATGTTCAAGCTGAATTAAATCAATTTCAACATCAAATCTCCCTTAAAGGATCAGTCCCAGTCCTGTTTTGACTTTCTCATCCAGCTTGTACAGGTCCTACCTGCCCCAGAACTGGTCCCAATGACTCAGAATTCTGATGCTGTCCCTCCTATTCTCTAGCAAATATATTAACTTGATCAGTCCTCCTGCGCAGAAGACACTAAAAAGTCTGTAGAGGGATATAGATAGTCTAAGTGAGTGGGCAAAGGTCTGGCAGATGGAGTACAATGTTGATAAGTGTGAGTTCATCCATTTTGGTAGGAATAACAGCAAAATGGACTATGTTTTAAATGGTAAAAAATTGCAGCACGCTGCTGTACAGAGACTTAGGCGTCCTTGTGCATGAATCGCTAAAAGTAGGATTACAGGGGCAGCAGGTAATTAAAAAGGCAAATGGAATTTTGTCTGCCATTGCTAGAGGGATGGAGTTTAAAAACAGGGAGGCTATGCTGCAGCTGTATAGGGTCCTGGTGAGGCCACACCTGGAGTACTGTGTGCAGTTTTGGTCAAGAGAAGAGATATACTAGCACTGGAGGGGGTGCAGAGGAGATTCACTCGGTTGATTCCAGATTATGAGGAGACTGAGTAGACTTGAATTACACTCATTGGAATTCAGAAGAATGAGGGGAGATCTTATAGAAACATATAAGATTGTGAAGGGAATAGATAAGGTGGAGGTAGGGAGGTTGTTTCCACTAGCAGGTGAAACTATGACTAGAGGGCATCACCTCAAAATAAAGGGAAGCAGATGTAGGACTGAGGTCAGGAGGAACTTCTTCACCCAAAGGGTTGTGAATCTATGGAATTCCCTGCCCAGCGAAGCGGTTGAAGCTACCTCGTTGAATGTTTCTAAGGCAAGGCTAGATAAATTTTTGAACAGTAAAGGAATTAAGGGTTATGGTGAATGGGTGGGTAAGTGGAGCTGAGTCTCAAAAAGATCAACCATGATCTTAAAAGGCAGGGCAGGCTCGACCGGCCAGATGGCCTACTCCTGCTCCTAGTTCTTATGTTCTCACACCCCTTAGAACGTGACACTGGGAATAATCCTGAGGTCCTACATTTTGAATTTCCTTCCAAAGTCCCTTAAATCTCCTTCCAGGCTATTCATCCCTCATGCTACTGGGCTGGTACCACAGCTTCTGGCTGATACCCTTTTGCCAAGAAGGATGGCCTGTAGCTTTTCCATGAGACCTGTGACCTTCCACAGCTCTGCTCACAGGTGAAGGCTCCCTAGCCTCACTGTCCCTTTATCCAATCAAGCTTCGTTAGTGGTGTTAGAGCTCCAGGAAACAGAGATCATTTCATCATACTACTCACTTGTACTCTGTAACTACTGTATAATCACTGACAAGAATTCAGCATTCCTAGCCTCTGATTTGCTCTTGCAGTCACAAAATGTCAATGGCTCATACAGGTTACCTTTTGATCCAAGGTAACTGTTGCTGGTGCATGATTCAGTGATAGTAATGTCACTGGATGTCAAGAGGGACTTATTGGATTCTCACAAAAATAATCATGGCCTGGCACATTATGAATGTTACTTGTTACCCATCTGTCATCCATTCCCAATTATCCTCAAACTGAATGGTTTGGTAGAGTCATTTCAAAGGCAGCGATTACAGCTAACTGTAGGATCATCAATCTGGATCCACACACAGACCCTACCAATTAAGGACAAAATTTCAAACATTAATGGTAGCTATGAACATATTGTTTTTGATGCTATCCTTCAATTCCAGATTTTATGAAATTCAAACTTCACCAGCTACTTTGGTTGGATTTGAACCTCTGTTCACTGACTGTTATCGTGGTCTGCTTCAGAAGCTGAGCAGTTGCAATGTACAGTGCTGTTTGTAATCTGCAAAAATCCCCACTTCTGACCATGAGATAGAGGAAAGGCAGTTGATAAACCAGCTGAAAAGGACTAGGACTAGCACACCATCCTAAGCAAATGCACGATTCAGATGATTAGCTTTGAACAACCATAACAGTATGTTTGTAAGCAGTATTTTTGCCAGGATTCCTTCATAACAAAAGTGGTAGCTGCCAGTGTGGCAAGGGCAATTGCTCTTAGCTTAAGGACAGCTTTTTTGTCTGTGTTTGGATCAAGGCTGTAATGAATACAGAAAAGGTAAAAAGTCACCAGAAATCTTGACAATATAAGCCTGGCAGAGTAATCAGTGTGCATCACAAGAAACCAATGCAACTTTCCCTTGTTGTTTTCAACACATACCCATATACCACAATTTACAGATTTGATGAAGTGTAATAGCTAGTAAGACATCCCACTGTACTCCAAATCATGTACATTCCATGAGACTTCCCCGAATGGAAAAAAATCATGGAATGCATTTAACACCGCATTCTTGCCTTGAAATTACAGGGTCCTATCAACTGAGCCACCAGGACAAGTTGTGTAGTCATGATGCAATGTTTAATTTAAAATTTTAAACTTTATGGGACAAAGCACAGCTTTACTAGTTGCAGGTTGTTTGGGAACACAACTCTTTGCAATGAAAGAAACAGCAACCTTTTTTCTTTTGTTTTATTTGAACAAATACAGAAAATTAGGTACTGCTCTTCTAAGTTGGTATGCCTGTGGAGACAAAAAAACCCAAATTAGATGCAAAGCTAGCAAATTATATTCATAGGTGTCAATTAATTACCAACCTTCTCAGACAAATGCCTCAAAGTCATCAATAGAAGGGACAGCACTCAGGACTCCAAATTCAGAAGCACAGAACATGCTAACTGGATCAAGAACCCTGAGACAGGTCAAATCCCATCAGACTCGTCATCAAGCATCATCACTGAAGGATGAATTTCAAAAATCAGCAACGTGCCAAATGAGAAAAATTCACATGCCTCACATTAAGCTTAGGCTGTAGAGGCCAGGAAAACTCCATTAGCAATTCTTGCAAACATTTCTGAAATAAAACCCCAAGGTAACTCTCTTGCCTACTTCAAATAGTTAGAGGCTAATGAATCATACATTAATAAGCTAGTTGCATTAGGCAAAAGAGATCATCAGATTCAATGACCAAATTCTAAAATACCTAGCTTCTATTAACCAGTCAACTGTCAGATGTGAAAATCCAAGAATCTAAACTCTGGTTGCACAATGCCCAGAAACTGTTCTGGATGTTATGTTTTAATTTCATGTTTAAAAACAGCTCAAACACTGGTCAGTTGCATTTATTGCTCACCAGTTACCTGGAGAAAGTAGTGGTTAATTATTTTACATTGCAATGGCTTGATTACTCAGAGGGGATTACATTAATTACAGTAAGAGGCTGAAGCTATAACTAGACCACATCTAATTTAAAATCAAAGATTCCAGTGGCAATGCCAGTCAACATTCCATACATCAAAGATACAAGTGAGAAATTTCTGTTCAGACTTGACTTGCTAAGGATATTATGAGGCATTGTTAGAACAGAAGGAAAGATACCAATTATGCAGTCGGAACTGGTCCAGGCTGCTGGATCACAGGTTGCTCTGGTTTGCCTCCCTTCTGTTCTGAAATAGGTGTAGTTGGCAAGATCTCATCCTTGGGCTCAACGATGCTGACATGATCAGGCAGAGGTTTCTTGGGTCCAATTTTACCACTTGGGTCCCATGGCAGCATGATTTTAACTTTAATTCCCAATACACCTGTAAAAGAATATGTCAGCTTTAGAACAGAATAGATACAAAACCATCAGGTATATTATTAAAACACCAATTTAATTATGTTGTGTAATGCACTACTAAATGAATTAGTAGATGGGCTGACAGCTTACTCCGAACGACTTCAAATAGCTGAATGCGTTCTTGGAACACCAGAGAAGAAAACTACATTGTGTAGGAAACTGCAATGCTAAGTGGGTAGATTAGAGCTGGACTAATGGTCCAGTCACAAAGTCTAATCACAATTACTCAGCAGGTGCACATGAATGAAGTGCACATAAGCAAGGTATCAGACAAACTAACACCAATGAAACCCTATTCCAATGCACTCAAGAAAGGATAACTTTAATGCAAATCCCTCACTCACCTTGTCTTAGCAGTACATGGCGTACAGCTGTATCAACATAGTAGTTCACTGGGTCACCACTATGAATCATCAGACCATCAACAAATTTCATGGACTTGGCTCTCTGGCCTCGGAGTTTTCCGGAAACTACCACCTCGCAGCCCTTGGCCCCACTTTCCATAATGAAGCGAAGAACACCGTAACATGCTCTAGGGAAGAGGGGAAATGCATTTTTAATGCCTTCAGCTTAATAGCAACCTAAACGTTGACACCAAAAAGCCTCTGAACAACTAATAACAGTAAAAATAATCACCAAGTTGGTGGTACTAGGGATGGGTGTCCGAGAAGAAACCATAAGACACATCATTGACTGGCATATTTATTCTAATTAATAGTTTAAATTTTCCTTTCATACAAAATGCCTTTCTCTCCCCATTTATGGACTTGCAAACACTAAGCAGTAGTGCCAAACGATCAACTCATTTGCTGAGTTCAAGGTAATTATTTTGCCACTTAATTTGTAATGTGTAGCATATTTTGCATCTTTCCATAAGGGACTGAGTCCCCACAGTGGTAGTTAGCTGCTTACAGACCGTGGCCTGACAGGAACCTGTGAAGCAAAGACCTTGCCACAGTGGTTCAAAGCCTGTCACCCAGCAGGTGGGGTTTCTCACAAAAAACTTGCTAATGACTTCCTCTCCCATCCCTTGAATTAAAGGATGCTTGCAGATAGCACAGAAAGGTTGCTCCATATGGGGCACAGAGATTGGAGGCAGGCAATGTACTGAACAGGTCAGAGAAGTGAGAGTCAGGTCTGCATAGATGATTTCAACAGTTATGAGACAGGGCTTGCCCTCCCAATAGCAATTCATAAATTTGTTCCCAGTGCAAGAACGCTCAGTTGCGCTGTCAAAAATGTCCACTCTTGCTAGTGAATGCAGATAAATTTAGCTTGGAGGACATTATAGCCAAATTCAACATTGTTCAAATTTGTGTTGCATCTTGTCACACTTTAGTACAGCTCACTGGTCAGGAGTTAGGAAAAGCAATTTGATTGTTCACTGCTATTCCCTATCGCAAAGATACTGAAGTCAAACACAGTATCTCAAGTTACTACTTAATAGAAATAATTTGAATCTGATAGCTTGTAATCTGCATTGTCTGGTTTCACAAGCTGTAAATGGACTCAGGTATCACAAAGCCTACTCAATTAGTTTACTAAAATAAAGTAGCAACTCAAGAAGCCACAAATCTTTAATTTTTGGTTCAGCTAGGGACAAAGATTTACTAATGCACTGAAGCACTTAGAAGTTCAGTAACATGTCAAAATGGTCCATATAAGAATTGTAATGTGGACACAAACTGCTTCACTTAGTATTAGGCTGCGCTTACAGTATAAAGCAGTTCCATCAGTCAGTGAGACTGCAGTTTAAATTTAGAATCTTGGTCCGACTGGACATCAACACAAACATTCCAGGAGGAAAACACCTCCAACTTGGGATTCACTTAAGACTTGTGCTATACTTGTTTATCTTCAGTTTGAAAAGAAATGATTGTGTTTGATTTTAATGTGCACCAGATATGCTTATATTTACACCTTCAGATAAGGCCTTCAGCAAAATGCCACAGTGCTGCAAACACAGCATCTCAAAATTGGCTTACTTTGATTACACATAGATAGCCTCAAGTTCCCAATTCTCATTCCACTTGATTCTTATGTAAAGTCGTATTTACAATAACGTTTGAGTAATCAAACCCTTCAGCTTACCTACGCACTGCCAGGCCTCCTAACAACTTGTAACGCAGGGATTCTGCTTGAGCGATAGCACAAAGCCCTCTCGTGGCAACCTTTTCAGCATAAAGCTGTGAAAGAAAAAACCCAGACAAAATAAAAACATTAACATTGCAGCTACAGCTTCTAGCGCTATGAACAGTTGAATGCTACAGAGAGCTTAGTTGGAGCCCAGTCCTTCATATTTCACAGGGAGAATTTTGCTGCCACAAGCAACATTTCCTGAGCTGTGTGCAGCCATACCAAGACTCTGTGCCTATCAGCTTCAAGTTCTGGAACTTGCTGCCAAGCAGGAACCTCAGAGGCCCATGCAACCAGAAAAAAAAAAAATCAGAGGAAACACGGACTTCAGGGATGTTTGGTGTGCAGGGAACGTTGCACTTTGGAACCTGGTCAGTTTCTATCTCCAACTTAAACTACAGCATCTTAAAATATTTTGCATCCAAAGTCAGATTCAATAAAGGGAGAACAATCTCAGTTGGCAAAACCCCATTCAATTCAGGGAATTATTATTCAAAACTATGGCACTAAACGTTTAACAGAGTTATTGTACAAAGTACATATCGAGTTTCACAAAGCTCAAATGCATGATAAGTCAGAGTAAGATTTGAGTAGCCCCAATCAGTTTTTGCTTATCATGTTTATCAAGCCTTCTCAGACAAATGCCTCTAAGTCATCAAAAGAAGGGACAGACTGTTCTAGGCCCTGAAACTAGCAGCACAGAACGTGCCAACTGTACCAGGAGTCCTGACACAACCATATCCCATCAGACTCGTCATCAAGCATCATCACTGAAGGTGAAGGTGGTGAGGAACAGGACTGTTGCTCCTACGTAACCTCTGCATTGCTAAATAATAACACAGCCAATAAGTATCAACAGAACATCATCCTTCAATAAAGGTAACTTACCTCAACGCTTCCCTCTGGGAAACCAAATCGCTTCTGAACAACAGCAGTCAGTTCACGGATTCGGCGACCTTTCTCACCCAGAACATTCTGAGTCCTAATAAATAATTTCAGAAGAAGTTCTCATACTTCAGGCAAATTGTTTATGCAACACAACTAATATGGGTTTCTAAAATTTGATGTGTGGAGTAAATAATTTAACTAAGGACCCTTTGGATTGTTAAGTTGCTAACATCAGTAATTCTACCATTTACTTTTTAAATAAAATGTAATTACAAAAGTTGATGAATTATAATCTAATAATTTTAGGTTTATAAAGCAACTTACAAATCACTACACATTAGAGTTTCACTTGCTATTATCAAAATGTGTTCACTGTGATCCAATTAAATTTGCAAGATCACGGAGTACAGGAGAATGAACTTCAGACAACCACCATGTTTCAACATCTGACGTGCAGGCTTCTTTACAGGCTAGGGTGGCGTGTGCTGCAGAAGCATGTATTATACAATATCGAGCTACACAATGGTGAAGTAGCAACATAACCAAATGCACTAGAACCTGAGACACTGATCTCAAAATGCACAGTACAAGATGAACCTTAAAGTCTTCAAATGAGTGTGTAGCAATTTTACCTATACAAAAACAAATTAAATGTCAATTGGGAATGCACATGGCATGCAAAATGGTTCTGCCAAGTCACATGAAGGACAAAGAAAAGGCAACTAGTTTAATTCATGAAGTAATTACCTGTCAAACACATGGAACAAAAATCAATTTAACTGTGTTCGGATCGGGGGGTATTGCTATTCCTGTCAATTTCACCTACACCCGTTTCTGTTTACACACCGATTTGTTTTTTGCAAGCCTATACTGAACGTATGAGCTTAACTTCAAAGCCAAAGGTCAATAAGTCCCCTAGACCTGATGAGTTTCATCCTATGATTTTAAAAGACTAGCTAGTGATACCAGTTGCATTTGTCGTAACTTGCCAAGAATCCTCAGATTCAGGAAAAGACCCAGAGGACTAGAAAATGCTAGTGTAACACACTTATTGGAAAAAAAAGGAAAGTGACAAAACAGGTAATTATAGGCCAGTTAGCTTAACATGCCATTGGGTAAGTGTTCAAAGATATTAAATAAAGCATCTAATATCAGAGCATTTAAAAGCATAAAACAAAACAAGTGGAAATTATGCTTAACAAATTTTCTGCAGTTTTTTGGCAACTTAACAATAGGTCGTTAAAGGGGAATCAGAGGATGTAATATATTTGGATTGCCAAAAGGCATTCAATAAAGACACTGCACATAAGGTCACTTATTAGCCCATGGTATTGGGGCTAGTACATTAGCACGGATAAAGGATTGGCTATCTAATACAGGACACAGATCAGAGATACAAGAATACATTGTGGGAAAGAGAGGTTATGCACTTTGGCAGGAAGACTAGAAGAGCTGAATATTATTTGAATGGGGAAAAGACTGAGAAATTTGAAAGACAGAGGGATTTTGAGGTCCGAGTGTGAAAGCCACGAAAAGCTAGCCAAGCCCCAAGTGACAACAGGGACAGCAAAAGGACCAGAGTACAAAAAGGACTTGCTAAAACTATACAAGGCACTAGACAGGCCACAGCTAGAATACTATGAACAGTTTTAATAACCCTTATTTAAGGGAAGATGTACCAGCATAGGAGCCACTCTGTTGATCTTATAAATTTTCTTATAAAAGAGATTTGAGCTTATACTCAGTTTAGGAGAATGAGGCACAATATCATAGAAACAGATTTCTTAGAGGCTTGACAGGGTGAATGCTGATAGGTTACAGAATCTAGGACCAGAGAACACAATCTCACAGTAAGGACTTGCATATGTAAGACAGACAAGGAGAACGGTTTTTCTTTCAGGAATTCCTTACAGCAAAGGCCTGTCAAGGTTGGGTCATTAAGTATTTTGAGATAGACAAGTTTCTAATAAAAGGGAATTAAAGGTTATGGACAAAAAGGCAACATGGTAGTAAGTGGAGTTGAGAATTATCAATTTAGCCACGACATTAATGAATGGCAGAGTGGGCTCAGAGACAAATGGGCTACTTCTGTTGCTATCTTGTGGTTTAACAGTTGAAGATGAACTTTGGAAATTCAGTCACAAGTGAAATGCATGGACACAAAGCAACCAGTCTGTACACAGTAAGCTCCCACAAAATGCAAAGAGAGAATGACTAGATAAACCATTTTATTAGCTTGGCTAAGGCAGAGTTCACATGCCATTGTGACAGTTTAGTCAACCATCTGGGCAGAAAGGCTGAACACCTGATAGATGGCAGATTGCTGTGCTGCACTGGCATCTCAGTGTAATGCAACGTGCTCAAGTCACCCACAACCTGCCTTCTCAGGGGCAACAGTACCAATGCCGTGAACTACTACCTTCACCCTTCGGTCAGAGAGGCTGACAAGGTGTACACAATGTGTCAGTCAGGGGCAGGGCCCAGCCAGGACCAACCCTCTCTGGGAGTGGGAGGGCTACAAGGAACGCTCTGTTTTCTTTTACCTGGTGGCCAAGATGATGATCTCGGTCCTAGTCGGTGTGACGCGGACCTCCACACCACTGTAGCCATCCTCCGCCAACTCGCGGGTCAGGAACTCGTTGAGCTCGGCCTTGAAGATGCCGTCCGCCACGAACTGAAAAGAGACGGCGCCATATTAGGAGTTAGGGGACACCATCCAGATGCATCCTCCTCCATCCGCCGCCGCCAGCATTCGGCCCGGCCTCCCTCACCCTCGACGTCCTCTCCCGCACTCATCCCCGTCCTTATTTCCTCGATCGGCGTTCCCACCCTCCCCCTCCGCTCACCTTTCGCTTCTTGGAGATCTGCGCCGCCATTTTCCTCGACGGGGCCGCGACTAAAAAGGAAGTCGACCCCGGGCTAATGTTATTTAAACAAGCAACCGCTTCCGGTTCGTGTCCTTCCGCCAATGGGAATGAAGAACAGCAAGGCACGTGGTTCCAAGCGGACGCTGTGGCTTCTGGGTTATGTAGTTCATTTCAATTAAAAGCGTACACGTGTAATTAAGTGGGAAATAAACAGTCAAAAACCCATCCTACGAACCATTTCAACTCCCCCTCCCACTCCTTGGACGACATGTCCATCCTGGGCCTCCTGCATTGCCACAATGGCGCCACCCGAAAGCTGCAGGAACAGCATCTCATATTCCACTTGGGAACCCTGCAGCCCAATGGTATCAATGTGGACTTCACAAGCTTCAAAATCTCCCCTCCCCCTACCGCATCCCAAAACCAGCCCAGCTAGTCCCCGCCTCCCTAATCATTCCTCCCACCTCAAGACCCACCCCCATCTCCTACCCACTAACCTCATCCCGCCTCTTTGACCTGTCCATCCTCCCTGGACCGACCTATCCCCTCCCTAACTCCCCACCTACATTCACCTTCACTGGCTCCACCCCCACCTCTTTGACCTGTCTGTCTCCTCTCCACCTATCTTTTCCTCTATCCATCTTCTATCTGCCTCCCCCTCTCTCCCTATTTATTTCAGAATCCCCTTCCCCTCCCCCATTTCTGAAGAAGGGTCTCGACCCGAAATGTCAGCTTTCCTGCTCCTCTGATGCTGCTTGGCCTGCTGTGTTCATCCAGCTCTACACTGTGTTATCTCAGATTCTCCAGCATCAGCAGTTCCTACTATCTTTGAAATTTAAAGAGTCTGGTAGTTAACAGTCAATCATCTTTAACTGCTGCATTTCCAAAAGAAATGTTTCTACCAATCAATCAACTTGCCAACCAACCAGAACTCTCCTCTCAAAGTACAAATATGGGGATCCCCCCCCCACCTCGAATTGGTATTCTTGTGAATTATCCTGATGAGTACAAGACAAACAGCTTTGATAAAATTTGACAGTTTTTTTATTGAGTCATACAGCATGGAAATAGACCCTTCACTCCACCTTGTCCATGCCGACCAAGTTTCCCAAACCAAATTAGTCCCATTTGCCTGTGTTTGGCCCATATCTCTCTAAACCTTCCCTATTCATATACTTATCCAAATATCTTTTAAATGTTGTAACTATACCTGCATCTACCAATTCCTCTAGCAGTTCATTCCACATATGAACCATCCTCTGTGTGAAAAGGTGTTCCTCAGGTCTCTCTAAAATCTTTCTCCTTTCACCTTAAAATTATGCCGTCCAGTTTTAAACTCTTCTAGGAAAAAATCTTTGCTATTTACCTTATCTATGCACCTCGTGATTTTATATACCTTTATAAAGTCCCCTCAACCTCCCATACACCAGTGAAAAAAAGTCCCAGCCTTCCTTATAACTCAAACCCTCCAGTCCCAGCAACATCCTTATAAATCTTTTCTGCACCCTCTCCAATTTAATAATATCCTTCTTATAGCAGGGCATCCTCCAACAGTAGTCCAAAAGTGGCCTCACCAACATCCTGTACAATCGCAACATAACGTCCAAATTTCCATACTCAATGATTGCAGCAATAAAGGTAAGCATGCCAAATGCCTCTTTTACCACCTTGTCTGCCTGCGATGCAACTTTCAAAGAAATATGTATCTGAACCCCTAGGTTTCTCTGTTCAACAACACTCCCCAGGTCCCTACCATTAACGGTGTATGTCCTGCCCTTGTTCCTCTTACCAAAATGCAATACCTTGCATTTATCCAAACATTTTCTGCCACTCCTCAGCCCATTGGCCCAATTGATCAAGATCCCTTTCTAATCTTAGATAACCTTCTACACTGTCAACTATACCAGCAATTTTGACATCATCCGCAAACTTATTAACCACACTTCCTAAAGTTTTTCAGCAAACACCAAACATCTATTTGAGTGTTCAAATTGTCCTTCTAACAAACTGGCATGTACAAATACACAGGTCTTCCTATCAAAACACCCAGTACAATTAAATTCCAAACATCTTTTCAGCATTTCATCTTCCCAGCTATCATAGAATCCCTACAGTGGGAAAACAGGCCCTTCGGCCCAACAAGTCCACACCGAACCTCAGTGCATCCCACCAAGACCCATCCCCCTATAACCCACCTAAGCTACACATCCCTGAACACTATGGGCAATTTAGCATGGCCAATCCACCTAACCTGCACATCTTTGGACTGTGGGAGGAAACCGGAGCACACGGAGGAAACCCACGTGGACACGGGGAGAATGTGCAAACTCCACACAGACAGACACCCAAGGCTAGAATCGAACCTGGGTCCCTGGAGCTGTGAGGCAGCAATGCTAACCACTGTGCCACTGTGCCACTGTGCCACCCCTTTTTTTTGTTTTTGCCGAGACCACACACGATCCCGAGTCCCCACTCAAATTTCCCCGTCGCCGAGGCAAAAAGCCCCAGCACGTGATCACAGCCAATCAGCCGAAAAGCGATTAAAAGCTATCTTTTCAAATAACATGAAATATCTTCCCAATACAGCCTGTGTAAATTTAGCAATTAAATGTGGCTTTCTAGTTAAATCAGAACTCTCATTGGAATCAGAATCACCCTCTGAGCTGTTACCTCTTCTTTCTTGCTTTATTCTAAGCATTTTTCCTCCAAGTCATGTTGTCAGAATTCGCTCTTTGAATATCAAAGTTTTAAAATTCTATTTCTCCTTCCATTGCGGCAGTTCTGAAAAAGTTTCCTTGCTTAATATTGGAATAAACAAGTTCATCGGGAAGATATATTGAAAAGGCTGGGCTTGGTTTCACTAGAATTCAGAAAAGTAAGAAGTGATTTGATTGAATTTAACAAGATCCAGAGTGGTCTTGACAAAGTAGATGTGGAAAGGATGTTTTGTCTTGTGGGTGAGTCCAGAACTAGGGGACACTGTTTACAAATTTGGGGCTTCCATTTTAGGACAGAGATGAGGGAATCTTTTTTCTCTCAGAGTTATTCAATTTTGGAACTCTGCTTCAGAAGGTGATAGAGGCACCTTCTTTAAATTCAATGAATTCCTTTCTTGCCAAGATACCCCATTTTGTTATGATCCCAGCAAATTCGATCACCTGGCTTGATTGGTCATAAATTTACTTTTTGCTTTGTTTGTCACGGTCGTTAATCACGGAATATATTCACACGTTACTGCCAATATCCTTTAACACAAGAACACAAGTTTATTACACAAAAGAAAATAAGAAACAAATCTATATATTTGTGGCAATTTAGGAAGAAACAGCAAAACCTAAACAGCAAAACAAAATTTCAACCTGTTCCCAGCAACATCCTTTTCAGATACTTAATTCCAGAGAAATATCATTCCTCAACTCTTTAATTTCTTTCTTAACTGACTCTTTCCCATTTTCTTTCTTGTACTGCTAACAGCTTCTGTGCTGTTCTTCTGGTCTAACTCTTTTTCCAGTTCTGATGCCACTAACAACTTCTCAGTTCTATAACATCATTAAACAAAGGAATAGAAGTAGGCCATTTTGCCCACTGAGCCTGCTCTGGCATTCAATGAGATCATAGCTGATCAGATAATCCTCAAATTCACTTTCCTGCCTTTTCACCATAACCCTTGATTCCCTTACTGATTAAAAATGTCTATCTCAGCCTTGAATATCCTTAATGACCCAGCCTTGACAGCCCTCTGCGATAAAGAACCACAGATTTTCATCCCTCAGAGTGATAAATCGAACATTTCTCTACTCAGCTTAGAGACTTAAGAAACTGAAACCCTTCCGCAATGTTGAAAACTTGATCTTTCTGCTAGGATAAAACTGTTCTCCTGAACTGAAATCAAAGCCAAATAACTGGTCCTAGGCTGTTTTCTCTAAATGTCATAAACTCAGCCATATGAACATTTGATCAATTAACACCACAGGTATTCTACATGGCACTTAACTGAATTACATAGTTTCTTGAAAATTATATATTTAGGTCATAGTTCCAAATACTTTCTGACCTCTTAAACAAAAAAAGTGACCTTCATAGAACTGAAAGATAGCAAGAACTGCAGATGCTGGAGTCAGAGACAACACAGTATGGAGCTGGAGGAACACAACAGGCCAGGCAGCATCAGAGGAGCAGGAGGAAGGGTCCCGACCTGAAACGTCAACTTTCCTGCTCCTCTGATGCTGCCTGCCCTGCTGCATTCCTCCAGCTCCATACCCTGTTCATAGAACAGAAACCTTTATTATATAAATTCAAATTTGTAAATTATAGTATATAGTTAATAGTTAAAACACTCGTACATTGTACGATTTCTTAAAAAAAACTGAGCGTCGGCTGTGGATTTTGTGGCAAATAAGCTGCTGATTTGTCCTGGATGGTGCCAAAGTTCCCAAGTGTTGTAGGAGCTGCGTTTATCCAGGTAAGTAGACAGTATTCCATCACACACACTGTGCCTGGTAGACTTTGTTGAGCCAGAAGGCAAGTTACTTGCAGGATTGCTAGCATCTGACTTACCAATGTAGCCTCATTATTTACGTGGCTAGTCCAGATCAGTTTTGGTTAATGGTAGCACTGAGAATATGGATAATGGTGGATTCAATGATGATTATTCCATTGACTGTCAAGGAGTGATATTTAGATTCTCTCTTGTTTGGTGATGATAATTGCCTGGCACGTGATGTGAATTTTACTTGCCACTTGTCAGCTGAAGCCTCGATATCATCCAGGTATTGTTGCATTTGGACAGTATCTGAGGAGTCGTGAGTGGTGCTAATCGTTGGCGAACATCCCTAACTCTGAACTGATGGAAGGTAGATCACTGATGAGGCAGCTAAAGATGGTTCAGCCGAAGACGTTAGCCTGTGGAATGAGGGGGCTCTTGTAATGCAGTGGTAGTATCCCTTCTTCTGAGCTAGAAGTCCTGTGTTCAAGTCCCTTGAGTCAGGTGTGACACCAACCAGTGGAGATTTTTACCCAATTCCCTGACTCCAGTTTTGTTAGGGCTCCCTTGATGCCACATTCAGTCAAGTGCTGCCTTTGTGCCAATGCGGTTACTCTTACCCGCCCTCTGGAACCAAGGCTGTAATGAGGTAAGGAGCTGAGTGACCGTGGCGGACCCCAAGTAGGCCATCACTAAGCAAGTTATTGCTGACCTGGTGCTGCTTGATAGCACTACTGATGACACCTTCCATCACTTTACTGATGATCAATAGTAGACTGATGGGGTGGTAATTGACTGGGTTGGATTTGTCTTTTTTTTTGTACAGACCATACCTGGAAAACCTTCCAAATTGTTCAGAGGATGTCAGTGTTGTAGCTGTACTGGAACATGGTGATTAAAAGTTTGTCAAGTTCCTAAACACAGGTCTTCAGTATTTTTGTCAGAATGTTGTCAGGGCCCATAGCTTTTGCAGTATCCAATGTGTTTAGATGTTTCATGATATCATGAGGAGTGAATCAAATTGGATGAAGCCTGGCAACTGTGATGTTGGGAATTTCCAGAGGAGGTTGAGATGAATCATCCAGACAGTACTTATGGCTGACGATGGTTAAAAATGCTTCAGTCTTATCTTTTGCACTGATGAACTGGGCTTCCACATCATTGAGGGTGTGCATAGTTGTGGAGCCTTCTCCTCCTTCAGTGAGTTGTTTAATTGTCCACTATCACTTACAAATAGATGTGGCAGGAGTGCAGAGCTTAGGGTTGACCTGCTGGTTGTGGAATCACTTAGCTCTGTCTATCACTTGCTGCTTATGCTGTTTGACATGCAAGCAGTCCTGTGGTATTGCTTCACCATTTTGACAACTCACTTTTAGGTATGTCTTATGATGCTCCTGGTATGCTTGACGGTAATGGTTGCGTGGGGATATGCCAAGCCATGAGGTTGAAGATTGTATTGGAATACAACTCTGCTGATGCTGATAATGCATAGCACCTCATTGATACCCATTTTTTTGAATTGCTAGGTCTATGTGAATTCTATTTAGCACAGTGGTAGTGCCACACAACATGATGTAACGTTTTCTTAATGTGAAGTACAACTTTGACTCTACAAAAACTGTTGGTGATGGACATTGAAGATACACAAAGTACATTCTGTGCTATGCCAACCTTGGTACTTCAATCTGCACTGACATGCACACTCCTCCTACCAATACTGGGTAAGATTATTTACATTGGTATAAATCACTGGGCTACTCTTGGACATCAAAGTTGTGCTTTGATCCCAAGTTACTTTTTAACTCCGTGCCTGCAATGTGCAATTTCAATCTATTAATAAAGTTTACCTACTGTATTGGTTCAGTTAACTTTACAACATCACAGTTAAAAATGCAAAACATTCTCATTTCATTGTTCTCACAGCAGAAACAATTATATATTCTGATTCAAGATTCAGGTATTCAGTTCAGTTGAAAAGTCACAGACATGAAACATTAATTTTGTACTCTCTCCACAAATACTGCCAAACTTGCAAAGTATCGCCAGTATTTTCTGTTTTCATATAGAAAATGATTACATGACGTCTTTTTCAGTTGTTTATGTAGCAGTAGGTAGCTGGAATTTCTTCTATATCCCAGAAGGCATTTAATAGGGATTATAAAGTGTGCTTATGCACATTAAGGAAGTCCATCTACATGCATTGTAGAGAAGAACAACAAAGATCTATTTTCGATGGTTTAGTGAGGGTTGCACCAATCATTCTTCATGCATTCTCTTTTTATAGAATATATTTAGCCTATCTAACTGAAACCCATTTCCAGTTTGTGCTCTCCAGAAAGAAACTGCATTATTGCAAATCTCACATTGCCCACCAACTGTAAAAACTTTGACAGAACTATTTTGCGCTATGTGTTCATATTCATTGATCATGTAGCTGTGTACCAGAATGAATAGCAAAGCCATTACAATGAACCTTCATTGAGGAAATCCACCCAAAAAGCATTGGGTATGTTTTTACAAGACCAGTTTTTCTTTTGGGAGGGGTGTTCAGTTTTGGCTACGTTGCTCAGTTGGCTTTTAATTTTGTTTTGGGCACCAGGGTTGTCAACAACTGCGTATATTCCTATAGTCCCATCTTCAAATCCTACAAAAATATTTAAATTGTATTCTGACACAGCAAGACATGAGGGGATTTTGGATAAATAACTGCATCCAATATTCTTCCCATCTGTTGTCCGAACAATATTAAGTTTTGCACTAGAATGATGGTCACAATGGCAAGGATGTCCATAACACACATAAACTATATATTTACCATCACATGTCAGTTGCTGACTAAAGATTGCACCCTCTGTACTAATGACACTCAGCTTCCCCTGGAGGATATCCAAAACACTGATATTCTCAGTGATCACGGAAATGATTGCAATCCTCCCATCATTGGAAACTTGAAAGACATCTAATTGACTAAGGAATCTCACAGGGAGCTGGATCTGTCGGTAGAGAGATTCTTCTGTTATATTCCAGGTATAAATGCTTCCAGAGGATGAGACAAGCATGACATAGTCTGGATAGTTGTTCAGTGTCTGAAAGGCAACAATGTCAGCTTTGTCAGTGCATTCAAATCTCTTGACTACAGCTCCTGACCACAAGCTGACAGCAAGGAGAAAATGCTGGTGAAGACCCAGAACAAAGGTACTTTCTGATGTTATCACTGCATTCTCTAAGTGTGTGTGAATGCTGCAGATGATATGCCCTTCGGACAGTTTCCAGACCTTTGACACATGATCTTCACATAGTGACACAACAAAGCGATCATTGGGTGTTATCAGTAATTGTGTCACATCACCATATCTGATGCGGTGCAGGTTTTGACCAGCTTCTGTGTCCCAAACATAAAGATCGCCACTAATATCTGCAGTTACCAAAGATGCTCCTGTTCTTGTAAGAGCACAATGTTTCACAAGGTCAGCATGTGTAAAGGCTGTCTCTATTTGAAAGAAAATCAGGCTCCATTTGTATACAATGCTGGTACCATCAGAGGAGTAGAAATGTTTTCCCTGGGAAGAAAGAATTTGTATGCTCCTTTCTGTTTGTGGTATAGCTGAGGCAGTGTCTATGCAGTCCAAGTCCCATGACTTCAAAAAACCCTTTGATGTAAATATTACCAAAGCCTTTTGCTTATAGCATTTAGCAAGTCTCAGTGGGGTTCCAAGACTGTTCTCAAGAATTAGGACACATTGTCCAGTCTCTTTCTTCCAGACAAATAAGGCTTGAGAACCACTAATAACAGCGATAATGGATTCACAATCTTGTGACAAGATTGCTTGGACAAAGGATCCATCTTTAGGAGGTTTGAACTTGTCTGACATGCTCCAAACCAATGTGTTCCACAGTTCAATGCAAGATGCCCTGCACAATAACAATGAGCAAGAAGAAAGTTCAACACTCAGAACTTCATTTTCATCCTCTGTACAAACAATCTCTTCCAAGAGGTGTAGTTCAGTCATATCTTCAATGTTCCAAACACACATGTTCCCAACCTTGTCAACAACACAGATTTCCTCATTGGATTCAGGCAGGAAAATCGAATAGACAGATGCTTCAGTAAATTCAAAAAAGACCTCACTTATCTGGAGACCAGTATGAATATTAAATATTGTGACTGTACTCTTCAACTGCCCGCACAATGCATATCTTCTATCAGTAGTAAACGATACGCATTGAACCTCATGTGGGCAGTTTAATTGCTTGATTGTTTGGCAAGACTTAATATCAAAGACACTCACCTCTGTGCTGTTCTCGAACCATACTATTGCATTTGTGCTACATAGAACAAAACCACGGATAGGCCAAAAAATTTCTGCTGTGTTACCAGCAAGGCTTTTTCTCATGTCAACTTCATAAAGCAGAGATAACTGGGCAAAGTCATACACTAATATTGTGCTGTGTACAGTTGCAAGTACAACGTATTGGTCACCATCTGATATTTGGGCTCCTGAAACTTTAACCCCTTTTGTGTTGATTTGTTCCCAAGGTGCTTGAACCTCGAGGTTCCAAGCATGTATAGAACCACTTTCCAGAGTCACAAGAACAAGAGATTGTGACTGAATTTCTATGATGTCAGTTGCTACAGCAAGGTCAGAAGTGCACAAAGCAGCAGATATTCTGGGTACAGTAATTACTGGACTATGCAGCACAGCCAGAACGTTATTCCTCAGGCCTTCTTGATAAGACTGCTTCAAATAATTGAACAGTTGAGGGAAGCAGTCTACAAATGGTAGAAGGTTCATCTGAATAACCATCGATAGCTGATCAGGGGAATCTCGCAGTAAGCAATGTGCACTTTTCATAACTGCTGCCAAAAACCTGATCTCCCTTCGATTTATTGTCCCAGTATTTTCCTCCAGTTCAGCTATTAGCTGAACCAAGTGACCAGTTTCAATCATTGCTTGATGAGATGCAAAGGAAGACATAACATCAACATCTAGTTCTCTGAGTCTCCCAGATCTCTTCAAATGATAAGCTAATTCTTCAACTTTTCTGTGATTTGGAAAGACTGGGTTTGGGTTAGAAGATTGGCAAAGAAAAAACCATGGTTGTGAAGGCTGCTGTCTATCAACATATATCTTCATCAAAGGATGATTTTCTAATATCTGCCACTGCACTGGTTGTTCTTCTTTTGGTTTCTGAGGCAACAGAGTAACGAGAAGTGGTTTCCCTCTTCCACTGGACCATCGGCCACTAAAGTATTCCGCTATAAGGTTGTGCATTTGTTGCACAGTTTCCATGTTCCTGAGGTAACGCTTGTTGACCACCAGTGGAAAATGTCGGTTTGTCCAGAAGAGCAACTTTATGCCATTATGTAGCCTTCCTACTAAAAACCCACTCAGATCCTGCTCCAGTTTTGCTAATGAATAATATGGCACTTTCATGGAGTCTGGTAAGCCATTTTGCCACCAATAATGTTCAATAACATAGTCATCAAGTGACAAAATGTCCAGCAGTTCAACCTCACCAAGTCCTGAAGCTGCAAGCGTTATGTAGCCTAAGGCTCTGGAAACAAGACTTTCCCCATGTCTCCTTTCAAGTCTTTTGAGTAGTCGATTGATACTATCATGAACACCTATTCCTAAAGTCTGCTCATCTATATCCTCATGAGATCTCCAAAAAAGCATCTCGTTATAAAGCAAGTTAACAAAAAGTGGGAGAGTACACTGCTGCAGAGCTGCATTGATATACATCTGCTGCCCAGAGGTAATCTTTCTGTTGGAACTTAGAAGGCGTTGCGTAAGAATTTTGTTGCATTCCTTTCTCTCTCTTGGCTTTACCTCAAGAAGGTCTGCTGCATCAGGGTTCAACTGCATGGATTTTTGTGCAATTTCATAATTCTTCAGAGTAGTAGAAATAACTAACTTGGTAAATGGTGGCAGAGACTTTGGAAGCCACCAGAAGGCTCTGGTACGGTGAGTCTCTGAGATCTGGTCAACAGCATCTATCATTATGATCAAGGGGTGCTGTTCAGATGATTCCTCTAAAAGTCTCGTAAAACAGTTAAGTAATTTGTCAATGTTGTCATTATATATTTGCGTGGATTTGTGGTAGCCTATTGCTATTTGCTGACAGATTCCAGCCAGGATATTTCTAAAGGAACTATTGTTTGTGGAAGAGAGGAAGCGGCTAACCGTCACAGGAGTACAGTTCTTCAGCCATGAACGTACCTGAAATGTAACATACAGAAAATAAATAAGATATTTACTTTAATACACTGTTCTGCAAGCAAATATTAGTGGGCCGACTGGCAATTCTGACGAAGGGTCACTCGACCTGAAACACTAACTCTGCTTTCTCTGCACAGATGCTGCCAGACCTGCTAAGTTTTTCCAGCAAATTCTGTTTGTGTTTCAATCATCCCATGTCCCCTTTAATGCCTCATTGATGGCTATAACAATTAAAGATATCACAGAAATGAAATACATCAACTAACTAACCGGGAGCGAACACACTCTCTACAGAAACTTGAATAACATCAGGGAATTTTGGAAAGGTGAAGAGCAAGGAGAAATTGTCACACGGGATTGTAAAGCAACATAAACAACAGATCCTAGATATAAGATGAAATGGAAGCTTCTTAAAACAGGAGGCGGGGAAATATCTTTCAAGTTGTGAGGCTGTGGAATTCACTTCAAAGACTAATAGTTAAGGCAGGAACTAAATCAACATTAAAGAATAGATGAGATGGGTAAATGAGGAAGAAGGGAGTTGAAGGTTCTTGAAAGACAAATGGGCAAAGGTGGTTAAAACTATTTGCTGACATGAACACAGAGTGGTTGAAGTGGAATTTTTTAATTCATTCATGGGATGTGGGCTTCGCTGGGAGTAAGCAGGGTTAACATTTTGGGTCCTGTTCTGAAGAAGGTTCACTGGGCCTAAAACATTAACTCTGTTTTTTCTCCACGGATGGTGCCAGACCTGCTGAGATTCTCCAGCAGTTTCTGTTTTTCTTCCAGGGATTTCTTGGAATCCTTCTAAAGGATGATTAGTACAACATCTATAAATAAAAATCATAATAATCATTTCAAAAGGAAAAATCCTATTTCATCAATTAAATATTTAATTTTGTGAGGAGCTGACAGACACCATGGTACTGTAGTAGATGCAATGTATCTGGATTTTTAAAAGATCTTTGGTAAGGCCTCCATAAAAGATGAATGAATAAGGTCAGAGAATGTGGAGTCAGAGAATAAGTCGCAGAATGGATTGCAACTTGGCCTCACAGTAGAAAGCAGACAGTGAGTGCAAAGGGTGATTTCTTGCAATGGCAGAAAGTAGCAATTGGTGTTCCATCAGTGCAGGGACTATTGCTGTTCCCATTATACACTAACAACTTGGATATTAGGATCAAAAACAAAACCTCTAAATTTGAGGATGACGGCAAATGTGGAGAAGGGGGATGTGGTGGAGCTCATACTGTAATACAGAAGAGGTCAGAAACATATTACACAAAGACATTAATTAACTTCAGAATGGGAAAATAATTAGCAGTAGAAGATTAGAACAGATAAATGTAAAGAAGTGCATTCTGAGAGGAAGATTAGGGAGATCACTTATTTCTTGGAAGGTGCAAGTCTAAATCAAGTTGAGGAAGAAAGATCACAGGATACATTTACTTCTATTATTAATCATTGCACCGCAGGTTACCAAAGTAATAAAAACAAATGGTTAGGCTTTATTTCCAGAGGGATAGAACTGAAAAGTAGGCAAGTTCTACTAAACTGGTATTGTTACTTATGAGGTAGTGTAAGCAGTTCTGGTCACCTTATTATAAATAAAAAGGCACTACAGAAGGTGGGAGAATATTACAAGGATGATGCCAGCAATACATGTGTATGCTTATCAAGATAAGATCTCTCATAACAGATTGGATCTCTTTTGAAAAGATAGAGGTGAGGGACTGACTTAATGGCGGCCTTTAAAATTATGTTATGTTTTGATTATGTGTTTACAATATTTCCTCTTAACTGGACAACTGGACACCATCAATAAAAGATGGCTGCCAAGAAATCCAACTAGGGCTTTATCCAATACCTATACACAATAGAGAGGTGAGAATGTGGAACTCTACTACAGGGAGTGATTGAAGTGAATAGTATAGCTTCTTTTAAAGGAAAGCTAGGTAAGCATTTGGAGGAGAGGGGGAAAAGATGGTTTTGACAATAGACTTTTGTTGGGAAAAGAATTTTTTTATTGATTTGATGTTGGCCTTGCTGGCTAGGCTTGGCCAGCATTTATTACCCATCCCTAATTAACCACATTGCTCTGGGTCTGGAGTCACACATAGGCCAGACCAGGGAAAGACAGCAGTTTCCTTCCCTAAAGGGAGGCACTGCAGAGGCTGAGATATTAGTCAGATGTTCTTTTCCTGACAATTTTCATAATTAGACTCTTAAATCCAGATTTTTTAAAATTGGATTTTATTTTCCAGTGCAGAACTTGAACCTGTGACCATTAGCAGGGTCTCTGGATTAATAATTTAGCGATAACACCAATAGGCCATCACCTCCCCTATGATAACAATAGACTTGAATGGAGAACCAGCACCAGCACGGATTGGTTGGGCTGAATGGTCTATTTCAGTGTCATATGTCCCATGTCATCCTACATAACATGGTAAGAAAGATTGGATTGAGAGAGGGGGCAATTAATGTGCGGAGCCAGTTAATTTTTAAAAATGACAAAACGGCTAACAATGAAGTTTTGTTTGTGGGAACCAATAGCAGAATGATATAAATCAACCAGTGAAGTTCACTGATTTGCAACTTACTACAGGCCAACTGCATGTTAATAAAGGCATGTTAATAATTAGCACAGTTACTTTTACTGTATTATATAAATTTATCTCAGCATATCAAGGCCAGTAGCACTCAGGAGTCACCTCTGAGTGTCAGTTGTGGTTCTGTTCTGAATCAAAAGGTCACCTCCCATTCCAGAGACTGAACAGAAAAATCAAGAAGTTGATATTTTGATCAGAATCCTGAGGGAGTGCTGCACTCTAAGAAATGCTGTCTTTTGCTTAAGCTGAGACCCTGTCTGTCCTCTTAGGTGTATTAAAAAAATCCCACGCCACTATTTTGTCGGTAATCCCCATTGTCTTGGTTAATAATTATCCCCCGCTCTTCATCCCAAAAAAATAGATTATCTGGTTGTTGATCATATTATTTTTTGTGCGAGTTTGCTGGAGGTAAATACCTCATTTCCTACATGACAACGGTACGCAAGGGTAAAAACATTTCATTGGCTGAAAGGAACATTGAGCTATCCTGAGGTTAAGAAAGGCATTACAGAAATGCAAGTCTCTTTTTTTTGCTGTTTCCTTACTTGTAAAATGGTCAAATCACTAGATGCAGAGAGAGGGAACAATATAACAAGACAAAGTCAGAGCTAAAGTTCTGTACCTGTTTGGCACACGTTGCCATGAGAAGCGTTTTTCCACTGCACGGTCCTCCCACAATAACGAAGGGTGAGCTTGATTGCTTCCTGAGGATATATTCTTTAATCTGGTCCATTTCTTTCCACTCAAACTCAGAGAGGGTCACATATAAGTGACACATGGAAGAATGCCTCATAATCTCTTCTATCCCACTGTCAAACCGATCTGTCAGCCTTTGAACATTGCTGCTGTCAATCAATTTAACCACATCAGTGTAAAACTGCTGGCAAAGGCCATCAATGTACTCCTGCTTCATTTGCTCCATGGAGTTCACATTGTGGTTGTCTAATAGCGTTGAAGTGTAGACGTGTAAGTTGGAGGAGTTGACCAACGCTGGGAGAATCTCATCCCGCAGCCTCAGAAGCTTAGCATATGCCGGGGCATCATGGGGCAACTTGCTATCAGAGTCTGTTTGTCTTTTCTGATCTTTGAGCATCTTCTTCAGGTGGCGAGTGAGGTGTGGGACTTTGCAAATGTAGCAAATGCACATCGGGAGAACACTTGGTGATTGGTTTTCCAGAGCATGGAGCAACTCTTCTTCAAGAGCTGGACAATGAAAGAAAGGTGAAAAGTCATTCATATTTTTAAATTCATTTGTTTCTGCTAGGATGCTATTTTTAGTGGTGTGTTTTTCATTTTATTTCCATTGCAGGTTTGCAATATTTATGTTGACTGGTTTCTATAGTTATACCATGGCTTCAAATTTAGCCTATTTCTCCATGAAGACAGGTGGAGAGGCTTGTGTGCTAGTGGGAAGAGGTTATAGTTTTGGAAATGAGCAAATTAACCCCATCGCCATTCAACCATTGTAAATCAAGACATTGATGACGCCCCTACAAAAAGCAGGCAGGGAGTTGATCAACATTTCAATTGCATGTCTCAACGACAATATCGACAATGAGACCCAAGTGCCTGAGGGAGGTACTAAATGGGCAAGGAAAGTGCGTTCTTAGGATCAGAGCCTTGTAGAATTATTTGCAGGCCAGGCCCTCTTCATTCCCAACGCCCAGCCTGGATTTTAGCTCAATGTTCACTCTCCATTGGCCTTCCTGTCAGTATCCCTCCTGTTTGGTCCCCTATTGCTTGTTCATGTCTGCCCAACAGCCGCAGTACCAATTTGATTGGATGTGGGCACGGTTTCCCTGTGCATTATTTAAATGAGGAACTGCCTTTCATATCGGCAAGACCTCCATATCCCTAGTCTTCTCGTTTCTCCTGCTCTCCATCACCATTTCCTCACCTCTCTGCTAATATCATGTTTCATACTAGAATGTTCTCCAATGAGCAAAAGTCTTAGAAAAATGAGTGATGACCTTATTGAAACATAAAAGATTCTTAGGGAATAGATAGGGTAGATACTGAAAGGTTATTTTCACTTGTGGGAGAGTTCAGCACCAGAGGACGTAATCGCAGAGTAAGTGGTCACTCAGAGGGTAGCAAATCTGTGGAATTCTTTACCACAGAGGGCCCCAGAGGCTGAGTCATTAAGCAAATTCAAGGCTGACATGGACTGATTTTCAATCAGTAAGGGAATCCAGCGTTAAAGAGAAAAGACAGTAGAGTAGAATTGAGGTTTATCAAGTCAACCATGATCTCATTGAGTCTGTTCCACCATTCAATCAGCTGAATGGCTTACTTTTGCTGCTAAGTCCTGTGGTATTGGTCTCCTCCTGTAGTCCTTAGCATCCCAATCCCCAGGAATTTATATTTTGCGATATTATCATTTGAATGATTAATGCATTAGAATCGATGTTGGCTTAAGTTTTTTTCTCATTGGCTGCAGTCTAGTTATTTATTTGTAGGACCTTTACTATGTTTTGCAAGGGTACACACTTTCATTAACTTAAAGGGCCCAATTTGTGCTTGGCTGGGGCAGGAACCATTGGATCATTGCATGGCCAAGCAATTTAGGGAGATCATAGATTGGAATGAAGTTCCTTTTCCATTATTTTAACAAAGGAGGAATCCATTAGCTCAAGATTATCACGCAACTATGTTTAAGATTTGAATGATAATATTGTACAGTGTCATTCCAGATTTAATAATTTCACTCAATGTCAGTTACTCAGACTGGACAAGTACATCTTTGACTTGTCAGCTGTTTTCCAGCAATGGTTTCTGAGTAACAGTTAGGAGACGGAACCAGAGTTCAGTTCTGCATCTGTAGCTCTGTAATACTGAGGCCCATTGCAGTTATCCTCATTGAAATCAGCTAGCGTATGTAGCTAATAAACTTTCTTCTCCTCAGCCACCATTTGTCTCTCTACCCCAATGAAATCTGCTGTCTTCACTCCCTCATGAGGGAAACCACCTTGATCTTGTAAATGACCAGCTTATCTACAAGCTTCCTCTCCTCTCCAACATCTTTGAAAATGTGATAATCACCTAAATTCACATGCCTTATTCCTGCAACTCCAAGTTTGAATCATTCCAATCACATCTTTCCTATGGCCACAGCTCTGAAATGGCCATAATTAAAGTCATAAGTTATATCCAGCATGTTCCTGTTAGGTGAAGGGCAAGGCCGGTAGGTGTAGCGAATACAGGATGACTAAAGAAATTCGGGTTTTGGTTAATAATAAGAAGGAAGCTTATGTCAGGTATAGACAGCAGAGATCAAGTGAATCCCTAGAAGAGTATAAAGGCCAGAGTGTACTTAAGAGGAAAATCAGGAGGGCAAAAAGGAACATGAGATAGCTTTGGTAAATAAGGTTAAACAGAATTCAAAGGGATTCTACAAATACATTGAGGACAAAAGGGTAACTAGGGAGAGAATAGAACCCATTAAAGATTAGCAAGGCCACCTATGTGTGTGGAACTGCAGGAGGTGGGGGAGATACTAAGCCAGTATTTTGCGTCAGTGTTTACTGTGGAGAAAGATATGGAAGATAGGGAACGTGGGTAAATAAATAGTGACGTCTTGAAAAATGTCCATATTACAGAGGTGGTGGTGCTGGACATCTTAAAACACAAAGTTGGATAAATCCCCACACCCTGATCAGGTGTACCCTAGAACTCCTGTGGGAAACTAGGCAAGTGATTGCTGGTCCCCTTGCTGAGATATTTGTATCATCGATAGTCACAGATGAGGTGCTGGAAGACTGGAGGTTTACTATTGTGGTGCCATTATTTAAGAAAGGTGGTAAGGAAAAGCCAGGGAACAATAGACCTGTGAGCCAAGTCGGTGGTGGGCAAGTTGTTGGAGGGAAACCTGAGGGACAGGATTTACATGTATTTGGAAAGGCATGGATTGATTAGAGATAATCAACATGGCTTTGTGAGTGGGAAATCATGAATCACTTTCTTGATTGAGTTTTTTGAAGAAGTGACGAGGCGGATTGATGATGGCAAAGCAGTGGACGTGATTTATGGGGACCTCAGTAAGGTGTTTGACAAGTTTCCTCATGGTAGACTGGTTGGCAAGGTTAGATCACATGGAATACAGGGAGAACTAGCTATTCAAAGGTAGAATACAGAGTGTGGTGGTGGAGGGTTGCTTTTTAGACTGGAGGCATGTGACCAGTGGTGGGCCATAGGGATCGGAGCTGGGTCCACTGCTTTTCGTCATTTATAGGAATGATTTGGATGTGACTGTAGGACGTATGGTTAGTAAGTTTGCAGATGACACCAAAACTGGAGGTGTAGTGGGCAGCGAAGGAGGTTACGTCAGAATGCAACAGGATCTGGATCAGATGGGCCAAGGAGTGGCAGATGGAGTTTAATTTAGATAAATGTGAGGTGCTGCATTTTGGAAAGGCAAATCAGGGCAGGACGTATGCACTTAATGGTAAGGTCCTGGGAACTGTTGCTGAACCATGGAGTGCAGATTCACAGTTCCTTGTAAGTGGAGTAGCAGGTAGATAGGATAGTGAAGAAGGCATTTGGTATGCTTGCCTTTATTGGTCAGTGCATTGAGTATCGGGGTTGGGAGGTCATGTTGCAGCTGTATAGGATATTGGTCAGGCCACTATTGGAAGACTGCATGCAATTCTGGTCTCCCTGCTATAGGAAGGATGTTGTGAAACTTGAAAGGGTTCAGAAAAGGTTTACAAGGATGTTGCCAGGGTTGGAGGGTTTGAGCTATAGGGAGCAGCTAAATAGACTGGGACTATTTTCCTTGGAGCGTTGGAGGCGGAGGAATGAACTTTTAAAGGTTTACAAGATCATCAGAGGATGGACAGGGCAAATAGATAAGGTCTTTTTCCTGGGGTGGGTGAGTCCCAAAACTAAGGGCATAGGTTTAAGGTGAGACAGGTAAGATTTAAAAGGGATCTAAGGGGCAAATTTTTCACATAAAGGGTGCTGCATGTATGGAATGAACTGCCAGAGAAAATGGTGGAGGCTGGTGCAATTACAACATTTAAAAGGCATCTGGATGGGTATATGATTAGGAAGGGTTCGTAGGGATATTGGCCAAATGCTCGCAAATGGGACTAGATTTATTTAGGATACCTGGTTGGCACGGACGAGTTGGACCAAAGGGTCTGTTTCCATCCTGTACCGCTCTATGACATCCTATGTTTCCGTAGCAAAGAAGAATCTCAACCTTCTTGACCTGCCTACTGTCTTTGATACAACCAACCACAACATCTTCCTTCAATATGTTTCCTCCATTATCTAGCTGCATGCACTGCCCTTATTAGGTTCTGATCTCATTTACCTAATCACAGGCAGAGAATCTTCTGTGATGATTCCTGTTCGTCTACAATTTGCAAGGGTCATGTATGAACTCCTCCTATTCTTCAACTCATTCAAGAACCTTAGCAATGCCATCCAAGCATATGACATCGGTGATGCCTATCTCTAACTCACCATGGTTCGAGTTTTTGCATTGATGCACAGCCTGCCCCTGTGATTCCAAAACCAATAGCAATGGTCAAAATCTGGAAGTCTCACTCTTCACCACATACCTCAATGTTTCTGTCAGCTAATCAGGTCCTGAAGTGCAGTTACTGTTGTTACAAAGGAAATGCAGCCCATGTACACATAGCAAGCTCCCACATACAATGAAGTGGCAATTATTTGGTTAAGGATAAGTATTAGCCAGGACACCAGGGATAACTCAGATATGAAATCTTTTACAGAACTTCAGTTTAATAAACCATTGAAAGATAACATCCAACGGGGCTGCATTCCCTCTAAACTCCTCGAATGGAACCCAAATACACAACCTTCTGAATCAGATATAAGATTGCTACCAACTGAGCCACAGCTGACACTTATTGTAGTTGTTCTAAATAGCGTAGATATGTTTAAGGGGAAGATACTTAAGTGCATGAGGAAGAAAGGAACAGAAGTTGAAGAAAATGCTGATGGTGTGAAACAAAATAAGGTGGACACAGGCTCAAATGGATTACAAATACCAGAATCGATACGTTGGGCATATTTTCTGTCTTTGAAGAAACTCTTCCTGTGACATGGACGGCACTGGAATGTATTGTGGATTTCAACAAAGTCAGATATAAAAAAAAAGCAGTTTTGAATAATATTCATAGAATAGTGTCAGAGTTGGAACCTCAAAATGCATTTCATATTCTGTTCACTAGGTGGTGCAGTATCCTCACCTGCTGCTTCACAAGGATACGTTTTAGACAACAGGACTGGATTAGTTGATAATATAATTAAATCAATCAGGAATCAAGTTTGCAACACAGGGTAACTGTTTATGTTTTATTTAATGCCCTGATTTTGCATGTATGGATTTTCCCCGTTTCCATTCGGTTTGTCTGTTCAACGCATCATTGACTACCAATAAAATCAAGGCTTCTTCATTCTCATCTGGTTCTGCTGAAAGAAGTGTATGACAGCAGGCTAGCATAAATCTCCCATCAGTGTTTTCCTCCTTCTATGAGGATAATCAGTAAAATTCCACTTCCCATGACTTTGGAGTTGGCTGAGATCATAGGTACATCAGACTTAGGAGTCAGAGCAGGAGCAGGAGCAGGCAATTTGGCCTTTCAAGCCTGTTTCATCATTCAAAAGGATCAGGGCTGATCTGATTATGGTCTCAGTTCCACTTTCCTGCCTGCACGCCATAACCTTTGACTCCCTTTTTTAATCAAAAATCTACTGAACTCAGCATTCAACACATTTAAAGACCAGCCTCCACTCCTCTTCCACTCCACACCCTGACAAGCCTTTGAAAGAAAAATAATTCTCATCTATGTCTGAAAAAGGAGACTTCACATTCTTGAATTAAACCCTGTAGTTTTAGTCTCTTCCACAAACATCCTTCAGAATTCACCATATCAAGTCTTCTCAAGATCTTGTGGATTTCAATAAAATCACCTCTCATTCTTCTAAACTCCAATGACTTCAATATTTCTTCATAAGATAAACCCGTCAATCCAGAAATGAGTCAAGTGAACCTTCTCTGAACTCTTTTAAGGCAATTTTTTTTTTCAAATAAGGGAACCAAAACTATCGATGCTCCAGATGTGGGTGGCCTCACCAAGGCCCTTTACAAAGCATTATAACTTCCCTACTTTTATATTACATTCCCTTTGCAATAAATGACATTTCATTTGTCTCCCTAATCACTGGCTGTATTTGCTTACTAACTTTGTGTGATTCAGGGAACAATCTGCAATTTCTTCTCTATTTAAGTAGTATACTGTAATCTATTCTTCTTGTCAAAATAGAGGTCATATTTATCCACAGTATATTACATTTGCAAACTTTTTTGCCCACTTGCTTAATCTGTTCATAACCTTGGCAGACTCTCTACTTCCTCTTGATAACATATTCTTCCACATATCTTAGCATCATCATTAGATTTAGCTGCCTTATATTTGGTTCCTTCATTCAAATCATTGATATTGATTGTAAATAACTGAGGACCCAGCATTGATACCTGTGGCACTTCATTAGTTACAGCTTGCCCAACTCAAAAATGACTCATTGATCCCCACTCTCTGCTTCATGTTAACCAATAAATGTTTTATCAATTCTAATATTACCTCCATACCATGTAATCAGTGAATGTTTTTGAGACAGAGGTAGATGGATTCTTGCTAGGCAGTGGAGTCAAAGGTTATGAGGGTAGATGGGGATTAGAATTTGAAACACAAATAGATCAGCTGTGATCTTTTGAATACAGAGGGGCCAAATAGTCTACTTTTTCTCCTATTTTGTATTTTGAAGGTACAAAATAATGGAGCAGGCTCAAGGATTCATGAGTTCTATGCCTGCTTCTATTTCTTATTTTCTTGTAAGTTAGCCAGATATTCCATTCTTGACCATTGTCCAGTGTTTCCTGCATGTGTATGTATTAGGCAAAGGCTACTTCTCTGTGATGCAGCCTCCACAGCATGACAATTTGCTAATCTATTCTGACTGGGTTTACCTATTGAAAAATGGCCCTTACCCACATCAGACAGTGTGAGTTGGCTCTCGTAGTGATGGGAGGGAGCCAACTGGGGAGAAATTAATACAGGTATCAACCAATTAACATAACAAAACCAGTTGATAATTTAACAGCATTCTCCAACTACTATGAAGATGAAGGACTTACCAGAGGTGAAATATTTCCGAGCTTGATCTGGTTTTATGGTTCCCTCTTTAACACACATCTTCACTGTCTCATTGAAGATCACCTTCATTTCTGCAAAGCTGTCACGCCAAGCTGTATGAGCAACTTCCTTTGCTCTGCCCTCAATCTGCAACAATGGACTTATTTAATAAGAGGCAGTTATTGGAACGTACAGACTGAAATCAATGTCTATTAGCACTTTTAATTAGACATTTATTGATTTGTTACATTTGACTTCTTTGCTGATGGTAAAAATTAATGAACAACTTTAATAATTAATATTGCCTTTGCATCATGAAGCAAAGAGATAAGCTGGAAAATGAGATATTTCACTTTTTTAAATATACTTGCAAGCTTCTTTGCCACCTGTGCAGGTTAAAAACAAAATCTTGCACAGTGTGATACCACACTTGTTAGTAACTTGACAATGAAAACAGACAATGCTGAAAATATTCAGCAGTTCAGCCAGCATCTGTAGAGATCAAGAGCAACAGAGTTAATATTTCAGGTCAATGATCAGTTTGTCAGTCACACTAACTGTTGCCCTTTGTGGTTCCGAGGCAGGAAAAGGGGAGTCTAGTGGCTAAAGTTCCCTTGTTTGCCCGTGCAGGCTCTCACTTCCATTCAGGCTGTGTATGAGTTGTACCCTTTAAATGACACTGTGTGTTGGTCAAGCAAAACATTTTAAAGGTCTCAGAAATGTCCACTTTTTCTTCTACTGAAGACTCCCCACCACTATGGTTGACAGGGCCATTAGCCATGTCCAACCCATTTCCCACACTACTGATTTAATTTCATTTGATTTATTTTTTGTCACGTATATTTGTTACAAATACAGTGAAAAGTGTGCTGTAGTATCACCACTCTCTGGTGCCATCATAAAACACAGAAAATAAACCAAAACATAGGATATTTCCTATCTGCCGTTTGCGCCTCGATTAAATACCAAAACAGTCACTAGAGAAAAAAGTATTAATAGATCCCTTGGACCTGATGGGTCGCAGCCTAGGATATTAAAGGAAATAGCTGAAGAGATAGTGAGGGCACTGTTGGTAATCTTCCAAAAAGTTCCTGTGGGATTAGAAAACTGCCAGTTTAACACATTTGTTCAAAAAGGCATGAAGACAAAATTAAAAAACAGGTAACTATAGCCCACTTAGCTTGACATCTATTTTTAGGAAAATGTTAGAATCTATTATAAACGATCCAATGGCAGCATGTTCAGAAATTCATAATCTGATGAAGCAGAGGCAGCATGACTTCACAACTTTATTAGAATGCTTTGAAGTAACAAGCAGCATAGATAAAGGGGGAAGCAGTGAATGTAATATATTTGAATTTTCTGAAAGCTAAGGTACAACACATTAGGTCACTTAATAAATTAACAGCCCATAGTTTCCAAAGTTAGTATGGATAGATGATTGGTTAACTAATAGAAGACAGAGACAACAATAGAAATTGGTGAAAAAGTTCAGCAGGTCTAGCAGCATCTGTGGAGAGAAATCTGAGTCAACGTTTCAGGTTGACCGATCCGTCCTCAGAACTGATGGTAGCTAGGAAAATTCAGTTTATATGCAGAAGTTATGGAAACATAGACACATAGAAACATAGAAGATAGGAGCAGGGGGAGGCCATTCAGCCCTTCAAGCCTGCTCCGCCATTCTTCACAATCATGGCTGATTATCCAACTCAATATCCTAATCCTGCTTTCTCCCCATAACTTTTGATCCCATTTGCCCCAAGTGCTATATCTATTCGCCTCTTGAATACATTCAATATTTTGGCATCAACTACTTCCTATGGTAATGAATTCCACAGGCTCACCATTCTTTGGGAGAAGAAATGTCTCCTCATCTCCGTCCTAAATCGTGTACCTCAAATCCTCATACTGTGACCCCTGGTTCTAGACACACTCACCATCAGAAACATCCTCCCTGTCCAGTCCTGTTAGAATTTTATAAGTCTCTATGAGATCCCCCCTCGTTTGTCTGAACTCTAGTGAAAACAATCCCAACCTAGTCAATTTCTCCTCGTATGTCAGACCCGCCATCCCTGGAATCAGCCTGGTAAGCCTTCGCTGCACTCCCGAGAGCAAGAGCATCCTTCCTCAGAAAAGGAGACCATAATGGCACACAATATCCCAGCTGTGGTCTCACCAAGGCCCCGTATAACTGCAACAACATATCCCTGCTCCTGCACTCGAAACCTCTCACAATGAAGGCCAACATACCATTTGCCTTCTTTACCATCTGCTGCACCTGTATGCTTACCTTCAGCAACTGGTGCACAAGGACACCTAGGTCTCCACTCTCCCAATTTACAGCCATTCAGGTAGTAATCTGCCTTCTTGATTTGGCTTCCAAAGTGAATAACCTCACATTTATCCAAATTATACTGCATCTGCCATTGATTTACCCACTCACCCAACCTGTCAAGATCATGCTGAAGGATCTCTGCATCCTTGCCACAGTTCACCCTCCCACCCAACTTAGTATCATCTGCAAACTTGGAGATGTTACATTTTGTTCCCTCATCCAAATCATTAATATCTATTGTGAATAGCTTGGGTCGTAGCAGTGAGGTCCTTATGGCAGCCCACTAGTTACTGCCTGCCAATTTGAAAAGGACCCACTAATTCCTACTCTTTGTTTCCTCTCTGCCAACCAGTTTCCTAACCATCTCAATACACTTCCCTCAATCCCACACACTTTAATCTTGCTCATTAATCTCTTCTGTGGGACTCTGTCAAATGCTTTCTGAGAGTCCAAATATACTACATCAACTGGCTCCCCTTTGTCAACTCTATTAGTTACATCTTCATAAAATTCCAACAGATTTATCAAGCATGATTTCCCCTTCACAAATCCATGCTGACTCTGTCTGATCCTGCCATTGCTTTCTAAATACTCTGCTATAAAATCCTTTACAATAGATTTGAGAATTCTCCCCACTTACCGATGTTAGGCTCACCGGTCTATAATTCCTTATTTTCTCTCTACCTCCCTTTTTGTTAGGATAGGGAGAGGGGGTTGGAAGTAAACAATAGGTAGGGATAGAGCCCAAAGAGAGAGAAGAGCAGTTGGACAGATAAAGGAATGGGTAACAATCCGGCTGGGAGGGTGAACAGCTGTTAATGGGGACTGTTCGTGGCTAACAATGGGTTGTGTTAATACCGACCAAGTGATAACAAGATCTTGTTGTAGGGGTTGGGGTAAGGATACTGGACAGCTCAAGCCCTAAAAGTTACTCAACTTGATATTGAGTCCAGAAGGCTGCAGGATCCCCAGATGGAAAATGAGGTGCTGTTATTCCAGCTTGCACTGAGCCTTGCTGGAGCACTGCAGCAAACCTTAGACAGAGATGTTGGCCAGGGAACAGGATAGTGTGTTGAAGACACAGAGTGATTGATAACCTCTAAGTGGACGGCCACAGTGATCAGTGCTGGGGCCACTATTATTTACAGTGTACGTTAATGACTTCAATGAGGAAAGTAACATACTATAACCAAGGCTGTAGATGACACAGAAATAGGTGGGAAGGCAAGTAGTGAGGATGACAGAAAGAGTCTGTGGAAGGATTTCATAGAATCCCTACAGTGTGGAAGCAGGCCAATCAGCCCATTGGGTCCATGCTGACCTTCTGAAGAACATCCCATCTGTGTACGATTCTTAGGACTCTTGACAAGGTGGATATGGAAAGTGTGGAAGAGTCTAGGACCAAAAAGCATAATCTCAGAGAAAGGGGTTGCGCATTTAAGAAAGAGATGAGGATTAATTGCTTCTCTCAGAGTGAATCTGGAGAATTCTTTACTGCACAGGGCTGTCAAGGCCAGGTCATTAACCACATTCAAGGCCGAGATCTAGTGATTTCTAATCAGTAAGGGGATCGGGGCTGTGGAGAAAAGGCAGGAAATTGGAGTAAAGGATTCTCAAATCAGCCTTAATCTCATTGCATGGCAGAGCAGAGTTGATGGGCTGAATGACCTACTTCTGCTCCTGTACCTTATAGTCGTGAATGCCTTCCTAAAACAGGGTGCCCTGATTTGCTTTTATTTGTTTTTATTTATTTGATATTTTTACTTCTTTATGTGATGCCTGTGACCTGGGTATCACAAGCTAGGTGTGCATTTATTGACAATCCCTACTTTGTCTTGACATGGTGGTATACTCAACAATCCAATCAAGGCCAACCATAGATTTGGAGCAGTTTAGTGTGATTTCTTTGCTTTAATGCCCATTTATAAATCTAAGTGACCAATGCACTACCTTCTCAATATGCCTGCCATCTTCAAAAATTATGTATTTGCACATCAGCTTTCCATTAGAGTCCCCTGAAAATACCATCATTCAGATTATACTGTTTCACCCAAAGTGCATCACTTTAATATTTATCCATGTTAAATTGCATCTGCCACGTAGCTTCCTATTTCATCTGCTTTTAATGCTGGAGAATTAGAATTGGATACCTTAATGTAAACTACAAGAGAACTGGAATGTACACTCTGTGCAATCAATGGAATCTCACCTTATTGCAATAGTTAGGGAGAACATCAATTTTGGATCTTAGGTAATAAGCAGGTGGAACAGCATTCTCATCCCGTTGGTACCAGTTTTGGAGCAGCCTGGTGCAGTGGCCTTCATTTTGTGATTTGCAGAGAATCACCTCAAATTCACTGGCTTCAATTTCTGCTGGTAAGCTGGCACTTCCATATTGCTCTCCTATCAGTGCCTACAAAGGAGTCACAGCACAGGGTTACAAGATTTAATCCAATAATAAAAAGGAACACTGGCAGATGCAATACATACCAAAAGTGAAGAAGGCCTCACAGGTAGGAGCGAAGATCCGAACAGGTTACCAGACTCTTACTAGAGTGAGAGGAACTTACATACCAGGTTCGCTACACCTGAAATTGTGCATGCACGTTAAAACAAACATTTGTAGTTATAAACAAATATTCGTAGTTATATGTAAACGTTCATTGATATTAATTCTTTATCAGGATTGGTGATCAGGAGAAACTTACCAATGTTATTCAGGGGCTGGTAATCATTCTGTGGATTCTGAAAACACCTCTGTGTTACTGAAGAGAAGTGGACCGACGGAACCGTGTTCAACATCACAGTGATTAGCAAAGTACGTTCTGTACCTTCCATACTTTTATAAGTATGTCTTAAAGAGCAGTGGAAAAGTGAAAACACTCCCAACTGCACCTCAATGGTAACAGTATTCACATGGAAACTTTTGAACAATGTTAAAACTGTGTGACGAGGGGAGAAAGTCAGTCAACAACTCAGCAGGAGGTGGGGACATGATGTCATTGAGGCATAGGGCTGTACAGCATGGAAACAGACCCTTCGATCCAACTTGTCCATGCCAGATATCCTAAATGAATCTTGTCCTATTTGCCAGCATTCAGCCCATATCCCTCTAAACCCTTCCTATTCATATACCCATCTAGATGCCTTTTAAATGTTGTAATTGTATCAACCTCCACCACTTCCTCTGGCAGCTCATTCCATACATGCACCACCCTCTGCATGAAAAAGTTGCCCACTAGGTCCCTTTTTAATCTTTCCCCTCTCACCTTAACCTATGCCCCCTGGTTTCACTGAATACCAAAGAACAAGGACAGAATGGCTTTCCAATAAACACAAGCTGCAATGAGATGAGACAAATGGTCATTTGAACAAAGTGCTAGGAGGTTGCCACTAGCATAAGTCAGCACCTTCAGGAGAAGTGCTGTCAAGGTAGAAGTTAGGGATGCCAAGGCAATGAATGATAAGGACCTAGCAAGAGAATGTGGCCCCAACACCAACCTGTGCTAAGGTTTCAGGAATAAAACTGTATAGAAGACAGGAGGAAGCAGGAGTCAGAATTACACATAGAGCGGTTTGGAGCTCTCTTGTTCCTGTTTCTTGGCTGAACATGAGGCAGGACAGAACTATTCTAAAACCTGAAATGTTAACTTTGTTTCTCTCCAGAGATGATGTCTGGCATCTTTCAACATTTTTTGTTTCTATTTTAGCTATGTTTATTGCCAATGCCAGTGCCAGGAATGTCTGGAATTCTCTACCCCAGAGAATTGTGGAGGTTAAGTCACTGAAAGTATTTAAAGAGGAGATTGATGGAATTTTGAGAATTCAAGTTGTGAAGGGATGTTAAGAGCTGGGACAAAAGAGGAGTTAGGCCCTGGGGCAGATCAGCCATGATCTTACGGAATGGTGAACAAAAACAGAGTTGCTGGAAAAGCTCAGCAGGTCTGGCAGCATCTGTGGAGGAGAAAACAGAGTTAACGTTTCGGGTCCGGTGACCCTTCCTCAGTTCTGTTTTCTCCTCCACAGATGCTGCCAGACCTGCTGAGCTTTTCCAGCAACTCTGTTTTTGTTCCTGATTTATAGCATCCGCAGTTCTTTTGGTTTTTATTACGGAATGGTGAGGCAGGCTTGTGAGGCTTAATAACCTCTGCCAGCCCTGATGTCTTGTGAATGTGCACAAACACAGCATTGCAATGGTATGTCATTGCAAAGTGGATAAGGTCTGAAATCACACGACACCAGGTTGCAGTCCAACAGGTTTATTTGAAAACACAAGCTTTCGGAGCATAGCCCCTTCGTCAGGTGAAGTGAGGTGATGAAAGGGTTATGCTCCAAAAGCTTGTGTTTTCAAATAAACCTGTAGGATTGTAACCTTGTCCATCCCAGTCCAACACCAGCACCTCCACATCATTGCAAAGTGATAGCAGCAGCTGCCTGTAACAATGATGGTGCTGCGTATATAGTCACAGGACAGGGCAGAGACAAGCTCCATCACTAAAATTAACAGACACTTTGTCTCCTCCTTGCTTCTGCTCGTTTTGAAGCCAAAATGCTTTCCTAAAGCACTTTCCAGGAGATAATACCCATGTGTTAAGGCATGCTTCTCATGATCTCAGCATATTTGTAAAATGAGTAATTTTAGCTGAGCAGATAAGTTAGAAAATATTTGCTATTGATAGGTAATAGCAGTAGTGATACTGTCATTGGACTAATAAATCAGAGCCCCAGCTAAATGTTCTGGGAACATGGGTTTGAATCCCACCATTGCAGATGATGAAATTTGAAATCCAATAAATGGCTAACCTGATGTTGATTGTCATTATTAAAAATCCATTTGGTTCACTTCGTAATGAAATCTGCTGTGCTTATCTGGTCTGGCATACATATGACTCTAGATCCTCAAAAGTAGTTGATTCTTTACAGCTCTTTTTTTATAGCAATTGGGGATGGCAATAAATGCTAGCCTAGCCATCGCTGCCCTCATCTCATGAATGAAATTAGAAAAAAAAAACACCTGATGTGGGTTTTGGCTCCAGAGGGATAGATTGCGGCAGTACTTAAGTTATGCCTCGTAACTTAAGAAACTAGGCTGGATAATGTGGGATAAAAAAATCCAGACATTTATCACAACTATCTATCACAGACTAATAATACATTCATCGGCAAATTAGTGTCTGGGCTAAGATATTAAATTACAACTTGGGAGCAAGTTTCTACAAGTAGGTCATGCTCCAAGTGATCCCAAATTAAGATAGCTTGTGAGAACGTTCTATCTTTCGGTCACATGCTACGATGGAGTGGTGGTATTGTGTGCATACTGATATATACTGACCATGATACATAACACAACAGCAAGTAGAACATAACAGCAATTAAATAAAGGCAAGTGAAGTGAAAAATGGCATAAGGAATGACAATCTACAAGGCCATCTGAAAACAAAAATGCTGGAAATCACAACGGGTCAGGCAGCATCCATAGAGAGAGAACAAGCTAATGTCTAGACTCGAAACATTAGCTTGCACACTCTCCATGGATGCTGCCTGACCAGCTGTGATTACAAGCAATTTTTTTGTTTTCAGCACAGATTCCAGCATCTGCAGTAATTTGCTCCTACAAGTCCATCGGTTTTTTTTTAAAAAGTAGTATGAAATAAGACAAACTAGTGCCATGAGGCTTTTGCATTAGTGTGGGCCCACCAACTTCTTTAACAATGACTCTATAGCATTATACATTATTAAGATAGCGCATTAGGTTTCAAGGCAATAATGTATTATAAAGGAAAATAAATGAAAAACCTAAGCATCCAGTTTTACACATCGCTATAGTACAGAGCCTTCAACACTCGCTTGCAGAGTTTGATGTTGTTTATTTGAATTGGGAACAGGCTTTTCTGCAACAGTTTCCTGAGCAAACTGTATTTGCATATAAATAATACACTGGTCTACCACAACATGGGGCTTGTGCCTATTGCAGATATTGGATGGAATCTTGTGCTCTCTCTTGTGGCAATAGATCTGTGAACACATGTTTTCATTTGTCTGTGATTCTGCGAACCAGATAAAACAGCCTGTTTAACAACATGCACAGGGAGAGACAGCACTCAGATTCTGCAATGACCAGACAATGGAAACCACTTCTCTTTCCTCCCTTCTTTCTACCATGGGATGAGGTAGTCTCTCTGCCAGAGTGTATCTGATCACAAACAAACTCTGTAATTGGTTTCACCATAAATTCCTGGTGCCCAATGGTCATCAACAGTCATATATCCCGTAACTGTCTGACCCCATTAAGAATCATAGAATTATACAGTACAGAAGGGGCCCTACAGCCCATCAAGTCTATACCATCAAAGCTACACGAGTCCCACCTCCCAGCACTAGGTCCATAGCCTTGAATACATTTCAGGTGTTCATCCAAGTAAAGGATGTGAGGTTATCCGCTTTGACTACCCTCCCAAGCAGTGCATTCCAGACCTCCACAACACAGAGCAAAAAAAAATCACTTCCTCAAATCCCCTCCAAACTTCATGCCTTTCACTTTAAAATTGTGCTCCCTTGTTACTGATCTTTCAACTAAGGGGAATAGCTGCTTTCGATTCAACCTGTCCATGCCCCCATGTAAACTTAGACACTTCTATCAGGTCGCCTTCAGTCTTCTCTGCTCCAAAGGGAAAAGCCCAAGCCTATCCAGTCTCGCTTCATAGGAAAGTGCTCTGTCCCAGGGAAAATCCTGATGAACATCATCAGCATTGACTCTGGTGCAATCACATCCTTCCTAAAGTGTGGAGACCAGAACTACATTAACCCATCTTGAAAAGCAGGTAATGGAATAAAATTTCCCTATAGCTTCGAAGAACAGAATCTATCCATAATAACTCTAGATGTGAGCCATAACTCAGTCTATACCTTGTTCTTGCGTCTGAGTCACAAAGTTCCTGATTCAAGTCCCACTCCAGGACTGCAGCACATTTCAAGGCTGACACCCTTGTGCAGAGGGAGTGCTGCAGTGTTGGAGGCACAATTTCCCAGATGAGACACTAAATCAAGGCCTTGCCTGCTGTCTTGAGTGGACATAAAGGATTCTGTGAATGTTTCAGGGAAGAGCAGGGTGTTATCCGTGGTCTCCTGGCCAACAATAATCTTTTAGTTGACATCACAAAAACAAATTTTCTGCCATTTGCTGCCTGTGAACCTTACTGTGCACAAATTGGCTGGTGGGCTTCCTACATTACAACAGTGATTACTTTTCAAAAGTGCTCCTTTGGCTATAAAAAAAGTGTTTTGAGGTGGCAGGTGCTTGCAGAAGATGTTATATAAATTTGGTTTTTGTTTCTTTTTAAGAAGCTGTGCAATCAGTCAGCACCAGAAGAAATCAAAGTATTTGGTTAATTCCATACAGGCAAATGGAATGAGACCTCTTCTGCAGCTACTCCAGAATCAACTCTTCCTGTACACCTGTATTTTATCCACTACCAGTGATGGAATCAGATAGTAAACATCTCTGTTTCAGCCCATTTCCCTCTGACATTTGACTATTTACGTTCTTTCGCACTACCAATTAGGGCATTTTCAACATCAATGTTATCTCAACATTGAAATAGTGCTGTTGCAGGCATTATGAATTATGACTGCAGGTTAGCCAAGTTGCTGCAGTACAATCCCTGCCCAGATATATCATTGCCCATAATTACTGAATTCATACATGTCCTGTAATGTAATGATGTCATTATTGTACTAGTAGAAATAAATTTATGAATAGAGAAGTACAACTTTAACCATCCACTTCCAGTGTCAGGCTACTCTGTCATTGTCTGATTTGTATTTATTTTGTGACTGCCTGATAAATAATCACTTTGCATTTTCCGATTACTCACCACAAAGCATGGGCCAGCAGAAAATTTTAAACATTCATCCAACAGCTTCATCCGGAGTTTCCGGACAGTAGAATCGTGGACATCATCTGGATCTACTCCCTCATACGCATCGACTGCCTGTGGATTGGACACACAGTGACATGCAAGCAGTTACCTTATTGATTCAATCTCATCCAGGCTTCATCAGGCACTTCCTTCTGGGAACCACCTTGGTACAGACTTGGAGCTCTGCTTCTCTAAACTCCCAATGTTTATCTTCCTCAAGTTTCCCAAATTAGTCTAGGCTTGATTCCGAAAGTTCAGCAATTATTTTCCAGCCATCTGAGGGGCTGTTTGCCATGCGGAAAGCTAGAGTTCTAGGTATGAATAGAATCAGGTTTTGAGGTATGGAGTTGCGGGCAGGATGGTTGTAGAGCGTTAGCTGGGAAACATTAAAGTCTGGCTCCCCCCTCCCCCAAAACACACACACACACACACACACACACACACACACACACACAGTGGAGCTTCAATTGCACAGTCTGCTTATTAGTCAATGATAAGATCCCTGCCTGAAGACAGCCTGATTGACAAGGTTGTCTTCCAGGCATACAGGAAGCAGGTTCCAAGACATTGGGCAGGGAGCCTGTAGGGTAGGGCTAAGCCCCTTATCCTGGGGATAGCGTTTCAAACACAAGGGGACTGTTAAAGAGGAAGGGGCTGACAGAGGAGCTGGAAGGAAGCAGCAGCCTGCTCTCCTCCAAACCTACAGGCAATGCATTGCTTTACCTTCTGCCTGAAACTCTCCTTAGATCCCTTCAGCTGCTGGGTTTCCTGATACCTGTAAAACAGGTTGTGTCAGAGACCCAGAGATAGTAAGAACCACCGATGCTGGAGTCTGAGATAACGCAGTGTGGAGCTGGAGGAACACAGCAGGCCAAGCAGCATCAGAGGAGCAGGAAAGCTGACATTTCTGAAGAAGGGTCCCGACTCGAAACGTCAGCTTTCCTGCTCCTCTGATGCTGCCTGGCCTATTGTGTTCCTCCAGTTCCACACTATGTTGTGTCAGAGACCCAGCAGCCTTATTAACACACTGAAATTGTCAACCTTGTTTCTGAGAGCAGATTGGCTGCCTATCCCTTGCTCTGCCTCCATTAAATCTGGAAGTGGATGGGTTGGAGTCGCGTTGCAATGTTTGAAATTATACCATCCAATCAGACTCCGATCCACCGGGGGTTAACGTGTTGGGAGGTGATAACCTTAAAGCTGGCCTTGGACAAGATGCAGGATGAGCTGTGGCCGGGGTTTGGACAATGTTAATGTGTAAGATGTAGACACAGGCAGACTTTGCAATGAAGTGGATACGCTTGGATAAGGAGAGGATGGAATCAGTGCCAAAGGAATTGAGTTTTTAAGAGGATATCAAGGTGGTGGGATGGCATTGGTCATCTACTGTTTAGGGGAGGTTAATTCTCATGGGAGATTGAAAGTCAGATCAAAGAGAGGTAGAGCACCCAGGTGCTGGCAGTGCTCCATTCCATTGCTGGGCTTCACTTCTGTCTCGCTTCTGGCTGCTATCCAAGGCTTTGCCAGCTCTAAAGTTGACTATTCCAAAGCATTTCTTACTAGTCTCCCATGTTCTACTCTCTTAAATCAAATCAAGGAAATGCTGCTGTCCATGTCTTAACTCACAGCAAGTCTCTCTTACCGAGAGACATTGAAGAGTTAAGTAAGTGTGCAAATGGACTGCAACGTGGGAATATATGAAATTGTTCATTTTGGAAAGGAGGACAAAAGAACAGGGTATTAATTAAATGGAGAAAAACTGCAGAAAACTGCAACACAAAGAGACTTGGGGATACTTGTGCATGAAACACAGAAAGCTAGCGCATAAGTATTTGGGAAGTCTAATGGAATATTACCCATTATTTCAAAGGGATTGGAGTATAAGAGTAGGAACGTCTAACTGCAACTGTACAAGGTGTTGGTGAGACCACATCTGGAGTACTATTATTTAAGAAAAGACAGTATTTCATTGGAGGCAGTTCAGAGAACGTTCACTAGGATAGTCCCAGGTAAGGAGGGGTTGTCTGACGAGTAAAAATTGAACAGATTGGGACTCTACTCACTGGAATTTAGAAGAATGTGAGGTGATCTCATTGAAACAAATAGCATTCCTAATTCTATTTGACAGGGCAAGTGCTGAGAGGATGTTTCCCCTCATGGGAGAGTCTAGGGCCACAGGGCATAGTCTCAGAATAAAGGTGTGCTGAATTAAGATAGATGAGGAGGAATTTCTTCTGAGAGTTGAGAGTCTTTGGAACTCCTTGAGATATACAGAAGTGTGATGGAATACTCCCTATTTGCCTGGATAGGTGCATTCCAACAACACTCACAAACCTTGGCACCATGTAGCACAAACCAGCCTGCTTGATTGGCACCACTCCATAAATGTTCAGTCCTTCTACTTCTGATGCACAGTAGCACGCATGTGTACCATCTACAACATACACCTCAAAAATTCACCAGAGCTCATCAAACAACATCTTACAAACTCACAACCACCACCATCTAGAAGGGCAATGGCAGCAGATACATGGGAACACCGCCACCTGTAAGCCACTGACCATGCTAACTTGGAAATATATTGCTGTTCCTTCACTGTCACTGGGTCAAAATCCTGGAATTCCCTCTCTAAGGACGTTGTAGGTCAACCTACAGCATGTGGATTTCTGTAGTTCAAGAAGGCAGCGTACCACCACCTTTGCAAGGGAAGCTAGGGACAGGCAATTAATGCTGGTAAACCAGTGATGCCCACATTCCACAAGTGAATAAAAGAAAATGTTCGAATTTATAAAATCCCAATAGGACCATCAAATGATCAATTTGCCTAACGGATTGTCAGCCAGGATAAAAAAGCAATTCACACCAGGTTTCTTCAGGAACATAAGAGCAGTGAAAAGAGAGAATTTCTAATTTATGCAACTTAACTATCCCCCTTCAAAACTCCAAATATACATGCTATTAATAAACACATTGAACTCGACCCCATATACATTCCACTATGGAGGAAACCTGGAAGTGAGGCAATCCATTGCAACGGACCCCAGAGTTTAAAAGCCAGGCGGGAAAACACACCGACACTTCATCAGAGGCTGCACTGAGGATGTTACCAAGCACGGTAACGAAACGTCTGCAGAACAACAAACCAGCTCGGCGAACCAACCAACTTCAACACCCACAACCCGAGCTACAGATCTACTCCAAAATCCAAATATACACGTTCATTCACAACTAAGACAGACAAAAGACAAATGATTTAATACATGCATTATGGGTGAAAAAGATGATAGACAGGATAAACAAAATTCCAAAGATCAGGAGACAACCTTCCTGCTCCTATGATGCTGCTTGGCCTGCGGTGTTCATCCAGCTCTGCACCTTGTTGTCTCGGATTCTCCAGCATCTGCAGTTCCTACTATCTCTGATCCAAAGATCAGGAGTCCAGATTCACATGGTGGAAAAGTATTTTTCCTCACAGTCCTGTTGAGTTTTGTGATGATGACACACTGTTGTCTGGATATGACAGTCATCGGTAGACAAGGTGGTGAAGAAGGTGTTTAGCACGTTGCCTTTATTGGTCAGAACATTAATTGTAGGAGTTGGAATGTCATGTTATTGCTGTACAGGACATTGGTGTATACAATTCCGGTTGCCCTTCTTCTATAGGAAGGATGTCGTTAAACTTAAGAGGCTGCAGAAAAGATTTACAAGGATGTTGCCAGGACTGGAGGGTTTGAGTTATAAGGAGAGGCTGAATGGGCTGGGGGTTTTTTCCTTGGAGTGTTGGAGGCTGAGGGGCGGCCTTATAGAGGTTTATAAAATCATGAGGGGCATGGAAAGTGTGAATAGCCAAGGTCTTTTTCCTAGGGTGGGAGAGTCCAAAACTAGAAGGCATAGGTATAAGGTGAGAGGGGAAATATTTGAAAACAATCTAAGGGGTAACTTTTACATGCAGGGGCTGATGTGTGTACGGAATGAGCTGCCAGAGGAAGTGGTGGAGGCTGGTACAATTACAACATTTAAAAGGCATCTGGATGGGTATATAATAGGAAGGGTTTAGAGGGATATAGGCCAAATGCTGGCAAAAGGGACTAGGTCAGATTCTTGATGGAACAGTTCTGAAGAAGAGTCACTGGACCTGAAATGTTAACTCTGATTTCTCTCTACGGATGCTACCAGACGAGCTGAGATTTTCCAGCAATTTCTGTTTTTGTTTCAGATTTCCAGCATCCTTTGGGTTTTTGTTAAAGAAAATGGGTCTACATTTTCTGGAGTTTAGGACAATGAGGGGTGATTTCATTGAAACATCAAGGTTTTAAATGTAAAATAAAACATAGAACTCTGGATGCTGAAGATCAGAAACAAACGAAAACAGAAATTTCAGAAGAAACTCGGCAGGTCTGGCAGCATCTGTGAAGAGAAAACAGAGTCAACATTTTGAGTGCAGTGACCTGTTTGAAGGTGTTTGATAGTTTGGATGCTGTAGGGCTGTTTCCCTTAGTTAGGGTCAAGGAATCTAAATCATAGGGGGCATTGTTTCAGGATAACATTTAGAACTCAGATGAGGAGAAATGACTTCATTCAAAGGTTTGTGGATGCTCCATTATTGAGTACATTTATGACTAGTTAGAAAGATCATTGATGTTTCAGGGAATCAAGAGATATGGAGAAGGGTTTGGGAAAAGGAACTGAAGCCCTACAGCAGCTGCAATTGCATTGAATGGTGGAGCAGGCTTGATGGGCAAATGGTCTAATATTGCCCTTATTTCTTGCGACTACACTTTAAAACTACTGAGGTTCTGAAAGGTGCCATATAAATGCAAGTCTTTTTCAGATTCCTCCTTTATTAAACCTCCCCAGTTAGCTTTTGATGATTACCTGGAACTCCAGTCCATGTTTATGTCTACAGTATTCTCGTAATTTTGGATAAACACTTTCCCTCAATGCCTTTCTCTCAGCTTCTGTATCTGAAAAAAAAGGTAGATAAAGTACAACAGTAACAAAGTTTACGTGGTTGCCAACATCAGTGAAATTTAAGACAGGAACCTTATTTACAAAATGCAAAGGTATCAAAATAATAAAACATGCAACTGATGCAAACTGGAGAACGGAGAAACCCAAAACAAAATTAAGACTGATTCTATATTATTTTTAATAAAATAATATTAAACCAAAAGAAGTTGTATGTAGAATTTTCTGAGACAGTTGGTTTATTCAGTGAACTGTGGAGTGTAGCACTGAACCAGAAGGCAAGGGATGGAAATGCTTTAATAAAGACAGCAAATGCTGGAGAAACTCAGCAAGTCTGGCATCATCTATGGACAAAGAAAAATAAGAGTTAATGTTTGCCTCCAATTCAATACCCTCACCTAATTCTGCAGCCCTGGCCATTATATATCCCTTGACCATCACACTAAAATAGATTCCCAGAGATAGTAGGAACTGCAGATGCTGGAGAATCCGAGACAACAAGGTGCAGAGCTGGATGAACACAGCAGGCCAAGCAGCATCATAAGGAGCAGAAAGCAAAATAGATTCCCACTTTGCTTTGCTCCAAAAGTCTTAATTTATATGCACCTATTACTCTCTGCTTAATAAGCTACAACATCTCCTGGTCAAACAGTCTTGGTTTCAAAATTCTTATTTTCCACAAATCCCTTGGTATCTGTATAATCTCCAGCAGCTCCACAACCCTTCGAAATCCTTGCAGTCATCTAATTCTGGAATCTTCTGCACTCCATAGTTTATATTCTTCACTAAAAGGTGGCTTACCTTTCTGTTGCAGAGGTCTCGAGCTCGGAGACATTCCTGCCTACACATCTCTACCGCTTTTTCTTCTATTAAAGATACCCCTTAAAACGTTCCTCACTGATCACCTAATATCTCCTCATGTGACTTAGTGTCATATTTTGTATATTTTAATATTTCTATGCAGCTCCCACGGAACATTTGATCAAAGGCACAGTAGACGTTATTGCTATTTGTAGGACCAGTCTGTGCACAAAGTAGCCATCGTACTTCCTATATTACAAAAGTGACTAACCGTAACCCTATTGGCTGTAACGCCTTTGGAGGTTGTAAGAGGCGCTACATAAACGCAAGTTCTTTTGGTAGTCACCTGAAGCCACCTGCTGGTGACAGTCCAGTGCCAGATTGAATTAGATCAAGTACAACAGTGAAGTGAACAACTGTAGTCTGTTGTAAAAGAATAGTTATTTCTGGAGTCGACAATTATACATTTCAACTTGAAACAAAATAAAAACCAAGACTTAAACTTGCGATTTTTAAGACAAAAAAAAACCCTCACATGCTTTACCTTCTGGATTGCAGCAGATAAATATCTGCACACATCTCGATGCCTGAGTTGTTGGGATGTGAGAGAAATTGGCGATTGGGTCATGTCCGGGAACATTAAACATCGGAGTGGGAATTTCCATAGTAGAAGGAATCTCTGAGTCCTCTCCGAGCCGGACAGAGTTACTGAAGTTTGCAGTGATCAGCTACACAAGGACATTTCTTTTTCTCTTGCTGAGGGATTTGAGATAGTGCGGTACAGCACCGCCTTATGGAGCGGCAGCACAGGGAAACGGAATTGGAACACCTAACATGCAAGTGCGGACTTATTTCAGCTTCATACGGGACAGGAAAGCTAGGGCAGAAAATGAATATCTACAGACTGTCTAGACTTTGTTGCACTGAGTATACGTACTCAATTTATCATGAATTGCGACACTGCAAGCTGTGTCTACATTTAAAAGAATAAAATGCATTGGGACGCTATAAAAATGCACGTTTCTTTTTAGTGATGTGTCAATAACCTACTCGCCCCCACCTCCAAATTCTTTAATCTTGCTTTGAAACCCCTTCAGCTATAACATTTATTTTCAATTTGAATCCAAATATAAAATAAATATTGAAATTGCATGGCATCCTGTCAAGTCAGAGGTTTCAAACGCGCTTTAATGATGAAAAGTTCCCCCCAGGGGGTAACTGGACAAAACGGTGGGGGAGTATGGCTACGAGCATCTGCATGAGTAGCCCAGTGGTTGGGCCACAGGTACCGGAGCAGGATTGCCTAATAAACAGTAAAGAATGGGGAATAAAACAAGTAGATTATTGTATTCCCAGGAGATTAGTTCTGACCATTAAACCAATACATTCGCACCAACAGGCGAGGTCTTGTTATTTCGGGATCATTCCTTAAAATCAAGGGATTGTGGGCTCTTAGAGCGTTGGATTAGTTGGTGGGGAGGAAACAACAAATTAATACAGATACAAGCATTAACAGCAGATAGTAGACAGTTAAAGTGTAGTTTTTTTTTTAAACGAGTTATATTACTTTACTCAAACTGTTCAGGGACGATATTACACACTTCTGAAGGAGGTGGGTCTTGAAGACGGGCCTCCTGGCTCAGATGCAGGGACATTACCACTATTTCTCTTTCCACAGATGCTACGAAACCTGCTGAGTTTCTCCCGCACTTTCCATTTTCATTTCAGTGCATAGTATAATTGTTTTTGTTGCCTTGGGACATTATTCATTAAACATTTTCAGACATGACCAGCCACAGAATTCTTTTAACATGTTACAAGGTCTTCAGCTGTGAACAGTGTTGCGAATCAGTTGCAATATTGAAGGTTAAAATCAATTGGCTCTAGCAGTGAGCGGCTACTCACACCCAAACTACAATTAAAGTAATATCTTTATTTCTAAAGAACACGGGCTTTATTTCTTTCACTATTATCCAAAGGGCTGAGCTATTTGCTTGCACAAATTCTTTCAAAGTACACCTACCAGCCTTGTTTCAAACATGTTTCAATCCTCGAAAGGAGGAATGTTGGTCTTGAGTTATATAGTCTGGCACTAACATTTAACCTAATGATGAACAGTACATTAGAATTCAGGTAGAATTCCCATTATATTTCTTTTCCTTCTGAGACAGAAACAATCAAATGCTGGATCCATTGTACTGACTAAAACGGTTGATTGAATTATTCACAAAAACAAAGACATATACAGGGATAGTAGGAACTGCAGATGCTGGAGAATCCGAGACAACAAGGTGCAGAGCTGGATGAACACAGCAGGCCAAGCAGCATCATAGGAGCAG